>NC_138940.1:22387500-22987500 GCF_965226115.1 Aulonocara stuartgranti | reverse complement strand
CTGAAAAAGGTTAAGCGGAAGAGAATGGATGGATGGATTTTTCTCGACTTAAAACTCTTCATAATTAGTCCAGGTAGACTACGAAATGGTTGGTCTTTTCTATAGAAGTTTAGAAGTTGTGTTTTTGGTTTTCCCCCATGAGTCAGAGACAGACAACAAGAAGTCAGAGACACAAAATAAAACTAAAATCACTTTAAAAGCACCTTCTGTCCATGCATCCACAATGTGAGACGTTACCTTGCCCAGTTGAGCGGTTGGCAAAGTTGTACATTTGCATGGCGATGGTAAAATCCTCCAGGTTGTTAAGGAATTGGAAGAAGGACCGAAACTCCTCAAAAGTGATTCCCTGCACAGGAATAATAACCAAATAAAAAAGGCAAAGCTTTTATTCACGGACACGATACCGCCGAGACACGTAAAGCAAACAAGACACATGTGTCAACACTCCGGCACCGTGTGCTAAAATTCACACAATGTGTAATCTGCTTTCTTTCATCTGGTGGGGAATCCTTTAGTGTGTGTGGGACCTTGGAGTCATCAGATAGATAACACACCCAAACAGACAAAGTATACATTGCTGGATTTTCCCTGTGCGGTATGGACACGCTGAGCTGTCAGCAGTGGGTGAGGAAGGGGGGGAGGATCGTCGCTTTTGGGAAGAGGTCAGGCCGTTTGCAGACTTTTCTAAAGCAGATTAACCTGATACTTGAATAAACAAAAACAAAAGTGATGAATCCCCAAACATCTCAGGCTTGGCTGATGACTATAACACTGAGCCCATTGATGTCCACTCAACCATCCTGCAGCTACTAGCTGCTTCTCTCGCCGGGGGCCCAGCCAAACAGACAACACACACAGCCGAACAAATGGAGTAATGACTAATCTGTGATGCTTTGCTGTTTTAACAATGTGAGAGCCATAAAATATCTCTCAGCGTAATGATGAGACCCACTTGATTATCAATGGAAATCTAGCAACAGGCTACTCCAGTTGGCTGAGGAGCTGCTGGCACCTTCTCATGCGGGTCAGCGTGCCAAGAGGAAAAACAAATTCAAGCCAAAATGAGGCTGTTTCACTCAACAGCTAATTCACAGAGCGGCATTAAAAGGAAGAGATGGGTGAAATGCTTCCATGTTCATGTAAACCAATATCTTCGCAGACTACTTCGGGATTAAAGCCCCACATCACCACGCGAGGATCCAAACTTTGTCTTTGTAGAAGAATCGTGATTCTACAGAGCATCTAGTGAAAAGTCTGCATAGCTTTTGGAAATCCCCTCCGACTGCTGGAGTGATGCAGTGTTATGACTTTTGCAGTTGTTTTTATTGGGGTTTAGCAATTTTGAAGCTTTGTGTTTTATTCGGGCCACACAGAAGTGGGAATTCTTTCATTTTGGGAATTTAACAGGACGGCCACAATATTTTGTGGCTTCACAAGGTCTTATCTTGTCTGATGTAGTAGTTTGCCAATTAGCAGCAACACATATCTTCCATTTAGGATAGAGAGTATACTGGACTATAGGGGCGATATCATTCCCATGCATATTTAAGTGCAAACTTAGTTGAATTAAACTAACCATCTTCAAGCTAAAGTTTGGCACAAAAAAATGTCAACCCTCTTTTCTTATACTCAGCAGCTAATTACAGTGAAATCCAGTGAAATGCAGAAATTCTGAGCTGCGGCTGCTGCTGCAGAAAAACAAAGTCAATGCACAGTTGCCAAAAACTGCACTTCCCTGTGTGGCCACTTGAGGCTCCAAAAGCAAGCCGACTCATGGGCATCAGGGGGGACAATGTATACAACCTGCTGCAAAAATTATTTGGTCATTATAGCTAAGTCTACAGCAGCCAGGCAATTTAAGAAAACACAAGCAAATAGACAAAATGCTGCAAAAGCACACAAAACACAATGTTTCGGTTTCGGTGTTTTGTTGGCTTTTCATTGCTTTTGCTGGTGTTTTCTCAGGCTGCAGTGCGTTTGACCTCTCAGGGCCACCGTATATTTACCCCTTCATAACAATTGTACTGACTATGACATGCATATAACTCAACTCTTCCAACTAAATGAAGGTTAAAGGTTTTGTGACAGCATGAATAAGACCACGGCCTTTATCATGCTGTATGATGAAGGGCATGGACACATGAATATGGTATTTTATTTTATTTTTTAAAGGTGCAATACTTTAAACTTCGGGTGACATTAGAGTTTTCATTCATACAGGCTATGATGAAAATACAGATGTACTTCTTAAATTCATTGTTAGGAAGTAGGGGGATACTTTGCGAGTATACTGGTGGTATTGGATTATATTATACTGTAGGTTAAACCTCGTTGTTTGAGTAATGTTCAAAGGGAAATTGAAGGTAAAAGCGCACCTTTTCATCTGGTATACTGTGACGCATGTTCTCCAGATACCCGCTAACATCCTCGACATTGGTGTAGCGAAGGAGGACCTGAGCAAAATCTTCCTCGCCGATGGTGGGCATGCCTTTGGAGTAGGAGAGGAACTCTATCTCAAGCACCTCTGTCTGCAGGTTGTCCATGAACCTGAAGGAGGGAGACAGACGGCAGCTGCTGACAGGAAACGCCATCGCCAGAAGCTTGGTACAAAGGAATACTTAACATAGTCAATAACAAAACCACTAACTGTCGGTGGGTTAGTACGGTACGGTATGAAAATGATTAATGGCCGTATAATAGCATCAGATAATGATTTTTTTTTTCCAGGGACATCGTCATTAATCACCGAGCAAGCAACGGGTTTCTCGACTCACTTGTAAAAATCCTCAAATTTCAACTCAGCTTTGCCTTTTTTCCCAAAGAAATGCACCAAGAGTGTGGTCTCCGATTTTAAGTCCACGTTCTATGAGAGGGAACAAAAGTTCACAGCATTAACACACAGATTTAGCTACAGACTGCAAAACCACACAATGCAACAAATCCCACTGATTACTGCAACCATTAAAGCAGAAACAAAGTTTCAACAAAACTTCCCATCCAGCTGTCAGGTTCAGCTTTTGAATGTTCCAGATTCAGCTCAACTCAGAATTAATTAATTCTCCTTTTTAACAAACGTGTGCCATGCAACAGAACCATCAGCCATGCCACGCTTCTTCCTGTCGACGCGCCATTTAAAAAATTCACACCACTGATTAGACAGATGCGTAAGTGGAGAGCGCTGTGCTCCCTAACACATTATTGTCAGATTCCAGCAGAAGCATCAGGAAACTGAGGATCATGCACAGCATCGTTTTTGTGATTATTTAGCAAAACAGCTAAAAAAAAGTGCCCGGCTACCTCGGTGAGATCAGAAAACAGAACTTGACTCGTGCCACGTCTGAGAACATCCCACATGCCTCGGGCAGCCACATGCTGACCGTCTTTTTTTAGAACCTGTGGTAGCAATCGAAGCACAGCTGTTAGAAGACATAACACATCTGGTTCGTGTCACCAAGAGAAGGGGAATGGAAGGTGGATGAACAGACTCAGACGGTACACGGCGTTACAGGCGGGAGGATCGAGGAAACAGAGCGAGATGGAGAACTGGGCAGGCATACAAAAAAAAGACAGACAGACAGGTGAGCTGAATACCCACAGAGACAACGGGGACAGACACATGCAGAAACAGCGCGGGGCTGACACCTGCGTATCCGAGAGGCTGATCGGCCCTGACATGAGCCTGCGCTGCAGCGATGCATGCAGCCTCTTGGCAGGGATGTCGAGCCAACGTGGCTAACACATGTCCAAAGCATGCGAGGTGTAAGACCTGGAGGAGGATTCATGCCGGGTCAGCGCTGAAACTGAATCCGACAATATGTCATCGTTTGATGCTACACTGCAAAGTAAATGCAGGCAATCAAACACCTTCCATCTCCAGAACTGTAGTGTTTTTTTGCCCCACGTCACATCCACTGCTCGATGCTTACTGGAAGCCACTCTGCTGTATTTTTCTCAACGAGCTCGGGCGGCTTAGATCTTTGATTAACGGATAATTACCATTATTACAGTTTACACTTCTTCCTTAGCCTTCCCAGCTGCCGCGGAGCGACTACAGCTGCTCCAGAAAACATTTTCTCCTTACTGATGTGCAATAAAAAAAAAGAAAAAAAAGATCACAGGAAACCAGTCTTCTGTTTAGTGAAGAAAAACAAATGTAACTCCCACTTATGAAACAAAAGATGTTGGTCCCCTCTCATTCTCATTGTTTATTATTTCAACCCATCGTTTCTTGAGCCTCAAGGCCTCTCAAGTCCCGACATCACCTCCCTGAAAAACAAAAGTATTGCAAAAACCAACCAGAAGCAGCCAGCTGCTGCTGACACGTGTTCTTAAGTGTGGCTTGCTTCATTTCATAATATTTATTTATCTTATTCAGTTCTTTTTTTCATCTCTCAGGCCCGAGGGAGAAAGCGAGACAGCTGATAAAACAGCTCTTCGTCTACGCCTCAGTGCTTCTTAGCAGAGAGGGAGATGTACGGCATGATCCCGCAGCTAATTACGGAACAGCTCTTTAATGCTGGCCGCTGTTCCCATCTCATCCCATGAAAAGACTCTGAAACACTTGTAATTAGAATATGCTGGGGAAAGCCCAACCGCAGCACTCAAGACGTGCCTGTTATGTCTTATTGAAAAGGTTTGACTTTTGAACTCTGTGCAGGAAAGACACCTACAGTAAAGCAGAGGGAATCAAAACACACAAAAAAGAAAGAAGAAGAAGACACACCTACAGGTAAAGTGTTCAAACAGCGCTCTGAGTTAGCTGCAGGCTCTCCTACGTGTTTGCAGAGCGGCTTTCACAGTGCTTCTGCTGCTCCCGTCTGACTGGCATCTTCATGGTCAAACCCATCTCTAAAGGTAACCTGAGCCTAAATACCACTCCTCAAGAAACTGTAAAAATAAAACATGTGGGTCTGAGCAAAAGCGGTGTCAGTCTTCAGGTAAGAGCTTTTTGAAGTGAAATCTCTTGCCCAACACTGACAAAAGGCGAGTACATAAATCATCTGAGCTGCACCCCTCCTGCTTTTGCCACACACACAAATATGAGATAATTCTAAAGCACAGAGTGAGGTATTTCGGATTTCACTGAATGTGAAGTGAGGTTATCTCGGACAAATACGGGTGGTGTCAGCCCCTCAGAAACATGTATATTTCCTATGATAACTCAGGTTAAGGAGACCACATTCCAGAAAGCGTGCAAGAAGAGGCACCGTTTACAGGCTACATACGCTGCGATCCTGGGATTTGTGATTTCCGTAAAGCTGCAGGCTCTGAAATGCAAAAGAAAAAAGACGACAGGTGAATTAGTGCAGAGCTTATAATTCACAATGTATTTTAAAACAGGAAGACAGCTGGAAAAGACATCAAGTCGAGACAGCGTATCTGACAATGGTCCCAAATTACTGTTAAGCCTTATAAACGCATGCACAGCCAGCCCATCCTGATCTAGAGAATCCATTCTAATGATCTTTTTGATAGTTATACGGGCGCAATTTTAATTCAAGGCCGTCCAGAGATGCTAACGTTTGTCCCAGCAGAATAAGCTCCTCTATGCTGCGTTCTTATGAGATAAGACCTCAAAGAGTCGCTCTTATCGCTCTATTGAGCTCGCCCTGTTTACATCCACCTGCATGCAGTGTAAGACAACTCCAAAAAGATGAAAGCCTTAGGCATGTTTTACCCTGTATGACCACCGTCACCTCTGTGCAGCGAGTTTTCTCTCTAGGATTACTGCAAGTGTCTCAAGCGAGCACAGACCCACACAGTCTGATCTGACCTCAATGTTGAGATTCAGACTGATGTCTTTAAATCTGCATTACTTCTTTTCTTTTTTTGGCACTAATGCGGGAAACAGAGCAGGCAGTAAACATGCCGTCTCACCAGCTTATTAAGTTCATATGAGAAGAAGACTGACAACATTTCATTGGAGGTTTCTGAATGTAAATCAATCATTCATTCTCCTTTCAGCTCTGATTTTGGCCTCCACCACCTCCTCAGGGACAATATGGCTCTTTAGCTGCAAACTATGTTCTGCTCTAAGGGGGCAGCATTCGTTGGATTTCTAAAAGCTCTTTTTTTCTTAGTTGGAAACAGTTAAAAAGAAGCTGTTGTAGCCCATAAAAAATAGCTAAATATATAAAAATTATGTTTTGTTTCAGCTCTGTCAGTTCACACCAATTCCCAGTTTGTGGTCAAAGCGCGAAAATGCACTGAATAATGAAGGAATGAAAACTGCAGTTCCTCAACGGCCATATGAGGTCATTAACAGTAAACTCCCTGTTAAAATGGCCAACTTAAGTAATGCTAGCAACACTTTTCTAGTGTTGCAACTCAAACCGGTGGCTGCTGTTTGTTGCTATACTTGTTTGGCATTCAGTTTTATCTCTACCGTTAGCGTATAACTCTCCAGCTCATTATCGTGTTCAGTTTAAATAAAAATAGCTTAGCTTGAGGCAAATTAGTGGTGGCATCTATCGTTTCCTCAGAACAGCTTTTGTGACACACTGAATTACCACCTTGTTGCATGTTGTTGCCATAGATTGTATGTCAGAGAGAGATGTCAAAAATGTGACTTCACCCACTGGCTAAGTCCTTCAAAGTGGGCTTCAGTGTGGAGCCAGAAATGAGCACATCTTGAATACTGAGCTATTAGTTTAGTTCACTAGCACCTCAAGGCCCTTTATATTGTAAGGTAAAGACACTACATTAATAGAGAAAAAACTGCAACAATCAGATTACTACCCCAACCACCAACATGAGTAAGTATTCTGTGACAGCGGGAAGGAAAAACTCCCTTTTAACAGGAAGAGACCTCAGTCGGAAACACACTCAGGGAGGGGCTGCCATCTGGGCTGATGATTTGCAAGATATCAATAGACTGTGTCCAGTGTGTGCACAGAGACAGGAAAAGGTGTTAAATTAACCCCACAGCAAGCCTCATTGCTTTTCTGATAAGCGCATAAAAAAACAGATCCAGACCTCCAATAGTTCCTATATGATAAGTTGCAAACTTTGTCACAGTGTTGCTTGTGCAGACGGCATGCAGCATGCTTTTCAGGCCTTTTCTGGTGAATCCAGGCTGATGAAAAAAACCATTAGAGCCACTAAAAAAGGATTTAAGCTCATACTTGCTGGTCCTGTCTTTGCATATCTTCAGTAATGTCTTTTCTGTCCTTCTTCTTACGGAAAATTTCTTCCAGCTAGGATAGAACATACCATATATTAAACATCAAATCCATGTGATTAAATCTGATAAATAATGGTGATTTCCATACCACCAAGAACTCCCTTTTGTCCACCATTTCATTTCCATCTGCGTCAAACATGTTGAAAGCAATCCTGAAGCCTGCATGGGGCTCTAGAAGCAAACACAATGGATTTACGTCAGACAGGCGTCTTTATATTGCTTTTTTAAAATATAAATTTTAAAGATAACAGAGTAAATCAGTTCAAAGGTATGCTGACTTGTTAAAATGCAGAGCAGGAAGAGGTACTCTGTATAACTGATGACACCTAGAACAAAGACAAAAAAAAGAAAAGAGTCAAAACAAGAAACAAAAACCTAAATGTTCCTTTTCACCCTCAAAATGGCATCAAATGACTTAACCAGGTAGCTCAAGGTGTTTGCAGATGTTCAAAGTCATGATGCCGAGATGAACAATCCATCCAAAGAAACAGAGCACGCCTTCAGACACAGGTAATCTCCTCGTGCTTGGCGATAACATCTTAAAAGGTGCCTTTTACTTCATGCTTGGTGTTCCCCTCACACAAACACCAACTTTACAACTGAGCTGACCTATCTGGACACAAACCCAAACAAATTTAAGGCCCGTGGCTTTCTGATCGTGTTTGGGTAACAAGGTGTAATACATTCTCGAGTGATCTGTCACTGATTGAGAATAGCCGATTTGGGCTTTGTGTCGCATCCTTCAGCCCCCTTTGTTGTGTGACACGGTAAAGAGAAGAGTAAGTGTCAGGAGACATCTCAACCAACTAAGGAGGCTTCTCCCTCCTGCCTCTGAAAGCATTCCCAAGCTTTTGTTTGCTCAGGAAGATCGAGAATCGAGGTAAGATAGTTCTGGGTGACTGCTCTGGATGTTATGGGAAAAGAATTCAGGTACGAGGTTTGCTGCAGGGAGATATCTTCAGAAAGAGGAACACTCGAGGAATAAAACCCAACTAGTCAGGAAAGATTTAGTTATTACCGTCTTATGCTTCTCCTTGGAGCTGGAAGCATTTTGCAAATGCACAAACTAAGGTGGGAGAAGATCATCAGTTGTGCATGGGATCAGCCATAAAATCATCGAAAAATATTCTAAAACAAAGCACCCAGCTCTCTCAGTTTGGCAGGTATGACCCTATAATGACAACAGATCTCTACCTTCAAAGCTTTTAAAGCTTAAACAGCTTGAAGACAGGGAAAAAAACTTTTAAGATTCCTGCCATGTCTCACCAATACCACACACCTTCACTCGTGGAGGGAGACCCCCCTTCTCCCTTCAAGCTCAGCCTCTGAGCTCAAGTAGATGTTGTTAGACAATACAAAGAATTCCACAAAAACACTTCATACAGAGTGGCAGTCCCGGAGATGTAATCCAATGCCATTCTTAGGCTTCATCATGTCCGTGGTGATCAGGGGGGTGGCCAGTGGGACATGTCTCGACACAGCTGGTTTCAAACAGCTCCCTCATTCTCAAAAGCAACGCTTTGTTCACAGATCAATCTAGTCCTTTTTTCACTGACAAAGCTGCAACGTTTAACAGCAGGATTAAAAGCTCCAAATCCCAGCATTGGCACTTAGCTAAAGCAACACAGGAGGAGAGCAGAACAGTGAGATCTGATGCTCCACTGCCACGTCTGACCTGCTGCGCTCAGAGTTTGAAGGCCCAGGTGGAAACATTAAAAGGGGACTTTGAGTCACACCGACAACTTCAGTTGGGCTTCGTGTGATCTCACGAAGACCTCAGGTTTGCGGCAGTTTCACAGTCTGCTGTTTTCAGCACATATAGGCTAAAGACGTGCAGAGTGCAGTGTTCATGTGTACGGTTTACGGGCCTCAGGAGCCTGCACGGTGCACACGGTGAAGACTGGGAAGTCACAATGTTGCCGAGTGCAAAGTGACAGATTTCAGTTGAGCTGTCAATGTAAAAACTTAGCACATAAATTCGATAATTTATGCCACCAACAAGAAATCACTACACTTGAGTAGGTGACACCAGAACATTTTAAAAGCTCTAACCTTCTTCATGTTTTAGCTTTTTAATTGTGCATGGTATAATGAGCATAGTGGCTCATAGTGTAGTGGTTTACAAGTGAAGGATCCCACTGTGTGTTTTGCATACTGTAATTAAAAGTAGAGGGCGATCATGGCTCAAGTGTTGGGAGTTCGCCTTGTAATCGGAAGGTTGCCGGTTCGAGCCCCGGCTCGGTCGTTGTGTCCTTGGGCAACACACTTCACCGCCTACTGGTGTTGGCCAGAAGGGCCGATGGCGCGATATGGCAGCCTCGCTTCTGTCAGTCTGCCCCAGGGCAGCTGTGGCTACAACTGTAGCTTGCCTCCACCAGTGTGTGAATGTGTGTGTGGATGACTGGATGTGTAGAGTGCTTTGGGGTCCCTAGGGGACTAGTAAAAGCGCTCTACAAATACAGGTCATTTACCAAAACTTAGGGAAAATCTGTCTTGGTTGCCTTTTCTCCTTCGTATTTGTGACGCTCTGTCTGAAATGTAATACATTCTTCAGCAACCTGTCCTTTCTTTATATTTTATGAGCAAAATGGGAATATTTATTGAAACGTGCAAACATACAGGGAAATATAGTATAAAAGGCGAAAAGAGAGTTTGTACAATTCTAACGAGCTTAAAAGTGAATATTTGTATGATCACCTTTATTCTTCAGTGCAGACTGAACTCTCTTAGGCAGCTTTCTTTTCAATTCTTTAAGTAGTCTTCAGGAAGAGCTCTGAAACATTCAAAGCTCTTCTTTGGATGTCGGCTACCTTCTGTTCCAGGCTCTGTAAAGATGGTCCCACACTGCTTCAATAATGTTGCGGTCCGGGCTCCAGGGAGGCCAGTCCGTCACTGATAGTGTGTTTGTCTATCCAGGTATGGTTTTACTGTGTTGGGAGTATCCCCAGTGTGTCTTTTGTCCTGTCTTACTCCCCTCACATCCAACCAGTCAGCAGATGGCTGCCCCTCCCTGAGTCTGGTTCTGCTGGAGTTAAAAGGGAGTTTTTCCTTCCCACTGTCACCAAGTGCTTGCTGATAGGCCATCATAGGTTGTTTTGACAAGATTCCCAACACCACTGGCTGAAAGCACCTCAAACCATGACAGGGCCTCCACCGTGTTTTACAGTTGGCTGTAGACATTTACTGTTGTACCTCTCTCTCTCCAAAACATTCAAATCAGTCCAGTTCTTGTGTCATTCGGCATACGTACGTCAGCCTTTTGTCCCCGTTTCCCTTCCTTAAGAACGGCTTCTTGACAGCCACTGAGACCATTTCTGATGAGGTTTCAGTGAACAGTAGATGGATCAGCTAAAGGGTCAGATGCATTTCTCAGGTTTTGTCTCAGTTTATTAAAGACATGACTTTTCACATACTAATCAACTGCTGAAGTTAGTTTTTAAGCCTGGGTATTTTTTCATCCACTTCTCAAGTTTCCTTTTATTTTATGGATACAATGTGCACCATGCCAAAATCTTCCAAGTTTTCAGCTAATAAAGGCGCCCAGTGTCCAAAGAAAAACACGAAAGAGAACTGTTGCTCATGACCACTTTAAAAAAAACAAAATTAGAAGAAAGTCTGGCTCCTTGGAAGCAAAATATAAAGAAATAACCTGTGGATCAAGACTTTGGCAAAGTACTGTATATTTACTTGTATATATATAAAACCTTATATATACATGACCTCTCTGCATTGAATCATGTTGTTAATCTCTGGCTCACTTCCACAGCATGTTTTATATCCTGTTTTCTTTCTCTCACCCCAACCAATCACAGCAGATGGCCCCGCCCCTCCCTGAGCCTGGTTCTGTTGGAGGTTTCTTCCTGTTAAAAGAGTTTTTCCTTCCCACTGTCGCCTAAGTGCTTGCTCATAGGGAGTCAAACAATTGTTGGGTTTCTCCTCTGCATATATTATTGTAGAGTCTACCTTACAATACAAAGCGCCTTGGAGTGACCGTTGTTGTGATTTGGTGCTGTATAAATAAAACTGAATTAAATTGAACCAAACAAATAATTTATGTACTTGTGTTTTTTGGAGGTTGGGTCTGTGACCCAGCATTTTTCTGTTATTTTGTATTTTCTTTGCTTATATATTGAGATAACGTTAAGTTCTAGTATTATATTAGTTTGACTTGAGTTTTAGTCTCTTCTATGTCGCCAGATTTATGAATCTTTTCCTAACATTTGTAGCATTTTTAAGTGCTTTTTTTTTTCAAGGATGCTTGTCACAGGCTGCTTACAGTCATAATTATGTAATTTATGAGCTTCCAAACACTTCACCTTTGAAGCATTTTACTACAGACACAAACAAGCCTTGTTGTGTGTACTGTACCATCAATGAGCCATTCCTTCAAGAAAAGGTTATCTAAAAATATATCTATGACATGTTAGCAGACTGATGGAAAGATAAGATAGAAACTACGACCCACGCTTTCTGCTCCAGATTGGCACATGGACAACAGAGCACGCACTGAACGAGACATGGGAGGGCCTTAAAAAATAAAATCTCACAAAGGATTTATGTGTACAGCAGGAACACAGAGAGTGGGTTCTTTACCTCGTTCACGGATATTTCTAAACAAATTAGATGATCCTTTCCAAACAGGTGGGGTATCAGCCAGCATCTTGTCTAATTCCTGCGAGAACAGAAGAAAATCCCTGATCTCACATTCATTTCTTAGCCCTTCAGTGTGATGTATTTGCTGGTGTTACAGTAATTTGAGAGGATTTTACACAGATAAGGAGGCTCTGTGAAGCAGCATCAAGGGCTACAAATGACGGGAAAACTCACCTTTTTCGTAAGGGACTTGCAGACTCTCCTACCTAAACGAAACAAGGCCAACAGTTAGTTGAGTCAAAAGTACAGGACTGGGAAGCACGAGTGAAAACAAATGTTTACAGGGACAGAAATATACGCTGTGTGTTTCCATGAGCACATTCCAGGGGCCAATAAAGCAGAAGATAAGCAGAACACATCATAAAAACACCTGACTGGGAAACTGTGTCGATAACATTGACATTAACCCTCCACCGACACATTTTAAAGCCTCTGTCTGGAATAACGATCCTGCAGATCTTATGTTTGGCAGCACTGAACAGAAAAGCATGGCTTTATTACAGCCACACAATTAACACTAAGCAGCTTCACAACAATAACAAATAGCGTGCCACTACCTTTCTGCCTCCTGTTTACCTTCATCATTAGATGCAGCGATAGAGGCCACACACCTGATGTTACAATCAATCACAGTAAGTCAAGACTGCCTTATCATTACATTTATGGTATCCGTGCTAAGTTGTTTGGTCTCTGTGGGTCCCTGTGACTTTGTTACCACATAAATGAACCATAAAAGTAAGGTTGCTGGTAAAGATGTCTATCTTTATGCAGGTGTTATGACTGAAAGCACTTAGAGCTGTGTCTAATTGTCCGATGATACTTCGCAGGCCCTCAGCAACAAGGATATTCCGGAAAACAACACCCTGGGGGTTTTTTTTTTTGTTGCTTTTTTTAAAACTGCTATTAAATCATTGCGTAACTGAAAACAATCGGATGAAGGAGTGGAGATTTATCTGGTAACATGACGGACATGTAATTAAGCAAATGGCAGCTGACAAAAGCAGTTAATTCATTCGCAGAACAACAAAGCTCACGGAGGCCATGCGGCATCTGCTGTGTTTGTGAAGTAAATGGTAGACCAGGTCCTCGTGCACGGATGACAGAGACATCTTTAAATAAATCAAAGTCAGATAAATCTTTAATACAACAAATGTAATCTCACCAGAAGCATTATCGCCTGCTTTTAGGATGCCACTGAACTCAAGAGCCTGCGTTTCACTGTAAAATTAGCATCCCAGTAAATGATAAGGACTTGTCCCCACCCTGTCTTTGTGATCAGCCAAGGAGAAAAAAAAGATGCTGAATTCAAAACTCCATATTTTACACACATCCTGCAGTCTTAACCAGAGAAACTAAATGAGATTCCTTTGCCGAAGTTCCTGACTCCTGAAAAGTCTGATTTCTGGAATGGCACTTTCCGATATGAACCCCTGCGAGACACAATACAGCATAGTTACAGGTGCTAAATGTTGGTCCAACCCTAACCTGAGGCTCCAGGTAGCAGTCAATTGCCACTAAAAGCTATATTAGTATGAAAATAATTAACAAGATTATTGATAAAGGTGGAACGCAAATCCGTGAGATAAAGAGACGACAGTCAAGTAAAGTGTTACGTCCCTCTGCAGCCCAAACTGTCCTCGCACTGATGATGGTGGACTGTTTGGGTGTTGCATGGGCTTAATTAAACACCTGATGAGGTGTGGGTGGAAGCATGCTGGGTTGGCTTGGGAGGATACACCATTTCTTGCTGTCCATCATGCTCTCCTGGATGTGTATTCAAGAGGCTCTGAGGACTCAAAAATGTTGGCTGAATAACGTGAATTAAAAAGCTAAAATATTTCAGCCAACTTAAATGTGCTTCAAGGGCCTGTAACCGTGAACAGTTTTCATAACAGGAAGGTACAATTTCGTGTGGCTTTGTTAAGTATACTAAAGTTATTTTACAAAAGAAGAAAAAGAAAAACAGCTGATTCTTCCATGGAATGAGCACCCGCGCCCTAGATTTGAACCTGGTATGTCTGATTATTTTATAAAATGCTTGTTTATTATAAACAAGGCACAGCAGATGGCCCCGCCCCTCCCTGAGCCTGGTTCTGCTGAAGGTTTCTTCCTGTTAAAAGGGAGTTTTTCCTTCCCACTGTCACCAAAGTGCTTGCTCACAGGGGGTCGTGTGATTGTTGGGGTTTTCTCTGTTTGCTTTGATTTATTTTAGGGTCTTTACCTTAAAATATAAAGAGGTTTAATTGATTTTATATAGATAAAATAAGCTGAATTGAATTTTACATTGTGGCTTTATTTACTGAGCTGTAAGAAAAGAACCAAAACTCAATTTTACCATTTATTTCAATGTGCTAAAGCAATACACATAGGTGAACTGAAAAAAGGTTTTTTACTGTCAGTTTCTTGTTCTAAGGTCTCCAAAGGTCCTATTGGCTCAATAAAGGGCAAAGATTTAAAAGCAGTTTATGAATTGTTTGACCGTGTAGTGAAAAAAAGGAGGAAAACACACTCTTTATAGCCCCAAAGGCCACAGTGAAATCTTCAAGCTAATCCTGGCATTTTATAAAGTAGAATAAGTAAGAGATTAATTGACTGGCTAACCATTTGACCCGAGCACCAACACTCATTCCTTCATTCCTTTCAAAGCACATGTGGCACTGTGTTGTGAGCTGGCTGTCAGGAGCTGACTCACTCTTTGGTTCGCTCAGAGTGACCGACTCGATGAAGTTCAGCGGAGTCATGTAGAGCTGTCCCTCGTACTCCACCGAACTGAACAGACGAAATCTGTTTTCATAGGAGGACATGTAGGCATCTCCATCATCCAGACCGTAGGTCCTTGTCTGCAAGCACACACAGACACACATGCGCCATGAAATACTGCAAATCATATCAGTGATTACAGTGTCTGAAAGATGCTTCTTATGAAATCCATGGAAGCTTTTTCTGTCACGAAAAGCCTCGCTCACATGGCACAACAAAGAAGCCCATGCTTTAATTCGGTAATGGGGCGCATGTTATGTCAGCCTTATTTTTCATCCCTGCACAGCAGATAATGTCCCTACAACTGCTCAAACCCAGGCAGATCAGAAGGCCGGACTGGTGAAGACAGAGTGGATCTCTCTGTCAGGTGGCACACCGCCAGGTCCACTGGGCACAGAGCAAACACCCGGGGAATGCGTGCCCCCCTCTGCTTAACCATTAAACCCCCTCTAACCACCCCCGCCTCTCATCAAATATCAGCATGTCCGCCAAACTCTGGTGTCCAGTTTCCTGTGTCCCTGGATCCCCCCTTTATGTGGACACCAGTTGAGCTTACCTCCCTCCTAGCCACAGATATCAAAGAAGCAATCTTTTCGCTGCGTGGAGCCAAGCGAGCACATCACACATGGTTTACGAGTTTGTTTACATCCCCCAATGATCTGTAAAAATCTTGTTAGCATTGTCGACACATTTCTGCGGTGCTGTGTAACAGGACACAATGCACACAGGTTAAACAATTAGAACCAGGCTGCAAAAGTCTGTGTATGAAGCTTATAATTGGTGCTGAAAAGAATGGGTATAAACAGGGGGAGACCTGAATCAGAAACATTTAAAAATCTGCTGAAGTGACAGCAATTACTTGTTTCTTTGGATTTTAATTTATCTATTTATTTATTTTTTGCAGTTGTCCTCTTTGTCTAAATGCTACTAAATACTGTATACTTTCCAGTGTGTTTTAATCCTTTAAAGCCAATATTTGATACATGAATTTGGGGGGTTTTAGATTTCTACATCATCAGTGTGACTCCCCCTGATGTAGCAAATATGACACAAATTAAAACTCATACATGCAAATTAATATTTAATTTTTTTATCAGAAGGTTCACAAAAAGGATTTAATTTTCTGGCAATTACTTCATGTTTTAAAGAAGCTTTAAAGAATTAAAATGACTCCTTTGTGTGTTGTTCTGGTTTACAGCTGCTCAGATGCCATGAATTGTCCTTGCTTTTTGAAAGAAGGCAATGTTGCGCCTGAAAAGCAAAATCACCACAAAGGTTTCATTTACAAAGAAAACATAATATTTTAAAATAACATCCAGTCCTGTTTAGATAAGATGATCACTTACTGGCCACTTTATTAGATACACCTGTCCAAGTTCTTTTAAACACAAATATCTTATCAGCCAATCACATGGAAGCAACTCAATGCATTTAAGCACATAGATGCAGTGAAGAAAACCTGATGGAGTCGAAACTGACCACCAGAATGGGGAAGAAATGTGATTTTTTTTTAAGTGACTTTGAACATGGCATGGTTTTTAATGCCAGATTGGGATTTTCTCACACAGCCGTCTCTAGGGTTTACAGCGAGTGGTCTAAAAAAGAGAAAATATCCAGTGAGCAGCAATTCTCTGGGCAAAAATGCCATGTTGATGCCAGAGGTCAGGGGAGAATGGCCAGATTGCTTCAGGCTGATAGGAAGGCAACAGTAACTCAACACAACCAAGGTATGCTGAAGAGCATCTCTGAATGCACAACACGTCTAAGTTTGAAACAGATGGGCTACAGCAGCAGAAGAACAGAGGCTATAATTCACACCAGCTCACCAAAACTGAACAAGAGAAGGTTGGGGAAAAAGACTCCTAGTCTAATGAGTCTCAATTTCTCAAGAGACATTTGGATAGTAGGGCCACAATTTGGCAGAAACAACATGAAAGCATGATCCATCCTGCCTTGTATCGACAGTTTAGGCTGGTGGTGGTGTGTGATGGTGCAGGGCATATTTTCTTGGCACACTTGGGGCTTGTTAGTAACAACTAAGTATCATTTAAACACTATAGCCTACCTGAGTATTGTATCGATTATACTCATCCCCTTATTATCACAGTCTTGACCTCTTGAACATGACAGTGAGTTCACTGCACTCAAATGGCCTCCACAGTCACCGGATCTCAGTCAAACAGAGCACCTTTGGGATGTGCTGATACAGGAGACTCCTATCGTGGAAGTGAAGCCGACACATCTGCAGCAACTATGTGATGCTGTCAAGTCAACATTGACCAGAACCTCAGAAGAGTGTTTCCACCACCTTGTTGCATTTATGAAACGAAGAATTAAAGCAGCTGTGAAGGTAAAAGAGTGAAACCTGGTAATAGGACGGTGCATCTGACAAACTGATCCGTGAGAGTATAGATAGAGGAAGTATACTGCAGTATATATCGTCATACTACAAGTCATTCAGACCACTTACAAAATGCTAAAATAGTAAATTATAGAAAAGTATTTTAGAAAACACCACACAGAACAAATTCTGATATTAACAAATACACTGCAGCACAGTATCTGGTTACAAATGCAGTCAGGTGTTCCTCTTATGTTGTCCACCACTTAAATCTACACAGCAGTGCGTACACAACATTAAATGTTCAGTCTTGGCCCATAGGCTGTAAGCCAATCAGGCAAAACCTTCAGTCATGGTGGCCACTTGGCCACGCGATCTGGGACGCCTTTTGACCACTTTTTTTTTTTTGCCATTTCAGCACCAAAGGTCGCGGATAGCTCCTTATGGTAACGACATATAATTATAACTGTCACTTCACGTGCACGAGGCTGTCTTGGTGATCACGTGCTGGGGTTCAGGTTGCTGCTGTTCATTGAAGATAAACTGAGAGTATTTTTAATTTCTTTCCTCTCTCTCTGTGTGTGTGTGTGTGTGTGTGTGTGTGTGTGTGTGTGTGTGTGTGTTGGAGTGAGCTGAATGTTGTCGCCATACAGCAGCCGCTGCTTACTTTATCGTACCTTATCGGTGGCGGAAACTGATGGCAGCGCCAGATGCATGAGTCGAGCCTCGACGTGGCTCTTCAGTCCGGGGCGCCTACCGACGTGCGAGCGGCAGGAGTAATAATAGTAATAGTAATAATAAGCGGCGCCGGCTGTGATGCTCGCTCCCGCTGCGATAAGTTTCTGCGCTTTAGTCGCCTTTGAGGGTGTTTGAGGCGGTTTCTGCGCCGTGAACGTCTCTGCTTTGGAGCTGAATGAAACGATAAGCCTGCGCAGTGCAGCCATGGCTGTTTACACTATGGTGTCGTAACCGATATCACGCGCACACACAGACAGAGAGAGAGGGAGAGCAGGGGAGCTCGAGCCGTCTGCTACTCGCGAGCTCGCGAGACATGCCGTGGGTATTTCAAGTAGCTCGTGGATTAAAGAACGTCAAATTTGTAGGAGTGAAAGAACTGCTGGGGGGGAAACTACACGTAGAGTTATATCTCGTGTAAAAGGTGATGTAAAGTGGTTTATAGTTTATCTTTGCTATTTTTGGTTTTATTTTAAGTGATGCGCGCTCAGTTTAAGCCACCAGCCCACCAACAACTCTCTTTCTCTCTCACTGAGATAAGAGGGGGAAAAGGCCCTGTAAGGGCACGTCTAATCTGACAGCCCCGCCCACTACGAGTCCTGTGGTTTTGCACCTGCCTCTGAGCACAAAACCTCCAGGAGCTCCTTTTACCTGCACTGCAGCGTTCAACGAGCCCCTTACTTACTGAAACCTCCGCCACGGCATAACAGAGGCGCGAGCATCTACTGTGGACAGGTATGCAACATGCGGGCTGTCTGACCAGCAACTGCAGCCCACCTCCAACTGATGAAGAAGGCGCACCTTAAAAAAAACAACCCAACAACAACCCGGAGAAGTCTGTGCAGCCAGTAGCTGAGATTTTCTGAGTGTTTGATGTCAGGGGAAACGAACCCGAGGCTGTGACTGCCACACGGGGACATGTGCTAAGTAACACAGGAGGAGAAGGGACGTAAACATGCAATAAGTGGCAGCCAGGTAGCCTACTACGCAAGAGCGCTCCCTCCGGACCTCCTCTCTGAACTTTACCCGCTGAGCTCGGACGCGATGGCTGCTGCTGGTGGTGGTGCTGCCACTCTGGGAGAAGTTGGAGGCGTCTGGCACGGCATCGACGGTGTCGCACAAGTCGGCTCTCATTTCTTCCTCACGGAGAGCCAGACGCGGCTGGAAGAGCACCTCGTACCTGGGGACAGATTCTCGGATTTAACGCACCTCAAAGGAATTCTCAGGAGGAGGCAGTTGTACTGCAGAACTGGATTTCATCTGGAAATACTTCCGGATGGCACAGTGCAAGGCACGAGGAAGGACCACAGCCGTTTTGGTAAATACTAAGATCATTTTTTTCAAAATATAATTCCACTTGCAGAAAAGTAGTTGAGATTAAACAAATGAGAGGAAGAACGAAAACGCGCCAACAATGGTATTAGAACAGACAGGTTTCGATCTGATTCTGATTATTTACAAATATTAATTGTGGTAATGAACTGAGTTTCTTTGATCGTATTCTTTTATCTCTGCCAGGCTTTACAGAACAACTGTGTTATTCTCCTGCAGGTATTTTGGAATTCATAAGCCTGGCTGTTGGATTGATAAGCATTAAAGGGGTGGACAGTGGACTCTATCTGGGGATGAACAACAAAGGAGAGCTGTATGGCTCTGTAAGTATCATTTCTCTTGTTCCTGTTGCCCAAATCTTTATTTCTCAATTTTTTCCCCTGCGAAAGACTTTTTCATTCCTCTATAATTAATAATCCTAATGAATAACTGGGATGTGTGTTTCTGTTTCCCCCCACATCATGTTGCAGAAGGAGCTCACGGCTGATTGTGTCTTCAGGGAGCAGTTTGAGGAGAACTGGTACAACACGTATTCATCCAACCGCTACAAGCACGGAGACAAAGGGACGCGTTACTTTGTGGCATTAAATAAAGATGGGACACCAAGGGATGGGACTAAATCCAGGCGGCACCAGAAATTTACACACTTCTTGCCCAGGCCTGTGGACCCTGAGCGCGTGCCAGAGCTGTACAGGGATATCCTGGGACACAGCTGAGAGCTGGAGGCCTGGTCCAGATCAGGAATAGATGCTTAAAAAGCCTTGGCAGGCAGTCCTGGGAGCAGAAAGGAAGAAGGAGGGACGCAGGCGGGGATGTGACCGGTCGCAGGCTGGTGAACAGCAGCCCGACCAGCGGGGATAAAGGCATCGGAGAAGGGGGTGGGGGGCCTCTTGTAGGAATGCACGGGCCATCATCTCTCAGCAGCCAGGAGGACAGGCTAGAATGTCTGCACGCTCTGCATGAGGGCGTCATTTGTTTCCACAAAAGTACCTGCGTGGATTAGGAGACAAATAAGAAGCAGGGCTGAACGGTTGTGGAGTATCTCCTCAGTTGGACAGAGATGCCAGCTGGTGTGGAGTCTGTGGGAATCTGTGACATTACAAGATGGTACTACAGTGTCACTCAGAGAGACGTAGCTTGATCAGAAGGACTTTGAAGGAATACAGATTTTTCTTTAATCTCACCTGTCTTTAGACCTGTTTAAAAAAACAAAGTGTAAAAGCTTATTTATTCATTTTAGATACACATATTTATGCTATATATTTATTTATTTGAGAATATATTTTTACAGCTAGAATTGTAACGATAATATAGAAAACAAAAGCCCACTAGAAACTGTACTATAGAAAAACTGACACACTGAACTGAACTGTCATTTATTCAGCTAGTACTAATGACTAAAAAATTATAAAAAAAAAACAATAGCAAATTCTTTGAAAAGATTCCCACATCTGGCATGCATTTTATCATAATGTGATTACTGTGAATTTTTTTTTTTATTTTTTATTTTTTTTGACACGGCAACTGACACGGGGGTATTTAAATAAAAAAAATAAAATAAAATAAAAAAAAGTGTGCTTTACTGGTTAACTTTGCCTCTGAACAGTTTAAACCTGCTTATGAGATCAATGTTGTCTTTCTTTATGGATGCCATTACGCCTGGAGACGAATCATAGACCTGATGGATGCATAAAACTTCAAAGCTTCCCTCCCGAACGCTCCAAACGTAGAGGACATGATCGAAGCCAAATAAAATCTGACCTTTAGCTCGGGTCCTGCCACTTTAGCAGCTGCATAAAAAGAAGAGGTCAGGGCGATAAGGATTAAGAAAGTCCTGCTCACCATTTGAGATTTGTAGCCTTGTTGTCATGTCCTATTAAAGAATGTCCAGGTGGCCAAGACATCTTTAAGAAATTGTAGTCTCTCTTTCTCTCTTTTTTTTCTCAATATGTCTTTATGTTCAAAATATTAATTGCACATGAACATCAAAATAAAACTACATTGCAGTATCTCTTATCTGTACACAGTTTCCTCCATGGTTGGGATCAGATCTGTGTTGAAGCATGAAAGATCAGTCTGTGAACTGTGTGTGTGAGTGTGTGAGCCAGTGGGGTTGTCTTGATATGGATAGTCAACCCTGCTGCCAACTCTCTCCTGTCTACAGAGTGATACTGTGGGACTTTCCCACCTGCACACCTTGAACATCAACTGCTGTCGATTAATGACAGCATCCAGGAGTGGATTATATATCCTGCACGCACGTGGACATCCCCCTGTCCATCCAGTAAACGCACGCAGGCCTATTCCAGCATGTCTTTCTTTAGACACTCAGTTTTCAAACAGGGCTTTGTTCCTGTCTTGTTCCATGTTTTCCAGAGTTTGTCCGTGACTTTGACCTGGAGCTTTTTGCTGTTTTTGTTCCCGACATCTCCAACAATACTAATGTTTCAGTGCAGGCTTTGTCGCCATTGCCTTTGTAGGCACGAAAAGCAGACTTTGTCCAATCTAAGCGCGTAAGCCCTCCCTTTTCACATTTTGAAGGTCATCTCTTTAAACATGCTGGAAATCCTGACTTGTGATACCTGATGCCCAGAAGTGCTCTTTGGCACTTGTTAAACTGGTGGGGTTTTTTGGAGTCAACTTGGCCCCTTTAGACAGATGCTTTTGTTCCCCCCGTTCCTCCTCCTCCTCCAGGTGGTCCACGACTCCTTGCTGAAAACACTTAAACCCCTTCGTCCACACCCACTCTGGAGGGCCGTCTGCCATGCTTAATGGATGCTCCACCGACTTTCATCGCGTCCTCAGCAGCGGCCTTAAAGAGCCCTCGGGAGGGAAAAGCAAATCAAGTTTGTGTGAATGTGTGGGTATGGCATGAGTCCACTGGCAGGTGTGGAAGTCAGTGATCTTCCTCATCTATCTTCACAGTCCAGTCAGGCAGCGCAGGTGTTCCCTCAGCACTCCAGCTCTCACACTCTGATCTCAGGCCTGCTGTTTGTCAGCTGGGAACATGACTTAGCAGCAGCAGCAGAAGGAGGAGGAGGGTGTAAATATAGCCGGCTTTTGTTGTCTGCCCCCAATTATCAGAGAGCATAATTTCTATATTTAGAAGGCTGCATTGGGGAAGACAGGGGAGGTGCCGAGAAGCTCACCTGTTGCTTTAAAGCTGTGGCCACTTCTAAGACTGTGTTTGCACAGGGATGGTGCCTGCAGCTTTGTGTCATTGCAATCCTGCAACTATTGATTTCAGGCTCTTTGTTGTTTGTTTATTCCTTAGTAAATTGCTGTGCGCACAAATTATTAGCTGCATGTGTGTTTATGGGCATTACAGCAGAAGTGTAAGTATAGCGTTATCCACTTGATACTTTTAGGCTTTTATCCTAGTCTATGGAGAGACACAGAGAAAGAGGGAGAGAGAGGCATTCCGGAAAAATCTACATCCAGCCTTCCCAAATATCATCCCTTGATCCAAGCTTCCAGTAGTCATTCATGTTTTGTGCCCTGAAAAAGAAAAATAGAGTTTTTTACACGTCCTGCATTGTACTTTGTTAGAGTTCAATAATTTTTAGTGTCATAGCTAAGAGGATTTTGTGGTTTTGCACTTCGCACGCTGCAATTAGACCGGCATACCTGATTTACTGACACTCCACATCGCGAGCTGTCAGCTCCAGTGGAAAATATGCTCCTCTGTTTGCATCTCCATGGAGACATTAGTAGAAAACAGCCATGTTTAGGTGTTGTGCGGTACAGAAAGGAGAAGAAGCCGGGGCACATTTCTGCAGCGTTTAGAGTCTCGGTTAACAAGGCATGAAACGGTGCCGGTGACTGACGGTGCTTTGTTCGACTAAAGGGACGTGAACACACAGAACCTGGTGGAGGCTGAGGAATCTGAGCTGGAAAATCCACAGCTGCCATTTTTAGCATCTAACAGAGCAAAAACAGCACACAGAGATCAGCAGGGTGTCGATAAAAGTATATACCACACATGATGCACTCTAATCACCAATCACACGCAGATAACAGGGTTTAAGAGAATGTAAAAAACAATATAAAACTTTTTCACACTTTCTAATCAGTTTGCAAATTTAATTATTATTTTTTTATGGAGTCAATAATCATCTTTATGTCTGGATTTGTTGATAATTACAGCTCCACCTTCAACTGTAACACAGATGCTAAATGCTCCACTATGCCAACATCCACTCAACAGCTCTGTCTCCTGTTTGGCAGAGTGCAGCTGAGCCTTTTGTCACTGGAAATAACCGTCTGCTCGGCACTTGGAGCAAAGTTAAGAAAGCATTGGGAGTGAAGCAAAACAGTCCGGCTGTGGCCAAAACAAAGAGCTAAAAGGCATTAAAACAGTACGCAGAGCTGAAGCTTTGATATTACAAACAGGAATTTCATCAGTTGTTAATATAAACTATGTGCTAATGCAGCGTTGATTGATCGAGTATTATATGACAGTACTGTGTGCTAATTTATCATTGGGATAATGGGTAAGCTCACATTTCACACTTGAGTGCACATTTCTGATTAAATGTTTGTGCCTGTTTTATACTCTGAAGGCATGAACTTTAACTGTTTTACAGAATAAAAATTGCATCTTTTTATTAATTCCCCTCACTTTAGACCAGCTCGCTCAAAAGAGGCCCCTCACATCTGCTGACCAAACCAGTGTGTGAGTTCCTCCGGAGCAGCCGTGTCACCGTTTCCTCTGGCCTGCGTGTCCACATTACAGAGTCACAAATTAGGTCTTGACATTTCGACGCTATAATTGCCTCCCAAAAAGCATGAGGCATCAATTAGGCTCTCAGCACCATGGCAGGTTATCCCTACAGGACATAATCGCCACTCCGGGCTCCTTGGCTGGACTGTCCCACCAGGGCAGATGCAAAACATCCACACACACAATAACCCTGCAAATATGCAAATATGTCTGGATCACTAGTGGATTTGTTTTTTGTGCAATCACGCCAAGATAAGCAATAAAACCAGCCGCTGTGGTTCCTAAACAGTTGCCATTCTCATTAACACCAAATTATCTCTTTGAACTGAAAGCAGTGTGGCAAAAAAAAGTGTGTGAAATCCATGCTGGGGGAGTGGCAGCAGGTCTGAAGGTGCCGCCGCACTAAATAACAGCACAGATCTCTTTGATTTCCCAACTCTGCTGCAGTCTGACAGTTTGTGCTCCCGCAGGGCGTGGAGATCTCTAGGGTCAGAAAAAAGGTCAATTGGTTCATTTCCATAGCTTCCACTTTTAACATTCTTGGACACTTTGGAAGCAATTGAAAGAAAAAAGGAACACCAGCTAGCATTTACAGACATGCATAAACAAAATAACACACAGAGAAATAAAATATAAGACCTTGTGTAGCTTGGAAATGCTGGAACATATTAGATATAACAGACTTCACATTCACTTAGAGCATTGTCTTTCTTCTAATCTGGTAATTTGGGAAGATTGCAGGCAGCTACAACAACAAATAATGACTTTATTAAAAGTTATTTGACATTTGTGCAGCTGCTTTAACCAGTGCAAAAGTCCACCGAAGACACACATGCTAGTTTGGTTTAGATGAGATGAAAGCATCACACAGTAGCTGCACGTTCATGACGTGAATGTGGCGTTCCACCACATCGCAAAGCTGCACCACTCAACTGAGATCTGGTGAGTACAGTGAAATCACTGTCATGGTGAAGAAACCAGTTTGAGACGATCTGAGCTTTTGTGACAGTGACTGTGAGCAGAAAAAAGAGCAGTAGTCTTAAAATGTGATGCAAGAAAAACAAGCCTTTCTTGTCTTCATCAGCAGATTACCTCACTGCGTGAAGTCAGGCTTTCACTTAACTATGTTTGCCTTGATACATCACACCGAGTGGGACTGTCTGTTTTGACCGTACGGGTAGAAGGCGCCAAAGTAAAGAGTCCAGCTATGTGTAACGCTTACCGCCTGGTTAAAGAGCAAGTGAGATAGCGGGAGACTGTACTCTCGCTGCCTACCGGTGAAAGTGGAAATGTGCTTTGTTGCCCCTCAGTCAGGCGGAAAATTGCAAACCCATTTGTCATTGTGTGCCAAGATGCAGAGGTCAGTCAATGGGTTCCTTCATGACAAGCTTACGGAATCGAATGTTTTTCCACGGCCTCACCCTTTCACACCTGCACCTCCAGGTAAAATAACAAAACAAGGGGAGAAGGAGAGAAAAGAGGGCTTAAAGCGAGCCACATAAAGACGGGGGAAGAGAAAAACGATACGCGAGAAGAATTCACCGTGAAACCCTGCACGTCTATTGGCCATTTCAGCTCATTTGAACCCAATATATGTTCAGCTCACAGTGGCAGATGAAATGCCGTGCTTTGGCCAACATCCAAATCTGGAGAATACCACTAATTATTCCTGCGAGTGACAACAGAACATTCTTTGTTTTTTGTTTGCCTCTCATTGAGGACAGCAACTGCTTGAGCTGACAGAACAACAGCAACACTTAAAACTTTTCCACTGCTTGACTGTTTCGTCCACACAGAGGCTCTGAGCTGCAGCAGTCTAAAGTAAAAATAGAATCAGGTTGATATGTGCCTTTAAAAAAAGTGATTATGCTTTAAATGAAGAGCATGGACAACAGGTAAAAGATGAGAGAGGATCACACATTTTAAAAATATTTGTATTATTTGATATCAACTTTAAAAGTCGTAACTATATCTTAAACATCTGCTGTTGTTTCCAGGAAATCAGAAAGATATCTTGCATGTTTTTCACCTTGTGAAAGGAAAGTGAAGAAAGCAAATATTCTAGCTTTAAATATCAGCCTGTGAGACATTATTGCATTTAACCTTCTTTTTTTTCATGTCTTTCTGTTTCCCTGAACTCTGTTGCCTTTTTTCTTGCAACACATTTATCCAATACATTTAGGCACTGGGCTCAGTTTCAAATATTTTCATCTCACGTTTTCAAAGCATCATTATTTCAGAGAGGTTTTTGTTTTTATTGCTTTTTACTCATGGTCAGTATAAAACATGGGAGTAGTTTCCGGGTCAGAAAAATGAAGCCATTGCAAAATTGCCTTAGACCATTCTTAATGCATTCTCTCTAAAGGCCACCAGGTGGCGATAGCTGTGGTTGAAAAAAGACGTGATCCTATAGAAGTCTGTGGGAAAACAGCTTTCTGTTTTGACCCCTGTTAACTCTTTCCAGATGTGTTTATGGGCACTGTCATCCATCTCGGGTCACAGTGAATATAAAAGTAAAGTCTGTTTTGTAAATCTTGGTCATACAAAATTGAGGATTATCTATTATGCTCTTTGGCTAGCAACTTGTTGCTGTGGAGCAAGTGGTTTTTCACAGTTAGACCCGCCCTTTCTCATCCCATTCATATTTTTGAAATCAAGATGGCGACCAGTGACTGTAAAAAAGTGACAAAAATGCTCCTATTCCTCACGATATACATAAATTTAGCCTGGATATGGGAGCTGTCATCTTGCAGTATTGATAGATTCAAACAGAATTAGCTGCTTAGCTAAAGTACTTTCTAACAATCACCCAATGCAAAGACTCAAGCTGCACTCTAAAATCTCAGTGTCAACAAAGCTATGGTCATACCAGCAGTTAGCGAAGTGATGCTAACATGAACATGCTAAGATTTTTACCATGTTGACATGCTAGTCTTACAGCACGTTTGCCATCTTAGTGTGCATAACACTAAGCAAATGGTAACACTAAATACAAAGGTTTATGAGAGTATTACATGAAATTTAGACGTTGATTTGACTGGAACATCCGACCGGGCATGCAAAAATTTCCCTGTAACCCGAAAGCTATTTGACTACTCATATAAAAGACATTTGAAAAACAACTACCATCTAACAAAGAAAGGTCAATAATTGCTCTCCATATTAAGAATTTAAAACCACGGCAGCCTAATATTTGTGTAGCACTCTTTGAACTTAGAAACTCATATTCTAAACATGACGTTATCTGGAGATCACGCTGCCAGAAGTACAAAGACAAATGGGCTGCAGAAGAAACCGGGAGACAAGAGTTTGTAGGGATTTGCATAGCTTCACTCTAAAGTGTGAAACTTCTTTTGCACTTAGATCAGTTTTTGTCAAGTAATCCTTAAGTTAAACAATTAAAATTCATTTTCCTTTCCCTTCTAGGAGAGTGTGTTTAGTGATTGTGAACAGCTTATCTCCTATGACAAGACTGCTCTACAGATAGAGTAAACAGGGCTTTGCCATACAGTACATTAATCTGTAGCTCTTACATAGTTGCATTGTATAAATCACAGGGCTAAACATGAACAAGCCCCAGCGAGTCACTAGGCTCTGAGGGTGCCGCTTGAGTCGCTTGTTGTTTTGGAGAATAGAAAGGAGTGTGAGCCAAAACAGAAACCACTTCAGAGAAATCAATGTGAATCAATAGACCTGTAATCTGCTGCATTATAAATGCTACGACCCCTAATTACATCACTTATGCATAGTGTTAAGTGTGTATGATATAAAAGCTGGGTGAAAGTGGATTTGCACAACTGTTATCACGCCTGTAACCTCGGATCACATTAAAATGAAACCAGACAGCGGTGTGTGCGTCTGCGTGTGTGTGCTCCCTGCTGCTGCGGCTGCTCTTCGCTGTGATCTCTGGGAGTGTTAGCGGTGCAAAACGTTGTGGCGAACTTCAAACAGGCGTTGCAGCAGAGCTCAGATCCTCCTCCACAGTAATAACTTTGAGTGCTTCTGGAAGAAGGAAATCCCCTGGCCAGGAAAGACACATGACTCCACTACAGAGGCAACGAGACGGGCGGTTTAACACAGCCACCTCACTGACTCCACCTTTAAACCACAACACACAAGACTAGTGGACGGTGCTAAACCTCGGTTAACTTGGACACAAACTTCTGCACGTCCCAGACACCACCAACTGTAAAACTGAAGGCCATTTTGTTTTTGTAAAATAGGGGGGGGGGAGAGCCTTCTTATGGGTTTATTGGATAAGATAGCATTAACTCATATCAGGTCTGTATTTATACAATCTAAAACCAGACTAAGTCTATCTCAGGGAGCTTCACAGTGTGCAGACCATTCAACAATATGTGGATCTAGTCTTATAGACCTTTCTTCAGATTAGGAAACCTTTTACAAAGTAACAGAATTTGGATCTTCTTCTAGTATAAACAGATGAGAAAACTGGATGAATGACAATGAAAATGACTTTAAAAACTCTCAAATGGAATTATAACATGATTATTTCCCAGCCAGCATGTGTGATGAAAACTCCTGTGACAGTATCTTTAGAAGACTTTCTAATGGACCCATATCAATCAAAATCCATCCCAGCATGCTGCTCACAACTGCTGATATCTCCTGCTTATCACAGATTCAGTGTTTAATCAGCAAAGCCTGGAGCGAGCTTTTATTTTCCCAAAGCCTGCATTTGTTCCAGTATCAGAGGCAACATGAAAAACCACAAAAGAACCGCAACAGGTGATAAACCACAAGAGTTAAAAGAGACTGAAAGAAGAGGACGCGCCGTTCAAAGATCGAGATTTTGACTTTTTTTTAAGAACAATTCTAGTTCGGTGAGCATGTTGCATACATGGTGTAATACCTGAGATGTGAATTGGCAAGTTGCGTGTTCAACAAATATAACGAATGCAACATCACCAACTGTCCCTTAGAAGAATACCAAATTCTTCTTCGCTGAAGATGAAAATATCACACATATGCACAACAAACAACATCACAACTCGTGCACGTTAAAGGCCTCATAAAAATCTGATGTTGTCTGCAAGCCAGCTAGCATTGGCACCGTTGCCACTGAAAACATATCCTCCTCTTTGTGGCTGAAAATTGGGTTGTGGGCATCTCTTTTCGTCATGTATGAAGCGTACACAGTAATTGGAGACTAATTGACTCACTATGCAGTCACCTTGCAAATTTGTAACAGTTACAGTTAATTGCTGTCTTCAAACTGACGTTGGCGCATCAAGACAGCGATAAAGTGGCAAAAAGATGGAGCCAGCCTGCTATCAGTGTCAATTAAACGTGTTCAGGTTGGCCAGTAAATGCAATATCTTTACGATAAATTGGCAAAAAAATCTCCAATTTCTTGCTTTGTACATACACAGAAATTCACATTAACTACTTACGTACATTCAGCCAGAACCTCATAGATTTGAAACAGAACTTCAGAAATCAGTGCAGACTGACTCAAACTGATTGCAGTGTACGGGCGATCTGTCTGAGCAGTTATGTGAAAAACTGTCTGAGAGTAAGTGCAGTTGGCGATAAGTTGTCACAGGTGACCTGTGCAATCGCCTTGCGATCAAAAGTTGGTTGCTGCAACCGCCTGATATTTTTACTAATTATAAGGAGGTTGCTATTCTATTTTTACAACATGCAGCTGAGCCATGCTAGAAACTCTGAGACACATTAATGCTTTCAGTTAAAAGCAAAGATACAGTTTAAGAGGCAAACATAGTTCAGTATATAACTCTTCATAGTTCTATCAGGACCACTTTTTGCAGTCTGGCTCTGTTCTGTGATGTAGATATTGAAAACCAGTGCCCAGTTTATGGTCTCCACTGTCCTCATGAATTGTAGCACATGCCAATAGTGACAACTGCTGGTGTCGAAATGCTCTACTGTCATTTGGGTTGGATTTGAACCTATTGGTTTTTGTCAAGCTTAGTTTATGGTAACCTAACATTAAGCAATTTGTGATGGCAACAGTGGCAAGCAAAAACTAGATGTAAATGGTTGAGGAAATGTGGTGACATCATAGTCAAAGCATGCAACAACCAATGGTGTGACCTTAAACTACACTTGAAAAGGTGGAGAGAGTGCAGAATGTGAATCACAGAACAGAGCGGACATCAAGGACAAATGAGATGATATATAATTCCGAAATGGTGCAAATAACATGAAAAATTGGGTGGGTTGCAAATTAGCTTGCAGGGGCAGTGGTAACTATATTCAGGCTAAAGGGTGCTTTAATGCGGGACTTTGCTCGTCTGCTGAGAATGTTGGCTGATCTTGACTCCATGGTCCACTTGAGCTAACGCTGAGCTCAGTTTGAGCATTGTATCATGCTAACATGTGGATATGAACACTAAACGCAAAATCAGGCTAACGTAGATGCCATTTGTTTTCCAGATACATGCTCAAGAAGTATTGGCCAAATCAAAAACTGGATGTGGCCATCAGTTTTATTGTAGACCTTTCCAAACCCTAAACCCCAGATGTCAAACTCAAAGTGACATTACAGGAAAATTCATGCAGATTTTTAAGAGATCTAATAATGTGGACATACGTGGTTTAGTCTCTAATAACACCCAGGACTAGTTAGAAAAGCCTTCACAGATCAGTGACCGCTATAAGTAGAATACAAAGATTAGCAGTAGCTGGACAGGGAGTGGTTTTGATGAGGTTCTTCTTCCTTGTCCTCCTGCTCATAAGGCATGCATACCTCTCCACGTCCCAGTAACTAATCACCATACAGATCTGGCCAAGAACAGAGCGACCGAACACACAGGAAATATCATATTTAAGCTTTGTAGACCTTCACTTGTGCTTCTTGGGTTCATTTCCCATGCCTCAACCAAGGAGATATGAACAGTGTCTGCTTCAGTAGGCAGACATTAGACTTCAAAGCTTTGGGACTCAGCAGAACAGTTTGGGGAGTTGTTCAAATGTTCCAGTGTTAGAGAGAGGAGCCATTTATTTCCTTGCCATTTCCCTATAATGCTTACTGTGCTTGCACTAATAGGCTGGTCCAGCTCACATTAGTCTGTCTGGTTGGCTCTGGTCTTTCAATAACCCAGGTGTGTTTTTATTGGATTCAGAGTTATCAGTGAGGTGATCAAAAACCTGCTGCCAGCTAGGCAGGTCAACCACTCTGTATTATTGAAATGCAAAAAGAAATTGTTGGGCAAAAGAAAGACAATACCTGGTTTCATTATTAAAGAAAGCTAATTTTGTCATATTTGAGTATTCAAAGGTAGAATTTGACACTTTTCTTTCTCAGTCTTGGTTTAGATTAGAAAATAACTCAGTTTGTCTCTAAAAGAAACAAACCAGGAAAAGCACTATCTTCCAGTGAGTTGATACCCAGGATCAAAGCGCTTCCTTGCGCACATCAGGAAAATACTGGGGACTCATTTCAAGCGCTCAAAGTGCCACATAGATGCTTAGCCACACATTCCCCCTGTCAGAGTCAAACAAAGACAGTTTTCTTGTGAGGAGAAAGGCATGCTATTTCCCCAACATGCCTCACCCAGAGCGACCAATCACAGTCGCAGTTACAATCCCGGGCCCTGAAGGAAGACAGGTAAGGGTTTATGTTGTCATTGGTGGATGTTTTGCAATTGGGTGTAATACATCTCACAGTTAATGTTTATTTTCACAGAGACCACCTCATTCCTTTGGTCTGACCCACAAGGATGCTGCGCAAGATCAGAACAGAGCTGATTGAAGTATGCTTGAATGTCTGCAGAGTGGCTGACATAATTAATTTGTTCAGGTTTGGCACTGGGCTTGTCATTCTGTAAATTGGAAACATTTCAGCAACACATCCTTTTAAAAAAAATGAAATCAAATGCAAAAAATAGCATTTGGCATTTGCAAAAGATTCCAATGGGGGGAAAATGGCGATGGCCCACTGGTTAGATGGCCCACATCTAACCAGTTAAGGTAAAAAAATATGTTTTTGAAACAAACTGGTCCAAGCAAAAGTATTTATATCTCCAAAAAAGAAAGGTGCTGAGAGATACTAATGTGAAAATGATACTATTGATGCTAAAAAAAAAAAAATTACTGTGACAGAAAACTATTACTGCTTTCAGCAGATAAAGTTAGCATAATTTAGATGAACTGCTTTTGCTAAGGGTGGAAAATAGTGAGCGTAATCTGCTGTCCTGGCACTGCAGCTCAGGACCTCAGTCCAACACAAAAGTCAGGGCCTTGTGAAGTCAGATGTAGTGCCACAGAGTATCAGATCAGTAATAAAACATCGCTGTTAGCTTTGGGTTCTGAGCTGAACCTGAAGAATGTGGTTCTAATGGAGAGGGCAGCAGGAGACCCAATGAAGTAGATAATTATGAGATGAGGCTTGAGAACTCTTTCATGCCATCTTTTACTTCTGAAAGCCAGTGATATGCAAAAGTATTGTCTATTTGCCTCGCTGTGATGTTGTGGGCAGAAAAGAAGAGAAGAAAAAGCTGATGACAGGGTACTTTCATGTTACTTATCGTGGCACCTTATCAGAGTGATCTAGATGGGCTAGACAAAGTACCACCAGGTCCCGTAGCTCTGAGGAGAATTTCATCTGTTCCATCACATCGCCTTGCCTTTACTCCTCAGGGAAGATGAGAGGTTGGTGGTCCATGCATTTAGACCACAGTGAAAAAAGAGGAGGGAGCCTGAATGACAGATAAGTCTAGTCTCAAGAGGAGGCAGCTGTGTTTTATGAAGAACTTAGAAATAGGGAGCTGGATGAAAAGAGACAAAGAAAAGCTCTGATAAACTACACACACATGGTCTCACGCAACACTTCTCAAGAGGAGATAGCGTGCTCATCTCTTAAAAGTTCCTCAAGCTTTCAGAGGGTATGTTTGAGGATGGGGGCGATGGGACTCGAGAAGAAAACGTCACCACCAAAAATAAACACTGGGAGAGGCAAACTAATGCTTATTTATCAGTGCCGGAGAATCTCTGATTGTGACGTAGAACAAGCGTAGCAGCTTTGATGTTAGAAAGCACTGATCCCCTCGCAGTACATCGTGTCGCCGCTCTCAGGCCTTCAGAGTGTGCTATGATAATGTTCCCAGATGTCACCAGATATGTATAACACACACAGAGGCAGGGAGACTGTAACGGGAGTGACAGTGGAGCTTGAAGTAGTCAGGAGAGTTAACAGCATTGACACAAGAAAGCCCTGCAAATCCTAAGATGTCAAAAATGAATTAGAAAAACTGAAGATTTATGCTAACTAACTAGCTAACTCCTGCTAACATGCTCAGAAAGACAGTTTGGATAAATGTGTCATTAGTTTAGAATAGCGGCATGCTAATGTTTGCAAATGGCACTAAACAGAAAGTCCCAGTCAAGCGAATGATTGTGGTCATAAACAGACCTGATGATGGTGCCAGATAACACTGTAAATGTAATGCGCTGCTGCTAGCTTGGCTACTAGTCAAGCTAGCGGCAGCTTTTGCAAACAATGATTTTAAAAGTTTCTGGGCACATCTTCTCATACACCTCTGGACCATGTTAGGGTCTCCTCTAGAAATCTGTACTCACTCCTCACCTGATCCACAACCTTGAGCTTTGGAAACTGTGGATTCTCCAACTAAAACCCCTCACTCGCAGCCGAAGACACAGCTAATTACTATAATGAAGACCAACTGGACATGCTGGAAAAGCTGATGTGAGTTTGAGATTGGCCATATTTACATCAGGTTCCAGTAAATGTTTGATTACACATCATAAATAGCCAGGCTAGTTGGGCTAACCAGCCCGCTAGCCGATCTTGGAGCAGTTTAACTTCAGTGCACAGATTCAAGCTGTTTCCATCACAAAGAGTCAGTGAGTTAGAGTTGGATGATTTGAAATTATGGTCCTCGTGGATTGTATGAAATGATAAACTGAACAAGTCCTAAAAATCAGAATATGATCAGAATGTCACAAAGAACAGTTCATCAGCCAGGATTTCACTGTTTACACACCTAATTATAAAGAATGGACAGTTGACTGTACAGTGGTGAAAAACTCACAAGCATCATATAACCAACACACGGCCTGGTCCATTTGTCACACACACCAGGAACATCCGACACCTACAGCGATGGGCTCTGCTGTGACTCTGCTGTGTGCAGAGTTTTACTGGCATGCTGTACGCCCACCAGAGTTCACCTTTATACCCCAATGAAACAGAAATCTGAAGAGAGTGGTCCCTTCGATTTTAAGGCACGATAGGTCACTGAATTGTTAAATGAGTATGATATCAATCAAATGTTATGATCTTTGTGGTCATCATATCTCAACCCTCCTGACCGCTTTATGAGAGACTGAAGCTAACCTGTATTAAAACCCGATTCTTTGATCCCCATGATAGAACAGAGAAAACCCGACTCATAGTGGTCAAAAACATTTATAATTCTTTTTATTCAATCATCTTCCGGAAGAGAGAGCCCTGCACAGCCCTAAAAGCCAGTTGCAGAAACTCTAACATTAGAATTTAATAACGTCTCACATATAGGTGTTATTTTGGTACTTTACACGTCACACAGTTTCGATACAAACACTCCTTATATGGTACAAGTTCCTCTTTTCTGTCTGGCTTCCTGTATTTATTAATATACTTGTACAGCTCTACACTAACTTCCTGTTTTTCAGTCTGGCTGAGCACTCAGTTTATGAGTCAAAAGTGGCCTTGCTTTACAAACCTTCATTATTAAAGTACATAAAACAATATAATAAGAAAATAAGCACTAAGGATATATTAATTACATGACAGCTGGCAGCATATTGTGGACCAACACCTTAGTAAGAAGTTGTATATTGTATTTTTTTCCCCGTTTTTCATACACCAAGCATCACTACTCTCTGGTCACTTACTGATTAGCATGACTGCACTAGCCACCTCACAAATGACTACCACCTAAGTTAAAAGTGTAGGTATTTGGCAGTCAAGATATATAATTTCCTCCTTTCCGTTGCTCTGGTGCTTGTTCCTGCATGGAGCTGCAGTGGGAAACCCCAGATCCCCAAGACAGAGCACACTCTGCTCACCTACATCAGTTCTGCCAGGTGTCATCTTGTGAAAGTGCAATAAAAAAGCATTTTTTCCACACTTGTAATGCATGAGTAAGTCAATAAAGGACTAGAATGCTGTCTTGATTAGTTTGTTCATTCTTAGAAAAAGAGGCTACCTCGTTTCCTGAAAGAACACCAGGCTTGTATTTATAGATTTGTCATGGCGTGGTAAATTTGGAACACTGTGCACTTTGGTGTCAATCACCTTTTATCAACCCTTCCTATTAAACTATCCACTGTTTGCTGTCAAACATAGCGCAGCCACTATAAATTGAGGCAATACAAAGTCAAACACAGTTGCAATAAAGACTAATTTTATTTCAACCGTGGCTAATTTTAGAGCTTTCCTAATATGCTTTTTATTGTTCATAAACTCTGGCTTCAGACGCTGCCGTCTCCAGCAGCAGAGGTGGAATTCTTACTTTGTCGAGATAAGGACAGAGTGCTCTATTTGTCAGTGCATGGGGCCCCTTAAGGTCCCGGAGAATCTGATGTCCACACACTCTTTCGCCTGCACTGACATTTTCTCAGCAGTATGAGGTTACATACAAGAAAAAGACATCTGCATCATCAAGCCCGCTTTTTGTCCGAACAAAACAGCCTCTCACTCCTGTTTCTGCAGACGTTGGCCGGTGGAAAATGTCAAAAGTTCCCAAATGTTTCCCTGCAAAACAAAATATTCCGTAAATAAGAACGGACAGGAGCTAGTATTTTTAGATGACCTATGTATCAGTGGCTATTTTTATCTGCAGCTTCTGTTTGGTACGCTGACCTGTGACCTGTTGGGCTCCTACTGAATTCTAGAAAGGGGCAAAGAGCACTAAGCACACTGAAGTACATCCCTAGGATTACAAGCATTGCAGGGTGAGAGTTTGTAACCTGTAGTGGCTGCAGGCAAGCAGGGTCACAGCCCACCCATGGGTGGGGGTGGAGGGGGCGGACAGGGTCACGCAAGCTGAAGAGGATGCATGTTCCCAGACAGAAAATGGAGCGCTCCAGAGCTCAAACACAAAACACAGGAAAATGCTGGAAAACAGGCGGGAGAGGCTCGAGTCAAAACCCCAAGTTTGAAGAAATGGCTCCTCTGGGTTAAAAGTTTAAGACAAATGTGATGAATGTAGCACTGTGATGACGCCAACAGAGATGCATTTCAGGTCAGAACATGCTGACAATTAACTGCGCTTTGAATCTCAAGATATCGCTAAGCAGCACTGGGAAGATTACAATTTGGACCGCGCAAGCAACGCGAATGACAATATGCTTTGGCATACTCGATTGCAAAGGGGTCCCCCGGGAAGAAAAGGTTATAGGATCTCTGAAAAGACAGCCATTGTTCATCATCTACAGCAAAATGACTTTGTAAAATTGAGAGGAAGAAAGGCAAACCACTGGACCAATGTGATACCAGTCTCTGAAAGTGGAGAGCACTGATGCATGAGTGGAAAGCGCCTTATGTCAAATATAATTGCCCTGCTCTGAAAAACAAGCTAGCAACATCTGATTCAATATCCTCTCGTTTGGCTCAGGTTACTTCCTGTCCACTTAAAGCATGTTTGTCGTGACAATGGAGCTCCCGTCAAGATGGTGGGATGTTCAGTCTGAGCTAAATGTGTTACTTTTTCTTTCAAGTGAAAGGATTTATTTTAATCCGGCATAGTTTCCAATCTTAAAGTAACAGTTGCACATTTAGGGAAATAAGATTTTCACTTTCTTGCCAAGAGTCAGGTTAACAACTGTGTGTGTGTCTCTACAGGCTGCAGATGTTTGCGGGTTTGCTTCTGTTAGAAGACTGGAAAGAAACAGTTTGTCCAAGTGTAACAAAATCTGCATCCCAGTATTACCAGCAGTTATTCAAGTTATACATTTTTCTTTAAACATACTCACTATATCAAAGATTGGCCTTCAAATTTGGCTTTTGGGCTGTTGCCATCTTGTCTGTTCAGGAGTTTTTTTGTTTTCTTTTGTGAGATCATATGTAGATAATTGGGTAGACCAGAGGGGTATACTGAGAAGCAAGATTAATAGATTAGCCAGATATCTCAAGCTTAAAGTCAGAGTTTCCTGTGTTACGAAAGGGGCTCTCTTTTTACCCTGCTAAATCACCATGGTAACTGATGTAGAACACATAACCTGGTTATGTCAGTTTAACCCTTTCATACATAGCGGTCACGACAGTGGACAGCTATTCAAAGGCTGTTTTCTTGTATTTGTGTCGGTGTTGATGGCATACTTGCACATAAAGCACCACATTGCACACTGACATGTCACTCCATACCCTGGCACCCACTAGTCCTTTAATGTTATTATAGATGTGTGACGTGTTTCTGTTATTTAACCCTTTCAAGCATGAATTATGACAACCTTAATCAAGATTTTTTCAATTATTTTTATTCATCTTTCATGCCGAAATATTAGGGGGAAAAAAATCCTGATTGAGGTTGTCATAATCCATGCATGTAAGGGTTAAAATCCTCTCAAATTGCCACATTTTCATTTACTCCTTTGTGTACTTCATGTTTCAAGCACAGTATAGATTTTCTGTTGGGTTTACATGTTTTATATGAAACATATGTAATGCAGATTTATTCCATACTCGAATAAAACCACAGAGTTAAGTGCAAACTGCATTGCATTGTCACAGGAATGTGCATGTTGTTTAGAAAATGTGTACATGTTTTATATTTGATTCTCATTGGCTATTTAATCTGTTTCACACAGCTGGAATTCCAACAACTGGAACGCAAAACAGACACATCAAGAATACCTGTTCAATCAGTGCAATTAATTTCACTTTCATCTGCCAACAAACCTTATTAGTCTATGAGATGGTAACCTTTAATGTTTAAATGTATCCAGGTTTAAGTTTCAGAACTTGCAGCCATCACCTTGTAAATAAACAGCAGCACTGAGAGCGCACTCAACAATAAAATACTTAAATAAATTGTATTTTATTACACTAACTCACCAGACACCACTATCTAATATTGTCACTGACTGGAGTAGGTGACACTCATAGGAATCATATTCTGTGAAGAAAAGCCATGTGACCTGTGAAACCTTTTTTTATGTGAGCATGCACATTGTGATATCTGTTATCGCCAACTGGGGTTTTAGGATTTGTCAAGCCAAGCTAAGCCTAAGACAGCCTGGCTGTGTTGAACTTAATATAACCCTCTAAGGAATTACTAGCTGATGCCAGCACTAGCTAGAGCTGATAAAAAAAAAGAAGCATTCATATCTCAAAGTGATATTAAATGGGATGCTAACTTTGATTTAAAAAGACAATTTAAAAATTAAATTGACTTTCACAGGAAACTGGGTAGCTGACTCCAAAGTCTGTCCTTTACAATCAAGTACTGAAGAAAACAGAAATGCACCCACCCACCTAGAAATGCTAGCTGTGTACCTTATTACAGGCGTAACATTTTGCAAGAAGGGTATGCAGTAAAAATGAATAAATACCCATCATGCAGTTGTTTGGAAGAGGAACGTAAAGTAGAGCAGTCAGAACTGTTTTTGTATCAGGCTGTCAACATATTTCTTGTAAATTTGGGCATTTTAACATATTTGTGTGTGTGTGTGTGTGTGTGTGTGTGTGTGTGTGTGTGTGTGTGTGTGTGTGTGTGTGTCTGTCTGTCTCTCTCTCTCTCATCTGGAATGTAAGGGTGTGGTTAGATGAGAGTGATCTTGGAAGGAAAAAACACTAAATCCTGACTGTGGCATTTCCAGTTGAGCCAAAAAAAAAAAAAAAACAGAAAAAAAACAGAAAACCACACAAATGCAGAAAGACTTACATGAAATTGTAATGAATGCAAACAAAATAATGACTGTAAGCACAATTTTTAATAATATTACTATTTTCTTACCTTTACAAACAAAATGTTGTCGAAATGTGGAACTCTGTCTCTTTTTTCATGCAACAGCTGATTCAGTGAGATTTAATCACAATGCAAATGATGCTTTTTTATTGTAAGGGGAGACTTCTTCACACACAAAGGTTAGTTGTGGTTTTCACGCACTTCTGTGCTCTGACCATTATTTTTTACATATACACGCTTCTCTTAAGCAATGTTAATAGAAGACATAGTGTATTTTCACTGCTATGCAGATGATATTCAGTTATATCTATGAAGCCAGATGACAGAAATCAAATAACTAAACTACAGGTATACCTTAAAGACATAAAAGCCTGAATGTCCCATAATTTTCTTCTCCTGATTTCAGATGAAATTGAGGTTTTTGTGCTCAGCTCTAAAAATCTTAGAACCATGATGTGTACCCAAATACTTACTATGGACATTATTACCTTGGTCGGCAGTAACACTGTGAGAAATCTTTGAGTCGTTTTTGATCAAGATATGTCCTTCAGTGTGCATATTAAACAAATTGCTTTCTGTCCATGCAATATGTGTAAAATTAGAAACAGCTTGCCTCAGAGTCGATGCCTTTATCATGTCACAACTGGACTATTGTAAGCCAATATTATTGGACTGTTCTAGAAGTTTCCTCTGTTGATCCAGAACGCTGTAAGACCTCATAGTACTTTACATGTTGGGGAGGTAATTTAGCCATTTGAATCAGCTGTGTTGGATCAAGGACACATGTAAAACCTGGAGGACACTGGCACTCGAGGCCTGGAGTTTCCTACCCCTGGTCTAGAGATCTGCAGCATATGTGCAGTAATATTGTGGTTTAATCGACATCGATTACTGAATGTGTTATCTGCATCATCAAACTAGCTTCTTCATTAATTATTTATTACATTAATAGTGTTAATGAACCAGTTCCAATCTTTTTTATGTTATAATTGAGACTGTAAGTCATAGGTGTCAAACTCCAGGCCAGTGTCCTGCAGGTTTTAGATATGTCCTTGATCCAACACAGCTGATTTAAATGGCTAAATGACCTCCTCAATATGTCTTGAAATTCTCCAGAAGCCTGGGAACAAACTAATCATTTGATTCAGGTGTGTTGACCGAGGGTGAGATCTAAAACCTGCAGGACACCGGCCCTGGAGGCCTGGAGTTCGACACCCCTTCTGTAAGTCAAAGCTATTGTGAAATACTGCAGTTATAAGTCATCATCACTACATATCATAAGTGTGAGACATTTTTTTTTGCCATAAATGAAACAAAAAATCAAAGCAGTTCTTTTATAATTCCCTCCTTCGTGTTTGCAGATGCATACTGTTATATTGAGATAGAAAGGTGGAGGAGGTAGATGTCTCCCAAGGACACGTGTCACACTGCGTCCTGCTTTGGTTTGCAGTCCTGAGTTGTTGGCTCGGTGCTGAGATGTTTGCAGTGGCCCTTCTCATGGCTTTTCTTTTGCCCCTTGCTGCTGGCCTGGAAGCATGTCCAGCTGTCCCATCATTCTGTCAGCGCTGCTGTCTCCCTCAGCCCCAGATTAAAAACGCTAAAGGGGCCGCCAGGAAAAGTGGCTTGCCCTCGTCTCTCAGGACTTATGTCAAAAATGTTTCAGTCCTCAGGTAATTTGCTACAGTCTGGGATCCTTTCACTATTTACATCAAAGACCTTTGCAAAAAGAGGGAAAGAGAAAGAAATGAAAGGTAGGAAAAAATGATATTTAGTTGTGAGTAGTGACAGATCTACATTCTTGAGTATTGACATGCGATCTTAGTGAGGAGTCCTCCTCTCTGCGCGGATGCTTACGGAGTCTAGAGCAGTCCTTCAATCTGACTGATAAAAGCAGTGGGTCCGTGGACTGTCTTCCAAAGCAAAGCTTAGTCAAACAAATCGACTCAACTCCAAAAGAATGCACAGTCACTCCTACACAAATAGACAGCACACCAGACACCAGAGGTTCAGAAAATCACAAACAGTTACTCCAGAGAGCAGTTCCTCATCTGTTTTTCTCACATTCGACAGATTCCAAAATATGAAGGGCAAAATGTGCATAATGTGCTGTCTGGATTTTTCCTCTGCATACTTTTCAGGCAATTTCATCATGTTGCCAAAATATAGGGAGGAGCACTGGATCAGTCTGAAATGGCCTTGGAAAGGTGCACAAGTATTCTGCATTTAAATGTAAGCTGATTCTCCCTCCTGTGTAAGATCATTTTCCGCTGTTGGACCTACAAACGGGTTAAGACCTGTGAAATGAGGGAGAGGAATCAGAAGTGCTCCGATTTTGAAAGTGTATTTGTGTTTTTTGATTTAGTTTCAATGACAAATACCAAGGAAAAAATATCAGGACTGATAAGATAAGATAAGATAAGATAAGATAAGATAAGATAACCTTTATTAGTCCCACACGTGGGAAATTTGTTTTGTCACAGCAGGAAGGACAGTGCAAAAGTTATGAGGCAAAAATTAGAATACAATAAGAATAAATACAGTACACAACTGTACAGAATAGAATAAAATAAAATACTATATACAGTAGAATAAAATAAAATAAATATACAATAAGATAAAAATAGAATACAAATACAAATACTATATACAACTGAGTAAAAATACAACGATGACAGAAAGGATTATTGCACTTAGTATTATTGCATATGTATGGATGTGTGTGCTTGATCAGTTAAAGTCTTTATTATGGAGTCTGACAGCAGTGGGGAGGAAAGACCTGCGAAATCTCTCCGTCCCACACCGTGGGTGCCGCAGTCTCCCACTGAAGGAGCTGCTCAGTGCTGTCACAGTCTGCTGCATGGGGTGGGAGATGTTGTCCATCAGGGATGACAGCTTAGCCGCCGTTCTCCTGTCACTCACCACCTCCACTGGGTCCAGAGGGCATCCTAGAACAGAGCTGGCCCTTCGGATCACCCTGTTCAGTCTCTTCCTGTCCCCAGCAGAGATGCTGCCGCCCCAGCAGACCACGCCATAAAAGATAGCAGAAGCCACAACAGAGTCATAGAATTTCTTCAGGAGTGGGCCCTCCACTCCAAACGACCTGAGTCTCCGCAGCAGGTACAGCCTGCTCTGCCCTTTCCTGTAGAGGGCGTCTGAGTTATGAGTCCAGTCCAGTCTATTGTTCAGATGAACACCAAGGTACCTGTAGCTGTCCACAGCCTCAATGTCCATACCTTGGATGTTCAGTGGTTGCAGTGGAGAATGCTTGTGCCTGCGGAAGTCTACCACCAGTTCCTTGGTTTTACTGGCGTTGATCTGGAGGTAGTTCAGCTGGCACCAGTCCACAAAGTCTTGGGTCAGACCTCTGTACTCCTTGTCGTCCCCATCAGTGATGAGGCCGACTATTGCAGAGTCATCAGAGAACTTCTGCAGGAAGCACTGGGTGGAATTGTGGGAGAAGTCTGCAGTGTAGATGGTGAAGAGGAACGGAGCCAGAACCGTTCCCTGTGGGGCCCCCGTACTGCAGACGACCCTGTCCGACACACAGCCCTGAGTCCTCACATACTGTGGTCGGTCGGTGAGGTAGTCCAGGATCCAGGTAGTGAGGTGATGGTCCACTCCAGAGTTCACCAGCTTGTCCTTTAGAACCGAGGGAAGAATGGTGTTGAAGGCACTGGAGAAATCAAAGAACATGATTCTCACAGTGCTTCCAGCGGTCTCCAGGTGAGCGAGGGAACGATGTAGGAGGTGAATGACGGCATCATCCGCTCCAATGCCAGGCTGGTAGGCAAACTGAAGTGGGTCCAGTGATGAGCTTATTAGGCGCCGAAGCTGAGCCAGGACCAACCGCTCCAGGGTCTTCATCAGGTGGGATGTCAGAGCCACCGGCCTGTAGCTGTTGAGGTCCTTGGGGCGTGAAGTCTTTGGCACTGGTACAACACAGGAGGTTTTCCAGAGCTGTGGGACTCTTCCCAACCTCAGGCTCAGGTTGAAGAGGTGCTCCATCACCCCACACAGTTGGTCCGCGCAGGACCTGACGACCCTCGAGCTGATGCCATCTGGACCCGCTGCCTTCTTGCCATTAATCCTCCTCAGTTCCCTCCTAACCTGGGTGGTTGAGAGAGACAGGCTGGAGCCTTGTGTTGAGTGTGTATTGGATGCTGTTGTTGGGGGTGGGGGGGAGTGAGCAGGGTGAATAGAGGAGGTGTGAAGTGTCTGAGGTGGAACAGCAGCAGTGGGGGTGGGTGAGTCTGCAGCCGATGTTGCAGACTGCCTCATGGCTGAGTCAAATCTGTTGAAGAAATGATTCAGTTCATTTGCCCATCTCACATCCCTCCCAGGCAGAGAGTTCTGCTGTTTGTGGCCCGAGATGGTTCTGAGGCCTCTCCAGACTTCACCAACGTTGTTTTGTTGAAGCTGGTTCTCCATCTTCTGCCTGTAGCTCTCCTTCCCATTCCTTATCAGTCCCCTCAGCTCTCTCTGCACCCTTTTCAACTCCTCTTTGTCTCTGGATTTGAAGGCCCTCCTCTTCTGCTTGAGGACGGTTTTAATTTCTGGGGTAATCCAAGGTTTGTTGTTGGAGAAACACCGTACAGTCCTGGTAGGTACAGTGTTATCCACACAGAAGTTTATATAGTCAGTAATGCATGTAGTAAGGCTGTCGATGTCCTCACCGTGGTCATGATTTGGTGATGATTTTTATTTAAAAAATTGAAATGATCTTTTTGGGGCAACGTGATATGGTGCATAGCACTGTCACCTCACAGCGAAGAGGTCCGGGGTTCGACTATAAGCTTGGGCCATTCTCCCCGTATCCTTGAGGAATCTCTTCAGTTTCCTCCAAAGTCCAAATACATGTATGGGGTTAGGTTAATTGGCCGTAGGTGTGAATCTGTTTCTCTGTGTTAGCCCTTCAACAAACTGGCAGCTGGGATAGTTGGGAGTTTTAATCTATTGAGCATTTTACACAAGTTATAACAGACAGTTCAACACGTGGTTTTTAGCTTAGTTTTCGTCTGGCCTGACCAATGGGCTCCGGTCATGGTGAGGCGTCCGTCATCCATCGACAGTCCATAATAAGACACGTTACTTCTCCCAGAGTACTGGTTAGATTTTAGTGAAACAAGATTAATTTGTCCTGCCGGTAACTGTGAGCCCCACTGACACCTTAGGGGATTTGAATGTTTCCATACGTCACACATTACAATAACCTGTGACTTGAGCGACCAGATCACTGACTTTGAGGTGACCTCTAAATTCTAATACAGTCTGCTGTCTTCATGCGTAAAACAGTAAATGATTTTCATCATCTCACAGTTTGAAATGTGTACTTGTCCTGATTTTTTGCACTGCAAAAGAAATTTAGCCTTTCTCTAATCCTTTCACATTCCCAAGAATCTGCCGCTGCTATGAGTGAAGCAAATGATGGAAATCACAGTCACAAACATACCCTCCCACAAAAGATAAGTGTTTTAAACTGTATTCTTTGTAATGACGAGTAGGGGGCGACTTCAAAAATTATGGTGCCATTTAGAGTAAAATGGACAGTAAAGCATTCCCTACCTTGTGACTGACAAGTCATTAAACTATGAGTGTGCACAACCTTGCTTACTAATTTCTTTTATATCCTATTGCTGGTTACTTTCAGGATCAGTGTGGATTTTCCAATACCACAAATGTTGTAAGTGTTGTGATGCCATAAGCCAACTTGATCTCTCAGATGGCCCCAATCAGAAAATAATCAATAGAATACCTCTTTTTGCATTTCTTGTTCTCTTCGATGTGGGCGCCCCCGTGTGGTCACAGACTAAATGGTAAATAGCCTGCATTTGTATAGCATTTTACTCAGTCCCTAAGGACCCCAAAGCGCTTTACACTACATTCAGTCATCCACCCATTCACACACACATTCACACACTGGCAATGGCAAGCTACATTGTAGCCACAGCTGCCCTGGGGCGCACTGGCAGAGGCGCCCCAGGGCATCCACATATGACCATACATGACCTTTTTGAAAGGGTGGTTCCAACATCAGAGATACTACAGTAGTATGATAGCTTCAACATACTGAATAGAATTAGATTTGTCAGTTCTACACTTTAAATTGCGTCTCATGTAGTTTGATTTGATCATTTTGTGTGTTGAACCCTAACCAAAAACAACAATAACCTAAACTTTATGGTTATTCTTTAACAAAAACTAAGTTGATGACCTGCATCTAAAACCCGCGATGCATGTTGGGTACTGATTATCAATCAACGAAACATGAAATGTCCAAATGTGCTCTACCAAAGCTGATAAATATATAAGAGCTGCTTATAAATCTCTGATGTTTGTCACCCTCGGTCCTGAAAAGAACGCCTGTAGATGTTTTCTGGATGTCTCTCCTTCTGGCAGACAGTCATAACGAGCACCTGCGTTGTGGACCTGCTGGGCTAAGTACAGTGTGCATACTGTGTAGTGTACATACTGCACTTTCAACACATACAAGTGTGCACATGTGTGATGGAAGTGTTTGACACCAGCATTTGGACTTTTGAAACGCACCAACACAAAGGAATTTGCAGATTCTCTGCAGGCCGAGACAAACCTGTGACATCTTCACAGCACAACATCTCGAGCTTTCTACAAACCAGGAATGCAACCTGGCAGAAAAAAACAGTGATTAAAGAGGGTAACAGGATCAGCTGTAATCAGCTTGTCCTGAGAAAATGCCAGGGATTTTTCATCCTTTGTCAGGTCAATCCAAGAGGTGATTTCTTTTCCTATTAATTATCTGCCATGCCGCAAAAAAAGAAAAAAGAAAAAAATATCATATCTCCAGCATGAGCAACTGTCTCTGCTTTCTTTCCAGAATTATCAAAATAGGCAGTGTGGGGAAGCGAGCTATACAGTGATGTGCGTGCCCTCTCATTTCTTTGACAAAGAACAATGGCTACCTCATAACTCCAGAGTTTCTTCAGAAGTGGGGGGGGGAATAACGATTATCCAAAGACATGTTCTCTCATGTGACAAATTCTGTTTTCACAGGCCAAATCCTTTGGTGCCTCTCTGCTGAAAATATTCCGAGCTTGTAATAGAGATTTAATCAGAAGATAAGGAGTGGCCTGAGCACTGAGAGACGGAAAGAGAGAAGAGTGATGATCGTGCATCTCGAGCTTATCGCTGATGGAATAGCTCAATGACATCCTCTATTTAGCCCGAATGACAGCCGCCTTTTATAGCACCCGCTGGAAGACAGGTCACGAAGGAAGCCAGATCACCTTCTCTGCCACACAGGTGTATGCTGTGTCAATGCTGCCCTCTTTTGATCGTGTAAGGAATATCATCAAACCGGCTCAGCTTTTTTACACTTTCATTCTTGTATCCTGGAAACTACATGTGTCCACTTATACCCTACAGCTTAATTTATGGGCAACACAAGAGGGCTGTGTTAAAAACATATTACAGAATATCATCAAAGAGGAACTTTGACATGGTTTGACACCTTTGAGTTAATTTATTGCACATTTTTAAAATTGTATGTATCCTAACTTCAAACATTGCATCAGACAAATTTTAAAAAGTGATCGATCATCATGTCAATGTTCAAGTTACTTCATTTAACGGCTCTTATCCATTGCCCTTCCAAAGCTGGTGAAAAAATGTAATTAAAAGATTCATTTCATAAACACAAACACATTCTGTTCAAGCTTGGTCCTAAAGGGCATGCTTTAGTATTGTTTCTAAGGCACACAGGGCAGGGCAGTAAAGATCAATTACTAAGTTGCTGTGTGAATTCAAAACTGTAGTCAAAACCCAATGAATTCTTCAATTTATCTCACACAGTCTTAAGTACAGTCTTATGGTGCGATGTGGAGGCTGTGTATATGTACCCTAGACCCATGGTTTTCAAACTTTGGCTCTGATGCCCTTGGTGGGGCATTACTGGGGGAAGCATGAACATTCTTTGGCATCTAAGACAAGGTTTGAGAACCAGCGGGATAAACTATGCCTCTAATGCTCTTTAATGCCACATAAGTAACATGACATTAACATACTGTGTGTAGGCTCATTTTTAGCCAGCGGAGCTGCTTCTGATACTGTCCTAAAACAGCAGGGAACCAAATGGAAATTTGAAGCCTAATATTTGCAAAACACACATTAATTATAATGGATTGGATTGATATAGCACTTTTCAAGGCACTCAAAGCGCTTTACAATACCACTATTCATTCACACACTGGTGGAGGCAGCTACAGTTGTAGCCACAGCTGCCCTGGGGCAGACTGACAGAGGCAAGGCTGCCATATCGCGCCATCGGCCCCTCTGGCCAACACCAGTAGGGTAAAGTGTCTTGCCCAAGGACACAACGACCAGGACAGAGAGCCCGGGGATCGAACCAACCTTCCGGTTACAGATGCGATTCCCAACCCCCTGAGCCACGGTCGCCCTTATTATCACTGATGCAATCCAGAGCTACACTGTTGCACTGTGGTTGATGAACTGCCCCGTGTTTCTTGGGCAAACACGCCTCCAGATGTTGCCACAGCCTCCATCAGTTGTTGCTTTACTGCTGTGACTTGTGAAAATGTACATGAAAATAATGTTTTCAAGCTCTTTTAGTGAGATTATAAACAAGATTTGATTTGATATGTCACCACTCACTGTGAAGTATTTTAAGGCTGCCTGAGAAATTGCCCTGCACCTCTCAACAACTCTGAACAATAAAATTAAATGCTAATTGTAAAGCTGTTGTTGAGATCATTGGCTGTTAAGTTTCAAAGAGCTGAGACACTCAAACCATGAATGGCCCACTTTACCTAATGGGCCCACTTTACTACAGTTTACCTTATTAGCATTTTAAAGAAAAATACATTTAGCATCTGTTGCAAGGTTGTTGGGTTCTGGTTTTGTTTTTTCCCTTACAGATTAAGAGCTGAAAATACAAATAAAATAAAATCAGTTTCTGGTCTCAGCCTGGCCACAAATATTCTTTAAAAAAATGTATGGCTCTGCCATTGTTCAGGATTGTTTAGGAGCTATTGATTTAGATTAATGACATGTCACATGGGCACGGGAGGAAGCAAATACACACTTTACGAATTTGAACTTAATTTATTTACAAGAATAGTAATACATTATAGGCAACTTTAAAAATCTGTACACTGTACATTCAAGGCTTTGAGAATTTTCCACCCTCAATTGCAATTTATCCCCACTAGGTGGCTCTGCTCCTGTCAGCATGTCAGTCTCTGATCCACATCAAAACCAAGGCCTCCAAATGGGTGGGGAAGAGTTTGGTGCCAACACTTCCCTGTGTAGAAGGTTTGAGGGGGGTCTCATTGTGGTGAGAGGGGAGAGGCTGGAGTGAGGAACTGTGGGTGAGAAGCTAAAGAAGGAGGTGTTGGAAGATGGAGGTGAAAGGCTGGGGGGGATGGAGAAGAGAGAGGCAAATGACGCAAAAGAAGAGGTGGCATACATGGAGAAAGAAGGGGAGAGCCAGGGAGAAGGAGGAGGGCTCAGGTAGTCATGGCATGGCGTGGAACAAGCGAGAGGCTGAAATGGGGAATAAGACGGGAAAAGCAAAACGGGAGGATCTTTGGAGTTGGATGAGCAAATGGTATCCACAGATGCTGCGCGCTGGTTGAAGTCTGGTTTCAGCTGCAGACCCTCTGCGTGATGTTTAAGCCCCTCAATCAGGCTTGTTCTCTGTGCCGGTGTTATCCTGTGCATGTAGCTGGTCAGCTGGGCCACACACTGCTGAAAACCTGCGCTCTCTCTGCCAAAGAGAGGAGGAGCATTGGACTCCGAGTGGCCACTGTCTGCCAAAGGAGCATGAGTATCAAATGAGTCTGCAGGATGCAAAAAGACAGAGATGTGAGGGATAAACAAGTGGAACATGAATATGCTGGTTTTAGTTTGATTTTGCTTAACTAACCATTGCTCGGGCCCTTTTTATCAGTCCACTTTTGGAGATAGTCAACAGCCAAGTCCAGAATCTGTGCTTTCTCTATTTTTGGATTCTGCAGCCGCTGTTGATGATGGACAGGTCAAATCAAAGAACAAAGGAGAGGAGAAACCGTTTTTTCCCACTGCATTTATGGCTTACTTGCCAACTCATACACAGTTAAGGTTGTTCAGACATTACTCACTGGATCAGATGTGGCATTCATCAGCAGATGCCTCAGTTCAGCTAGACTTTGATTTATTCGATCTCTTCTCTTCTTTTCCACAACTGGCTTCAGAGTCTTTGAGAGGTCACGACAAAGCTTTGCTTTAGTGATGTGATGAAAGTTCAACACAACGAATGCTGACTTCACTGCTTTGCTAAAGCTAAGAAGCTACTTTGTCCTCGTCTACCCAATTTAGAATAAGAACATTAGCTTACAGTGATAAAAAGTTTTCCTAATCCCAAAAAGAATCATGCAATATAACACAGAATAATGATACAGTTTCCTACCCTTTTCCTGCTCTTCCCATCATTCTGGGTTTGGTTTTGGAGTTTCCTGGTCATGTTGCAGTGCTCTATCTAAATGTCCTCCAGCGGTTTAAAGCCCCCTGCCTCCTACAGGGGGACTTATAAGTGCACCTCCTGCGACCTCTGATTGGCTGGCACGTGTGCGTGATGACACTGACCAGAGACTGGAGTGACTGTGGGAAAACCGAAACTTGAAACCATTACCAACATGGTGACAATTAAAGACAACATGTTAAATCTGTGGCTAAACGTGTGGCCTATAGATAGATAGATAGATAGATAGATAGATAGATAGATAGATAGATAGATAGATAGATAGATAGATAGATAGATAGATAGATAGATAGATAGATAGATAGTTTTTTTTAATAAGGAAAGAGGTTTGGTTGCAACACCAAGAAGGTGCACTTGGTGAAGTGAGATCATGGGAAACATCCCATTTTCGTGGGAACAGGGACAAAGTGAGAAAACGAGCAGCTACAAGGACTTTTGTGACGTGTGAGACATCAGCACGTTGCATGAAGTGATTTTTGTCCTTCCTCTTCTTTAAAGACCAAGTTGAGATGAAGGAGCAGGGCGCAAGTTGAAGATAGCCTCGTGTGTTGTCTGCGTTTGCAGCTTTACGCACACAAGATAATCGTTAAAAACTAGATTTAAGCAACTTCGTGAGCGCACAGTTGTAGATATGGGCCAAATGGGAGAAGGGCAAGTTGGTGTGCTGACGTGATGACGTGTGAAGATGATGATTATGACACCCAAGCGTTAAGTGTGTGCCAGTTTCTCCTTCGGGACAGTTGGTTGGGTGTTTGGACTTCACACAAACTCTTTCAAAATCAAACCACTTGTCGACCTCGCTCCACGTTCCCAAACCTGTCAGGTCCGACACCCAGCCTCCTTTGTCACTGGCACACACGAGGAGTCACCATATTAGAACTGAATGCTCCATTTCTCTGCTAGAAGGGCAGCATTTCAGACCAGTCAGTTTCCATCCTAGGTTTCACGGGCTCATTATTTATGGGGCGGGTTCACGTGGCTTAAATCCTGCACACATTAATGCTCGAGCGCACTCGGAGACCCAAACTGTGCGTTTACTTGTATTTGCATTCACAACTTGAACACCTAATTCCTTTCTATATCTATATTTTATATCCTCATGCTGGAAATGGTGTATCTTAAATAGCGAGTTTCTTTCCCGACTGCCATAGAAACCAGGGCTGATCCCCGGGCCTCCACTAATCGCCCTTTCTTTGATTTGAAACGGAAGTATCATTGCTTTTGAAAAGCTACTTAATCTCCTCTGGATCCCCGTGATCCGATCATCCCAGTGTTATCTCCACACTCTTTAGCCCATTATGAGGATCAGGGTGACCATAAATGCAGTGCACAGAGAGCTACACCAAGCTAAAAGCGCAGTTAACGCCAACTTCACTCACTCTGCGTCATGTGAGAACACGCAGGTCGCACTGAAACAGTCGTTCAGCTCGATGATTTCACTATTTGTATTTCGATAGTTAATAAGTACGCCCGGGAAAGATTTTTTTTAAAGAAGGAAAAAAAGTGGGTCTCACCAGCATGACATGTTGGAAACAATTACAGTAGATCAGGGTCAGAAATACATCTGTTAATGTATAAAATGTTTAAGGCCAAACACATGAAACAAACAAGTTTAAAGAACAGCAAAAACATAACAGTGTGTGGAAGCGAGATGCCGTGAGGGCATCCATGTTTGTTATTCAGTAGAAAACTAGAAAAAGTAGATTTTTTTCTTGGTGATGTTGATAATGATCATTACACCTGAGTGTAAAAATCAACTTCTAAAAAGTCTTGAGCCATTCCTCGTGGCTTTATGCTTCGCCTCCAGTGACTTTCTGTAGTGTTCAGGCTTTATGGAGGATTTTGTGTTTTTCTGGACATCGAATGCTTTTTCATATATTTTCAGTTGTTGTATCTGACCACTGTCTAAGCAATATCTTGGGGATTTTTTTGTTTTTGTTTGCTTGTTAAGCCACTTAACATCATTCAAGCATAAAAAGGCACCTACCTTAATGGAGCAAATAATCTATTTTATTTATTTTGTTTTAATATTTCTGTATTTATTTATTGTTACCAGCGGCCTCTATCTATGGGGCAAAAATGCCAAATTTAAGACACAATTTGACATGCAGAAAAATGACTATTTTTTGCACGAATAAGGGGATTCCCAAAGAGATTTTATTCGAAACATGGCGTGTGCACTTTGTCCTTAAAAAAAAACAACAACTGAGGACAATCCACAGGTGGAGGACAAAAGAAGAACATGCAGGCCTAAAAACATATCACCAGCTAATGAAAATATCAGTAATGAAAAGCACGTCCTTAAGAAACAAGGGAACAAAATCCTGACACAAGACCTGAGAGATGCCACTATTCCTTCAGCCATTCTTACAGTTTTTTTTTAAATTGGTTTGGTACTATTTTCATAACTAAAGTGTGCATTTTTAAATCTCTCAGTACAAAACTCACATTTGATCACATTTGTAACACCACTAGTCATTCTTTAAAATCTGATGTCATGATTTCATTGTATTTGCACATATTTTCATTCCACTTAATCATTGTTTCAGAACACATGATCATTGTGATATATTTTGAGAACATTTGCTTTAATCACCCAAACAAAACAGTAAGATCTTTTTTCAACTTAGTACTTTTACCAATCATTTCATTCAGGAGCAAATAATATAAGGTAAGCGTTTCAAATTGTCCCTGGTGATGAATGAGTGTAACTGAACTGTAAAACTTTACACAGCAAATATTACACTTATGTTCAGACATAAAAAATATATATATATATATGTGTGTATATATATATATATATATATATATATATATATATATATATATATATGTGTGTGTGTGTGTATATATATATATATATATGTGTGTGTGTATATATATATATATATATATACACACACACACACACACACACACACGAAAAAGGGAGAAAAAACAACAAGTCATTTACATAAGCACAATATATTTTTTATTTTATTTTCATCACTTTTACACAATTAATCAAGCCGGTCATTAACATTGGGCCATGAGTTTTCATCAACATCACAGTGGATGTCTTCATTGTTCAGGCACCGTGGGAAAAATCTCCTGGCATGACGAATCCAGGCTTGACATTGCTCAGCAGTTATATCACCACAAGCTTCACACATGGCTTGAAGAAGGGAGACATGCTCATGGGGATGGCGATCATACACCTTCCACCTCCATGTAGAGATGAATTTCTCAATTTGGTTGAGGAAAGGGGAATATGGTGTGTTTGAAACCATTCCTGAACCAGCTGTGCATGGTGGAAGCTGACATTGTCCCACACAACAACATAGACGATGTCTTCTCCCTGACAGGCCTGCTCCAGTTCATTTAAAAAAAACTATCAGGTGTTCAGTGTTGTATGACCCTAGAACTGGTCTACAGCCTACCACACCATCTTCAGATATAGCTGCACACATTGAGATGTTCCCCCCACATTGTCCAGGGACGTGGATGGTAGCCCAATAAGGTTACGTCCTCTGTGTCTAGTTTTTGCCAGATTGAAACCGGCCTCATCAACAAAAATATACTTGTGATGATTCACAGCAGCATCCAGCTCCATCACCCTCTGTTACAGTAATTGCATGCCAGTTTAGTGTTGTATCTGAATATATTCTGAACGCAGTTGTTTCACCTGGACATTGTTCCTCTCAAAAGGAACTTACAAATGACCAGACAACAATCAGTCAAGTTGAAAATCCATGGACATAATGAATGATTCATTGATTAAACATTAAGATCGGTTGAATTAAATGACAAAAAAATGTATTAAACTGAATAATAAGGGATGCAAATCAAAAATTTTATAGTGATAACATTATGAAAGGCAGTAACTGTGAACGAAACATTTATTTAGATGAAACACTTATTTTGTGTAGTGAAAAGGATATTATGTCATTATGTGTATTGTACTAACACAATTGAAAATATGCTGAAATGTTTGAAAAAGGTGCACTTTTGATGATCTGTTGTGATATAAGTACTAAGAGTTTTGAAAATGTACCAATTGCTTGTGGAAACTGCGCCAAACCAATAAAAAAAACTGTAAAGGAAGGAATTAAGGGGTGGAAGGCTGAGGTCTACCACACTACACACGAAAAATCAGTGCCGAAAAATCAAAGTCTGAATCTGGGGTGCTGAATCCAACTTTACATTTTTGTTTAAATCGTCATCAGCATGTGGAGAGGAGGCCAAGAGAGACGACTGAGTGTATTTATGCAAAACAATAATCCTATAAATCGAGTGCCTGTTCAACGTATTCATTGGATCACCATTTTACTTTCCAAAAGAACAATTAGACAACTGTTAATGGCATCGCGTTTGCTTTTTTGTTTGTTTTGAACGAGTCTCTTTGAGTGTTAGGTTTTTAAGGTATTCTGTGTCGGGGTGCACAAGCAAAAAGGCAACATGAGGCTGATGAATTGATGAAGAAACGCACAAAAATAATTCAAAATAGAAATATGAATGAGGCAGTGTTTGCGCAAATACCGCTGATCTTTATTTTCAAGCATCAAGCAGACACAAGCATTAACCGCAAAGAAAAAGGAGTAGACAGAGTTCATGCTTTTGGGGAGCCGATCTAAAAGAAACTGTCCGAGTTAAATGCGTAAAAAAGGCAGGCCTCGTGTGTAGCTGTTTCACTCGTTCAAAAAGTTCCATTAAATCAATAAACATTTTTAATAAGAGTGCCTAAACAAAATCATTTAAAATTCAATGGAAGCAACGGCTGTATCGAACCACGTGACTCAGATTCTTTCGGGTGTCAAGAGGGGGCGTGACCGTGTGCACGGGGATCAACAAATTGCAACAAGGGCGCAAACTTGTGTCATTCGTTCGGTTTGGATCTGCAGCAACGAGGAGAGGCACGAGGCAAGCATGAAGGCTATATCTTCACCTGGAGCTCGAGGACAGAGGGCCGCCAGAAGGGTGAGTTACATCTCCGCAGGAGCAACACTTTGTGCAAAAAGCGCGATCTTCCTGTTTGCAGTCTAAAGTGTTTTACTTTTTCGCCCACAAAGATTTCTAAACCTCAGATGGAGAAGCGCAGGCGGGAGCGCATCAACCACAGTCTGGAGACTCTGCGAGTTCTGATGCTGGAGAGCACCCACAATGAGGTACGTCTCTGCGTCGTAGTTTTAATTTCGATTGTTCATAATGTTTTTGTTGTTGTTGTTGTTGTTATTTATTTTATATGCTGTTTGTGAGTGATTTGATTTTAATGCAGAAACTAAAGAATCCGAAAGTGGAGAAGGCAGAGATTCTAGAGAGTGTGGTCGATTTCCTGAAGGCAGAGGAGGATGTACAGAAGGATCACCAGGCTTCAAAGAGGGCCCTGTCCGTGGAGCAGAGACCGGCCTGTGCCTGCCAGTCCAGCTACCATGACGGCATGAGGACCTGCCTGCTCAGGGTCAACCAGTTCATAGCCAGCAAGAGCCAGGAGGCAGGGGAGCCCAGCGGAGCGGCTGTTCGGGCTTCCTTTACGCTTCCAGAGATCCCCATGCACCCCACCACTCCCGGCCACATTCACCATCCTCCTGCTGCTCTGCCTCCTCATCCTCTGCCCTTCCATCACCCCCAGCTCTCTCACCACTACCTGACGCAGACGGCTGGCTTCCACGCTGACACCAGCAATCTGTCCCCCGCAGGTGTGGGGCACATCCCTGATCCCCTGTGGAGGCCCTGGCCTCAGTGATTCCAGCATCAAGACCGAGGCTTATGTGTCCTTGTAACTACTGTACCAACTATGCGAGCAAAATGTATAAATGTGTATTTTTTAGGCTACTGCGCAGCCTGTATTTAGCTCACTCAAGTCACTTTCTATTACCTCGCACATGTACGAGTGTAATCAGTGATTTCTCTTTTTAAAACGTTGAGCCTCACCTATATGTGCTCATAAGTTTTTTGGGGGGGGGGGTTGGGTTTTTTTTTTCCACATTTACGCATCAGTACGTAAAACATTTATTTGTGCTGACAGGACGGGCGAAAAATTGCTTTCCCTGCTTTACTGTTGCTGAGGGTTTTGTTTTTGTTTTTCCCTCTTTTTTTTTTTTGGCTCGAACGTGTGTATATATTTGAGCCACTGTGTGTGAGAAATAATTCATGAATGTGTTTGCTGAGTCTTCAATAAAGACACAGTTTGCTCAAACCTCCCAGAGTGGCCTGTTGTATCGTGTGAAGCTTTTAAAGCTGCTGCACTTGTAGATGAAACGGGCACAGGATAGTTAACCACAACGATCGACAGGTATGACATCCTTTGTGATGCTGATAGGCAGGCGAATCATCAGAGCAGTTTTTTTTCAGGGGTAGAGGAGCAAACAATGGCGCCCATTCACACACTGTCCAGAGTCTAGACTCCTTCAGGGTGCGGCACCATCCAATCCACAAAATCCTCCCACGTCAAAGAAAAGGCTATAGGAAACTAAAAAGCAAAACCAGGTGTGAAATGGAATAATATATATATATATGTGTGTGTGTGTATATATATATACACACACACACACACACCTGTGGGAGGGGGGGTCAACATTAGGGTCTTTTCTTATTCTTTGATATGCCGACAGCTTTTTTCGTTAATTTCTCTGGCATGAAGTAATGTTGCTACTATATGAAGTAATGTTGCTACTATATGAAGTAATGTTGCTACTATTTAAATGTCCAACATATTATAAATGAGGGATCGATAAAGGTGAATGTCTGGTTTAAATCTAGTGCGTTTCCTTTTCAACAAATTTTATTGTGTTTTGTTCAAACAGAAGCCAGAAAAAAATAACAAAAATTAGATTTACATTTTTGCATTGAATCATTTCTAACTAAAAGCCTTACTAAGAAATTATCTAAATATGTTGATTTATTTGTTAAAGTGAGACCTTTTACCGGGTTTAAATTGACTCGGAGCCTCACTGAAATTGCTGTATTGTTTTATGGTGCATTACTTACCCTACATACAGATTACAGACTTTACAAACCAAAGTTATATAGCTGGATGCTCCGGCGGATCCTCTTTTCATAGTTACAAATCTTTAGTTAACTGAATGCAACATTTTTCTGAATGCTTGTGTAATGTAAAATAATGTAAGACTTATAGATTATTCCTCTCACAGATACGATGCAAAAAAATGCTTCTGAGGGGAAATAAATGCAAAGTTAATTATACAAGTTTTAGTGTAAACTGTAGAGATCCACAATTTTAGAATGAGCTTCAAAGCAGTTGCTACTAAAACCCTGTATGATAAAGACCTTTTAAAACTATTGGATTGGTGTTATTTATATGTGAGGATCCTTGGGTTATTTTAGGATATTTGCATTGATTTAGGGTAGGATGATAATATATGCTGAAAATTATATATGTATTTGGTCCATGTTATCTAAAGTTTGAGTCCCCATTTATAAGCTTTATATAATATTATGTTGGACCTTGTATTTGAGTTGATTTGTGATTTAAGAATAAACTGAAACTATTCCAAACTTCTTAAATCTTATTCTGATAATTAAACACACATAGAATAAGTAAACTAATTAAAGTAAATACATTATATAAATACAAATATATTAAACTATATTAACGTCCAGATGGTAAAATGGTCTGGTTGAGTAATGTAGGTTTGCCAGTTTTGTTGAGGTATATTTGATGTGGTCTGTTTCCACCAAAGACCTATACTTAGAACATATACTAACAAGGTTCTGTAAAAGGAGCATGTTGGATATATTCAGCCAGTGTCTTGATGCATCTCCATCATTTAGATCTTGGGGATATTCAGCCAGCAAGTGTTTTGCTGTTGTTTGTGTCATCAAAGCCACTGAAAGGACAGCATCACGGAAACTGTCTCTGGTGGTGAGGGGAGGGGGGCTGATATTTATTTAGCCTTGAGAAACTTTGAAATCCACGTTCTGGGTTTTGGTGACAGATTTGATGAAACTGTCTGAATAGGCTACCGCCAGGTGTGATCAGTGCGATAACAGCCTCGATTGTGTGCTTATCTGCATTTGAAAAAAAGATCCACTCAAAACTGGGAACTGCCCTCCATCAGCATTTCAATGCACGCTGGATGTGATAGGTCACAGCCCAACGCTTACCCGTCCTGGATAAAGTAGCGGTGATTGTCCTGCAATCATCCCCTTTTATTTGAAAATGTAACTGCTCTCGTTTTCCCTTCACATCGCTGAAATGCCTTAAGTTTTAAAAAAAATGACAGAGGACACAAATAAAAGAAGACATTTTAAAGAATGTATGTTTTTCTGTGTTTGTGCGTCAAAACTCACAAACTCATCCACAGCTTCATGTTTATAGCGACTTGAAATATCGTGTGTCTCTTTAAGTCTCCTTATCAAAAATCCTACAGGAATTCCTTCAAAGTGCGTTTGAAAACATCTATCAAAGGAGGTGTTAGTCCCGCTGCGCTGATCTCTGGACAGGATGCTCCTTTGTGCGCCTCTAAGCTTTAACCGCACGAAGAAAAGCCCACACAAGACTAAGTAAATCAATTAAAGTTGAAATCAGATTAGGTTTCATTAGAGGGGCATCTGTCTAAATGAAGATCAAACAGGTCAACAGGAAACTTGTTTTTTTAAAGGCGCTGTGAAGTGGATAAGAATACAACCTATAAATCAGATAGATTTGCTCAGAATGATGCCAGAGAGGACATGAAATTGAATTTTGTCCCAAAACAAATATCCCAAACTGCATCGGAAAGTGTTTGACTAAACCTGCAGATCAGCAGTTGCTCCCGCCCGTGATGGTTTTCCCACATTAGGGAGAACACAATAAACACGCCGTTTGCCCTCCACAACAAAGCATTTGACGCTCGCAGGAGACACAAGTCAGAGCCACAAAATACAGCACATGATTTAATAGCAGGTAAACAGACAGTTTTTATTGTCTGAAATCAATAAAAAACAAAACAAAGCAAAGTATCTCTCTCGTGTAGACCGACTAAATACCCGAACGTTCAGCTGGTTTCGGTCTGTCAGTGGCTCGGCTCTGGCTGTGTTTAAAGCATATTGCACCTCCAGGTGTTAATGGGTCTGCTGGAGCACGCGCGCTGGAGATAACCGACTCGTGCACGAGGACACCTTCGTGTCGTAGTGCCAATTACCGCACGTCCTCGTGAGGTTAGCGTTAGCCAAATTAAGGATACTCACAGCAGATGTGAAACATTTTAACGCAAACCGGTGATGCAGGAGTTTGAGCCCCTAAATGCGCTCGGCTTCGGCTTTTACACATGTAGCCTACGCTGCAAAGCAGGGTTACAATTACACAGGTTAGCGGCGAAATTCAGCAAAGAAACCGATTTACGTGCGACTTTTATAACACAATTGGTATTTCTTCTGTATGAACAGTTTTTAAAAGCTCAAAATCCGCTGGCTGACAACAGTTTAGTCGCATATCTATATTAATTTAGAGTATATGTTTTTCCTTTAAACCCTCAGACAGGCTTCACTTCTTGACTATTAGTGAACCCCTCCGCTGGTGGTAAATGGAGAGGAACGCACATTCATTGAGTTGAACAAAGCAGCACCGCTGTGCTTTTTTCTCTGCTGTAAGCTGTGGAAGAGGTCAGTGACTGGACAACATCTGCTCTGGTGGCAACCAGCATGCCCCAGTAATTAAGGCAAATGTTCACAGAAACAAACACAGAGTGCTGCACAGGCCTGGTGTGTAATTTGTCAGGATGCAGCACATGTCCTAAAGGTAAAATGCCCCCTAAAATGAAAACTAACGCAAAGGTGATGGTTCATGACAAAAAAAAATGTTTATTCGTATCAAGAGAAAAGTCACAGTAATAACACTGCAAAGAAATGCCAAGAAACAAGCAGAGTGTCGCAGGTTTACATGATATTAACTACTTTGTGTAAGCGTGCGTGCAGCTACATCACTCCATCAGACTTTGCCCACAGCGAGGCCCTGTGCTTTCTGAAACTCCTGTTGTAAACTTGACAACACTTCTCGATGCTGTTCGGATTTCTTTTCCATGTCTTTCAGTAGCGTCTCATACCTCTGACTGCAAAAGGACAAAAAAAGGAAACCACTGAGTTTTAAACACACACACAAATGAGGAATATTTAAATCCCATTCTTGTACACTGAACATCTGTAATTATTCAGGATTATAATACTTTAACATTTAATATCTCAAACCATTCAAACACAAAAAGAACGCTACCTTAAATTAAGTATTACAAGCCCACACACCCACATTTTTGCATTTTGCATTTTGTTGCCTTGTACTTGTGACATGTGCAATGACAAAGTTGAATTCTATTCTATTTTTATCTATAATTGTACAAAAAAATGTAACCCGTTTAAAAAGCACAAAGTGGCAATAAAGCTGAATCAAGAAGTTAGTTTAGTACTTTTGCCTAAAGGACTCTGGTCTTTTTAAATCTTCTTCTGCTATTATGTAATCTCAGTGAGGACAAAAGACTGACACAGATCAAGCTCATGACTGCCCTCTACCTATGAAGGAGCACAGTGACACAGCTAAAGTCTGTTCTCATATCTACAATGGAGTCATCTGTAAGCTGCCTGCACAGTTCATTTTTAATGGGCAGGCATTGTTTCTGATTTTATGAGGTTCCAGTTGTCCCAAAACTACGTTCACATGTGAACTGTAGTGTTTACCACAGTATTAGACATGTGGCTATAAAAACACTTTGGAACAATACATATTGGAGCAATAATCAGCTGCCTCTCCAGTGAGTCCAGTGAAAAGACTCTGGTTTCACTGTCTTAAGGTGCAGACTGGAAAAGGACTTCAGTCCACAACAGGGGAAATGGAATCAATTTGACCATAACATGAGACTTTCTTTAGAGGCAGCTGGGTGATATTGAGGACAGCTACAAAACTGGCTTGGTGTGCACACCAGTGGGGAAACATGAGGCGGGAAGACCTGGGGCAACACAACAAGAGCAAGGGCACAGCAAGATGGATCTATTCTCCTGGACAGATTGCAAACAATGGGGAAAAAAAACAAAAAAAAAAACATGAAGTAATAAAATACTTTTTCAAACACTGTCCCATGTATGTCGACAAGGACAAGAAGAGCAAAAAGAGGAAAGAATTAATGTTGGAAGTTGAACTGAAACAGACAAATGTTTTCCCAGAGCTGGTTTAATTAGCTCTGTAAGTATAGCCTGGAGTTGAAGTTAAAATGCTTCATAAGAGTCTTCTGTTGCAGATTCAGGCCACAGTGGGACCAGAATATTGGCACAAAAGGAACCTCTGAGTCCACTGTATTTAGTCTACAGCGAAGCAATAGTAATCCTAAACAGATTTGCTGACTCCCACCACATCCTGAACTCATCCTGAACAAAACTAATTTCCCATGTGTGGGACTGATAAAGGTTATCTTATCTTATCGGAAAAGAAAAGAACTTGGACTCTTATCAGTTATTCCTTGAGCTTAATATGACTAAACAACATGACAGCTGATTTCAGGAAGTCATGCACGTGTCCAAGACTGACTGCGAAGCAGCCTTTACAATAACACCAATAACACCTTGAATTACTGCTGCAGTTGGTGATGGCGCTGCTTGTCTTTTTACTTGTGTGCAATCACCAGTGAATCTGAGCTCTTGGACTTGACGGTAGTTTTTTTGTTTAAATTGAACTCTCTGAATGTCACAAATTCTGCAATACTGATGAGTCTCAGTTATAGACCAGAGGAGGCCAATTAATTTTCCCAAGAACCCGGGACTGTTGTGGAGGATTGCACCAATAAGTTGAACTCAGATGTGCTAAATATGAATTCAATATTAATTTTAACTTCTTTATAAGCTTGTTGGGGCAGCCATCCAAAACCGCCCCAGCTTCTCATGTTCTCAAAAATCATTGCCCACCCCCAATATAGACGGTGTGTGCGCCCGCTCCACCTCTCCCCCATCATCACAACACCTACACTTAGTCAACTCACAGCGGGTGTTTTGAATCATAATTGATCCCCAGTGACCAAAACCTCATGTATTCCCATAGCACTGTGAAGGTGTCTTCACACATTGGTGTGGGTGAAATGGCTTACATTTCTCCGTTGATGTACTCCAGCCTTTTGGCTACTGTGGCTTTGGCCTCATCTAGGTCCTGCTTCACTAATACAGGACCAATGAGCTTATAAACGGTGTTTGAGCAGTCCAGCAGATCAAGCTCCTGGAAAGACAAAATGAGATCTCGTGTTTACTACAGAACACAACACATACCGCAACATAGAAACAAATGGTATGCCAATGGTGCTATCAGTGAATATAATAGCAAATAAGCGATCATAGTTACCTCTTTAACAATGTTGTTCTCTGTCAGCTGCGTCTCGAGCTTCTGTCTGGCTGACATGCTCTTGCTAACCTCTGAACAATACACAGTTAGCTAATCAGGGGAGGAACTGGTTACATTTTAATTACAGCGAAAGTATTGTTGCGACTATAATTCAAATGAATACGGCAGTTATAACGAAACACTTTAATGTATATCTACCTTTCCTAATATGGTCAGTTAGCTCAATGCATCATGTCACACTAGGAGAAACCACGCAGGGCTAGCTAGCACCCACCTTTCTGCATCTGCGCGTATTTCTCCACTTCCACCTTCAGCTTCTTTTGAATGGCTTCTGCCATATTTGTGTTTGTTTTAAATAGTACTGTCGAGTGAGTAAATGTTTCAAAGAGATATAATAAGTTATAGATGATATGGCATATGAAAGCTCTATGCGAGCTAACCGGAAAGGGCAGAGGCTAGAGCGGATATTAGCTCATCCCTTCAAAGTAAGAGCACAAATGGGTAAGGGCCGTGTATTCGCGACCAATAAAGTAGTCAAATTAAACCATTCAGTCTGTGTATATTCAGGTATATTTATATATAACTTATTAATATGTGTTTCCCTTAATAACTAATTTCCCACTTATTAATAGGGTGTTTTTTTACACCGCCATGTGTGCGGCTGTTTACGACACCGTTTTACGACACCGTACGCGCAGTTCCTCTTCGCTTCGGTTCAAGATGGCTTCGTCGTTTTGGAAAGGTGTTGTCGGCATCGGACTTTTCTCCTTAGCTCATGCGGCTTTCTCAGCGGCACAACGTGAGTTTCATTGCACAGAGCCAAAGACACGTCTCTGTAGCTATATTTAACGCACACTGTCTCCGGTATCACCGGGTAGCTCGACAAAACAGCAGCTCGGGCCTTTTGGCTAGCTAACATCATGCTAGGTGGGCTCTGCTCCGCTTTGAATGGGGCGCAGTGGTTGCGATTGAAATCTTTTCCTTGCAGTGCAGAGTCAGTGCTAGTGGTAGACAGCTATCTAGAGTAATGGCATTTCTTTTGGAGCCCTTTTTAGAGTTGGCTAATTAGCACTGTTTGTGTGAGGTGTTCATTTTATTAACTGCATTAGCTCAAACATGTTTCTCCCATCAGATCGATCATACATGCGACTTACAGAGAAGGAGCACGAGACGCTACCAATTGATGTGAGTAACTTTTATCCTTACTTTCAGCCTTCTTCCTGATTTCAAATACTTTTCTTTTTTTTCTTTTTGTTTTACCAAGCGTTTTCCTTCTTTATGTTTCCAGATTGTACTGCAGACTTTGTTGTCATTTATCATGACCTGTTACGGTATTGTCCACATCGCTGGAGAGTTCAAAGATATGGATGCTTCCTCAGAGCTGAAAAACAAGTAAGCTGACTTCACCTTGGCACACCTCCACTCCCTCGGCAGTGCAGTTGTTTTTTTTGTCCTCTGTCACAGGGGAAGCTCATGGCTCACCACCTCAGCGACATTTATAGTAATATTACTGTGAAGCTGTTCACCTCGAATCCCACAGATGCAGCTTTACATCACACAGCTAGTGTGTTGAAAGCCTCCTAAGACTGAAAACGTATTCAAAGCAAAGCCAAAGAATGGGGCCTATACGTGAAAGTAAATGAAAGGTTGCTGGGTTGACAGAAGAACTTTGGGTCACAGTGTGACATTATTATAACTACAGCTGCAGGTGACAAGATGGTGTTTTGGCTGGAGCTTCAGTCTGTTGTTCAGTGTTATGAACATTGACTACTTCAGCTGTTAGTGAAGGGAGGAGTTGTGTGCCTGTCTAGTATCATACTGTTGCAAATGACTAAAATTATTAATTCAATAATTTTTAGCAGTGATTAATATGAGTCTTTGTGCTTAAACTGTAAGAACTGTGTAACATTACAAACAAAACACACATTTCTGTAGTACATAGAAAAGTTCATGTGTTTCACTGTCATTTATTTGTTTATATATTCATTACTTTGGCATTGTGTGTATGGCTGTAGGTAGGTAGGTGAGGTGTTTATCAATAGAAAAAGCTGTCAAATTCATGAAAATACTGTTAAACCCAGGCTCTATACCCTTGTTTACATTTTTCAAAGGCATGGAGTGGGCCCGGTCTGAATCCTTGTCAGGCTGAATCTGGTACCTAGGCCTCATGTTTCCCATCCCTGCTTGATCACCTTTAATCCATCAGTGAGGTTTTATCAGATCAGATAAAAGAATGAATAAAGTGATTAGGACGCAACTGCAGCAGCAACATTGTATAAACTAAGCAGTCTTTGGCTACGTTCACACTGCAGGTCTTAATGCTCAATTCCGATTTTTTGATCAAATCCGATTTTTTTGTCTGCTCGTTCACACTACAATTAAATGCGACAGCAAACGTGCTCTAGTGTGAACGCTCAAAGCGGCCCGCATGCGCAAAAGAAGATGTCACACACAACGCGCTCTGTTTAGACCCAGACCAACAGCATTGTTTGACTGATGGCCCTTAATATGAAGACTTCGGACTTCACGTTTCCCAATTTTTGCTTTAAGTTATTTTGTTATTTACATAATAATGTAAATAACCTAATAATGATCCATATTGCTGTTTAAGAGAGGAGCGGTGCTTCAAAGGATAGCTGCAGATTTCTGTCAGAATCTGCAGATTATACAGTACAAATAAAATGTTTACGTTGTCTTCCCAACAGTTTCACTGACATCTACACTGGATGGCCAGGAAGCGTTCGCGATGTCTTCTCGGGCGCTTCTCTGGCGCTGATAATTGGCTTCAGTCTTGTGTCGGTGACGTAAAAGGCGAATTTAATGCGACTTGACCGTTCAAACAGCAGTCGCTTTCTAAAACATCGGATATGTATCGGATTCAGTACCACATACGAAAGTGACCCAGATCGGATTTGAAAATATCGGATTTGCGCCGTTCACACATGATCGGATATGGGTCGCATAGGGTCAAAAAAATCGGATTTGATGCGCTTTCGCCTGCAGTGTGAACGTAGCCATACATAAGAATTAAAGAGATGTTTTAAAGTAAGGCGGTAAGAAAGCCAAACATAAGTGACTTGTTCATGTTGTGATCTGCTAACTGGTTAGTTTGAGTGCTGAACCCAAAATATAGGCAAAGTTTTTACAGCGGGAGTGTAACCACTTCTAGATTTAATAAGTGAACCCTGTAGATGCAAATCGGCAAGCAAAGCATCCCACATGAGAAATCACAGCTTGAATGTTACACAGTTGATGCAATTCTCCCCTGAAACTTTCAATTTTACCTGAAAAATGTCTCATCTGATGACTGGACACTGGGTTGTCCACACTGCAACACTAATGATTCCAGTGGGTGTTAACATTGGTTTGTTTCTTTATTCTAACTCTGTATTGGGATGTAAACACACTTTTCTGTCCCTTCTCTCCTACAGGAGTGGATTATATAATTTAACAAATGTAATCAATCTCCATAACTTCCTGCCTCTTGGTGCCAGTGTTTAAGACGTTTTTCTATTTTCTTTCTTTCCCCAGGACTTTTGACACTCTGAGGAACCACCCATCCTTCTACCTTTTCAATCACAGGGGTCGGGTGCTATTCCGCACACCAGAGGAGGAGCCCTCTTCTGTACGCAACCAACAAGCTCTGCCCAACCCCATACGGTTACGCAAGCTGGAGCATTTGCACTGAGACTGGCCTTTTCCTGTCTGTAACACGGTCATTGTCAGATAAGATTTGTTTTTGTTAGGCAGAAGGAGGGAGAACGTGTCAGAATTCATCTTTCTCCTATTTAACTTTTCTTTATTTTTTTGTAAATAAACTAATAATGCTGTCTGAACATGCATCTCTGTCCATAACGTGGTTGCCACCATATTCAACACTGACTGTGCCAACCCCTCAGTTTTTGTTTTTATTATTTCCAAGCAGACTTGTTTGTATATACAGTATGTAAACGCTTTGGAGTCTTAAAATATTGAGACATGTACCCCTTTGATCCCTTCTGAACTGAACTGGGATATTACTCTCCTTTGTATATCTTTTGTATGAAGGGAATAACAAAGCCTGCTTTGGTTGCTGTTTCGTTTCAAACACACGTCAGCAACTGAAAACTTTGTCAACTAAAATGAGATTAATCAGTGGACTCTAATATTTGCTTTATTATTTCCAGGAAGCATAAATGATCTGTACACAAAATGCTTTTTAAGTCACAGGAAATGAGGTGAACACTGGGATGGGCGATATTAGAGCGCTATTATAATGAGACTGTGAACACTATAAGGCAGACTAGCCAGTACTGGTACATTAGAGTGGATTTTTATTTCCCTTCATTTTACATTTCGTCAATATTCAACAGATTGTTTTTAATTTAATAAAAGGCATACTGATTTTACGAAGTGTCCAGATCTCCTTTTTTGTTGTACTTGGGCTGGAATATTGCTTTTGTGAGACAAAACTAAGTGGACTATTTATTTTCCAGGTAATCTATTTATGCAGGAAGAAGTTGGTACGCATGGCTTTAAAAAATTTAATTACTATAGTGACAGTCTGCAGAGCTGTGCTGTACCTGTGACCTTGGTGCAGGACTGCTGCGTCACAAAAAAACCCTCCTGATTCAAAAAACCTGCAGCTGCTTATGATGGACACTAGGTGGCAGTCAAGGCTAAAGTTCCAGTCTGGGTTAAAATGGAGCAAACTAACAAACCATGTAGAACAGAAATGGAGAAAAAGTACATATTAAATGCTTGTTTCACTAATGTGTCTTTAATATAAAAACACAAGAATCAAGTAATTTAAAAATTGAGACTTTAAAAGATTTCGGAGATGTACTGGTGCAATTTTCAAGAACAAGTGTGATGTGCAGAGCTGCACTAAGTACACAGGGATCAAGTTTATGAGCTGCATCATAAAGTAGGAGGTCATTTCGACCACGTCTACACGCTTAAATTCGCGGAGTTGCTGATGTGTGATTGGCTCGCAAGACACCTCCAATAACAAGCAGTTGAACAGGCGTGCCTAATAAAGTGGCTGCTGAGTGTAAATGCAATTCCAGCGTTTGCAGGCCTTTGTAAAATTACAATTTGTTGTAATCAATGACAAAGGGTCACCAAGAAAATAGGTCCAGCTGCCGTGCGTGTCGCAGAGCTCTGCTCCACAACTCCATCACTCTGTCAGACACACACTGAAAGTGTTGTGTCTGCAGCATTTGCTCAGTTTAAAAGTGAGGCTTTACAAAAGAAACACAGACTCTAGAGACTTTATGGGGGTTAAACCAAAACTGCTTGAATAAAAAAGATGAAAGTAAGCGAGCTGTGTGCTCATCAACTGTTTAAGTATTTAAAAAAAACACCAACTTCAAGCTAGAACTACACAGTCTGACGCACAAAACACCGTTCTACCCGTGGCTTAATTTTTTATCATTTTTTTTATTTTTTTGTTTTGATGAAAAAAGAAGTAGGTTCATAAAACTTTCCACTTTTTATATGTATTTTAACAGTTTACAAAAATGGCTTTGAACATTTGTCTTTCAAAATATTTCTTAGACTCTGAAATAAGCAATTTCACAAAAATAATCTCTATTCCCTATGAACATTAAAAAGTAGTGTACATCTGTTGTAAAAACAAGGAGAACTCAGGAGGAGTGCTGACACCGGGTTCATCTGAAAAGCAGCAGAGGAGAAATGCAAAAGGTTCAACTTCAACAAAAAGGCGACTGCTGGATGCAAAACTGCGTTACGCTGGGGAACCACTGGAGCGTTTGAGGTGTGAGGATGACTCGGGCGTGAGTGTGCGCCTGTGGAGTTGCAGGAGTGACCCATGTTGTATTGCTGTGATGGCAGGTGAGAGGAAGAATGCTCCTCGGTCACTTAACCAGTAAACACTGCTGCTTCTGTGCAACTATCACAAAAAACACTGATTCGGCTACTTGGTGCTGTCCTTCAAAGTCACGCTTTAAAAGGTTGGAGCTGGTTGTGGGTTCAGAACATGTTGGGAGCTGCCATGAGTGAGGCATATGTGAATCTTATTTAATGCTGTTTGGGGTTGGGCAATATGGTCATATTCACACTATGAGTTTGCTATACTGACTCAAATCTATTACACACCAATACTGAACACAGTATTGTCCATAATGTGCAGCCTGCTGACTGATTTAGCCATAAATACACATTTCTAATGCATTCCCAGAAAAGCAACGCTTTATCGCTACTAAGGGTGGGTTTAAAAAACTCACTTTTCTGATTCAAATCGATTTTAGCTTGAATAACACGTTATCGATTCATTATATCCTGAATTGATTTTTAAATACAAATGTATTTTACCAGCAATGTCAGAATCTCCGGTTAAAGCTCACAAAATTATTTCAGCAACCACCAAACAGCTAAAACAGAAAACGAGAGCAGGTAAACGGATTCTGCACGAAGCGCGGATTGTTCAGCCGATGGCACGGACACGGACACGCTGTCGGGCTGAAAGCCGACATCTCACAGATTCTGATGCTGAAGGTTTGGATGTCTCAAATCTCTGTTTTCTGTTACTTCTGCTACTATGGCACTCATAGTCCTATTCCCATATTGCCCACCTCTGATGCCAGTGCAACCAGTAATAATCATATTGATCAACAGTAACATGGACAACAAAGTGCATCCTGTTGCCGATTTAACACAAAAAAATATGAGGGTTTGTCTTGCTTCTGGACAGTATTTCTCCTTCCATCCGTGAATTTCCATGAATGTACATTTTATTACCCATAAAACACTTTTCAGACCAGCTGAAGAAGGGCCTGTTTTGTTTTGTTTTTTATTTTTTAGCATAACTATCCCAATAAGCCAGTCTACCCACTGCTTTGCTGGCTTACTGTGTTATCTGTCTAATGGAGTGTATGTGTGGTTTCTGAGCAACGTCCCCATACAGACAAAAGCCATATGGGTGTTTAAGGCATCTGTCAGAGGATTATTTTTAAAGTGTCTGTACTCATCCCCAGTGGAGCTGCTCCCCAAGGCCCCTCCTCTGAATAAGCCCTCTGCCTCTAACAGGATGTGACGTACAGCACAGGGACTATCAGTGCATTTGTTCCTCTCCCAAGCTGGTTTCCAAATCGGAATTTCTGAGGCTTGGTCTAGAGGGATGCCTCTCTTCGGGTTGCGATGTCCAGCCGGCAAGAAAATTTAAGCAAAAGTGGCTTTGTCACTACCTGCCATGGTCATTGGGAAGCTGTGGTGTTGTTTGCTTCTCCTCCAGCTCCGTGAGGGCGTTCTCCAGCTGCTGGATCAGTACTCGCTTCTTGAACCTGTTCGGGACATGTTTAGATGTTACTTTGGATCACAGCGACGACTTTTCAATAACAGGAAGAACAAGGAGTTGTGCGACATCAACCTCACATGAAATCAGTGTAAGAAGAGACAGAACAGATGAATCCACAGATGAACTGCGGCAAGGTGTTTGGAACAAGTGCAGTTGTAATGCTGGTGGGAGCTCACACTATCGATTTGATTTCCTTTTCCAGCTTACTGCAGTGGGAACCTCAAACTTTATCAGAGTGCTGCAGATGAATTTGATTCAAAGGGCTATGAAATGAATGCCATTGAAGCCGCAGTGCCTCAGAAACACTGAACTCACTGTATGTCAGTGCAGCGACGCGCTGTTTAACAGGCTTGTCTGGGGATTTCAAAAGATTCAAAGCCGCTCAGTTTCTTACCTCATTGCTTCTTTGATGGCGTGCTGGATGAAGTACCTCTGTACGTTTGGCGGGCCTTTCACCTGCTGCAGTAGTCTGAGTATTGCATCATAGTCTGAGAAAAGGCACAAGGTAAGGAAGCGGTTCAAATGTTCCCAGTACGTCCCCAAATTAGAAATAAAATGAATCAGTATTTTACATTTCTCTGCCACCTCTGACTGATTTAGCTGAGAAATCAAAAACAATTTGGGATTTATATGAAAAAAAGTTTTTAAAAATGTGTAAACATATTGTTAATGTTGTATTACTGGCCGCACAGCTGACAGATCCATTATGTTTTATTTTTAAAAAAAAATACTGCAGTGTTCCTCACTGGGTGCACATAGACTGTAAATGGGCTACAGCTACCTCTTCTCTGATGTAATGAAAAAAAGCTAAAAATCAGAAAACGAATCCAATTTTAAAACATGTGAAAGTGTGATATGATCAAGCATTAAGGACAATCAAGCTTCGACCTTTAACTTTACCCCCATAAAGACGACATCTGACAATAACTCTAACAGACGCCCAAGGAGAAAAGAGTTTTCATGTGTTTGAAGAGGTTTAACATCCGTTTCATCCGAACTTTGAACTAAAGGGAAACATTTTATCTTAAAAGAACATTTTAAAGGCACAGCAGCATAATTCCCCCACCAACAATGACCAAAGACTGTTTTAGAAAGTGCATCACTCAGTCTAATTACCTTTTTAGAGCATCTTCATCTGGGAGTTCACATGAAAAACTAAATGCATGGGGCTGAAAATCAGGACCCTGAAATCTCATCAGATGACTAGAAATCAGCTTGTGCTGGAACTCATAATCAGATGATGAATACGAACCGTAGATTACCATAGATTAATAAGTATTAAATGTAAACAGCTAAAGAAGTCTCACTGTGGCAAGATTTAAACATTATGGGACGAATGCTGCTGTGTTTGGCTACGATGCGCTCGCCTTTCAGTGTACCAACTTCCTGATAAAGTGAAGTATAATGCAAAGAAATTCGCTGTTGAAAGGACAATGATTTCAAGTTCAATAAATCCTCTGTGATCGGGCGCCGGTTTAGCTCAGTGATTTGCCACGTGTCTTCCCCTGCCTCTCTGTCTTTGCTGTCCCTTCCTGTCATTTCTTCACTGTATCTGTCAACAAAAGCTGAAAAAGACCCAAAAAATCAATAAAAATCAACTGTGATAATTTAAATCACAATATTGTCCAGAATGTCCGACCGTCCACTACAAACACTAACACAAATATTTTAAGCAAACAAAAAAATCTGAAAAGGTTTGAGGAACTCTTTTGAACTTTCTCCAACGTCGTCTGAATAAGTCCGTGTTTCATGCACTTGAAATTGATCATTTTTATTTGAAATTAAATATTTCTTTTTAAAACTTGCACTTTTTCCTAATAAACTATACAGACTGTCACGCATCAGTCTTAGTTCTGTGTTTTGCTTCTGCTTCTTTTCATATTGACAGTCTTTTTTGGCTATTATTAATATGAAGGCCTGGAAAAATATGTTTTAGAGACTCACCAATTCTTAATGTAGCCGTTCACACAGACCACATAATTTTGCTTGATAATTTTTGGCATTTTTTCCAATCAAGCTTGAATTTTCCATTTTTTTGCAAATAGATGATGAGAACAGATGTGACTAATCAGGCCACTGCCTTTGGTAACAAGTGACCTCGTAACACACATATACAACTACTAAAATAATATTATTATAAATCAGACACACAGCTAGATGCTGATTCAGGACAGTTAGCTCTCTGAAATGATTTCACAGCTCCCAGCTCTGCTAACAAGAGATCAAACTGCCCACTGACGCCCTGAAATATGTACGTAAGCGGCCGTGATGCAGTTTCATCTCCTGGATCGAACCCTGAGGAATTGGATGAACTGAGAATCTGTTTCTTCCTTTTCTTGTTGTGAAACATCAGGACCAGCTCATCGTGGTTTGATGGAAACTTTTCATAAAATCGTAACGCTTACGTTACACGGCAATGCCAGAGCTGAAAAATTCTGAATTTTGTGTTGGTTTTTTTTGCAAAGCACTCTTTGTGTAAAGATCTTTAATTATGATATTGTTGAAAAACAAAAATGCACTCACTTCGTCCGGGTTTGCGGACCTCCTTGATGACCCGCGTCCGCAGCTCTGCCAGGTTGCCGTCTAGTGGAGCTATGAAAATGATCTCAGGCACTGCCGGCTCAGCGTCAGCGCCATCCAGCTGGCTCTGTGGACTCAGGCGTTCACAGTTGTGCTTCTCCTCCAGCGGCTGCTCGTTTAGATGATCTTCCACCAGCCTCTCCTCCATCGTGCCAAGGTCCTCCCCGCGAACTGCTGCTCCTGTCCCAACGTTCTCCTCTAAACTCGGTGAGGATGTATTCCCTGCCTCAGTTTCCATCTCTGCAGGCCAGATTTCCCCAGAGTCGAGCCCGAGAGCGCTGTCGCCATTACTCTCTGTGACCACCATGCTATCCACTCCTGATGATGCAACAATGAACAGCGTGAGCCTCATATTCACCACCTTCGAGCATACTTTGTTATTACCTTCGCATCTTACCTTTGTTCTGTGGACCCGGTTTGAGGAGGTTCTGCTGCCCCTGAATCCCTGCTAGGTTCTTCCCAATCACCACATGGTTGGTGTTCCCTGATGGGGTCTGCGGCCGCCGCAGCAACGGTGACATGTTCCGCCTTCTCTTCACAGTAGCTCCCGAATTGGAGTCACTGGAATTTCCTCTCTTCTTATTTTGAGGGCCTGCTACAAACTCATCCGCCTCATCGATCATCATCCCCTGGGAATAACAGACAGAGAGAGGAAACCGTTACACAATGTAAGGGCGCGATACGGAGTGAAGACATCTGTGTGCAGCTAAACTGCATTACCTTCTTATCCTGCTTGAAAGGATTCCCAAATGTGTGCAGCCGTTTAGGCTGATCGGGATCAATCTCTCTCAAAGGGGACGGCATCATTTTTAAGTACTCCTGATAGTTTCCCATCTGAGCCACTGGAATACTGTGCAGGGAATCTAACAACCACAAAACGATGATTTCATGAAATGGTGTAGTAACTACACCGGATTCCAGCTGAAGAAACGCATGATGCAAGCTCATTAAGTTGTTGCCTCCCACTAGCAACACACTGCGTATTGACTTACCTTCATCTTGCCCTCGGATCAGTTTTAGTGACGTCCGCAGCAAATTGGAGCGCATTCGTGTGAGCTGATCCAGGAGGTTCCGTCTTGGGATGTCGTAGGCATTCCGATAAGCTTGAGGCTTTACATCCTGCAAACACATCTAGTCAGAAAGAATCCTACCAAATACTGTACACGCTGTGTTTTCCCTCTCCGCTGACAGAAAGTATGCCACACACTGCACAAAGTGTCCGACTGTCCTAAACCTACCTTGTTGAGCAGGACGATCTGGAAACCGGCAAACTCTTTGAAATTAATGTCCGGCAGGCGAAGGGGCCCCTCCCCCGTGATTCCCTGCAGCAGCTGCTTAAAGTCTCGCCGGTGGGCTAGAGAAAGCGAGCTGGAGTGGTTCTTCACCTTTATGCCAGTTTCCTGCGGAGCCTTTTTCCCCACCGACACAATCAGACGATCCGACTCCATTTTTGCCTTCGAGCCAACAAAACAACATCTCAGTATGAGGATAACAAGCAAAGTGAAATGAGTGAAATATAATTTGGAAGACATCTCTCCACTCCATTTCTTGGCAGTCTTTCATGCAGATAATTTCAGCCACAGATAATCATATTAAAAAATAAGACAAGTATTTATAAAGACTTTATATCCTCATGTAGAAACTCTTTTAGCTCCACACTTGATAGTTAAATTATGGCAGCACGGGACTCATAGCTGTATAGTCAGCACCTGTATCTGCAGCAGATGGTGAGACTGTCACTCCTGAAAATATCCAGTCAGCGTGCATGAGTTTCCAAACTATGACTTGAATAATACTTCCACTTAGACGCCGCTGCTTGATGCTTAACATACTCTTTAAACTAACAGAAGAAATAAGATAAGAAGCCTTTGATGGAACCGGAGGCCTCACACAGCATCAGTGCTCGTTGTCTTTGACAAGTTTATAGTTTCAGTTCAGTCTCCTCAGCGCTTGTGTCGTTTAGTCTGATCTCTACATTTCATCACGATCAATAAGCACCACAAAACCTCTTTTACTGCCTGGAAGTGACTTACCTGCTGGCTGAGCTTCTTCAGGTAAGAAATGACGCTGTAACTCAGTCCGCAGTCCATGGTGTCCGCGATAAGGTTAGGTGCACCCATCATCCTCAGTGCCTTTTTCAAGGGCTGTCAGAATTTAAGATGTTAGTTACAAGAAAAACACCATAAATCAATTTAAGCTAAAGGCAGCATTAAAGATGTTGCATTCATTTACCAAGAGGTAGTATGGCGGCATCGTCTTCAGGTACATCTCAAAGGCCTGTCGCCACTTAAGGTTTGGTTTTAGTTTGTGCACTTTGAAAAAATCGTCTGCAGGGAGAAGGAGAAAATGAGCAGTGGGTTAGTCTGAGAGATTATAGCATCTGCATCAGTGTCCAGCTGCAGCAGACCCACTGATCCACATGCATCAGTACTGAGGATGATGATGGTAAGTCTACAACAAGCTTTGAAACACACATAAAGACCCAGACAATATTCATGTCTTGTACAGAATTGTTAAAGATAAACCTTTTAATGATGTTCTGTGTTGTTAGACTGATACTTGTCATGACTGGAGATGATGAGGTGTCCCAGAAAAGGAGAGCTTTTAAATATGATGTCAGCTCAGGCCTACTGACCCAGAAGTTATAGTTTTGGGGGTTTTTTAGGCCACCCTAAAGACAAATTTACTACAATATGTCTCACCGAGGAGTGGGAGAAGGACTGGGTAGTTGTACGGCATAACAAACAGATTAACACAAGTGAGAGTGGTGCTGGCTTTAAGGTAGCCAAAAGGATGCCCCAGGTCATTCTGCTTCCCGCTGCTGCTGACAAACACCTGAGGACAGCAAGAGAAAACATGAAGGTAAAGCAGAGCTGCTAAAAATGAAGCCAAGCTGTATTCACAGAGCTTTAATGGCGTGACCAACAACTACTTCATAACAGCCCAAAAAAGGTGAAACGCTATGATGAATTAAGCAAGTAACCTCATTATGTCTGGGTTTCTAGAAAGTCCCCGAGGCAACACCTGTGACTTTGTAAACAAGGCGAAGAGCGTTAGTGGAAGCATTTACTCTACCTGCCAGCACATGTGTGGGGACTTCCTTTCCAGGATGTACTGGGTGAGCGGAGAGGGCTCCAGTTCATACTTGTCGAAGGGAAGCTTGTCGATCACCATGGGTTCACAGTCCACGCAAGAGAAACGCACCACGGGGTGAGCAGTGCGAGGTGGCTGTGAGCAGCAGATGGAAATGAGCAAACTGTTAGGTGTGTTTGTCTTTGATACACAATCCTCTGACGTCCTTATGACAGCAGTATATAACAAAGCATTAAAGTTTTACAGGTAATCGCAATTATACTGGACGGTTACTAAAAGGTGTTACAGAAAAAAACTGGTGCCAATAAAAGAGAAAGGAAGTAAGAGAGTTTGCGTGTCCATAAAGCTACACAATACAAATATTGACATATAATCAAACACTATAAGATGTAATCTGAAAGACAGACTAAGAAGGCTGCTGAGGTATTTTGAAGCTTCTCTGCTCACTAGGGTTGGAGAGTTCTGGTCCGGCCAGAAGGACTCTGGTATGGGCCAATGCCCGACTGGCACCCCAGTCTTTGGGTTTGGTCGCACATAGATGAGTTTGTGGCAGCTGTGCCATGGCTGTGGGCCGAAGGATGACACAGGCCGATTTGAGTCCACAGAATTATCTGGAAAACAAAAAAAAAGAAAACAATAAGCGGGCTGATACTAACTGTTCTACTTGGCAGGATCACGCCACGTTGACTGATATGAGCTAAGAGGCAAATAAGAATACGTTTGCACGAACGGGGGAAAAAATAACAAAATATGCAAATGGGAAAGAACAGAATTTGATTTTAGTTGATCACATTCATCCAAACTACATTCAACAAGGAATCTCTAGTTTCTCTTTCACTCAAAAAATGATTCTTTGCCCTCTTAAACATGAAGCGATAATTTTAAATAAAATGCAACTTAAACATATCAAATCAAAGGTTTATTTATCCAAATAACTAATCATTAAGTACTTGGCCAAACTAGAAAATGCACTCAGTTCTCCTTTAATTTCATTTACTGTGTTTAAAGTTTAAACAGGTGAAAAACTTCATCCTGGGATTTGAACTTTTAATGGTCGCTGCGTTCTGATCACTCACCTTCCCCAATTGGAGGCGGATCTGGCCCGTTTTTTTCAAAATTAATGACAACACCGCTTTGAACCTTTTGGACCAGAGACTCCAGACACTGGTTCAACATCCTCTGTGTTCGCACGCAATATGATCGCCCTGAGCGGAAAAAGCAAGACACACGCCGATCAGGCATAAGAGAATTTATTGTGGACTCTACCCCAAAGACTGCAGACACACAGTGAATGAATGAAAATAGGAAAACATGACAAACCTCCAGTAACTTCACACATCTGGGTGATTGCAGACTCATCCGTGGGGACACTACCAAGTTGCTCATTATCTGGTGTAGCTGCTCCTGGCAGCCTCAGTACCAATGCAAACAGACGCTGGTCCCAGCGAAAAGGCTCTTTGGTCAGCTCGCTGCCAGCCAAGGGAGAATTCAGAGGCAGGTGCAGCTACACAGCAGACAAGAATGAAGTAGGAGAGCAAGTTAATAAGTGGAAATGCAAAAGGTCGCTCGTTTTACAGATCTTAACCTTCAGATGGCTTCAGCGACTCAAAGTATGACATGTGTGTACAACAGGCCCAGCTGGAATCACTGTATAAATACTACATGGTAGTGCCACTGCATTTGTTTGTGCTCTCACCTCATCTGGCACTCCCGAGCTGTGCGTGAGCTTGTTCCCATCAGTGATGGTGATGATCACAGATGGCTCAAGGAAGAATGGGTTGCGGCCCTGAGAGGGAAACGATAACATTCAGCAATTAATTCCAAGTTCAATACTAAATGGAAAAAAACACTGAGGCCATTTATTTTCACTACTCTGACTTCTTTTTTTTCTTTGCATTCCAACTCACTGTTCAGGGCTCTGTGGATGAAAAGGATCATAAAATTGGTAACACATGTGAACCTAATAGCACAACCGTTACACGTTGCACGCTTCACCTAATTGCAAAATGCTGGTAAACCGTTTAAACAGACATCTACTAAGATGCAGGAATCATTATGGAATTACCATCCCACAGAAACTACATGTAATCTTTTTCTTTGTGTGTGGGTGAATCTGTAAGGTGCAAAGCGTCCGTGTGTTCCTTGTTAATAAGGACAGAGGCCTTTAGTACTGCGCTGCAGAGGTCAGCCTCATCTAATTCAAACACACAGAGAATGCTTAAGTAGATTTAAACGCTCCTGATGCACAGAACTCGGGTCACTGCCCGAGCGTAGTAATCCATCTGTGCCTTAGAGCAGGGGTTTAGAAAAAAGATGTACTTGACGAGAAGATGACTGGGTTAACTGAAGTGAGGTCGAGTGGATTAGGCAAAAGTCTCTATTCTCCATGTTGTCTCCAGGTACATGATGTCTTCCTCTTATTACTTCAGTTACATTTACTCCAACTTAAGTCTTAATTTGGGTTTAGCCATAAAATGTCTCGGTTATAAACACATATCAGACTCCGCTATTCATTTTTGTACTTTTCTTTAAAAGTTAAAATGAGTAAAATCCACTTCTCCTTTCACATTATTCTGGTAGACCTGCCCTTGGTCACCTGATTAGTACATGAGCAGCTTAAACAAGCAAACCTAAATTAAAACATCAAAAAACATACAGGGTAAAATCAATTCAAAACTACATCAGTGTGTTAAAAGCACTATTGTGTCCCATAATTTCTTTTTAAGACAATGCATTTATATCACTGACTAACAGTTTAAAGCAAACACACAAGGGCAGAATGTGTGAATCCATTTTTCCACCTTCAACTCCACAAAAGCTGTGAACTGCATGCAGATGCATTAAACAGTAGGAATGCACAAGATTAAGACTGTGCATGCCTCTGGTGCTTAATCAATTCAGGTTCGAGAGTGCATCTCTGCTCTTGCTCTTGACGAAGGCAGTCGCACTTTTCTCCTCTCCTCCTCCTCCTCTCCCTTAGCTTCCCTGCTTAGCCTCTTATGTCCTTGTCTAGTCTTGTGTTTTTTGTATTACTTTTCCCTGGAACACTCTCTCACAGTCTGTTCTCTAAAACCTAAAAGAGAATTATGGATTTGATCAACTGGTCTCTGAATGCAATTGACACCCCTTCTGAACGAGAAGTCTGGGCTCGGGTGAGCCTGACTGCTGAAGATATCTACCTATTCAGAACCATGATAACAGGGTTCGTGCTGATCGGAGCTGGCTTGGCCCTGGCTTATCGAAGAATTAAGGAAGCGGAACCGGCTGTTCAAACCCCCACAAGGCTGCCCGCTGGGATTGAAATGATGGGACGAGGCGTGAGTTTCTCAAAATGGGCTCATTGAGTACAGCACGGAGAAGATCTTGGAGAGGCTTACGGCTGCCGTGAATACTCAGAACAAGACCTCTGAGTGAAAAACTGGATTACATCTGGAGGGGCTAGCTCAAATAACACCTTTGAGCGCAAATTCGATCACATCTTGGGGAAGTGCACTGCGGTCGTGAGTTCTCAGAACCTGCTCTTTGAGCAAAAAGAATGACAACATCGCGGAACTTAAGTTTGGATAACATCATAGAAAGCTCACGGCTCTCCAACGGGAGATTGAGAGACCAGTGTTGGACTGTTAGAACACCTTTGAAATTCATATGAGTTGTTCGCACTAAAGTAAAAAGCACCATCACTTCATGCGGATACCCTCTCGGCGCCAGCTGCGGTCGCAAGGCTGGAGCCGAACAAAAAACACCCTGATAACGACTGTGTTTAGACTAGAGCTGCGCAATAGAACGATAACGATATGTATTGCGAAATAACTTTCCCTCGATAGAAAAGTTAAACTATTGCGATAGGCCTCATCTCTCTTGTCCTCTTTAAACAAAAAAAAGAACAACAGCCAATCCAAATTAAGTAGCGCAGAGCCGAACCAATCACAGCCGCAGCGTCACGTCACGTGACTTGTTACGTGCCGCACATGTGTATTTGTTTGGGAAGCAGCCAGCGGTAATGGAGGAAATGACTGACTAGAGAAAAATCAACCGAGCGTGACCGAAGGTTACTGAAGAGAAAACAGATGATGGTTCCAATGCCGGAGAGATTGTCGAACGGAAGAGCCATAGAAGTTCCGTAGTGTGAAGGTATTTCGGCTATTTCAAGTCTGACAAAAACAGAGTAGCGCGCACGTTAAATTGTGCCAAAAGCAAGTCTGGAAATACAATAAAGCGGTGCATGCTCAATCTCTGACTGGAAGCTCTAATTCATCATTCGGCTTTTGTCAGACTAAAGTAACTGTTAAAACTGTTTGAAAAGCTAAGCTATACAACAAGGAGAGATTGAGAATTTCCTTTTAGTTCTCAGTTTATTTGATATTGACAAAAGTTACTCAATTTTGTCTGATCTTCTGTAAAACAAACTAAGATTTATTTTTAGAATTAATATTTTGTTTCTAAGTGGAATTGACAATTTAGTCTGTTTCGTTTGTTCTATTTTGAAACTTAAACACTTTAGCGGCTGCCTTTTGTGTAGTTTGCAATATTTGCCTTTATTTATCTGAAAAAGTCTCATGTTCCTTGAGTACATCTACCCTGTTGAACTTATTATGGGAAATAAATATTTAAATCAAAACAAGCTGCTGATTATTTCACATTTTACTTGTGAGCAACGGCACATTTAAATCTTACAAATATAGTTATTTGGCTTATATCGTGATAGATATCGTTATCGACTGAAATGAAAAAAACATATCGTGATATGAAAAAAATCTTATATCGCCCAGCTCTAGTTTAGACTGTTCCTTCCCATTCCATGCAAGGCCACCTGGGTTGGCTGGAAGACTGTTTACTTAGCCTAGCAGGGCGAAGGACACTGTCTCAGCTGAACTCTGGACACGCACACACATACATATACTGATATGCACACACTCATCCCTCCTCCCTTTCCAAACGCCTTCGACGCTTATTCCCTTCCGATGCTGACGGTGGATCAAGGAGACCAGCGCACGCAGGCCCGGATGTACTGTCTAAATCGGCTGTCTCTCACCCTTTACCCACCCCTGTTGCTTGTCATGTGTTTCTTTGGTGTATTAAGAGTTTTTTTTCATGTGCTATGTGCAGAGGTGTTTTTTTCTGTTCTCAAACTGATCTCCCTGTTGGAGCTCAGTCTGGGGGGAGTTATTTTTTTATCTCCTTATCTTTCCTCATGTTGTGCTTTTCCATGTTATACCCCTCTGACCTGTCTTCCCCATGTGATGTTTTGTGTCATGTATGTATGGTCGGAGGGTAAGATGGCGCCGCCATTGCGTGCAATAGGTCGGCAGCCTTATGAAATTATGAAATTTCCCCTTGTGGGACTAATAAAGGTATATCAAATCAAATCAAATCAAATCAAATCAATAGGTTTAAAACATTTCCTACATGATAATATGAGGCATGGTGTAAAATGAGACTGTCGAGCACACCGACACTGTCACTAAAACCTGCCATAAATGCTGCCATAAGACAGAGTCAAGGTGTTGAATACATCCAATATGTTTCTGATAATACAACCATTACCTGTAATAAAGTGTCATAAATCCCACATATGTTCGTTTCTAAACAGACAGAAATTCATTTATATAATTTGCACTCTGAAACTTTCCTGTTCTTTTTGAAGATAACCAGAATACAGCCAGTTGAGTCGAGTCCCCTCAAATTGTGCTCATTTACCAAGATTCAATCCGACTAATGACCAGAGATGGGCAGTAACGCGTTACTTGTAACGCATTACTTGTAACGCGTTACTGTAATCTGATTACTTTTTTCAAGTAACGAGTAAAGTAAGGGATTACTATTGCAAAACGGTAATTAGATTACCGTTACTTTCCTGTAGGAACGCTGCGTTACTAAAACCGTGATTTTTTTTGCGAGAATGTCTCATGACAATGACATAAGCGAGTGCGACGTTCGTGACAACAGCTGTGCGCAGATTAACAATGGATAATATATCGAGTGCGGGAGAGAGTATGAGCGTGCAGCGTTTAAATCGTGGAAGTACTGACCTTATTTTGAGTTTGATTCCATAAAAAGTGACAAAAACATTAACGTCCGTTGTGCGTGGGAAGAAAACTTCTTTTTACAGCGAAAAAAACCCCTAAACAAGCACCGAGTGCGCTACCACGTAATGGGAAATTCACAGAGAAACTGCCGTATCCTTCCACTGACCGCTGCGGCACACCTGCACCAGAGCACACCTCCGCCTGCAACTGTTTGCAGAAAAGTTGCCTCCTATTAGGCAAATATTGATATTCCATGGTATGATATCTATTATATATCAAAAATATCACATTTTACTTAATAAAATATCAATATTTGGTGTCTAGTATTGTTACAATATTGCCACGCAAAATATTGATTATGACTATGACATAGACTACTGACTATGTTGTCCTGATTTTTTCTCCCCTAGCAAACAGTAACAGATTCCAGTGTGATCTGGTCACAGTCCTGTGTTTCTGGTTTCATTTATAGGCTGATATTCAGTGGGAGCCAGTATGTGAGCAGGTGACAGAGAGGATGAGAAGAAAGAGAGACGATTTTTTTGATGAATGTCTGTGCAGATGTAGAGTCGGAGCACAGGATGGTGGAAATGTGATATACAATAAATGGCTTCACTCAGTCAGATTTCATCCCAAACTCCAAGACGTCATGCACTAATGGGCAACTTTAACTGCATCAGTCAGCCCCACTACACAAGATTCCTGTGGTGAGACACTCAGTACTGTTGAGTGAGGTAATTTCAGACTCATGATTAATGGCTCATTCACATGAAAGTAAAAGTAGGATAGCAACCTCCTTGTGAATAGGAAAAAAGCAGTTGGTTGCCTGATGATTGCACTCAACATTTTTGCTTTTGAAAAAACTGCAAGTAGTTGTAGCAACTTCTTTTTTATCACAAGTAAATTGCATAAGTCACCTGGTGGGGTACCTGTCTCAAAACCATCAGGATCTGATTGGGACCGACTGCAATCGCTCTCAGCCACACTGTGAAAGCTTCACAAATAACTGCTGTCTAATTTAGAAATGCAGACAAAGTGCCAACGCATTGCAATCAGTGTGAGTCTGTCTACGCAACCCTACTGTGACAAGTCTCTTCACAATAGGAGACTTGCCTCAAATGGTTGCCAGCTATAGGGTATATTCGGATATAAAAGCAAAGTTGCTCTACACCTGTATTACTCTGCAGATAAATCACCATCCTGCAACACTTACACCACTGTTTCTGAATTTCTATTTAAGATTGATGACATGAATGCGTAGTTATTGTAAATTTCTGAGTATGTAGCACTAACAGATTTGGGATTTTTCCTGACTTGTCACATTTTGTTGCCATATTATCACAAACAGACTGCCAAGTAACTGAAAACTATACACAAAAAGGAACAAGGAAAATAAACCTCACACTACACACAATAATCTGGGCCACCTTTGCAGATCATGTAAACATAAATTGGGATTTTGCTTTACTAGACTTGATGTATACAACGTGAAGTGCGACTTTGCTCATGCGTACTGTGGCTCTCCCTATGAATGAATCTGTGGGGAACATGGATGCTCGAAAAAGGGCTTAAAAATAACTATGCAGTGTTGTGTTAACATCCATAACAAACAATGAAACAAGTTCTGTTTCAATAACTCTGAAACCTTTCACACCTGCCCGTAGTTGTCGATTCCCGAGATGAGGCGGTTGAGGTTAAGCAGGTCGAAGGCGGTGCGAAGAGCGTGTCCTAATGTTGTGAGCCCGGACGCCTGCAGATTCTTCAGCTCGCACATGAAAGTGGCATGGTTCTCCTTCCAGCCGGCCTGAAACACAAGCAGTGCAGAGACATGTGTTAAAGGCACAAGCAGTAGCGAAGGAGGTCTGAAGTCACTGTTCTGCAAAAAAGACTCACACCCACACATAGTTAGATCAAGTCATTATAAGAAAGAAAAAAACACAGCAAATTGTGTTCACTGAAAAGCTCAAACTGACCCTTTGGTAAGAGGAGTTTCAGTTTCACTGACTCTTTGCACCGTGGCTTAATTGTAACTATAAAATTTGATCAGGTAATGTGAAGTTCTGGAAATAGAAGATAACATTGTTGAAACTCACACCCACGTTTGAGCTGCAAGTTGCCTTTCAGAAAAGGTCTAATTTCATACATGACAAGCATCCAAAAATACACTTCCCAGCGCTGCCTGTCCTCCGTGACAGAGAGATACTGCTAAGAGAGGATGTGAGTGTGTAACTGCACTTGGACTTTTCTCCAGCGGGGTCAAGTGCTTTACCGCTGCAGATTCATGCTTAATCTAAGGATGACCTGCAAGCTTACCACTTCCTTTGCTAGGAGAGGGAGGGGAAGAGACAGAGAGAGAATAAAAAAAGAAGCTTGAATTGCTGGGGTGAACACGAATGCTTCGAATCAAGCCAGTGGGTAGATTTTTGGATTAACATGAGATATGACTCCAAAGCCACGATTTAGATGGAATTTCTACACAGCACACTGTTATGTGAATGACATTAGATGAATATTGGGCAGTTATACAAGAAAACCTCACTAAAAACACTCAAGAGGGTTAGCAGCAAAGTAACCCAGACACCGATCATCCCTGACAGAAGTGTAAAGCTTAGTGTGCACTCAATAATTCAGACTACAGAATATTTCTATTTTCTTCCCACCCAACCTCATCTCTCTCTCCCTCTGCATCAACAATTTATTGCTTCTGTAACTGTGCAATCAGACTAGCTCCGTTCACTATAACCTTGTCCTTTATCGTAATCCTCGGCACACAAAGAAAGCAATAAAAGAGGGGACAGCAACAAAGACAAAGAGAGGAAGAGCAGGATGAAGCTGAGGGTAGACTTTAGAATGAGGAAAAAGCACTTCAGCACCTGGGTGCTTCTGAGTGGTGGGGGGGTGAGAATCATGTTTTGGATTGTTTTAATCTATAACTGGTGGTGAATAGGGATGAGTACCGGTATCCGGTGCGTAACCAAACCAAAAAGCAGCACACATTTCAGTGCTTTATTTCGGTGCTTTTTTTTCCTGAGCTGTGATACACTTTAGATTCTAGCCAATCATTTTACGTTTCCGAGGATAGTAGGCGGGTCCAGGTACGTACGTTCTGTTAGAGCAGAGCTACAGATTAAAAATGCCCAAGGCAAAGCGGTCAAAAGTCTGGTTGTACTTCACAGCAAAATATACAAACTCAGCAGCCTGCAACAAGTGCTTTAAGCTGATACTGTGATATTGTCAAAGGAGGTAACACCTCAAATCCGATGAAACACGTGGCAACGCATAACGTTTTTTTTAAAAGCCCAGAAATGCGCCGTATTTGATAGCTTGCCTGCGAGACCTCACACCGAGCACGTCTACTGCGGGTGCGGTGCCTGTTATCGGACCCGGAGTTAGCAACATCCCCCAAAAACCCGAAGAGGAGAGTCCTGGCCCCTAGCCCTGCCAGTGTAGCAGAAATGATGACGGATGATGATGGCAGCAGCAGCCGTTCTTCTCTGGGTCAGTAGCTTAATGTTGTTCGTGTGTAATTTACGTTGAGTAGGCTAACCACGTTATTACATTAATGCATGTAAGGTGAACTAGCAAACATCATCATAGCTACATGCGGCTGTCCTCTTGTTTGATGGCAGATACTCCCTTCACCCTGGCCAAAAAGGCTAAAATGACCAAAGAAAAAGTGGAAAACAGTTAAACATGAGAGGTTTTTGGATAAAGTTTGTGTTTTTTCCATTGTTTAAGCACTGCTTCCAGCCAAGAGTGATACCATATATGCCCCATAGCTGCAGAAAAGGCTAACATTGTTATCTTTTTACAAAAACCAGCTGAACGTGAGAGGTTTTTGGACCAATTTTGTGTTCTCCATTCTTTAAGCACTGGTTTGAGCACCGTTTAAGCACCGGCACCATTTCAAAAGTACCGGTTTGGCACCGGTATCGGATAAAACCTAAACGATACCCATCCCTAATGGTGAATACTGTGAATACAAGTAGCATAATCTGAGTCCTATAGATAGCAATATAACAACCATATGGTTGTTATATTCTATATTGTTATAGAACTGGTTATTAATTGATCAGCTAATTTTGGATTATTCATCAATGCAGCTTTAACAGAGAGTTCAAAATACTTATACTGGTCCTTGGCAGGTGCTTTCATTTCTTTCACGCTCTAAAATAAGCAGTTTAAGATAGGGCTGCTCAATTAATCGAATTGTAATCACAATTACGATCTGGGCTTTCAGCGATCATTAAAAATGACTGAGCCGATTATTAGCCCCTCCCTCGTACTTTACTCTCGTGCTGCTCCGTGTGGCAAATCGAGCGCACCTCTCTGCATTTCGAACACGCGTCACAACAATTAAGAGCAGCGGTCCCAAACCTTTTTTGTGCCACGGACCGGTTTATGCCCGACAATATTTTCATGGACCGGCCTTTAAGGTGTCGCGGATAAATACAATAAAATAAAACTAGTACCGGTACCGAAAAAAAGAAAATTTATTCATAACACGAAAAGTCCAAGGAAAACCAAGTAAACGATAAAAACGATAACAAAATAACGCTGAAAACCGATAAAAACCCTGAAAAATATACATTTCACACCTGAGCCTCAACTCTCGCGGCCCGGTACCAAACGACTCACGGACCGGTACCGGTCCGAGGCCCGGGGATTGGGGACCGCTGATTAAGAGGACCCGAGGGAAGCTCGGAAAGCTTCGAAAGCTCGAAAATTATTTGGAGAGTGACTGCTGTTGGTTGAAAAGAGAGGTAAAAAAACTTCAGTGGTGTGAAAACATTATTGGTTCGCGGAGTCAAACGTGGATCAAGTAGACATAGAGTGTAAACTTTGCTACAGTGTCGTAGCTGCACCACAGAGCAACACTGCAAAGTTCACTAAACATAGATGTTTATATTTTTCATTTATTTTTTATATTGCGAACATTTGCACTGTTATCAGTATTTGCATACTATTTTATATTATTTTTTGACAATCTTTAAAGTCATTATTCAATACATTGTTATTGTTAAATAAATATCGTCAAATAATCGAGATCTCAATTTCAGTGAAAATAATCGTGATTATCATTTTTGCCAGGGGATTTGCCACACGGAGCAGCGCGAGAGTAAAGTACGAGGGAGGAGCTAATAATCGGCTCAGTCATTTTTAATGATTGCTGAAAGCCCAGATTGTAATCGTGATTACAATTTGATTAATTGAGCAGCCCTACATCCAGGCATCCATGAAAACAGAATTAATTCAATTTAACAGATTTAGAAGTTAGCAGGAAGTTAGCTCGCTAGTTTCCACCTAAACATGGTATAGCATGTTCTGACTGAGAGATTTCTGAAACAAATTAAAACGTACAGCTCTGCTATCACTTCCAACATAAATGAAGAGAGAAAACTAAACAGCAGTGACGTTTGTAGGGTTACTGAAGTTGGACTAGCTGGTATATAATAATGTGCTACGTGGTGTCTAGCTACACAGCTATGTTAGCATAATATAAACACAGTGAAGCTGGAGGATGAACGCTAACTTTTTTCCACTCGATAAAAGTTAATGTGGGGGTTCCTGATGGTTGGAGACAAATGCAGTCGCATGGCAGGATACTGTAAACGGACCAAACTTCAGTCAGGAGAACAACTGAGATAATCCATCCACAATATGAGGTTAGTCATTAATATACTGCTGTGTGAGCTGGGCTGTAGTGACATCGTAAGGATTTAAAAACTGAGCTTTAAAATAAACAGTGGTAATAAAACTGAGAGAGGCCGACAGTGATCCCTGCCTTTTTTCACGGGCTTGTTCAGATTAAATAGAACAAGATAAAAAGCATTAAAACATGTTAAAAACACAACAGCCTTAATAAACGCAGAGTAGTTTGGAAAGAAGCAGGTTTCATACGTCATCACTTAAAGACTGGATTGGAGATATGAGCTCACTGACATCATACAGAGCCGCTGTTAGTGCCACCTTTACCATTACACTTGGTTATTAATTGTTCAGTTAATTTTGATTACTGATTGTGAGAGCTTTAAATTGACATACAACTTTTATATTGTTTTTAAAAAATTGTAGTTTCTTTTTAATTTTATCAAAAGTATAAAATTCACATCATCCTGGAGTCTGAAGCCTGAGCTTTTGCCTCAATATGAGCTGCAGAGGTGGACAGAGAGACGTGAGCTAAAAATGGTCTTTTTGCCTTATTTTAATATGAAGGTCAACGAAGAGAAAGAGCCCATCTTCATCTTTGTAGCAGTCATCCGAACACACACACACACACACACACACACACACACACACACACACACACATATATACATATATATACACATATACATATATATATATATACACATATACATATATATATATATATATATACACATATACATATATATATATATACACATATATACATATATATATATATATATATACATATATATATACATATATATATATATATATATATATATATATATATACACATATACATATATTAGGGGTGAAACGATACACAAAATCACAAAATTCACGGTTCAGTTCGGTGTTCGATACTTTGGTGTCACGGTTTGATTTTTTTTTTTCGATACAAAAAAATGTTGATGCCTTTTTAATTTGTCATTTATTAAAATATAAATATATATTTTAACTCAGAAGTACAGTTTTTAAATTTAATGTTGCTGAAACAACAAAATAATAAAAAATATCTGATCAAGAAATCACTCATCTTTCCAAAATAAAAGCTATACTACGCTTCTTCTGGGCTATATTCTCAGCAGCATATTAAACATATCAGGTCGCCATAAGGAGAATCATGTGCTAACGGCTGTCTAAATGACTCGGGTAAAGTTTGTAGCATGTTTGTCAGAAAAATTATGTAGTTCATAACTTAAGTGATGCAACAGCAAATGCAAAAAATCCTTTACCATATTAAAAAAAAATTTTCTTCTATATATTTCATGCATATAGTATGCATGAAATATGTGTAGGGTGTAGCATCAGTAACAGCAAATGGCATACATCGCATCGCTTATACATGACACATTAATATGCATGAATGAGAAATTGTAGCCGTATGCTTTACTCAAATAAATGCCATTTTTAAAAATGCATGATTTTATAAGTACAAATAAACTGATATTGTGTAAACTTGCACTTTGTACTTGCTTCCATTATCCCATCCAAACTGTTGCTGTGTTACTTAACACATATTGCTTGTATATGAATTTTTTATTTTTTTAAACCTCTAAATATGCCAATAGAAAAGACGTTTACTGCGTTAAACCAAACAGCTGCTAATTGTAACAGACATTTTGTAACAGGAAAACAAAAAATTCCGAGCTGCCCATCTTCACTACATTTTACAACCTATTTCACAAGACGATAAAGTTACAGAAGTATAAAAACTAGCATTCTGGCGAAAAAGTAATTACACAGTAGTCAAAAGTATAACTAGATTAATAGTAGTGAGTTGAATGTTTTAAATTTAAAATAAGCTTTTTTGAAACCTTGAATTAGTTTGAATAATAAATAATGATTTTAAGTATATTATCCAAATGACTGGGCATATGAAGATGGAGCATAAAATACTGTGTCACATAGTTTGCATTTAATTATCATGAGATATGATTTCAGAATCTCACTTCTGGTTTCAGTGTCTTTAAAAACACCGCTGCTGTTTGAACAGTTCAGAGTAAACAGTAACTCAGCTTTTGAGAGGATTATAAAGAACTGAAATGTGGAAGTAATTTATCATCACACTGTGAGCTGAGCGATGCTTTCTAACATATGCTTTTGTACATTTATTAACTCTTCAGCTTTGAGCATTTTGCTTCTTGGTAGTGAGGCATGCAAACTATTCTGTTTTCTCCAGGCAGTGATGGCACAAGACGGAGTAAGCTCCCTGCACGCTGTGTTGAGTAGTAGAGTGTGGTTTGTAGACAGAGTTATGGAAGCCTGGAGAGACCTAATATAGTGTAGAGAGCAGCCACTGAAGCACACCAGGGACCTTAGGGGTTCATGTGGATTGTATTTTATTGGGAATGAAAAGATCAGATGGAGATATGTGTCTGGTCATAAAACATGTCAATAGATTATAGTCAGGAAACCTTTGTTGATATTAACCCCGTGAAATTATCGCAGTGATTCCCACGCTGTATTTATTTGTTCCTGTGTGTCTGTGCATGTATGAAGACTACTGCTCCTATGCAAGGACATGACGATCACTCGTATCGGGATGACAAATAATTATAATATGAATAATGAGAACATGAGCAAACTCATAAAAATACAAAAAAAAGAGATCTCATGATGAAGAGGGCTTATCAACTTTCAGCCCAGATTGGCCAATGGCGATGCGTGACTGATGCAAGGGGCGGGGTAAAAAGTGATCGGCGGGCTCTTTGACCAGTCTACACGTTGTTATATTAAAAAAAGAGCGACGTCATAGCTGATAATAAATCTCCACGCCTCCATCTCAACGCCCGAGACTTTTCTCAACACAAAAGCAAAATGTCTGCTGGATGTTCGGAGGCAGTGCAGCTCCGCGTTTGTCAGTATTTGGAGCACTAATTTGCCGTTTTTTGCCACCGGGAAGCCGCCCAACACTGACTACAAACCAGAAGGACAATAAAATCTCACTGACAGAAAAATACGAACGGCTTGTAAAATGTAAAAATGGCATCAGTTGCTAATTACCTTCACTCCGTATGGTGGATCATCGAATGTAACTAGCATGTACCTGTCGCCTCTACTAGCCGGGTCTCGGGCACGCAGCTGTCAAAAAAGAAAACCAAAACAACATATATTAATTTTGACCTATCTTCCCCAAGGAACCCTAAGCTAACCAAAGGTGCATACGTGCTGAAAAAGGTCGGGGTAAAATCATTATTTACCTTCATAAAGACCTCAACCGCGCCTTTAGCAACGTCCAGATACGTCGTACCCAAATAAGTGCGCTGATTCATAGAGGCGGACGTGTCTAACAGGAAAAGTAAAATAGGCATTTTAAATGTAAAGCCGCGGTTATATGCTTTTCTAAAATAACTATTATCCACATATGACCTATCGTGCAGCCCAACAGTTCACACATGTGTGTATATATTTGTTATAATAAGCCCCCCCCCCCTCCAGTAGAGGGCCGTTGCCTCTGCCCTCTCCCTATCTGCCTTTCTAGAGCTCTGTCTCGGCTCGCGCTGTTCAACTTCTGCTCCTAACCGAATGGAACGCCCAGCTCCTTTCAGTGCGACGCCATTGGCTGAGTCCGATGGAAATGACCACGCCCCCTCAAGCACAGATATAACGAAGTCGAAATGGCTCGTGAGTACAGTTTGTCAGTCTCCTGGTGTTTGGGGTGGTTATTCAAAAGCGTGGTATAATGCCCTCGTATCTGTGGTCTCTTGAGGCTAGTTTGAAGCCACATAACTGTTTGTTGCAGTGTGAGAATTATATTCTTAGACCTGAAATTTCTTGCCGCTTGCACCGTATCCCTCCCGCCCCATCACAACTTCATACGCGCGCCCACAGATGTGATTCTTTTGCTGCGTTCAAGGCGTCTCAAAGGCTCCGTCCTTCTGACTAACGTAATAACAACGCATGTAGTTACATGACCTTGTTAACTAAAACAAAAACTGGGGAAGAAACTTACACATGCATGCTTGAGTTTGCAAATACCACAGCGGGAAAATAATTCTCGCTACCGAACCGTGTTTTTTGTATCGTTTGGCCGTAATGGTGGTAACTCCGACAATACTGAAGTCACGATAGTGTGCTTCGATGCTACCATGATATTAAGAAATAACGGAAAAATCAAATTACAGTAAGTTTTAAAACTTTATACCAGCAGTTTAGAAAAATACCTCATGCCTGGTGGAAGTTTAAAACAGGCTATTTCTTGTTTTCAGTTGGCCTATTTATACGTTATATGCTAAAGAAAACAATTTATTGCACTAGGAAAGTGTGAGTATACTTTACATCTGAGCACATTTTTTTCACAGCAGTTGTGTTGTCAAAGCATTCTGCAAATATAATTAAATTATGCCTGGGGGATAAAGTTTTCTGTGCTCCGATCCAAACGTTGTGAAATAGTAATAAACACGTTAGCCCGCGTGCTGGGAGAACATTTACGTTCTCACGTACTCGTCTTCTGCCATCCCAGCATGCACCGCGAGGTCTGCAGTACAATTATTCACAAAGAAAAAAAAGGCTTGAGGAGCAACAACAACAGGGTGGGAGCAGAAGCACAGATCTCGTTTACAGCTCCAACGTTTCACGAACCCGTGTGCTGACAACAAGGTAAAGTTTCACTCTGACTTGCTATTGAAATTAAATAAATCTGCGCTTTGCTTTCTGAAATGACACTGCGTGTAGACAACGTTTAAGAGGCAATTTGCTATCAGCTGGGTTTTCTTAGCCGGCTAACGCTAGCCATCAGTATTGAACACCGTTAGCATTACAGTGAAAATATGTGTTATTACACGAGCAGATAAAGAACATGTTATACCATCGGTATTACTTAATAATAGGCACCGTATTAATTTAAAATCACAGTTGTTATAGATTTATGTCAAATATTCAACGAAAAACCTATTTCTGGTGTTTGTTTACGTTGTTACCTGTGCTTTAAAGACAGTTTTGAGTTTATATACACTAACGAAATGCTAAAGAAATCTAGATAACTTAATAACATATCATATCTCATATACTGAAAGTGACTTCGTAGCATCGTGCTTCAAATGTAGTGATTTTATTGTGTTTTTCTGACGTGGAGCAAACTATACGTAGAAAATAAAAAGTGTTACGACACCACAGGTCTCGCTCCTCGAGTTCTTCCGTTACCATGTAAACACAAAGGGCCACGTGACCAGGCACATGGAGTTCACTTTAACTTTGTTTGCCTTTAATAAAAAGTTGTACCAATGAAATTGCCTTAGCTTTCTCGCTTATCATTAAGGTCTGAGTTTTGTTTCAAGTATTTGCCTTTAAAAATACACGTAGCGTTAAAATATAGCACGTGTAGGATTATCAGTATATAACAAAACCTTGCTGTGCTCAAGTTTTAAAGACATGGGTTTAGGTGGTTTAGAAAAGGTTTATCAATGTAAATATCTTATTACACTGTTAAATTAAAAAAAAAAACAGACTAAACTAAAACATTTAGATGAGTCTAACATTTTCATTTTTTTAATCACGTAAGTGATATAATAATATTTTTTGCTTTAAATACAGAGTATTTAAAAACAGAGTAAATCTAGAATCTAATTAAGTTATAAGTGTTTAAATGTACTTTTAAATATACTAGAATATCATAATAAAATTAAGGCTATGGGGGTGGGTTAACATTTGTTGGCGGGGGATGGCTTCACTCTTTGTTATGCAGTGGGGGTGTGGAAACAGAGGGTGTGAACCCACAGAGGTGGGGGAGAAGCTAAACAGACAAAGCATCCAAGAGGTGGGCAGAAACTTGCCTTTGAGTCACTAAAGTAAACAAACAGGCACAGTAAAGTGTAAGGTAACTAGAAGCTATAGGAGATATATGAAAAAAATGAAAGAAATGTATTACCACTACACTATTACTAACCTATTAGAGTTTCATAAAATGTAAAAGAGTGACAGGCTGTTGCCTCTTGGCGTATTTTGCGTTTCATCACTTGTGTTTCTTCACAGTATCATGTCATGGCCCTAAGGAGCTGAGAGTGGGAAGTGCTGTTCACCTGAAGGGAGCTCACAAAGCTTGAGAGTTGCTAGAGAAGAGTTGGCGGGGCCTGGGCAGAGGGTAGAGCTCAGCGGGAGCCAATGCAGCAGCAGCATCGACCGCCAGAGCTGGTGGGAGGAAGCCTTCCCGTGTTCGTGTTCCCCAATGAGCTCGTCTTCTATGCCGATGATCAGTCGTCTCACAAACAGGTGCTCACGCTCTACAATCCCTATGAGTTCGCCCTCAAGTTTAAAGGTCAGTGAGCAGATCGAAACAACATCTCTGTGTTTACGTATAATTGTTATGTTCATTTTTCATCTCCAATCACATGGCTACGTCGTGTATTGTTTTCTTCGTTGTCAGTGCTGTGCACAGCGCCAAACAAGTACACCGTGGTGGATGCAACTGGAGCCGTCAAGCCTCAGTGTTGCGTTGATATGTGAGTTAGTTCACGCTTTGGTGAACCTAAACTAGCAGATTGATTAATTTATTGCTATCTGTACAGCTAACTTTCTGCATCCACGCAGAGTAATCCGACACCGAGATGTGCGCGCGTGCCATTATGGGGTCTACGACAAGTTCCGGCTGCAGGTGTCAGAGCAGAGTCAGCGGAAAGCTCTGGGCCGCAAAGAGGTGACGGCCACTCTCCGTCCCTCTGCCTCACAGGACCCGCCTAGCCCCCGGCCCCAAGATGAGGAACGCCGAATTGCTGACAGCGAGTTTTTTGAACAGACTGCATTCCAGACAGGTAGGAAAAAGAGGGGAAATCGCTGCTGTGTGAAACTGCCTCTAGATGGAGCCAAATTATCACAAAATTCAATTGGTGAGCATTTCAAACGATATCGCTTATTCTAATTTTATTATTGTTCTTCCAACCCTGTGTTGCTTTGTTTTAAATAATATTCTTAATTATACCCACATTAATTTAGTGCCACATAATCTGCTGTATATTGCTATTGGGTCCCCCTTCAGACTTAAATGGAAGCAGTTTAAGTTAGTTTGGTAAATTACCAGGCTTTTTCTGAGTTACACAAGTGATTGCACTCAATCTAAGTGTGTTTATTTGTGTGTATGTGACACTTGCAGAGAGCCGTCCTGTTGCTGGAGGACCCAGTCTGTTGACAGTACTGCTTGGGCTGGTGTGTATGGCCGCCCTGATGCTCCCGACACTTGGGGAGCAAGAATCTACTGTGCCTGTCTACCTCCACTTAAGTGTTAACAAGAAACTTGTAGCTGCTTATGTTCTCGGTGAGTAAAAACAGAAGGAAGTTGCATGTTCCATTCTGAAGTGAGAACCAGGCTGTTTGTTTTGACAAAGCGTGTGATGAAATTTATAATACCCGGTGTTATTTCTTGTCATATTTTAGGGCTTCTTACAATGGTCATTCTACGCACATGAAGTGCCGTGAGCCGAAAGGAGGGAAGAAAAGAAACAGAAACATGAAGAGAATGTTCTCCCACCAGAGGCACTACTACGAGTAAAAAAAAAGTAGAGCTGACAGCAGGGGAACAGGGGTACTTATTCGATTACCTCATCCTCTGAAAAATACATTTTAGCATACTTGTTTTCAAATCTACACATTTGTGTTAATACATACACGGAACTAAAGTGACGTAAATGGGAAGAGCTGTCGTGTGTAAGGTCAGAGTGAGGGGAGCTGTCCCTGAGATAAAGGGCCTGTGAAGAAGCGTGAGGCCATTTGCTGTTGTTTGGCCTCACATATTGTCTGTAACTCTGTTGCCATTATGTGAAAGAAAGTGGTCATTTCAGTGTGAAGGAATCAACATGCAAACGCGGTACTTGTATATAAAGCCATTAAAGTTTTGTTACCTGTTACCATTATTAAATTGATGTTTTTTTAAAGCTTTTTAGAGTAGACTGAAGACTAAATGCCGTTCCTTGCATGTGTGGATACTTTGTATGAGTGGGCTTTAAGTTTGTTAGCAGTAAGATACTTCTACCTGTCACCAAAGGAGGGGTCTCCTCTTGAAAGAAGAATGGTTCGCTTGCCATGCTTTATCAAATGTTTAATAAAGTCTCAATACAGCTGTAGTGTGTCATGTTCAAAGATAGATTCTGTTTTATTTTTTACACATTACATGTTGTGTCAGGAAAGCACACGGCACAGAACAGGACAATAAAGCTCTTGTTAGCTTTGCAATGATGGTGCCTGAAAATAATCCAGCGGTCTCCCTCGGGGAAGGGGTGTCATCTCAAAGCAACATGATGTGCAGCTGCTTGGGAACCAGTTGCCTCTAAAGCTGTAAATAAGGCAGAGAAATAACACTGAAGAAATTATACAGAGAGGGACGTGACACTCAAGAGAATGCTGAACTGAAATCTGTGGAAGCATTTTCCAGCAGCGAAGATGGAGGATACGCATGCACAGGGTTGTCTGATGGCATGCAAGACATTATGCACACATTGTTCTATGAAGTATTAAGATATTAATAAAAGTAAAGTACTATGAAATTACATAAATATTAACAAAACACAGCTAAATACAACCAGGAGTGAGAACGGTGTAAAGGACTATTATAAAGTTGGTGCATCCAGTAACCTACGTTTTTTTCTAGTACAGTCATTTCTCCACAGTCATCATCCCCACGTGGACACATGTTAACAGCACAAATACTTATTTCAACTTGTGTTTTTAATCACATTTAAGGAAGAATATTTTAAGCCACCCAAAGCGTCTGTGAATATTTCAGCTTGGACACCACTATCTAAAGTGTCCCGACAAAAACGAAAAGAACAAAAATGAACTATGATTGACTGATTATTGAGGGACTGTCTTGAAAACAAAGTTCAGTGACTCAAACTTGATCCACCAAAGCAAAAGTTTCAGGTGTAATTAGGGAGCATGCAAACTTTCACTGTTACATCGACAGTTTTAATGAGCAGCACCTGTGCAAAGTTTGCTGTGTGTGTACATCTCTCTGATTCCTGTCAGGATGGCCTGGACCATGTGATCTCTGATGGAGCGTTACACAATGGCCTGGCTTTATGTTGCTGTGTGAGTGGCAGGGATTCAATTCAAAGTGGCCTTTCTAACATCAGTGGAAAGTTTATTCAAAATCTGAGATGCAGTGATCAGAAGGACTCTGAGAACTCTCACCACTTCCTGCAGAGCCAGCAGCGTGGAGCCCTGTGTTTTATAATTTTTACTTCAAGCCATTCAAACAAAACTGAGATACTGAAACATAGTTTAACTGGTACAAACTCCTTCTCAAAACTGACTCACTGAAACTTCAAGTATATCTGGGCTTGAAACATAACGTAATAAACATAATTTGAAAGAAAATCTGCAAATTACTACAGGATATGGATGGACCTTGGATATTTTGTTTCAGCTTCTTATTCATCAAAATTTTGCAGTTTGAACTCCCAAAACCTTCGAAGAGAAACAAAACAGATTTCATCTCAGCATTTATGCTTCCCTTTAAAAAGCCTGGAGGGGAATCCCAGCATGTATCCTGTAAACAACACAGCACAATCATAATGCCTCAAATAATAAATAGATTAATTACTAGGAAATTACCTGTTGCCATCTTTTCTTAGTTAATAATTTTCAGAGTTCGATCTTATTCTAATAAACAAACATTTACATATAATAATAACAATATATTAATAATGATACTATTATCACAACTGCAGATATTGACTTTAGGTTGTGCACATTGTTACCATGTGGTACAACAAGCATCAGCATGAAAAAAACTGAAGTGCATTAAAATAAAATGAGAGATCCCATCCTGCAGAGGTCAGGCTCCTGCTGTCCTTTTCTCTGCCCACACTCACGCAGGCTCTGCCCCCTCTAGCCTGCAGATGTCACTGTTGAGGCATTTTGAGCTCAATTTTGATAAATGTCCCTGCAACTATTAGGCTACATAATTATAGGTTGGCTAAAAACAGTTGGGCAATGTTTTTGGCACACTTTGGGCCCCTTACTACCAACTAACTATCGTTACAACTATGAACTCCTTTGTATACCAAAGTATTCTAGAGTCAATCTGTCTGACAGGTAAAGCTTGGCTGAAAGTGGGTCATGCACCAGGAAAATGATCCTAAGTATAGCAGCAGTGAGACTTGCACTACATTCCCAAAAGTATTCACTCACCCATCCAAATCACTGAATTGTGAGTGAATTCAGGGTTCCAATCACTTCCATGGACATTTCCATGACTGTTCCACAGTCAACTGTTAGTGGTATAAGTGGAAGCAACTGGGAACAACAGCAACAGTAGAATCACAGAGTGGTGTCAGTGGATGCTGAGGCACACAGCCTCCTCGTCCAACATCAGTGTCCTCAAAAACGCGAAGCACTTTGAACTGTTTTGAAAAGTGCTATATAAATAGTTTATTTTTAAATGTGCTTCTGGGAGAATGGTAAAACATTTCCATAAACTCAGTCCTAAAGAGTTGAAGCTGTTATCACTATATCATTAAATCCTATGGATTAAGAATCAGATGTCACTCAAGTTCATATGTGAAGGTAGACGAGTGAATACTTTTAGCAATATTGTTTACTTCTAGAAGAACTGGTAACACTGTCGTGCTCCTTGATGCATCCGCATTTAATTTGTATGTTTTGGTTTATGAAGTACTAAAACTGAGAAAAATCAATAATTGACACCAAAAAAAAAAAAAAAAAAAAAGTAGTAAAAATAAATGCACGAAATGTCCTATAAAAATACTGGTACCATAATTGATGAAATGTGAAACTTGCTATTCAGATTAAACTTCTCCATTTCCATATGTTTGTTTTCCTATATTTATCGTTTCCCATTTTCCCCATGCATTATTTTTATATGGATTTTTAAATATATCCAGTGCATTTGATTGGATATTTCTTTAATTCATTCCTTATTTTTTTCTGGATTTTTGGCAGTCATAAACTGAGAAAAACCCCACAAACTCCAATTTCCGTTGGACTAATATTTCGGGAATTTATTTTTATTTTGGTAGTTTTGGTCTTCCATATACGAGCGCTAATACAGAAGAAAACACTGATACAAAAGCATAATGAAATAATTTATTTACTCCTGATGTCCGCTACAATAGCAGTCACAAAAGACGAGCAGATTACAGCCTCTATTACAGACATACAGTATAGCATATCATTTGCTAAGTTCATGCCCTGAACACTTCATAAAATGAGCAGAAGAGAGAAAAAAAAAAAAAAACGCATCGTGAAGGGAACAAAAACAAAGCAGAAACCCCCAACATTTTCCTATTTGTATTTAAAAAAAACAAACAAACAAAAAAAAAACAAACCCATTCAGTAAGTGAACTGCAACCACACTTGTTTAAATTAAAAGGGCACACTTCCATAAAATGATTTACAATCACTTCCTTTTTGTACCGGTACATAAACATTTAAGGTTACAGAGCCACAGAGGGGTTCGGAAGTATCGAGTTATACGGATGGATATGAACACTGGGGTCAGGACAAATGAAACCAAATTTAGGTGCAAATATCACAGTGCAGGCTTTAACCTCTACATATTGTAGTCAGACTTTTTTCTTCTTCAAATTTAGTTGTTTCCTGCTTAAGACTCACACAGGCTGAAACACTACAGGACCAAGCATCCTGTGCAATATGTGTTGGAGAAAAAAAAAGAAAAAAGTGTAACCACAGCAGAAAGAGCAGTCTCTTTACTCACAATGTGATGGTGCTGTTTTTTTGCCTCGTGTTCCAGCAGTCACTTAATTTGGTGTAAATGACAGCACAGATGGCTTACTGCAGATAGAACGAATCCAATTTTATAACAAATGTGTTGTCCATAAATAAGAACACTTTGCCAGAAGGAACAAGGGGAAAAAGAAGTCAGATTTTCATACTTTTATCCACAAAAATCATCCTGGTAAGAACACAGGAACTTTTAGTGTTGAGACTACCAGGAATGATCATGATTTACCACTTGCTCAGAATTACCAATTAAAGTAGCAGCAAATCATTTTTTTGGAGCTGAAGGGGAGGGAAGAAAAAAAAAAAAAAAAATGCAAACACCACAGTTCACAGCCTATACCATAAAAATATTTAGAATATCTGCTCAGGCAGCAGGAAAACAATAAGTTAAATCTTTTCTTACAAAATCTGCAGACTGTGCACACACCAAGGCCAGTGGGCCAGACATTTTCCAGCACAAAAACAGGGAAATGCACACATCCAAGTAGTCTTTATATGTCCAGTGCTCAATGTCTCTCTCTCTGGTGAGGGGAACTGGCAGGACAGATTTATACAACAGCCACTTATTAGTATCCCTAAGAAAGGCTGGCACCATCCAAGATCAATTAGCAGCTGGTGCGCGCAGCGACTTCCCTCAGTCCTAGTTTTACTAGGATTACCTCTTACACAAATACATCCATGGCTGTAGTCTCCTTAAAATCGAGACCCTCCATAAAAGATAGCCATAAAAACAGCCAGTCAGAAGAAAGTGTGGGGGAAAACTCCACTTGAAGGAAATGTAGTTGGCGATGTGAAGGGTCTGAAAAGGAAACCAGTTCCCTGGAGAGAAGTCTTTTCCACTCTTCCCCCCCCCCATAGTCTTAGATATCCCATGCTCATTTGGGAGACAAATCCTGGAGAGAAGCAAAGGGTGAGTTGCTGGACGAGGAAGGAGACACTCCCTCCATTTTGCCTGGCGAGTCGGTGGAGGAGCCCACGCTGCTGAGGCTTCCATCCAGTAAATCTGGAGAGTGACTGAGAGGGAAGAAAAAGGTAGTCTTCAGAAAAGTTTGCATAACTAATTCACCCTGAATGAATGCACTGCTCAAAATCTCAAATGTCAGCACTCACACTGACTCAACTTTGAGACAGAATCGCCCCAGAATCAATATACTTCGATTTCTATGGAAGTAAATAGTTCTTAAATAAAACTGTAAAACTGCTGCCAGTGAGGTGACTGACATTTGATTCCGATCAGAATCAACAAGGCTCAATAAAATCCCCTATTAATTACTCAAATCCTCTTCATGTAGGGGTTTCCTTGTTTTTCCATTTACGAGATGGTGACTAGTAATCAAGCTTGGCTTTTAGAGCCAGTGTGTCTGCCTACTTGCCTCAGCACTCAAAAGCTCATCCTTATCTAAGCAGCTTCTTATTTGTTGATGGGCCTGAGAGTTACTTACCAGGAGCTGAGATCTGACAGGTTGGAGACATCCGAGGACAGCATGGTGGTGGTGCCCTGGAAGAGCCTCTTGGGTTGACTCTCCATTTCCATCTCACCTGCAGAGTAAAAGGCGTCCAACATTTAGAAATTGACACATGAGCTGTGCGACTATTCACAAAAGAGCCAGGCAGATGAACAGGCAAAGTTTACACTTGGTGAACTTTTACCTAGTCACATCCATACTGATTAACAGCACGTTCAATCTGCAGCGTGGCAGTGTTTTGTCAACAGAGGACCACAAAGTACACATGCACACACCAACACACCCAAAATCAAAACAAATGTCATGTTTAATGATTAAGGATTCAAATGTGAACCTCTCAGAATTTGCATATTGCAATAGGTTTACTCTACTTTACCCGTCTGTGTGTATACACAGGCACACATTTACTGGCTACAATGGCAGCAGCAACAACCAGCCTGAGCCGGTTGTGACACTCGTTACCCTCTCATATAATGTTATTTCAGTTCAAAACAATGAGGTTAGAATGATTTAATATTCTCACACTGATTTACTCCATTTAGAAATAACATGCAGTCAGTTTGTTGACTGAAGAGCAGGTTCATTTCAGATGACTCAGACTGAGACTGAGTTGAGACTCCTCGTCAGACATGTAACCAAACCGAGTTGTGTGGCATTAACATTTAGTGTCCAGATCACAAGTCAAATGTTTTTCTTCCAAGAATCTTTATTTCCATGAACCATTATAGATACTGTTTAACCACAGATATGGCACAAGCACAACATCATCAAGTCTGTTTGGAAAATATTTTGAATCTCATGTAGAACATCGGCTGGCATGTCTAGCCCTATTGGGCTGTTCGCTATAACGAGATACATCAGACGAAACATCTATCGTTTCATGTTACGCTATTGTTTGTTTCGTGGTATCGCAAAATAAACTGTTGACAGCAAAGTTTTTTCATTGTTTTGATGGTAACTGTAGAATTTCTTGAAGTTCTCTCTTTCTCTTATATTTAATATAACCACACTACAGATGGACAAGTGGCTGTTTTTAAGCGTTGTCATTAGCAACAACAACAACAACAACGGTAAAATCATTGCGTGGCTCCGCCGTCCGCTTGCTTATTTCCCCACATAAACCTTTCATAATTAAGTTGAAGATCCTGTTCAGATTTTTCAAAATAAACTGAATCACACAAAAGAGCCGTCAGGTACTAAAAAAATAAACCTTAGAACAGGCGTTTCCCTGCTGCACGCCGTGTAATAAATACTCAATGAAAATTGCGGCCGTGCCTCGACTCCAGGTACACCGCGCTCAGCTGAAAACACTTTAACCAAGCCGAGTTGCCCGAGATTCACAGAATTTACAGAAAATGTAAAAATGTATTTAGTTGTCAGGAGGATGATAAATGTCTCATATCGGGATATGAGATTTTGGTCATATCGCACAGCCCTACCAGCCTAACAAGCATTTCCTGCACCACAGCGCTTAATAAATTAACTTCATCAATATAAAGACCACCGAAGACTCATTTCCACAACATTTGTCCTGTAGTCTAAGAACAGTGATGATTAACAGAAATATGCATGTCATACCATTTAAAATGTATTAAATTCTTAGATGTCCGACATTTCTTTACAAATATATTCTTCATTAGAATCAAAGCTTCAAGGCCGACATGTTGAACAGATGGCTTCTGACTACAGTCGTGCTGATGGACGATAACATCAGAGCTCACCAATCAAGACGACTTTCACCTCATTTCCCCTTTGATGCATTAAATTAAATATTATCCGATTCAAGTTTTAAGTTGCATGTTCACATCCACATCCCTCCCATAACCAACACTTTCGAAACATATGTCCGAGGGCACACAGGTTCATGCCCAGACTTTCAAATTGATCATCATTATATGACAGAAGACTAACAGGATACTTCTGACTGCATGATGGTTTAGAAACTGGAACTTAATGAGCCCACTCACCAGTTTTTTGCTTTTTGGGGAATTTTTTGGCACATTGTGCTTTATAAAGGGTGGATAGTGCTGCCATAATGGAGGGACTATAGATCAAATCATCCAACCCTAGTTCCAACCATAAAAGAAATCTACATCATGATCAGAAAACCTTTTTAACCCTTCGCTGTGACCTTTCAGAGTAATCTCACGTAGACTGAATGGTGTGGAAGGTCACAGCCTATTGAGTTAAAACCAGTTTCTGGTTATGATGTAGATTTCCTAAATAAGTCTAAATCAGGCATTAATCACTGGATGTGAGCACCAGTCTCTCAAGTCAAAACAGATGAACACCTTGGCCATGATTAACTCCTCCCTCAGCAAGGTGTTGTAAAATAAAGTGGCCCCTGATCCCACAGCGAGAACAATGTGCAGAGGTTACACCAGACAAGTCAGAGGACTGACGCCTAAACCCTAAAAACATAAAGTAAAATATGCTTAAGGTAGCTAAAGTTTGTTTTAGGACGCCACCAGCAAACTGATGCGATTATAGCTCATCTCTTTTGAGTGGGAGGTCAATCTCATAATCTCCGTGTAAACACAGAGGGTCAGAGGTTACAAATGCCAGGATGTACATGCACTCAAATCAGCTTCCAAAACAGAGAGCAGAGGTAGGTCTGATTGCAACACACTCAGAGGGAGTGTGCCTGTTTGCTGCTGCGTTAATGTGCAAAGCCTCCCTTACACAGAGCATTGAAAGCATGTCTAAAGCACGACTCACCTTTGCGTTTTATTGGACCGAGTATGCTGGCTCTGATGCAGTTGATCGGACTTTGACTCCGTCGACTGAACAAGACAGAAAACAGGAACAATTAAAATCAATACATTTGGAAATACAGCAACAAACTGTGGGCATGAGCTGAAGTTGCAAACATAATTGTGCAAAGTTTGTAACTGACAGATTTTAACTCTTTAACTTTAAGCTGTGACAGCTCAAAAGAATTTGTACTCACCCAAATCGCCGTGTTGGGCTGGGTATTGGGCTGGGAGTGAGACCATTGCTGCTCACCAGAATTTGTAGTGAAGGAGAGAAACACTGCTGCTTGTAGGAGGGGGAGAGCAGAAAACATAGATAACGCATTAGATAAATCTGCAACTGATAACATTCAAGTGGTGAAAAATTACTGCTTAATCGTCACCAACTTCAGACTGCTCCAAATACTCAGTTTTAGATGGTTTTACATGGTCACCGCAGGAGGGGGGACAAATGAAGGAAGAGGAGCAAGAATTGTTTGTTTCAGACCACGGAGACATTAAAGTGTAGTGCTAATATAAAAATCTGAATTGTTTTGTGGAGCTGGAAAAAAAGCCGAATGAATCTCTTAAGAGAAAATGTTGCATCTTGGAGCTGCAGCAAACTAGAAGCCTTTTTTCACTAGTACCTAATTTGGCTCGACTTTGGTTGGTTTCCACTACAAGCCGGTAACACCTGATGTGCATGAGGATGTTAAAGCAATGCAGCCCAAAGTCCCCTGAAGTCATGTGTATGAGACATGAACACCACAGCATGTTGAGGCGATGGTATATCTGCCGCTCGGTCTACAGCTTTTTGCCAGACTCTGGGATCACGGTGTTTTTTTTCTGGCCATCATGCTCGTTGCTGGGTTTAAAAGAGGGACGTTTTGATTTTCACGAAGGAGACCCTCTCATGACTCATCAAGTGATGCCACTGACTAGCCAATCTGTGAATGCAGTCTGCTGGCGTCACATTTCCAGATCGCATCGGCTCTTTTTACCAGGCACTACCGCATAATGGAAAACCTACAAACGGAGTTGAGCTGTGCTGAGCCAAACAGGTACTAGTGGAAAAAGGCTAAAGGTCTAAGAAGCTCCTGCTTCACTGCAGCCAACTGTTCCCTGTAGGCTGCACATAATTAAATTATTAGTCAACTGGGTTATAGTGAGTAACTAGATCTAGTTAATGAAACTATAATGCGATAACTGTGTGACTCTAACCACAGTTAATGTCAGATGTACCTTTTTTCCTATTCCTCTTGTTGGGGACGGGGCTGGAGACACAGGCACAAAGTCGATTCGCTTTGGAGATGAAGATACAGGCTTTTCCAAATCATTGTCACTCTAAAAAACATTAAAGATTTCACAGTTCACCGTGTGTTTACAGAATCCTTTAGTCCAATAGTAACATCACTGCAAGTGTGGGAGTATTATACTACCAACTCAGCCTGACCTTTAGAGACTGGTGGCCCTGTTAACTCCCAGTTATTTCAGCGTTACTCTAGCATGTTTCTACTTGTCCTCTCTATAGTAACAAAGAGAGACCAAGAAAGGCCAGGGGCCAAAACATGCAAAACTGCCCGTCAGCAGAACATAATCAGCAACATATATGGGACAGAGTTTTTACCAGACTAAGGCTTTCCTCCCAAGAATGGCTCATCTGCATAGCAGCTTGAACTTCCCTGAGTGCACAACAACAATCAGAACATGGAGTCATCAGCCTGTCACCAACAACACAGCAGATCTCCTCATTCAAACACTGTGTATAAATGGATAGCTTACCGTTCATGTGCAGTTTCTCTGTTCATCACGTCTATGCCCTCTTCCTGCAAGAGAACAAAAGAGACCCAAAGGTTTAAAAAATAAATAAATAAATTTAAAAAAAAAAATCACATTAGCTACCATCACATCATTTTAACTTTTCTGAGTTATGTTCTTTAAAGTGGACCCATTACATTTTCCCCCTGGATAAAAATGATATGTACTCTTATTAAAATATTATTAAATATGGCAGAGAGAGAGAAAGACATCTTTTTTTGATGGGGGTCAAGAAGAAGCGCTTCAGTTCACAGTACAAGATTAACAAGCCCATTTCAGGCTCAGTCTTATCTCAGATGCTACAACTGAACCACTCCCCACCACCAACATCCATGTGTTTTCTTATGGAAATCAAGACTTGCTCTGCAGGAGTGTGATACTAAGAGTTGATTGGCTTGTTAAGATCAAGGACCCTGTGAATGCCTAAAGAGGTTGCTCTTGCATGTCTCTTACTACAGCCGACGTAGACATTGGTCTGAAGAGCTCAACTTCCACAGGAATTACTTTTACTGCAACCACCTCAATTCCTTACTTGTTTAATTTGATGAAGTCTGGTACTCGGGACCCGAATGGGCGATGAAGGAACCTGTAAGAGGAGGACATGGCTGATAATGAGTAAACACTCATTACAGTAACTCAGGCATCTCAATCAAGTTAGAATATGTTTATGAACCACTATACCATGTTGGGCCTGTTCACAACTGTAGTGCTATTTCTCCGGCACCGTAGGACCTCCTTCTGGAACACCTGGGAGTTATCACTGCAAAGACGAATTATGAACGCCTTTAACCATCATGTCAATGCAAATGAACTTATTTCAATGTGTGAATAAGGAAAGAGTTTTAACTTTGCAGTAAATTAAAGTCAGATTGCCCTACCTTAATCCATTTATCATGGGTGCACTGTTGGATCTTCTCAGGTGTCCATCACTTGGAAGTATGGAAGCTGGGATTTCCAGATCCAGTTCCATCTTTTCTTGTGGCATTACTCCTGAGCTGTTCATTTCGCTAAACAACGCTTCACCACCACCCCTCACCGATTCAGCAACTTAAAATGGCGAACCGACTCAGTAAAGTTACATTACTGATCTTCAACCTGTGCAAACTTTACATGTTCTTGAAGCAATATGAGTAAACAGGCAGTTGAGCTCACCTAAGACAAGCCAACACAGTGTAGGTAACTCTCGGCAATCTGCAAGGCCCCGTGCCCAGGGTGACTCCGGTGCTGAAGCAAACTAACGCTGTATATGTACCATAACGGCGTCCAGTCCACAAAGCAGCCGTGTGTTCACCGAAGCTGCCCCTCATCAACCCTGTCTGTAACCGGTCACCAACTTTCCTGATGGATTGTTAGAGAGCCATGGCTATACACACCGCACAATGCCTACTAACAGTTGGTCTGCTGGTGCAAGGCAGCAGTTTGTGACGAGTGGATCCAAACTACCGCTGCATGTTAGCGCCTTAAATGAGCTAGCCGTAGTTAAACTAGCCAAATGGTCGCTCTGTCCACCAACTGAACGCTCGTCTTTCAGTCTACTACAAACGACATTAAAATAGCAGAGCTACATGTAGTGATGCTGATCAGCATACCCCGTAGCTAACACCGCACAGCTAGCTAATGGAAGCCAGTTGGCTCAGCGACAACAAGAGTCCAGCTACCTAGCCCGATAAGCTAACTAGCTAAGTTAACCACAATGCCATTTTCAGAAAGAGAGAGGCCGGGTCACCGTCTCACTTCACGTTTTGTCCATCAGCCCGACAGCTACAACTGCACGCAAGACGAATTAATCCGTGTCAGCTTGAAATATTGTCCACAGACTATCAAAAAAAGAAACGCTTCTGCTGGGCACCGCCAAGAATGAACCAGATCCCCCAGATGATCACACAAGAGCGAAAAGCTAGCAGCGAAGTTCACGCCCCTTTTTTTTAGCATTAGCAGGCCTGTCCAATAAAAGCGCTCCATTAGCCGGCGTGCTCAGGCGGAAAGTATTATGCTCCATCCGTGCGTTTGTTCCCCTCCAATTTCCATACATGCAAACGGTTTCACGGCAAGCCCCGGTATTCACCAGTTCCACAAAGAAATCAAAATTTACTCTGGCACACAAAGACGGCTAACGACGCGATAGTTTGTTAGAGACAGCTATGTTTGTCTTATTCCGGATATTGTTTATATCCTTCCTTGCGATCAAAAAAGATTAATTGAAAAAGAAAGGCATACAATTTATGAAGTATAGTCTCAATGTTTTCTGTAAGGACACTTTTTTTCAGCGCTATAAAATAATTATGGCTAAAAGATTTCAGTAAGGTTTTACGGCAGTAAAATTTTACTGGAAAACAAACACCTCAACAGGCCCTGTACAGGATGGACTGGCCTTACTGTTTTCACGGGTTGCTTACTACCTGCAGATAACCATGTTTATTATGGTGCCAGTTTTGTGGTCATAAATGAAGTGAAGCTTGCAGTGAGGAGGCGAACTAGGCAGAGAAAAGTGGTTAATTTAAGGCTGGGTCTTGATAAGCATCATGAAACACAGCTGGTTATGGTTAAGATTAGTCTCAGTTTGAGGTAAGAGGAAACACACAGTTTCCATTAGACTTGACACATGAAATTGGAATATAATCTAGTGCCTAGAGTTAAACATCCAGTCAGTATGAAAACAAATGTGAGCGGTGCATCTGCAAACATGAGTGGCTTTTCATCAACAGCACAAATTAAAAACCACAGTAATTATTAATTAGTGGTTGGCACTCTTGCCTCAGAGCAAGAAGGTTGCTGGTTAGCTGGAGCCTTCCTGTGTAGGCTTCCCCCCACAGTCTAAAGACACCGAGGTGTAATGTCCAGGGGGGTTATGACCCCCCCCCCCCCAATAATCAGACCCAACCAATATAACCCCCTCAATAAAATTATGAATTATCTTGCATAAATAGGCTGTTGATTTTCTTTACTCATTTCAGGTATTACCAGCAAAATAGTTGCATGTTTAATGATCTGGGAATTTACCCAGATTTATTTATTTACATAGGCAGGGGTTTCTCCACCAAATACTGAGTCATCAAATGCTTATTTCAGTCAGTGACATGGAAACAGTGTATGACTTTTAGGTAACGTGTTGGGCTTTTTCTGGATATTTGGTTAATATTCTGTCTCTCTCCATTAAAATGCAACTGCTATAAAATTACAGATTTTTTGCAAGAGAGCAAACTTAAAAATCTTACAAATCATCAGGGGACCAAATAATTATCCCCCAATGTTAGCTTCAATTTCCAAATGACGATCAGACAACAGGAGCTCAAATGTTCATGATCTTAATGAGCAAAGATGGAAGACCAAATCTTGGCAGCATCATTCTGTCTCTGTCACTATTTATATTTTTTGGCACTTCGTGTTTCAATATATCAATAACTTGCTGTAATAGTAAAATGAAAAACTTTCTTTCAGGTTTGGTGTGGAAAATTTTAATGGCTGGTGCTGCAACACTGACGATTACAGAACATTTAATTTAGCGAAACTGCAAACAAAAAGGATATTTTTTAAAAAGGGGCCTTTAATTAAATTATGTGTGAATAAAACATGTAGATACAGATTAGGAATTTCAAATATTCAAATGAAAGATTCTTAACCATTAACAGTTTGTGATTGAATATCTGCAGCGTTAAAAGGATCACCTTTTATGTTACACAAAGGAAGTGCATGTCTAAAGCTTTGATTTCATTCATTTTCATAAATTTCTTCTCAGGTTTACCAATGTCTACATAATTTAATCAGGGACAGCAGCAATTTACTTTTCTACCTAATGTTTCTTCAGCGTTACAAAACAGTACCGTAGAAAAGTGAAGTATTCTTCCAAAATATACACACACTTCAATAAAATTTTACTTCCTCTTAAGGTGTCCCATAAAACAAAAAAACAAGCACATTTTAATAGTTTCAGGTAGAATTACACAAACACAAAATAATAATATTAATAATAATAACAATAATCATTTTACACAAAATACAAAATATGAAAGAGGAGGTTGTAAATCTTATGGCAGCACAACAATTACACGACTGCACTTGAAGCTAGCAGCATTTCCCTAAAATGCTCTCAATTAAAAAATAAAAAAGGAATAAAAGTGGGGACCATAAAAGCAATATTCTAATTCAAGGTGAAGCTGGGATCCATTCTATTAAACCCAGACGTGATTCTTTCTCAAGCAATCGAATGCAAAAAAATTGAAACCTTTGCGTGTCCATGCGTGGTGATTCAAACACGGGATTATCACGTTGGGTGTATCCTCAGGGACCCTGAGCAAGCCGATTATATTCTCATGACACAATACAAAGCAATGAAATATAACATCAATGCTAAATGGAAATGAAATAACCAAATGTTGAAAACTGTTACGAGGTGCTCTTCATGCTTTGTACTTCTCCTTCCCTGTTTCACTAATGACGCAGATATGCTGGAACAGAAAAGAAAAGAAAAAAAATACACTTAATTCTGTCAGAGATGTATAAAGAGAAAAATAGTTTTAAAATATGAGTTACAGTACTAGGAAAAAGTCTTGAGCCACTTCTTATATTTTGCTAGGAAATTAGGAAACGGCTGTAGCGATTGACAGAAACGAAAACAGAAATGGAACTACAGAGAGCAAAAACAGAGTTTGTACAAATGCAACAAACTTGAAAGTCAATATTTGTTATGACCACGTTTGTTCTTCCACACAGCCTGAATTCTTATGCTGAAAAGTTAAGCTATTCTTGGTATTGTATACTGGATCAAAATCTGACTTTTCTAGGTTCATAATAATGTCCATTAGTTTCCCATCCCCCTGAGCCATGGATTGCATTTATATAGCGCTTTTCAAGGCACCCAAAGCGCTTTACAATTCCACTTCATTCACACACTAGTGGAGACAGCTACAGTTGTAGCCACAGCTGCCCTGGGGCAGACTGACAGAAGCGAGGCTGCCATATCACGCCATCGGCCCCTCTGGCCAACACCAGTAGGCGGTAGGGTAAAGTGTCTTGCCCAAGGACACAACGACCAGGACAGAGAGCCCGGGGATCGAACCGTTGACCTTCCGGTTACAGGTTCCCATCCCCCTGAGCCACGGGGCGACCTTTTCAATATACAGATCAACTGCCTGGGAACTGGGCAACACGGTGGTTAGCACTGTTGCCGCACAGCAAGAAGGTCCTGAGTTCAATTCCACCATCAGGCCGGGATCTTTCTGTGTGGAGTTTGTTCTCCCCGTGTTTGCGTGGGTTCCCTCCGGGCACTCCGGCTTCCTCCCACCGTCCAAAGACATGCAGTTTGTGGGGATAGGTTAATTGATTAGTCTAAATTGCCCACAGGTGTGAATGTGAGCGCTAATGGTTGTCTGTCTCTCTGTGTTAGCCCTGCAACAGACTGGCGACCTGCCCAGGGTGTACCCTGCCTCTCGCCCTATGACAGCTGGGATAGGCTCCAACACCCCCGGCGACCCTGAAAAGGACAAGCGGAAGCGAATGGATGGATAGATGGATGAACTGCCTGGGAAATGGAATCAGTTCTTGACCCTGACAGGCCGGTCAGCTCTGACTACCAGATGATCTGTTTCGTGTATGTACAACACATACGCACACGCACACAGTGGTGCTGGGAAATAGTTGTGCAAAATCTTACTGCCACATGCTAATATGTTGCTTAAGCTCTTCACTGTGAGATCAATTGAAACAAAAGCATCAATAGAATTCATAACAAATCCAATAATACACTTAAAATCACCCAGCTGAACGTGGACATTTTAAAGAATCTGACAAAGTCAAAGTGCCTAAAGCTCAAACCATCCAGAACTCAGAGCCAGCCACAAGCCAGGGGCCTCAGTATGAGCACAGGGCCGAGGCAGTTATGAAGAAAATTATAAAGACAAGTGGAAAAAACAAAGACTTGAAACTGATATAAGAACAAAACTGATATTTGTTTTGTTCCCGTTTTGTTTGGTAAGGTAAAATGTGTCAGGTGTTTCTGCGACAGGTTCCCATAAAGATATAATTTAAAATCAGTTCTTTGCCAAGTCGCCTGCAATGTGAAGAGTCAGCACTGGTTCATCCCTTGAGTTGGGTGCGTTTTTATGCTTGATTTATTCATAGGTTAGTGTTAAATGGCTGGTTAAACTGGGTCAAACTGTTAATGAATACCTTTTGAGACAGGCTGCTAGTAACAAAGTGTCTAAAGACAACCTCTGGAATGAAAATGAGTGAAAAAGAAGCCAATGTCTAAAGAAAATCTTTGAGAGACCTTCAGAAAACCTGGAGAACTATGGCCCAAGACCATTTTAAAAACTTACAATAAAGTCTAAAAGGCTTGCAAGCAAAAGAAATGAAATATTAGAGGGCTCAAGACTTTTACACGATACTGTTTATCTCTTTCAAATACTTACGTTTAGATCTCTAAAGTACTCGTTGTAGTCTAGTGCATAACCCACCACAAATTTGTCAGGGACCTCAAACCCTACATCTGGGAGAAAAAGAAAAAGAACACGTGAAGCTTTTCTTACATCTTCATTGTTGCAGTTTAACAAACTGTTCTATGAGCTGAACTTCAACCAAAGTCTGTTAGGAATTCACAAGTTACAAATAATCAACTCACAATCCGGTCGGTAGCCAACACTTCTTGGTGTTCTCTTCACCAGCAAACTGAAGACACAAACCAAAATGACGATAAAAATCTGCTCTAGCTGCTTAAAACCCCTCAGCCTGAAACATACCAGTCTGAAGCAGCTTTCCAGTAAAACTCCAGCAGTTCAGTGAAGCCATGAATTACCTCGCTACTTTGACCATTTTAGGATTGTACTGTTTGAGGAGCTGCAATAGCGTCTTCATCGTCTTCCCTGTGTCGATAATATCCTAGAAGCACAAAAGAGGAGCACAGATAAGCACTACTGGAAATAACAGCTGCCTACTTTAATACAGATGAAAAACAGTACGTACCTCCACAATCAAGACATTCTGTGTGCAAGAAAAAAGAAAAAGCCATTAATCAAGTGAAAAACAAGTCATCTTAAAATGCAACTGAGCTGAGTAGGAGAGCTGTGGTCTCCTGATTACACAGGGAATGCTTGCAACAGTGCAAAAGGCTGTAACTATGTGGGAGCTGTTTTACTTACAACCACATAAACAGGCCTGTTTTAAATTAATGTAAGATATTTGGGAAATGATTACATGAAAACAATAGCTTTGCTTAAATGTGGATATATTTCTTTCAAATATCTGCTCATCCTGACTGCTAGCAACTTTAGATTGGAGAAAAAACAAGGGGGTAAAAACCAGCCTTTAATATTTTTAATCATGTCAGTAGCGTTTTAGCTAGCTGTCTTTACCTTGCCTGTCAGAGTAGACAGGTCGTCTCCACCGATTACTTTGATTTCACCCGTCGACTGGTCATTCTGTGCAGACAAAAATAGGAAAAGAATAAAGGAAACCTTCAGACTGGCAAGAAAGAGTCTTTCACAGGGCGGCACAGAGTCGTGCAAAAGACCAGACAAAAGCCTGTTCTAACGTTTGAGTCTAAGGTTTATTTTTTAGCATCTGGCGGCTCTTTTTTACTTCTCATCCCTAATATAATCTGCTCTTTCACGTGGTTCAGTTTATTTTGAAAAGTCTAAACAGGATCTTGAGCTTTATTGTGAAAGGTTTATGTGGAACATAAACAAGTGGACACACAATGGTGTTACCGTCGTTATTGCTAACCACAACGCATAAAAACAGGCGCTTGTCTGTCCGTAGTGTGGTTATATAAACTTTAAGAGAAATAGAGAACTTTAAGAAATTAATATAGCCACTACAGTGACCATCAAAACGGTGAAAAAATATTGTCGTAAACAGTTTATTTTGCGACACCACGAAACAAACGATAGCGTAAAATGAAACGATAGACGTTTTTATATCGTCATCCGATATATATCGTTATATCGAACAGTATTCTGGAGTCAAATATGAGCCCAACTGTATGACAGCTAAAGCTTGCATGATGCAATGGGACAATGATTCCAAGCACAGCAGCAAAACTACAACAGAATGGCTGAAAAAGAAAAATCAACGGCTCAGTCAAAGTGCAGACCTCAACCTGACTGCAATGCTGTGGCAGGAGCCTAAGAGAGCTGTGCATAAACAAATGGACTGATGCAACAAGAAGGTCAAAGACAGAAAGTCCAACCATGAAGTCTGAGGCTGAAAATGATTAGAAACAACATTTATGGGTTGTTTTGCGTTCATGCAGTTTCTTCATTGCTCTAGACAGACTTCATATTTTTTGTTTATTTTATTTTAATAATTTAATTGATGTTAAGGCTTTATATTTCCAGGCATCCCCAGTGGGCTGACTGAAAGACACCAGCATTGCCTCATACGACCATCATTTATTTGCCGAATCCTTTCCCTACTGTGCTGTTTTGCATTTTACTTTTATAATTTAAGCAACTTTTAATCATCAGCCAAACTTTTTAGTTTATTTCCACTTTTTTTAAGTGTATACTCTAAGAAAAAGTTCCAAGAGGCTTTGGTGATTTAAAGAAAAACTATAAGACAGATCAATTACATAGTAGCTCTTGAGGCGTATGAAGTCGACCGTCATTGGGATGGAGCGGTCGCTGTTCCTGTTCAGAGCCTTGATGTAGTCGAGCAGGTCTGCGAAAAACTTGTAGCCCCCTTTCAGCACACAGAGAGCCACGATGTGGTGTCCACCCATTTCCTTCATGATCTCTCTGGCCAGCCTCTCAGTCCTGATATCACACGGTTTGGGGAGCAAGAAATAGAGGATAGTGACCTCAGTGTTCTGCAACAGTCAGCAGAAGTTGTCATTTCTTTTCAGTTTGTGTCAGCAAGCAAATGTTTCTGAAAGATTTCTGATTGCTGTAAGTTTGTCTGCATTAATCAGTGAATCCAGGTTTAACAGAGCACTTTCATCCACCACTTGCAGGAAATCTCTGGCAAGTCATAGCTGTATGAATGGGACCACCCACCTGTCCAAAATGAGTCCATGTGGGATATAGACCCTCTCCAGGTCAGCAGCATAATGCTTTGGTATGCAGAAAAGGTCCAAGTCATAACCCTGCTCCTCATCACTGATCTGAAAATAATAATAAGAAAAAACATTAGCACAAAAGAATTGAAAGAAAAATCTCAGGGGGGGATTACCAAACAAGGAGCATGGGGGGGGGGGGGGGCCTCACCTGACACAGGGCAACCAAGGTGAAAGAGATCAGGTTAATGGAAGTCTACTTTCCCACGAATTTTGCTGCCACACTAGTTTATCTGCCTCATTTTACCACCTAGGGCCACACTGAGCCGTCTCAAGAAAAAAACCCTGGATTCTCAGAAAGAGGAAGTTTTCCAATTTGGACATCATTAAAGCGTCAATGAATCATTTCTTTGTTGCTGCTGAAGGTCTCCTCACAAACATTTTGTCCAGCAAGATACTGCCATCTGATCTCCTTCCAGAAGTGTATGCCTCTTCCTAAGGAGGTACTTGGTAATTTGTAAAATTACATTTTATGCTGCAGGTCAAACAGCAGACCACAGGAAACCAAACAACATGACTGGCATCATGTGACAGCCGCAGCACAGAGTTCGAGGAGTCGTGGGAGGGATGAGAAAAACTGAGAAAGGGACGGTGCAGAATTTGAATCAAATACAGGAATGAACGCACCAAAACTCTGGATAACACGGTTCCCATTCTCGTGCCACATGCAGCTACACTGAAATAAAGCCTTTCCCTTTAGTCCTGCTGACATGTGGGTCAGTTTGTGAACTCTTGATAAAGGCTGATACAAAGCAGATGTCATCACAGTCACATGATTAGAAAGAGTATGTTCCACTGTTACTCACAGACTTGCCGTTTGTTTTAAAGACGTATTCGGTTCATTTCCTGCTTCGTATATTCAAGAACTCAGAAATCTATCATACCAAACAAAAACAATAGAACAAGGAAAAACAAATCAAGAAAACATAGTTGTATTTGCTTTATTTGTGGGCATTTTACCCTTTATTGGAATGGGCGGTGGAGAGAAGAGACAGGAAAGTATGGAGAGAGGAATGGGGATGAAATGCAGGAAATAAGTCAGCAGCAGGCTTGAAACCAGTACTCTAAAAGTACTCTAGCCTTCAGTAGGAGTCTCCTAGTCAACCATAATTTCCCTCTTGATTAGAAATGGCAGCTATTTTAAAACCCATATACATTTAAAGCCCAAAAATAATTCAGAAAATGACAGCAGACAGCACAATTATGTGCAACAAATAGTATTATCAGATATTCTAAAACAGTCATAGAAACACCTTAATAAATACGTACCCCTGTAAACACACAATGATTTGGAAATGTGCTTACAGACTAGCCCTGGTCAGGAACAAAGGTAATACAACTAGCAAAATGTCACTCTGCTGGTGCAACATCCTTTATCTATAGAGGACAAGGAGCAGATAACAGTGAAAAGAAACAAACTTCTTTCACATACATTTACCTAATATTTTAAACTTAAGCTATGTCTCATATAACTGCTGTTATAAAGCATCAACATTTATCAAAACGCAGAAAAACAAATCCAGTGATCCAGACTGTGGTCAAAGGAATGATGACCTTTGTGCTTGCATATTGGTCTATGTTTGACAACTTGTCAATTTTTCTTTCAATGTGATTAAGACAACAGCACAGTAAAAAGATACATTTTAGCCAAATGGACACTTTGCTTTATTATCTGTGTCTGCAAATGTTTTGGGAAATCTGTTTCCCAGAAAGGATCACAAGTACACTGGGCTTAAAATGCTGGCAACAGCCTGAAAAACAGCACACCGGTTATCTATTTACTGATCCTAGTGTAGGGGCCAGGGTAGCCTGTAGTACAGTGCACAACACAAAACACACACCAACAGATCCAGTAAGGTAGGACCTTGTATTTTGACTCAGAATGATGTAAGAAAAAGTAAATGTTACTTATCTTTTGTTAACAGCTATTTCAGTCCATCTGTGTGTCTTTTCTTTAATCTTAAAAAAGCTTAAAATTCAGTACAGCTTGGGACTTTTTCCAGAAGCAGAAGAGAACTTTTTCCATCTGTGACATCAGCTCTGCAGCGCAGACATCCACACCAACATATTTGATGTAATGTCACACATACTGGTGGTGAAATCGAATTTATTTCATTGCTGGGCCAATTTAATTTTCCACAATGCAATCACTGTACACCACCAAGCAGCTCTTCTACAGTTAGCTACTTTATATTTCAGACTGAAGTGGGCAAATCGAGCCAAATATCAGTAGCAATACTAGTATTGGTATGGGCTCAATACTAGCACAAAAGGATCTATACTTTGACTTGTGCTAAATTCATTGTTTATTTGGAAATGGGTATAAAATATTTATTTATAGCCTATAATACATTTAAACAACAGAACTACTTATGACGTTGATTACTTATGATGGAAGGTAAAAATCACAGTGATTTGGTTGTCATTAAAATGTATTTAGAATTGTCAAATTAATGATGACATCTCCACTACTCTCCTCTCCATCAGCTGCCTTTACGAGTGAAAAGTATCGGTATGTGTACTGGCCCTGTATTTACTTGGTGTCGGACCGATACCAAACTGCACGCACACTCGGGATCCTAAAGGGTTTAAAGACACCACATTCTCATACAAGTGTGGAAGCAAGATTTATACAGAGGTCTAAAGCCGCCCCAACATATTCGTATAGTACAGAAATACCACAATAGACCCATTTCTGTAATATACTTACATATCTATATTATTGCTAATATATATTGTAATATATCTATATCATGGCTAAAGCACTTCTGGATGGATGAAAACTGCATTTCGTTGCCCTGTACCTGTGACATGTGCAATGACAATAAAGTTGAATTCTATTCTATTCTATTCTACACCAACATAAACACAGTGCCGTGCACCGTTACTTAGGAGCCACACTTAAAGGGCGCGTGCTCTAACACGCCCCCTTCTTTACCCCCTCGTTCGTTTCGAGCACTTTGTTATTTTGTATAATGGTTCTGCTGACAGACGTATACACCCACACGTTAGTGGGTCCACCGCTTGCGTCACGTACGTAAGGCATATGTGGAGCGCGTGTCTATAGAGCGCCACAGGCCAAGCTGTATTGAATACAATATCCATGCAAAATAAATAAAGCAAAATACAACAAAAAGTTACCGATGTGTGAGTGGTGAAGAGTACTCAGTCCACACAGGTAGCTATCATCTAATAACTGCGGCTAACAGCCCGTCCACACACAGCGTGTTTGGCTGCATGCAGAGGTAACCTCCAACCACCTTCTGTCTCTTATTTCACTTGGGAAGAACTTACCACCACACAGGAGCTGGAAGTCGCCATGTCCGTGTCAGTCCCTGCCGTTAACAACGTGTGTACTCCAAGGTGCGGACTTCAGACAGAAAACGCTACAGCGTATCCTCAGCTTGATCTCGCGGACTCTTCACCCTCGCGACAGCGTACACATGGAGCAGATAGCTCCGCTGCTACCAGAGGTGTCTGTCTTCTTCCGGGTTCGCGCCTCTGCTGCTGTCCCGTTGCAAGCACGTGATCGTACGCACAAGGGCGGCGGGCAAATCGAAAAATGCGGGGAGGGGTCAACTCCTCCCATCGTACATAGGCTGTTGGAGAGCTGCCAATCAAAGAACAAAGCTCCGTCGAAATCCAGCGAACCCGAGTTTAAGAAGATTCTATTGGTCATAGATACACGATGTTGCACACACCCACCCAACACTTCAACCAATGACCTCGCTTAAAGTTGCACTAATGAAAGAGGCTACCTTTTTAGGCGAAGCTGATCATCATTCAGGACAGGGTGTTAACCGTTAACTTCTTCATCATCTTCTTTCGGCTGCTCCCCTTCTTCCATCTCACTCATCTCACTCCATCTCTAGCATCCTCATACCAGCCCTCTGCAAGTTCTCCTACACTACATAATCTTCTCTGTGGTCTTCCTCTTTTCCTCCTGCCTGTCAGCTCCATCTTCAGCATCCTTTGTACAGTGTATCCACTATCTCTCCTCTGCACATGTCCAAACTGCCTCAGTTTTTCCTCTCTAACTTTGTCTCCAACCTAAGCTGTGCCTCTGATGTACTAAATTCTAATCCTGTGCATTCTGGTCACTCTCAATGAAAGTCTTAACACCTACAGCTCACTCTCCTGTCTTTAAGTCGGTGCCACCTTCTCCAAACCATAATTCAATTTTCAATTCAATTTTATTTATATAGCGCCACATCACAACAAAAGTCACCTCAAGGCGCTTCATAGATACAGAGAAAAACCCAACAATCATATGACCCCCTATGAGCAAGCACTTTGGCGACAGTGGGAAGGAAAAACTCCCTTTTAACAGGAAGAAACCTCCAGCAGAACCAGGCTCAGGGAGGAGCGGGGCCATCTGCTGCAACCGGTTGGGGTGAGAGAAGGAAAACAGGATGAAAGACATGCTGTGGAAGAGAGACAGAGGTTAATAACAGATATGATTCAATGCAGAGAGGTCTATTAACACATAGTGAGTGAGAAAGGTGACTGGAAAGGAAAAACTCAATGCATCATGGGAATCCTCCGGCAGCCTACGTCTATTGCAGTATAACTAAGGGAGGATTCAGGGTCACCTGGTCCAGCCCTAACTATATGCTTTAGCAAAAAGGAAAGTTTTAAGCCTAATCTTGAAAGTAGAGATAGTGTCTGACTCCCGAATCCAAACTGGAATCTGGTTCCACAGAAGAGGGGCCTGAAAACTGAAGGCTCTCCCTCCCATTCTACTTTTAAATACTCTAGGAACAACAAGTAGGCCTGCAGTGCAAGAGCGAAGTGCTCTAATAGGGTGATATGGTACTACAAGGTCATTAAGATAAGATGGGGCCTGATTATTTAAGACCTTGTGAGGAGCAGGATTTTGAATTCTGGATTTAACAGGAAGCCAATGAAGGGAAGCCAATACAGGAGAAATATGCTCTCTCTTTCTAGTCCCTGTCAGCACTCTTGCTGCAGCATTTTGGATTAACTGAAGGCTTTTCAGGGAGTTTTTAGGACTTCCTGATAATAATGAATTGCAGTAGTCCAGCCTGGAAGTAATAAATGCATGAACTAGTTTTTCAGCGTCACTCTGAGACAGGATATTTCTAACTTTAGAGATGTTGCACAAATGGAAGAAAGCAGTCTTACATATTTGTTTAATATGTTCGTTGAAGGACATGTCCTGGTCAAAAATTACTCCAAGGTTCCTCACAGCATTACTGGAGGCCAATGTAATGCCATCCAGAGTAAGAATCTGGTTAGATACCATATTTCTAAGATTTTCAGGGCCGAGTACAATAACCTCAGTTTGATCTGAATTAAGAAGCAGGTTTCACAAATCACCTCTAACACTCGACTCCACCCACTCCTACCCTGCATGCACTCTGTTCTTCACCTCTTCTCTGCATGAGTGGGAGGCAGGTATAAACACGTGCATTGCTTTGACTTACGTTCATTCTTCTCCTCTCCAGTATAAACCTGCACCTCTTCAGGCTCTCCTCCACCCACCTTCTACTCTCACTATGGATTTGTATTCTCTGTGAAAATCATAGTCCGTGCAGACTCCTGCCTGACTGCATCTGTCTTCAGTACAAACAAGTAGGGGTCAGAGCTGATAATTGATTTAATCTCACCTCCCCACCTTGAACCCATCTGTCCTACTGCACAGCTCACAACCGTCTTACTGTCCTCATACATGCCCTGCACCAGCCCTACATACTTCTCTGCCACTCTGGAATTCCTCACTGCACGCAGCAGTTCTATACTAAGAAAAAATGCAGTTTTATGCTGCAACTCCCCAAATGCACCCCCTGAAAGACATCTTTACCTAAGAATTATTTATTGGTGGCACTGCACTTAATTGGTTTAGGTCTTATTTGTCAAATAGAACTTTCTCTGTCAGCCTTCTCGGTTACGAATCGTCTTCTGCTCCTCTGTCATGCGGTGTCCCACAGGGCTCAATTTTAGGGCCACTGCTCTTTTTACTGTATCTATTGCCTCTGGGTTCCATCCTTAGAAGGCATGGGATCTCATTTCATTGTTATGCCGATGACTACCAAATTTATTTGCCATTAAAGTACAAGGATGGCATCTCCATAAAACCTCTTTTGACATGTCTAGATGACATTAAAGCTTGGTCGGCTCTAAACTTTTTAAATTTTAATTAAAAGAAAACAGAAGTGTTGGTGTTTGGACCCAGTGGTCCTTGCGAGTGGTCCTCTGTAGATTTGGGACTCCTGGAAGTCTATTTTAAACCTTACTGACCTTGGTTTTAAGTTGGACAGTGATTTTAAATTGGACAACCAAATCAGAGCAGTGGTGAAGTCCAGTTTTTATCATTTAAGGCGACTGGCAAGAGTAAAATCTTTTCTTTCGAGGCAGCACCTTGAAACAGTGATCCATGCTTTTATTTCTTCCTGCCTGGACTACTGTAACTCACTTTATGTGGGGGTCAGTCAGTCATTGCTCTCATGTCTGCAGCTTGTTCAAAATGCTGTTGTGATTTATGGTGACAACCGAACAAAACACCCATTGTTGTGTTACATTATTGTGAAACCTGTTTTTATGTGTAAGTCACAATGTCTGCACACCCTAAAATTCTGTATATAAGAATATAATGACAGGTCAAAATGTAAGTGGGAAGTAGTTGAGAATTACAGACATATTAAAACCGTTTCTTTCCGTGGTCATTTTGTCACAATGATGGAAGAAATCCTATAGTCACTTGTTGACTTTCACTATAATACTACAACTCAGTTTATTAAAGACCCATCAATGATTTTCTTAGGAACAAGTGTACATGACGGTTCTTCTGAATTAATTAGATCTTATAGTAAAGTAGTACAGCCACAAACTGAGAGAATACAACTGTGTTCATTTTTCATACAGTTATGTCTGATGGTATATGGAGGGTGATGTGACTTTGGCTCTGTACGCGAACGTAATAGATTTTCCAATGAAGGAACTGAGATGCATTGGAAGCATAGCCTTTTGCTAAAACGTATTACATTTACCACAGTCCTCAATCAGCAGTGTCTGGAAATTATGACCACCATCAAAGAACGTGTGCAGCCTTTACTGAAGCTGTGTTCAGTTGTTTGTTTCAGCGTTTAGTTTCAAGTGAACTACAGCTGGATTGGGCTGAGATTCATTGCAGAAATTCTTGTGTTGCTTTTTCATGATATTTTAAGTCACTGTCCATCTTTTCTGCAAACTACTGCCCAATAACCTTTGCTGAATTTGTCTATATTTGAGCAGACAGCTCAGGACTGATCAGGCTGCTTCTAACTTCTGTCAGATCATCAGTAAACACCACAGACCCAATCCATTAGAAGCCATCATGCTCATTCCTCACACTGCCATCATTTCTCTGTCCATTCCCTTACAGGCTGATTTGAGTTTCATTTGTGCTGTTTCAGAGCTGTTTGGGCGTCTTTAGTTGTTGTTTTTTTAGCCAAGTTTAATCTGGCTTTTCTAATCCTCAGACTGATGATTTGTTTGTAACTTGTGGCGAACACTGTGGATTTCCACTCATGGCAGTCTGTCTTTATGATACACTTTCCTCGTAGACACCGTTCTTTACTTGGCTTCCTATCAGGGGTTTTTATTTTCCATGGAAATGATCTTGTAATCACTCATTACTGGGTTCTTCAACAAGATTCAACAAGCAGCTGGAAACATTTCTTGAGAGATTTTGGTCCATGTTGACATGACGACAACACTGCTGCTGCAAATTTGTCAGTGGTGAATCTCTGAATGGTGTGAATCTCTGTTCCATCACACCCCAAAGGTGCTCTACTGGATTGATATCTGACTGCTATGGAGGCCATTTGCCTACAGTGAGCTCATTTTCATGTTCAAGAAACCAGTTAAAGCTTTGAGTTTTGTGACACGGTGTAATATCCTGCTGGAAACAGCCATCAGAAAAAGGCTACACTGTGCTCATAAAGAGATGCACAAGGTCTGCAATAATAGTAAGGTGGGCTGTGGCATTTAAATGATGCTCAGTTGGTACTAAGATGCCCACATTGTTACACCCTTACCCTGAACCGCTGTTACAAGGCAGGATGAATTCATGTTGGTTACACTAAACTCGGACCCTTCCAACAGATCGTCACAGCAGAAATCAACTCATCAGATCAGGCAACATTTTTCCAAACTTCAGTCCAATTTTGGCGAGTCCATGTGAAGTGTAACGTCAGATTTGTGTTCTTAGCTGGTGTGGGATTCTGCTGCTGTAGCACATCTGCAATCAGCTCAAAGTAGTCTGACCTCTTGCATCAACACAGCATTTTTGCCAAGAGAACTGACTTTTTTTTTCTTCCCCTTTTATGTCCTATTCACTGTAAACCTGAGAGATGCTTGTGTGAGAAAGTCCCAATAAATGAGCAGATTTTGAAAATACTCAGATCAGCCTGTCTGGCACTGAGAACCACACCATGTTTCAAGTCACTTTAATCACTTTTCTTCTGATAATTAGTTTGAACATCAGCAGATTGTCTCAACCATGTTGGCATGCCTAAATACACTGGCAAAGTTACTGCCTGTGATTGGTGATCTAGATATTTATGTTGAGCAGTCGAACAGGTGTACCTGTTGGCCTGTGAGTAATAGGCTATTGTAGCATAATGATGGCTATATTTCACTTGCACTGATGACTTTTTCAGCTCATGTTGATCCCAGAAACAACTCCAAATACAACAGCCCTTTCAGCAGCCTAACCTATGTAATCAGGGGACAGTCTGTGGAACAGCTTTGAATCAACAGTACAATAACTTTTGGCCTTTTGAAAAAGAGTGCACATCAATACAGCGTTTTTGGCAAATAGCTAAAGCAACAAATGTTGCATCACTCTGTAACAACATACAGGCCTGACTGTACCTGCATGTTCTCACAGCTAGCGTGTCACATTTAAACTTTTAAAACTCACTTTTGTATTTCTTTTGCCTCCTTTCTGGGTTGTTTTTGTTTTTTTCCTTTTTTCTCGTTGCTTGTTTGGTAAATAATAAGAGAGGAAAACCCTCACTTTTAATACTCTAACAGGCCACGTGTAGGGCTTCTAGTCTCTACTACCCTTAAGACTCACTTTTAAAACAAAAACTCGATTCACTCAGTAAAAGTGTAAAATAAAAATATTTTCTATTCCAATCATTCATGGATACATTTGTAGAGATACAAGTAACAGTACATCAAACAAAGTCAAGCCAACTCCTCTAAAGGGCTCTACTTGGCCCTTTAGCAGCTAAATAAAAAATGCCACCTTTAACAGTGGGAAAATCCAAGTGCATGCTGGCAAAACTTGTAATTGTGACTGTCTGAAATCCAGATATTCAAAAGTACTCATGATGATAATACAGTAGCAAAATATTACATATCAAGAAAGAAAGGCTAACATGAAAAGAGTATTCTTAAGACGCGATTACAGAAACAAGGTAATCAAACTGCACAACGTCATCGACACTAGTAACAAACAGACCCCTCTTAAAAGTGAGTCCTTTAGAAGCTAGGGAAGAGGAAACAACGCTTTGACGTTCAACAAGTGTGGGTCATGTCATTTGTGGCAACATGGGCAGTGAGTGACAATCAGAAGATCAGTTCATCATCTCCTTTCCCCGACATTAACATGTAGTTTTCAAAATTGGTTCAATAGCTGAAACTTGGGGAAGTCTTGGCTTGTTATGATGCTTTTGCAGTCCAGTGCACTGCCGAGTACCACCGGTCATCCTGTTCAACTCTTAAAAAAAGGGTTTCATGAAGAAGACATCTGGTGCACACTGGGGGCATCCTGTCCACGTGAAACACTTTGGGAGCTTGTAGACCACAACTTTGTGAGTAGGCTAAGGTTTAGTATAAAGAAAGGAAAAAAAAGAAAAGAAAAAGAATCTCTCTCCGAGGTCTTGCGCTCTTCGGGTTTTCTTCCTACGTCACACCGACTGGGCCAAACCTGTTAAAACTGAACCCACCCTAAAAAGCAAAAATCATAAGGAAAGTTTGGTTAATGATGGCAATCGGACATTTTTACACTAATTCTTTGTGCACAACCAGAGGAGCAGTTACGTACTTAGTTGCCATTCACTTGTGTTGGTGTTCCTGCGTGGTGGATTGCTGCCCTCTCTCTACTGCGATTCTCTCGTTCCTCATCCTCTTCATCTCTCTCCTCATTGCCACTGTGGTTCTTACAGTATAGCCTTAAAAAACAAAAAACACAAACAGTGTTTGTAAGTTATGGAAATGTGTTTGTTTTTTTAAGTGATGAATAACTCAGGAAAGTGGAAAACCACAGAGTGAGTGCTGAACACGCCGCCAACACTATGCTGATTTCATTACTGCAGAGCTCCAAACTTCCTCTCCCATTAACATCATCACAAACACTGTGGACACAAACACTGGGAGCTTCATAGCAGCTCCTGTAGGTGTAATGTGTAGATAGAGCAGTGCTTTGGTCCATATAATGTAGCAATCTCAGCTGCAAACCATGCACACCATTTATCAAACCTTAAAAAAGGACCATGTTGCTGTATTTTAGCCTTAAGTCTTTAGTGTTTAATGGTTTGCAACCTCTGTCATGCTAACACTGCACTCTTCACCTCTGCTGGAGAGGAGAAAAATGAGGAGTCATTCAAAACAGCATGTGAATGGTGTTTATCAGAACAACCTGCATGAGCTCCAAAAAAACTGTAATGAATCATATTAACTTTTTTTTTTCCAGGCTGACTGATAACAAACTCAGAAATTAGCCACCTGGCAACAGCCGCTTTGCTAACTGCATTGCAGAACCGGGGCAGCCTGCCAGCAGCTGACTGTCGTGGCTTGTTGCTCCTCAAATCGACCCTAACACAACTATCAAGGCACTCCGTCTGGCAGACCATCGGGTATGTACTGAACATCGTGAAAGAGGTGACTGTGTGCATCCTGCTGGATCAAAAGATGCATCTTCCTGAAACACACACTTGTACTGAACGAGCAACAAAAACACTTTAAGGAGAAATAAGCAAGGAAGGAATTCTCCTTTCACGATACACTCGATGCTTTGTGACAACACTAAAAAATTAATAAAAAGTCTTAAGAGCACAATTTTTCTACCTCACTTCCATAGTCGTGATCACAAAATTGGGGCCGGGATTACGATAAACATAATATATACCAGAAGGTGTTCTTATTCAAATCCCTGCACATCACTGAGACAACCATTAATTATCTTTGTGATCCAGTATTCACGTCAGTAACTGAGTTACAAAATAATTGCAATGCTCTTGATGATCACACATAAAAACAAGTAATTGTGTGTTAACAATTACTGTCACTATAATGAGACCACAACTGTGCAATAAATATATAATTAAGCAGTTTAGGACACAAAAACAGAAGATAAAATAGAGAAGTTTTGCTCACTTGTAAATGCCACGCGCCATGTTTTCAATATACTTGGCTTTGTCCTGCAGGCCGCAGTGGTAGTGGTAGGTCTTCACACATGCTTTGATTTCACACCCAATGGTAGCACCCAACTGAGTACACAGCGTGCATTTCTGGGGGGGAAAAACCCAACACAATCCACAACTCTGTCAAAACGAATTTTAGATGCAAAACTTTAAACTGCTATTTGTTTCGTGTCCCCACCATTCTTTTGCCTCTTTTGATTTCCTGGATGACAGTTTTCACATCAAAGTTTCCAAATTCGGCCCGTGACGTGGTGGTCAGCTGTACCGTCCCCGATGAAAAAAGCTGAAACAGATCAGAGATTAAATGCAGGCCGGCGGTACTTTAAAAGCACATCCACAGATTACCCTCCGAACGGGAATTCTCACCATGCACTTGTAGTGTGCGGCCACTTTTTTGGAGTTATCCGTATGAAGCATGCCTCTTGTTTCATTCTCTTCCTCACCAGCATGGCAAAAGCCGCAGCGCTGGCCGCTGTCTCCAGGGCTGGTCCGGAGAGGTGACCTGTCCCGCTAAATAAACAAAAAGGGCACATCAGCTAAAATTCACACCCAGCACAGACACCATTCAAGGGAATCTCGTATTGTTTTATGGACTGAGCGCTGCCGTACGTGAGAGGAGCTCTCCTCATCTGCAGCCTGTGACGAGGTAGAGCGTGTGTCTTCTGACTGGCCGCGAGATCCCGCCTTGGCTCTCCCCTTCTCGAACCTTCCCCTGCCCCTGCTTTGTGGAGGCGACGAGTCTGAATCCTCGGCCACAGCTCCCTCTTCATCTAATGACAAAGAAATAAATCGGGTTTCACAAATTTCAGCTTCACAACAACACAAAGACACATGCAAGTGGAAGTGTTTTGACAATAAAACAGATTACAGTTTTAAATCAGAATACTGCTAACAATGGCTGTTGTTGCACAGGTTCAATGATAAATGTCACAGGCTTGTGGTTAAGTAGTAGCAGTGTAACTGATGTTAAAGTAAACTTTACCTTGAATGCCATCCTGGGAAGCATCCCTGTGTTTGCGGCAGTAAACGCTACAATCAGAAATAAAAGAGTTCAGTTAAAAGACGCCAGGACTGAATATGAGTGACAAATGGTTGAGATTAATGACCAGCTGTGCAGCTATAGTTAATAAATGCCTGGGTGTATGACTGTTTATTGTACAGTAATGCTCAGCAGAATCCAAATGTAAGAGTCTTACAGGTAAATCCCTTGCGAGGGATTCTCTTTGATCTGGGCTTTGTCCTTAACAGCACAGTAATAGTGATACGTCCTCCGGCACGTCTTCACATCGCAACCGATGGTCGCACCCGGTCGGTGACAAGAAGAACACATCTACAACAACAGCAGATGCAGCGACATTATTTTGTACGCCGATTCAAAACAGTCATCCATTAGTAACGCATTCATACGTGGATCTGAGAAATGATCGCTCCAAGTATTATGGGTCTGGTGTGTCATATGAAAATATTAAAAACATGTCCCAGTGGGACACCGCTGATTGATTCAAGAGAAGAACAAATTAAAATCAGCAGGGAAGGTTAAACCAAAAGGAAAACAATGTGATACAATTTAAAAGAAAACCAGCACAGGAAGCTTAGAGCGGCTGATAACATACCGTCTGTAGATGAACACTGAACTGATCAGAGAGCGTTATTTTTAAAAACTGATGAATATTTTTAATTATTTTTTCCCCAAAATGTAAGGATGCTTTGTTGTTTATGATCATACACCAAATGTGTAGTTACTGGTCAAATAGGACCTGCCTTTTAAAGGAAGGGATTTAACGTTTTATAGGCAGAAATATGAGCCGATTCATCAACATAATATCCAAAAGATGAATCAGTGACAATCTGCAGAAAGGTTTGGGAAACAAATTAAAATGTTTGCAAACGCACAACTTTAAAGGCTACATTTTTTACTCTTTACTAAGTGATGATGTAACAAAAACAATTATTAAATAAGTCAAATACAACATGTGCAACTTATTAATGCACAGCTCTGCAGATCAATTCTCATTTTGAAATAAGCTGCATTTCAGTGTGACACCCCTCTCACACTTATATACAGGAAATACAGAATAGTGCAAGCACACACTTACAGACCACTGCAGTGCATCCCATTAGCATTCAGTGGCACACTGACACACACACAACCAGTTTTGAAAGCATCCTGGAAAAGCCATCTTTTTATTTAACAGTGTGTCAGATTGAGGCAAGAAGAACCAGCAGCTTTAGATCTTTTATTGGATGAGAACAGCTGACATTTCCCACTTAAAGATGCCAAGAAAGAGGATATAATGTAATAATAGTAGCTGGTATCAACCCCAGTCCTCTGTAGCAAACTTGCATAGTTACATAAACACACACACACAGCTTAAAAGGTGAGACACCATTATTATAATGATGATGATGATTATAGCAAAAGCAGTAAAAACTATGAGTACATTTTGGCATTAGTAACTATTACTTAGAAGCAGGCATTGTACAGCCACAGATGTGCAATTTCCTCAAAGAGAAATGCGCTCAGGGTCATTCCCTTGAATGATTCCACGACTGCTTTCAGATGCTAAACAGTCTCTGAACTGAAAATTTGGGCCTTTAACACTAATTTGGCAGCGGTGCTAACCCATGGATGCAGCCTATCTGCTGACCTGAGCACAACAGTAGGTACTCACCAGTTTATTTCCCCTCTTGATCTCTTTTTTCACATCCTCAATGGAAAATCCTCCAATGTTTTCACTGTCTGAATGTGATGTGACGAGGGCTGAAGAGAAAAGCTGAAGAGGACAGAAAAAGAAGCAATAAAATAATGAGAAATTTATTTACGTAGCATTAATATAAGGATGAATTTGATATACAGAACATCTCTGGGATTATTTCTCTTAACTATTGCTGATGTACAGTTTTCCACAAAGGCATTAGATCATTTATGGGAGAAGAATCATTTCATTTCACAACTGCATGAAGAAATAAAAACAAAAACAGACGTGAGCTGTTCACTATTCTGCTCATGTGGCAGAGGGCTGCAAAGTAGGCAGCTTGGATGACGGATCCCGGGCTGAAAAACTGAGAACAACGCGGCTTCCTCACCATGCACTTATGGTGGGCTGCCACCTTCTGGCTGTCAGACATCAGCAGCTGCCCACACTCCTTGTCCCGGTTGGTTCTGCAGAAGGCACATTTGGGTAGCCGTGCTGCTGCTGCGGCTCCTTTCCTCTGTCCTGACATGGCCAAAGGCTTTTTTGTTTGTGAATCTAATTTAGAAAAGGAAAAAAAAAAAAAAAGTAAGAAAAACAAGATAAATTTCACTTGCAAAAGCTTGTAGACTCTTTTAGCAGGGATGGAATCAAAGGAAATGTTCACTATGATGCATTGGTCTACATGGAGTTTAATCACCGCTCATAAACTAGAAACTACAAGACAGTAGATACTCACCGCTAACGTAGGCAAAGAGTGAGTGATGAATAGAAACATCACTTACAGTTTGGATATTTAAGCATAAACCACGTTCTTGGACTCACACACCCCCAACCCCACGCCCTCACTTAAGTGAAATAACACATAAGTTGCTTTGGAAATGAGCCACGAGAAACTCTTTTCCAGAAACAGCAGGAAACAAAAACTTTCAACTACTCGCAGACAAGTAACTTCAAAACAGAGGGGGAAAGTCACAACAGAGCAGCTCGTGCCTGCTTTAAGTGCTGCTTGGCAAAGCCAGGAATGGATCACACATTTTTTTTTTTTTTGGGGGGGGGATTTCCCATTTCACTTCAGTTTTTCCAACTTCAGAATCTCATAAAGTTTATTCTAACAGAGCATGTGGGGGTTTTTTTTCTAGATGCTGAATGGAGAGGGAAAAAAAGTAACAACCACCTACAGTTTTTGTGTGAAGAAGGCAGTCAAATATAAAATCCTGTTGTAAAGTGTCATGGCTGAAGGCCATATTGTGAGGATACAGGGAACCTTTACCAGTCATCCAAAGCCTAGATAAGATTAAAAAGGAAGGGAAATCAGCAGAAGCTGGTGGAGCACATCTGATGCAACCCGGAGTACTTTTAATTATAATGTCCTCCATAGCAGTTTTATTTGTGATGACTAGTTAGTACACAGGCATTACCTGGAGTTTGAATGATTTCAAGGTTCATATTGTTTTTGATTCAATGCCAGCTAAATTTTAAATGCACATCTTATTTATGTATTAATCTAAATTTTATTAAAATTCAAACAAATCCGTTAGTGTATTCTTCAGAGTGCATAGGTGGATCAAACCCCCAAACGCGTGCTGTTATTCTCACATAGTCCGCTGTCATAGTGCTCTGCACACATTCTTTAAAGGAAAATAACCCAAAAAGCAAAGGAAAACTTAAAAGATATAATCAATCCACAAACGAAACTGGGTGATTTTATGTAGATATTAGAGAAAGAAAGAAAAAGAATCACAATAGCAGTACGCTGCGACGCCTTGATAGAGCCATTACAGCCATGACAGCAGGGCCAGGATTTCACTGCGGCGGCTCCAGCAACAGAGCTCAGCGTGCAAACACACAATACTGGCCGAGCAAATAACACCAAAAAGACTATATTTCAACATCTGCTGCTCTCTGAATCGCTCTCACATCACAATCTTGCACTACAAGACGATAGTTGTGGGGGGATTTTTGACGAGAAGGGGCGAAACATAAGAAGCGACTGAAATTGCTCCCACAAACTTTTGAATTAAAGGGGGTGTGTGACTCTTTCTCCACCAAACTAGTTATAACTGAAAACATTTTTACTACGAACATCTCAGCGCCGCGAAATGTTCCTCCCAAGGCCTTTTCATGCAGAGAAATAAAGGTCGGTTGCAGGAAAATGTGACTCTTCGACATTATGATTTCACTGGAAGTCGAAAAACTGCGAATATTTCCCTTTAAATGTGGGAAATTATCATGACAGGCGCGGGTCTTTGCGAACCGTTTCGAAGTAAAGAGCGCCATACGTGATGTATCCCTGTGAAAAGCGAGCAGCTCGGCTTGTACGCAAGCAATACGGCCTGAAACGACAACAGGCCATAAAACACAGCGGGTATCATCCAGCCGTGGATTCACAGCTCGTAGCTTACCTGTTAATGTAATCTTATCGCGCCGAAACGCTACAAAAGAAGGAAAAGTGCTCCGGCCAGCGGCTGTGTTTCTTTCCGTCCTTCAGAAGTGATCGTGTGCTTTTCGCAATAGCACCAAGCTAGCTAAAATGTCCACGGCGCTAGGACTTCCGGGTCTGGCTTTCACAATAAAAGTCATGACGACAAACTTACGTGTCAGGCGTAAAAAAAAAAGCAAAACTATTTTTTAAAAAAGACCTAAATGAAATGGCTTTAATGAAGTGTATCTTTCCTAAAAGCAGAGCAGAACAATGGCCGGACATGCAGGTTTAGTAAAAGCTAGTACTGATTTTAATTTAAATATAAGTTGTTGCTGCTGTTATAGCTAAAATCAGCCCATGTTGTCATGTTTTGGGGATTTTTGTTTTAAATTATCAAAAATAAAGGTCTCTTCTAAGAAAAAATCCATTTGATTTAATTTATTTTCTTTCATGTTGTAATATTGCTACAAAGATAAGTGTGTCTAAACCTTGTACGTTATCACATTTTTATCACATATCATCGGGCCACATGAGACCATCAAAGAAGGACTTGTAAATAAATGCCATTTACACTGTGTAATGTAATGTAATTACAGATGGATCTAAGTTTGGTCCCCGTGACACACATTAAAAGATAGATAGATAGATCAACCTCCTCATCATACAAAACAGTTGTCTTAATAATACTGTCTGTTTTGTGGCCCGTTTGAGTTTGCTGGGTATATGCAGAGTCAGGTATTTGACTATGGTCACCACAGCTTTTCCTCTAATGAGGACAACTGAAGGATGTGAGGTCTCCTCCTACCACCACAATCTCTTTTATGTTCCCCAAATTTCCCACAAATTGTTTGCATCACACCAGCCAACAAGTTCTTCCACGTCTCTCCTCTACATTGACTCATCATTAATTGCAACAGCTGCATCATCTGTAAAAGTCACAATATGATTGCCCGGATACTTTGCTGAGCAATCACGTGTGAGTAGTGTGCACAGTAAGGGGCTCAATACAAGCTTAATCACAGCTGAGTTTTTATGCACTGGGACAATAATGGACCTCTAAGGCACCACAGTCTGGGATATGTTAAAAAATGCATGTCAACACCATGGTGGGGCCCTGAGTAGGAAAAGTTTAAACCAGTGATGTCAAACTTATTTTATGTCATGAGACACGTGCATCCTACTTTGATCTTAAGCCAGGCGGTCCTGTAAAACACCCCTTTCTGTCACTCTAAAGAAATGTAACTTGCATTTAAACCCTGAGATATCTTAATATAAAAAAGTACAATTTCAAGAGAATGCCTCAGTTTTTCTACATGACCTGAACGGTGATAAACAAAATAATGAAGTAATAAATGTGTAAAATTACAGAAAAAGTTCTATAAAAAATCCCAGAAATTTCCACAGTATTTCATTTAATTACTTACGTATTACTTTATTATTTTAGTGTGATATGAATGTCAAGGACACCCTTATCAGTAGGAAAAGTAAAACTTACACTTGCATGGTCTAAATTTATGCCCTTCATTTACTGTTTTCAAAGCCATCCAGTGGGCTGAATTTGGAGTCTTTGCCAGCTCAATTCTGGATCCCCTCATGTTTGACACCTGTGGTTTAAACTATTCTAAAAACATACAGCATTGTGCAAAAGTCTTGAGCTGCCACTCCGTTCTTTGTATTTTGCTTCCAAGGAGCCAGACTTTCTTTTAGTAATAGTTTTGCATGCTTTCATCGTTCTCTTTCAGCTAATTCCTTTATGGATCTCTTCCATTATCCCACCCTATACCTAGAATCCACCTCTCTCACTCCAACCATCTTTCCTTTTTCTCTCTCTCCTCTGTTCGTGTGTGTGGGTTCCTGCCTGTGTTCCAGAGGTGGAGTGTTTCCTGGGCGTCGGCCCTGCCCACACACCTGAAATTCAGAAGCAGTTGTGTTGATTATTACATGGACTGTTAATCCAGTCATGAATTGGCCTCCGCAAAGCCTGGACGTCAACAATATTATTATATAACATTACTAAGACAATGTGGGATCACCCCGGCAGAGCATGGAGCAAAACGCAGCCACCTCCCGAAGAAGAGCTTTGAAGGTGAAGTGTCCATATGTTCCCTTAAATGACATTCAAAGTTTCACTAATGCAAGTAAAAAGCTTATATGCAGGGTTTGTTAATGTAGTGTGGTTATTATCGCAAATTTGGACAACATGTAGTTGGAGAATACAGAGGAGAGTCAACTCATTATGCCTGTCATCCGTTATTAAGTGATGGTAAGTGGACATACATTAAAGAAAGACTTTGGTAACTATTCACGTTGAGGAACTTTTTGTGGTCCATATGTGTTCTAGAAATTGCTTGCTTTGATAATATCTAGTGAAATGTGTTTTATAGATGTTGCTATTGGATACTGAATTTTCTTGTGACTCAACAAAGAAATCACCAAAAGGCGATTAGATGAAAGAAAGAAAAAAAAACAACTAATCCTGTTTCTTATTCTGGCCGATTTTTACAACGTTTAGATTTCATAACCACAGATAAAACACGAGCTATTTCTCAACTAATGGCTCATCTCTTCCCGAGAATTTAGATGCACTTGATTTCTATTAACGGGATGTCCGGTAGAGTGGCTTCCTCTGCAACATACTCCCCCTCATTAGTATGTAACTTTGTGAAACATGCGCTCCCATAGTGGGGTAGAGGGCGTGCCCACATCACGCAAAAGTGATAGGATAAAATTGGTGTCAGTCATATTACATAGCAAAACATGACCGCCCATTGTCCCCGGGATGAGAAGAGGACGGGTGTTTCGGCAGAAAAGAACAGGGAAATGAAGTTGACAGACGGGCAAGCCCAGCAGCAAGTCACTCTGTAATAACTAGGAAGCTAGCAAGTTCGATGACAGGGGTCACTAGAAGTGAAATTTACGTCAAATATCACTGCTATGAATGTCTCCAGTTTGAGGAAGTTGTAGCTACAGTTAGGGGACGTTAGGTAGCTACAGCTGTCAGACAACGTTACAGACTTTTTCAAAGTAACGTTACAGTGGATATTGAAAGTGGAGACGACTCGCTAGCCCGCTAGCTCACCTTTGGTCACCGAGCGTCTTTGAAGTTCAAAGCTACCCTTCATTCGGTGAGTGTACACAGCCTGAAGTAAATATTTCAGCAGGGTGTTTTGTGCGTGTGTGCTTCCCCACAACCGTCCTTCTCTAACTGCGTCCTGTTGGTAGTTGCCTTGTTTCTAGCTATAGCTAACTAGGTCACAAGCTAGCTCAACTTTTCCGATGAGCATGCTGCAACGTTGACATTTTGACGTCCTGTTCTCCGTTACATCCTTGTTTTGGTTTGAAAGCTTGGCTTCTACTGTTCAGCTGACCCCGCTTAGTTTGAAAGTGGACTAATATAGACTAATATAATGAATACACCCTAAACTCGACGTAAGAAACGTTAAGTACGAAAAGTTGCTAGCCTTTTTTTCGACTAACGTGAAGTAGCGTTGTGAGTTACTTTAAACTTTAGTCTCTTCCTTATGAGCTTCTGTCTTTAGCCAAACGCCATAACTCACTCATGTCTAGCTCATCAGGTGAAGTTTTTTTTGTTGTTTTTTTGTTAGCGATTTCCTGATGCAAAGCGGTGCAGGAAGTCGAATAGGTTTATTTGCACAATTTAAAAACCCGTGTTATGTTTCATCAGCGATCTGGTCTTAGATTACCTGTCTTCAGCCATGCCTTTTCCTTTTGGAAAGTCTCAGAAGAACCCAGCTGAGATAGTGAAGAGTCTGAAGGACCATGTTGCATATATGGAAAAGCTGGATGCTGGTGACAGCAAGAAGTGTGAAAAGGTCAGCTGTGGATTTCTCTGAGGATGGCATGAATGTTAAAAATTACAGTAACGCTGAGCAGCAGCTGATCATACTCTTTTTACCCCCTCATGTTATTAAGGTTGCAGAGGAGGTGTCCAAAAATCTTGCCTCACTGAAGGAAGTACTTTGTGGAACAGGTGACAAGGAGCCCCAAACTGAAGCAGTGGCTCAGCTTGCACAGGAGCTGTACAACACCAACCTTCTAATTTCTCTCATTGCAAACCTACAGAAGATTGATTTTGAGGTAGGAGAAAAAATGCCTTCTTTCTGCACTGACTTTATGAGTTTAAAGTATTGATTGCTTGGTGCACACATTGAATGATCAGGGGGAGTGCGTGTTTGCATGCCTGATTTGAACGTCTATGCCCAAAGCAAAAAAACCCTGTGTATATCAGCACCCAGTCTGAGTGGTTGTTACTGTGCAGGGGAAGAAGGATGTGGTCCATTTGTTCAGCAATATCGTGAGACGTCAGATTGGCACCCGCACGCCCACGGTAGAATACATTTCTACACACCCACAGATCCTCTTCATGCTTCTCAAAGGGTAAGTTCATATTTTCAGTGTACAGAAACTCAGTGTTTGGTCATTTGATCTTCAATCTGACTGCTCGTTGTCCATTTATATGCATTAACAACAAATCCACCCTCAGAGCCTCATAAACAAACAAACAAATCCTTAGCATGAAATAAAAAGCATTTGGTTTTTGCTTTTTAGGTACAAATACCTTCCTTTAACATGCCTTGCAGTCTTCTGCATTAGCCAGTATGAGTTTCAACAACTCCCAAAGGAACAAGCATGAACTTGCTCACATGTGGGCTACACATGTAGATGATGGATAAAGCAAAAAGTACAGTGCTAGTTTTACAGCTCTGAAAAACTGAGTCATCCTGCTCACTCACTCAGAGACCAGCTGCATGCTCCGGCTGCTGTTTGGTGGATCGAATGCCATCTTATCCGGTTAAATGTCACAACTATAAAGTGGAAGATTTGGTTTGTTTATGAGAGGCAGACATCAAAACCTGACATTTAACGTTGATGTCTCGGTTTGTTACACTGCTAATGAACTCCCTTGTTGTGCGTAGGGAAATTGTGTACTTTTTTGCACAGGAAAAAAATACCTCTCTGTGGAAAATGAGATCTAGAAATGGCACGTTCAACCCAAAATTATACCAAACAACTTCATTGATCCCACTAGGAGCGATTTGTTGTACACAAAACAGGAACATTCATACAAACGGATGGGTAATAATGTGGAAGGAGATGGATTAAAATAGAAATGTATATGAATTAAAAAAATACTAATAGAATATAAACTACACAGAGCATTTTGTACTATGATTGCAGAGGGAAAGATTGTCCAAAGAGGTAAAACATTACGACACTCTGATGGCTGCAGAGGCAGCTCACTTACAAGACCACATTCAGCCAAAACACTTCCTGCTTTCATTAAAAAAAAAAAAAAAATCTTTTTTTGGTTCACTGTTGAGCTTGTGAACAACTTTTATTAATAATGCTGTTCAGGCTGTTTCTACTATTTACCATTAAACCAATAGATAAAAGGAAAAAACTGTGTAGACTCACAAAAAGTGGACAGTGGGTAACAGGACTGGCAAAAAAAAAAAATTAGGTGTGGAGAAACTGATTTTTTTTGTTGTTGTTGTTGTTGCCCTCTGTGGTCATAATAAACCTGGGGATCATGAAAAATGCCACCAAAATATTTGTATAACGGTTCCCACACATCACCTTTTCAAAGCCTCTTTCAGACGTCCAGTCCTCTCTGCTCATCAGAGACATCTGAATATGTCAGCTGAATGGCCCCCCGGCTACTTTTCCATGGAAAAAGTCACAGCTTTTAATACTGCAAGAATCTGAATGCAGATAGGCTCACATGTCTCGCGCCAGTATCTTGCGTTGCCCTGCTTTTGTTAAGAAACATGAGAATGCTTTAAAGAGCAACAACATGGGGGGGCGAAGAAAAAGAAGTTTGTATGAGACACCTGCTTTCCTTCTGTTTCACAGTCTTGCACTGCCCAAGCTCATTAAGACCTCAAAACAGATTGTTCTTTAAATAAATTGTTGTACATGTCACAGAGGACAAAGCATGAACATCTAGGTTGTTCCACATTTTAGCACAAAATTCGAAAGGCACATTTTGTGTACATTTAATGGCCCGATGAGTGCACAGACCTCTCGAAAATCACAAAATGCCTTTCACATCTATGTTAACGTTGTTCACTTTGCGTCATTTGTATCATTTCACATCTATTACAGATTGAAATGTTTATAAAATCCAAGTTTACGTAAGTTTCTGCCAGGTCTCTGTCTGAAGAAGTCTGCGACAGGTTGGATTAATCAAAGTCAGCAGTGACGGTAGTTTGTGTTCCAGCTGTTTGTACAAGTCTTCTGAGTTCATAACTAACCTGCAGCAGCAGAGAGCAGTGCGATAACATATGCTATTACAGGGTCCATCGTGATCGAACTACAAAATCCTTACCTTCAGACTGGTAGGTGTTTTTTATAAACTGGACTTTAACGTTTTCTCAGCTCCATATGGGACGTTGCGTTTCTAATTATCAAAGCGACCAGAAGCTTTTGACGTTTCTTGATGTGCTGTCAAATATCTGGCAGAGCTTAAGGGACACTGTCTAGCATAAGAGGGTTATGGCTCATTCTGTCATAGTTGTGAGGATATAGGGATGAAACCTGGATGGGCATTAACTTAATTGACCTTTATCTGAATACTGTCTCTTTAAAAGATTGATGAGAGGGCTTATAATGCATTCTTTGCAGCTCCTTGATTTAAGCCAAAGAATATATCACACTAAGAAATAGTACAGCGTCCACTACTGTAAATAATAAAGACTGAGAGTGTTAATGAGACCCTTTGAAAGCAAACGGCAGCCTTTTTATTAAAAGTTACTATTGTGACGTTGTATAAACAGTTCTCAAACAAAAGCTTGGTGTACTCCTTGCCATTTTTCTACCTGCTTAAATGAGTATAACAAGCTTTGCATCCTGTGCTCCTCTCCCTGCCAAGTAAGCAAATTGCATTGGTTCAGACTTTCCATTCACACTTAACAAAACATAGTTTTCTCCCAAAGTTTTTCATAATTAATGAGCACAACTGATCTAAAATCACTGCTTATTGGTCATCTTTAGATGAGTACATAAGTGCTCCAAAATGCGAAGATCTGGTTTCAGGGTAGTGACCTATGGAGGATGCTGCCATTCAGCAGACTTGTTTTGGACCAGATGTAACACTTTTTATTTATGTATTTGTTTTAAGGATCGCTTACACATTCTTCAGGCTCTTTTAAAAATATAAAAAATATTTTGGCGATTTACAGAATCTGTTCCATAAGTTTTACCCTAGTTTAAATTCTCAGCGTCACTGAGTGATTGACGACTTCTCTGCGTGTAGATCGCTGCTGCTGTACTCACGTTCTGCCTTAGTTTAATCCATTTGTTTATTTTTTGCGAGGATCTCGTTCCTTCGTCATTGGAAACACAGAGTTGATGTCAAACTAACAGTGACAGTGTTTAGGATGTGATTATACATCTCGAGTGAAAATTGTATAACTTGTGATGAGTTCACCATCACTTGGACCTGACATGTATGAACCTGTGCAGATACGAGGCTCCAGAAGTGGCTCTTAACTGTGGGATGATGCTGAGAGAGTGCCTGCGTCACGAGCCTTTGGCCAGAATAGTGCTCTTCTCTGAAGACTTCTTCTGCTTCTTCCATTATGTGGAGCTGTCAACCTTTGACATCGCCTCAGATGCTTTTGCCTCGTTCAAGGTACACTTTATATATATATATATATATATATATATATATATATATATATATATATATATATATATATATATATATATATATATATATATATATATAAAAATTTTAAAAAAAAAAAATTTTTTTTTTTTAATGGCAAGATTAACATCCTGACTGTTCCTAGTTGATATCTTGACCTCTTCTATTCCCCATCAGGATCTTCTCACGAGACACAAGATTATGTGTGCAGACTTCCTGGAGAATAATTATGACAGGGTGAGCTTTCTTGAGTGGTTTTGATATTTAATTGGAAAAACTGCTCATTCTTTACCCAACTTACTTTTGACATTTTTATCAGGTGTTTACAGAGTATGAAAAACTTCTGCACTCTGAGAACTACGTCACAAAACGGCAGTCTTTGAAGGTACATCCTCCTGCTCAGTCTTAAGTTTAACTGACAAGTTTGTGGACTGATTCTGTAAACTCATGTATATTTATTTGTTAGCTGCTAGGTGAACTTCTCCTGGATAGGCACAACTTCACTGTCATGACGAGGTACATCAGTCGGGCAGAGAACTTGAAGCTGATGATGAACCTGCTGAGAGATAACAGCCGAAACATCCAGTTTGAAGCATTCCACGTCTTCAAGGTGCGCAAAAAATTTCTCAAAATCCACTCTTAAATCTGAATTGTGTCATGAAAACCCCACATACCTGCTACCTTAAGTTGGTCTAATATTGAATGTGGGTTTTTGTTTAGTCAGGCTGAGTCATTGTGATTTCTCTTATTTAAAAGTTTGGTTGCTGCTAACAGCTTCACCTCTCGTTTTTACTGCTAGCTGGATATTTGTCCAGCTTTCTGTTATGCCAGTGTTTAGTATCATTCAGCTGCTTCTCCTTGGAGTCCTCCTGTCTAGCAGTTGGTCAGTCAGGAGGACTCAAACTCCGTCTTGTTGGACTACAGCTGGCGAAGGTGTCCTTGATCTGCTCTGAAGATGGGATCACTGAACCTAATCAGAACCTGCAGCAGGAAGAGAACTGGTTCATGATCAAAGCAGAACAAGAACTACCATCACAGCTGCAGTGCAAGACTTTGGCTAAAAGTAGATTCACTGGACTCTGTGCATTGCATCCACAAATGGTACTTAAACTTTTTACATAATCTTTCCAAAGGTATTTGTTGCAAACCCCAACAAGACTCAGCCCGTGATGGACATCCTTCTGAAGAACCAGACCAAGCTCGTGGAGTTCCTTGGCAACTTCCAGACGGATAGATCTGAGGACGAGCAGTTCTGCGATGAGAAAAACTATCTGATCAAGCAAATCAAAGACCTGAAGAGACCCACAGCGTCCGAGGAAGCTTAATGCAGTCGTCCCATTCTAATAATGGGACGACTGCTCTGTCAGGTGGTAGATTTTAGAGGTGGTGGTTCAAGAGGAAAAAACAAAACAAAATAAAAACATGCATAATTAAAAGTTCATACTAAGTATAAAAAATAGGAAACGTTAAGTTTACTTCCTTCACTTTCTGGCTTAGTGTGGATGTGGATGTTCTTTCCATCCAGCAACCTGAGTGGGCCAAGAACTGTTATTTAAACCGCAGTGCTTCTTATTTAGTTATAACCAAATGCCTTTTGGTTCCTTCTTCTAATGTTGGACCTTACACTGTTACTTTTCCATATACATGGAAATTCGCAACCAGCTCGAGCACTGAGGTCATTTTCCAGAACTTGTACATGCTTTAGAGATTGAAAGGTTGAGAGGTAAATATATTATTTTTCTAATGTATCTTTTATGCTAAAACATTTAAAGCCTCCAGTAACTCTTCTTTCTGAATGATGCTTATTCTCATTGCTTAGGTTTGGTTTGTTGCGTCTTTTGTTTTTTGGAAAGCTGTTCTTTGTACAGGGACTGTCTTTAGAAATCCAGCTTTAGAAGAGTGGCACGTCGGCTCATATTGGGCAGGTCAGCTCGTAGTAGTAACATTTGGCAATTATTGCGCAGTTTTCAGGCTTTCGTTGGAGTGCACGCGATTATGCTGGTCAGAAACGACTCCGCAGTGCTGCACTAGCCAATGCATTAGCTGTCACAGGAAGAGAAAATCAAAACTATAGAGGAATCAATTAATTGTACTGTGATTTTTCAGGCTGTGCTCAGCGATGCTTACATGACTGAAATAGAAACAAGGCATCAGATAACGCTGCAGGCTACCAGCCCATCCGTTCACAGCTAACGCGGACAGCCAGGATACACCGATTGATCTCGCTGGATGCGCTTCATTTCTTCTTCACGTTCTAAAACTGATGGCAACAAATTAACAAAAAATCATAAAAATGTTACACTGTTATATTCATATCGGAGCACGGTGTGTTATTGAACCACAGACTTTTATAATAATTTTAATCAGGGTCGTGTTTTTCCCCTGATTAATTTCACTGCTACACTGGACTTGATTAGTCTGAAGACTGAAATATTACTAAAACAAAATGACATTTCACCTCAGAAACCACACAAATGCAAACTCCTAACCACACCATCATTCACTTTAATACAGAAGAGACAAACTGCTTAAGGAAAAGGTAAATTGTTAGGTTAGCTCTCTTTTCTGATATGATTATAACAGTGACACAGTGCAACAACATGCCTGCAAAGCATCAGAACAGTAGGTCCCATCTCATGTCACAATATTGTCAGGATAACCACATGCACTGTTCCACATGAGATTTTTGGATGATGAGCACTGACTTTACTCCTCACGTGCATCACCAGAGCTCAGTTGAAATAATTACCCTATTTCTGCTGTTGTTGTTGTTATAGTGGCTGAAATTACAGCGTTTCAGAATGCGTTGTCTGTGCAGACTGTTAGTGTATATACCTCATGGGATTTGAGTTTGCGGATGCTGGTTTTTATTTTTTTTTATTTTATTTCCTTGACAAGATATTTAATTTGACATTTGACCAAAACAAAAGCACACAGCAGTGGTTTGAATGGATGCCGACATGTGATACATTTGTTCCGACTTGAGCAGGGACCGCAGCCTGGTTTTCACAATGGAAAACTGGATCCTTTTTTAAAACTTAAACTTTTCATTGTGTGGTACCTCATAAATGTTAATTCATAATGAATTGCAGTGTGGTACCTTGTAATGAATTTTTGCCTTATTTAAAGACATTTCATGGATCATGATTGATTCTTTCAATTTCTAATTTGTTTTAAACCAAAGCTGATATGAAAAAAGGGTTTAAAAATGTAAAAAATTAATTTAAAAAAATGTTAATTTCAGGTCCCAAATACATTAGCAGTTAATTTCTCATGTTCATGCGTAGACCAGGTTTATTACTAACTGCGATACTTGCTTATATGTAAACCCTGGGAGTGTAAATATATTTTAAGAGATCTGTAGTAGGCATCACACAGTGTAGTTTTCAGTTGGGTTGATTTGGCTTGATCATTCTTTGGTCCACTTCATGAGACCGTCACAAAGAGTGAGGACTTTCAGGAGCCATTAAATAATTTGATAAACTTGCTGTGAATGTGGTACACGATGCATAGATAAACTGAAGTCCTACACACCGTGCATTGTCATGTCATCAGTTTAGAAACTATAAAACAAATGAAAACTGTGAGAATACGTTGGGAATAATCCGTATACACAGTGGTCATTACTGATGTCTCCATGCCGCTGACTATAGATTTACTGAGGACAAAAAGTCTGTTATCAGTAATAATTAATGGAAGGAGGAAAAAAATTATTGCCCGTATGAATTTGTATGCAGACTTTGAAATTTGGCCCCAGTCTTGACATGCACTTTTAGAAGGATGTGTTGTGCGCAGCCATCCCACTAGGGGGTGCTGTTAGCAACAGTGTTAGCACTTGTGTTAGTTGTACAAACAAAGCATTTCAAGTTTCTTTAACCCTACCTCCTGTTATGAATATACGAGTCACTGGCAATATGTAGTCACAAATTTAAATTCCTTAAAATCAATAATATGTATGAAATGAATTTAACTTTTCTGGGTTATTGTGCTTTACGTTTTTTGACTCTGTTGCCTTCTTTTCTTTCTTTACCTTTCCACACTGGATATTTTATTTTCTTCGGGAGGAAATTATGTGTATATAACTTTATAAAGGATAAGTGAAGTGTGAGAGCATTCATGAAAATAAAATGTCATTGCAATGTTTTGTTTTGCATTGTTTTTGTTGCCTAAACAATTATTACACATGAACGTGTAGGGTGATACAGAGTGTGGTAGTCACGTATTAGTTTATCTCTCACAGCAAAGCTTTAATCATCTTAGTAAATAAATAAATAAAACTCATGAAATTACGCCAGACTTTTAGGAAACTACCACAAATGAATGTATGATATTTATAATAAGGGTGCAAATCAATAAAACCTCAGGACTAATAACTTTGTAGCAAACAGTTAATTATTTATGCATAAAGTTAAGGAGCAGCCTCATAATAAATTTTTGCTGATGTCTCAGAACACAGAGAATGCTTGAGTGATATGGCCTCCAGTTTTGTGATAATGTTTGAAGGAAACTGGTTATTGACACAAATTTCTAATCACCCAATCACATGAGAGCAACTCATTAGCATATTGACATCAAGACAACCTGCTGAAGTTCAAAGTGGGAAAGGAACTCTGAACATGGCAATGTTGTGGTACCAAACAGGGTGGTCTGAGTATTTCAGAAATTGGTGATCTGCTGGAATCTTCCTACAAACATTGTTAGGGTTCAGAGAGAATGTCCTGAAAAAGAGGAAATATCCAGTGGGCAGCAGTTCTCTGTGTGAAAATGTCTTGTTGACACCAGAGGTCAGCAGAGATTGGACAGGCTGCTCTGAGCTGATTGGAGGGCAACAGTAACTAAACCAATGGATCATTACATACCAACATATGCAGAAGAGCATCTCTAAATGCGCAAAGCAAGCAGATGGGCTACAGCAGCAGAAGACCGCACTGGGTGTCACTCCTCTCAGCTCCTAGGACAAAAGAGGGCAGCTTCCACCCAGAGCTTGTTGCCTGTTTTGTATTAGTATTTCTCAAGTGCTGCTACACAGAGCAAATTTTTAACACAGCTTTTCAAAACATCGTATCCTGAACAATTCCAGCTCATTCTCCTTCAAAGAATCTCTCAAGCTCCTCCAGATTTCATGATCTTCCAGCATAGATCCTGGTCTTCAGTTCAACACAGAGATTTTCAGTGGGATTCAAGTCAGGGATTTGTGCCGGCCAGTCAGGAATTTTACTTTGGTCTTCTGGAGGTAGTTCTTCACCAGGAGCGACAGATTTTGGGTCGTTGTTGTGTTTGAAAATAAAGAGACGACCCAGACCCAGGATTGTTTCTGACTCCTTGAGGTTTCCTTCCACCTTGATGAGATAAAGAAAAGAAAACTAGTTTGTTTCAAAATGCTATTTTCTGTTTTTCTGTTCTTTGATAAAAACTTTAAAATTCATAGCAGGGCTAATAATTTTGTCCACGTCTGCATGCGTTCTTCAAGCTGGCTCTAAGTAAAAAAGCAGGGTGTATCGCAAGCGGAGTGGGCAGTAGTATCGTGATTTATGAGATGAATCATCATCAGTTTGCAAATTCTGATTCAGAATGACTGACACTGATTCTGAGGATAGAAACAAAGTATGTATCCGATACCAATACCATCGTTGGTATCAACACTATCGATATTTTGATTGATCCTCTCATGTGTAGCAGGCAGTGCGACGGCAGGAGGAGCAACTTGATCTGTGCTGGAGTTGGGCGCAGTTTCGATGGCGGGGGTAACCCCGAGCCACCTACAGGCACCAATGTAAACCACTGAGCCACCCTGCTGCTGCCACCAATGCACACAATGGACTCTGCATTTTTTTTTCTGTGTTTCTATGATGATCCCTTTTCTTGTGTCTGTGCAGACATCAATCACGTATTGCAGATGAGTTAAATAAAATGGCAGCTGGGGGCCTTCTTTCTCTTTATGCAGCCAATCACAGGCTTTCTAACACACATACAGCCTGGGAAACTAGGTCAAAGTTCAACCAGAGAAGACGGAAAGTAAGGCAACACTGCAGCTCGGCTCCACGGTGGAGAGGGGAGTGCCGCCGTGCTTTGGAAAGGCCGTGCATCCCTCTGCTTGACAGCTGAAAACAGAGTTTTATTAAATGGTGTTTTGTGTGGGACTGCAGAGGAGGGACATCCTGGCTGCGGACAGCACAGAAGGCTATGTGGGGGCAGGGTTTTACTGGGGTTATAGGTCACAAGCTTCCTGGGTTTCTTTGGCCAGCACGGGAGTGAATGGATGAGTGAGGTGGGTCAATAAAACTGATCTCACTTCAGGTTTCATATTCAGATTGTTTTTTTCTTCCCCAGCGGATGTCGCTTCAGAGGAAAGCTTGTAGATATATGATACCAAATATCTACAAGTGCATTGATTATGAGTGGATTTAAGGACGCACATCCGCCTGCGCTCCTGCCCCCACCCCCACAAAGAGGAAGAAATACAGAAAGAGAAAAAGATGCTGTTACAATTTGATGAATGACAAAAGTTTTTTTGTTGTTGTTGTTTTTTTGCGCTGAAGGGTGGTAAAAGGAATACACTGAGATGGAAAATCCACAGAGATACTGCGAGATTTCTGCTTTATGGGAAGCCCCCGTTGGTTTGACTACACCCATTAAACTGAATGAAGCTCAACACGATCAGAGGTAAGCCGTGTGCTGACAACTGCGCTAATAGAAACGTTTGATTGGCAAGGTCTGGACATAAAGTCTGATGCGGCTGTTGATTAGTTTGTCGGCGCCACCTGCGCATTAATCTGAACGCTGTGTGAGGCAGTATTGAATCTATCGGATTATTCAGTCTTGGTGTAATCTGCACACGAAGGCTGACAATAGCTTGTTAAAGTGCATTTGCTCAGGTCGCAAATGAAGGCCGATCTCTTTATTAATCCGCGAACACCTAAACATGAACCCGCTTACTGCTCAGCAGCCGGCACTGATTGTCTTAATTGCGTCATTAGATTGATTGAGTGCTATTCTTTAATTGAGGGACTCCATGCGCTCATCAGGGCAGCACCAGACGCCGCTGGCGCCGCTTCGTGAAAGCAAAGCAGAGCAGGGCAGGGCTCGGCTCTCCGGCCTTCTGAAACTTTTAGTTCAGGGATAAAAAGCGAACAAAGATGACCTCCGATGTTGTATCCTGAAATATGGTTTTGGAAAATGGAGCGTCGTAAGTTTAAACTTCCTCCTGCTTCTCCAAACTTTAGTGAAACACGTGGGCCGTGCTGATACCGTGGAGAGAAACCTCTAGAACTGCACTGAAAAAAATATGTTGTTGGATTTACTTAATTCAATGGTGGACATTTGTTGCACACAGATGTTTTGCTTTGGCAGCAACTTAAACAATTGAGTTAAATTAACACAATTTATTCATGTTCAATAAACCTGTGCAATTTGTGTTGATAAAATGTGACTTAAACATGTTTTGATGAAGTAATTTGAGCTCTTGAAATATTTTAATCCTTCACAATTTTCTCACTTTATCCCAACACCATTCAATAACTTTTACCCAATACTACTTGGTCACTTAAATACTACATGTTATCTTCAAATTACATTTTGCTATTATATTCTAGTATCAAATACACAATTTTCAAATGGAGGCCTTATAACAGATTATATTGTTCTCTTCCAAGATGGTTGCTGGCATCCACCAGTAACCTTTCAAAACAAAATGTCTAATTTCACTGCATTGACAGTAGGTAAAGAATTAAACTGACATTACTCCACTACTGAATCTATATAAACCAACAGTTAAATAATGTCAGTTCTTCCGTGTTCTCTGGAATCAATCACAGCAAAGAAATTAGACTCTTTCTTTTGAAAAATGTTGGGAAAGAACAATACAAAACATTCTATTTAAGGCCTCTGACGTCAAGATTCAGTTAAACAACAATTATAACTAAACAATTTGAGGTAATGTTAGTTTCCATTAACATTAAATTAGGTTACTGAATTGGCAAACACCTTCCTATTAACATTACCCATTTTACCCCAATAACTAAAGAAATTAGCACTTGCAGGTCAAAACCTTTATTCAAGAGATGCAAAAATAACATTGATACGGTGAGTGACTGTCAAAAATTACGGCACTGATCATACTGTGACATCTTGGTTCAAAACAGCAAGCTTAGAAATATTCAACGTTCCTTACTTCAACTGAATGAAACTGAAAATACCATTTCACACGACCCATATGGGATATTTAGACTGCATAACTGTTCATGCTACATCTCTTCACTAGTAAAAGAAAGAAAAAATACAAAGAGAAATTTAAAAATGCTGCCAAACAGACAGAGAACTTGTACAGAGCAAAAGGAAAAACAAACAACAACAACAACAAAAAAACGGCTCGTCCTCATGGCAGTTGCAGTGTATATAAAAATGAACCCTGCGATCTGTTCCTGGAATTGAGCTTCAAAAATGCAGCAGAACAAGTGTGAGATTTAAATGTCTTCTCACCTAGAGCTGGTCACCTCACATGCATAACAGTGAGCTTCGTTGCAGGAGCAGTTTTGTCTTAGTTGTGAGCTTTTCTTGAGAGCTGAGTTGCTTCCAACTCCATTACCACCCTTTGAATCACCTCAAAAGTGTAGCAGAGTTGTGATGGGTAACTCATGTTGAAGGAATAAAAAAGGTCCAAACAGCATGGCTACTGCAAAGGTCACGTTATCCAGATCTTGAAGAACTACTATACCCTCGATGATGATGCCAACGTCAGAAAAGTCATTGCCTGCCGCATCCTCTGGAGACAGATGTTCATTGTGGTTTTCTCAATCTGTGCAGTGGCCTCAGTCAAGTCCTGGTTAAACACAAAACATTTCTTTAAGATTCCTTTTTAAACTCATCTCTTTTGAATCTACCAGTTCTAATGTTAGAGTAATTTAAACCAATGCAAGCAACATAGTAAATAGCTATAGCCAAAGAGTGGCCTGCCATGCTGCCATTCATGGTCTAACAGAGTTTCTAAGAGAGGGTGAAAAACATAATTTCAAATGCTTTACATTAGTTTTTCTTAGAAAGACACCGGCCCATCAGAAATCCAGGTTTTGTCACTCAGAAGATGTTAGAATTTAGACTTTCAGCCCCACAATTTGGTTAGCTGTTGGTCTTTTTTTTTTTCAAACAAAAGCTAATGTAAATATTGGTGGGATTTTCCTTTGTTCACTAGAATGACAAATTTAAAGTTTTTTCACACTGATGTGACCCCTAATACAGGGGTGGGGCCTCAAGGGCCGGCGGCTGAGTTCACTACCAGGCCTCATGTGAACTTCAAATTATTAAAGAGGACTACTGGTCCTAACTGGTCCAATGAGGATCAAGTGGATAACTAAATGCATTTTAAAATGTTGCAAAGCCACAATCTACTCATAAAACACTCACCATGAACTCCTGCACCAAGATGTTGCAATTGTCTTTCACACAGATGCGGAGCACTTTGATGAGACTCCCTTTGAGCATTAATGTCATCCTAAAGTATTATAACAAAGAAAACAGAGATTTGTGAACTTTTCAGTAGCACAGAAGAAAATGATCCCAGACCAAAACTTAAACCAGTCAACATGCAACACCAGCATCTACAAAGCAATATCAAAAGTTCCTGTTTGACATCAACTTTATGGATATATAGTTTCCAGAACATTTATTTTTTTAAAAAGATCAATTTTTCTCAGTGGGCCAGTAAATGCATGACGAAAATTATGGCATCCTTTCGGTGGAATCAGTACTCACAGGTAATAGTTGACTGTTTCAATGGATGCAGCATAAAAATCTTTTACTGACCTAATGCAATACATATACACTTTGTAGTTAAAGAATTTTAAAGTTCTTACTGTCATCATGGCAGCTACATCCTTTAGCTTTGTGCCCTGTTCCCCCGATCACTTTGCAAACACTTTCAGCAGACTGTCAGAGAGAAACTCAGCTCTGTCAGAAACCTGTAAAGGCATGGTTGGGATGCACTGGAATGCTGCATTTCATCTGAAATGACATAAAATTATTTTGAAATAACAGCAGGCACTGTGCTTGGTTAATAATCAGTAATGTTTTGTTGAATAAAAACTGTGTTTCCAGATCTTATGGGATTAAAAAAATGTTTATTTCTGATTTGCAACCCAAGAACCCACAAGTTACAACCTCATTTTAGTTCAAGTGTGCATTAATGTGAGTCCAGTAATCACCTTTCTGACAATACATACAGGTATAAGTCAAACCTATGGCAGATTTTGGATTTCTCAGTTGTATTAATAGGGTGGTCTATTTGAGTATGCATGCACCTAATAATTATAAAAAACCTATTATAATTAAGTTACAGAAACCTTAAGCGAAAATAGAATATACTTTCTTACCATAACACCTTGAACCCACAATCCATCAGCTGACTCCTGGTGAAATGCAGAATAGATGTGGTCTCTCAATGTGCATCAACAAAAACAAAAACAAAAGGACAGCAGGTGAGGGCAGGAGGGGTAGGGATGTAAGCTAGCATAATACCGCTGATGATATTAGCTAAAGCTGTTCAATGTCCAAAATCTCACTAACACCACGGTGCAGTAAATACACAATGTAACTGAAGAGTCAGTTGTCAAATCTATTCACACAGAAAACCAGATTATGTTATGAGTGCCTCGTAATTAGGTTTAATGTGATATTACGGCTCTTGTGCCAAAGACAAATTCAAATGAAAAAGCGCCAATTCTTTGATAACAGATAAAACAGCAAATAAGCTAACGGCTCTTTTTTAGCATGTTACATGGCGGCACTTTAGACGTTTAACTACATTTGGCTGAAATATGGTAAATATTAATTCAAAAAATCAAGACATACCAAAAAACGTAGAGTTGGCTGCTCGACTTGACTGAGATGGATGCATTTTTTAAACCACGATCCAAAGCCCGCGAGATGAAATCACGCGTGGTTTCACGAGATTTAACGTTGCTATCTTATTGACTTACTTCACCTGAACATGATATAAACAATTTAATACACCCTTTCTGCATATCATGTAGTTTTTACACTATATAGTTACATTTATCTTTAAAACATGAGGCAATTGTGTTAAATACATGCAAGATGCTTACATAAATCCAAGAGATGGCCAGTCCCTTTTTTTCAGTGTGGTGTGGCTCGATCGAAGATTAAGGCTTGATTGTAACCTTTGGGTAATGTGGAGTACCAAAGCTGGCCTGCACTCATGCAAAACTCGGGGTACGTCGGATCATTTGTGAGGCGTTTTTCACGGTTTTATTTCTGAAAAATGAGACTTCACATTGGTGCAAAGGGAAACTTCTCCATGTTTTCTCCACGCTGCAGAACAGCTTCGGCAGCCCGTTGTAACTCAGTTATAGGATTTCCTCGGTGCATCAGCTGGTTAAATCTGATGCAGTGTTTAATTGCACAGGTTAATCGGATTTTTAAATGAGCAGACGGAATAATTTCCTTTAATGTGAAGGAGTGTGTGCACGTGTAACATATCAGAATCTCTTGGACTGTAACTTTTGCGTGTCAGTGCAGGGCTAATGGCAACGTGACCATCCTTTTTGCAATGTCGTGCCTGTAAACCGCCGTTTATCGTGTTTAACTTCTTTTTAACTCTAATATAGAGCACGTTGGTGTTAATGAGTTTCCTATACCACTTAAAGGCAACACATGTATCCAGTCTTAATATTGGAATCCGTTTAAGTAATTATTCATGTTCTGTTTGATTTCCTTGCAGATCGTGCAGACTGGCGGTGTGTGGAAGTGATCCAGTTTATCACTTCCCTCCATTTTTGCCTCATGGTCCTCCAGCTAAGGTGCATCTAGTGTAGTTGGTGAAGTATTCAAAGTCTACTGCCCTAGTTGCCCCTTCTGTCTGGAGGGCTTGTTTTTCAGTTCACTTCAATTGTGTAGCGCCCAATCAACAAGATGGCGTACGGCGCTTTATATTGCCCCCCCCCAACGAACACTTGGCGACAGTGGTAAGAAAAAACTCAATGGACAAATATCTAGATTGATAAATGGATGCTTTAAAGTTGCCCAGGGAGTTGTCCCCCCCCACGGCCCACCCATCAATTTGTATTTTTAAAATCGAAAAATATAACACATGCCACTGGAACATAGAAGCAATGGCTGCTGGCCATTTAAAAAAATTAAAAAAAATCATCTTGTATAAGTGTGACAGTAAAAGCAGTCTGTGTCTGTCACATGTGCTTCTTTACAGGTCTTTCCTCTGACATCTTCCCTCATGACTTTTCATTCCTTGAGATGAACACACTGTTGTCCAGGCAGTTCCAAAGTGCTCACAGTGCAGGTAGTAAACGTTCATCTACTGCAGTTTGTGCACTTGGGGTATTGCTGGTCACCTTTCCGCCTGTTCATAGCACTTAAACTCAGCTGGGCTTACAGTGAGTTTTGATGGTTTGTTCTCAGCTTCTGAAAGACTCTGCTGTGCAAATCCATGCAAAGCTCTCTGTTTCTCAGAAATGCGACACGCGTGTGTTTTGTCTGTCCTGAGCAACACTTGAAAGACTGAAAGCCTTTCACAGCAGGCACGAGATGAGCTGCTGCTGTTTCTACTTCTGCTGTGATTCTGGTGTTGTGACACTTGCTGTTTTTAAGATGGATGATTTAAATTTCAACACTTAACATTGTGAATAGATGAGAAATTAAACTCCCAAAACAACTTTTCTGACTTGATGAACTGTTCGGTCTGCGGAGTTTAATATCTTGTCCTTGTCTGTTGGGCAACGTTTTTGCTGTTGACATCCACACTGAACACTAGATGGCACCATCTCAACTTTAATGCTTGTAGATCTGAGTGAAAGTAAGACTCATTTTAAACTGACATGAAGAAATCTGTATAATGTAACAGTGAGTTTTGTGCTTCGTGCACAACCAGCTGTCTGTATGAACAATCTCCATGTGAATGAAAAATAAACTGCCGCTCATACATGTCTTTGGTGTTTTGTGTGCAGCTCCTGGTAAACACGGGTTTAAATGTATAGTGAAACGCACGAGTGATGTGCCCCAGTTAAATCCCGTACGGTTAATCTAAAGCGGCTCGTGCAGCGCATTAAGCCCCTCATATTTCCACTCGAGCGCCCACACAGGGCCACTGTGTCAGCGCATCACTGAGAGGAGCTCTCTGTAAGCGCAGCTAGCTTCACGCCGTGGCGCGCGCTTTTTAATGAGCGCGCACATGGAATCGGGGGGGGGGGGCGTTCATCCATCTGTGCGGAGAGATGACGCTCGCTGCTGCAAATGAACAGGGAGTCATAAGTTCTCGGCATCCGTGTAGCTCCAAGAAGCCCGAGAAAGCAGCTTTGCAGAGTGCACGGACTCTGAGAGGAGGAGAAGAGGAAAGCGGAAGGATGCTGATCCGAGCCGAGCCGGGAGCTGCAGCTTCACCTCATCAGCGCAAACGCTGGCTCCTTCTGTAACTTTTAGCGCGCTGAACTTTACCGCTGCTTCTTCTACTCTGTCCGCTTTGGTTGAGTGCTGCTGCCCGTCAGCCATGGCTTCCTCACCGGTCCACAGTGCGCTCTTTCTGTGCGCCTTCCTCCAGCTGTTCTCCCTTCCCGGCGGACACGTGCCAAACTGCCAGGAGGTGCGCACAGTATTTCAGTCTCTGCACCCGGGCTCCAAGTGGGTCCCCGAAACCCCAGTGTCAGGTAACTGTCATTAATAAAGCTCGTAGATACGGGACGTTAATGTTTTACGTACTCCTGATAATGTTGTGGGATAGAGCACGTTTCTAACAATCGGCACCAACGCATTAAGTCAAATATAGATTTGTAAATATATATTTTTTCCTAGCGGATAGTACCGCTATAGCGCTTCTGTGTTTTGTTTTAAATGCTGACCTTTTCAGTGAGAGCCAACCCACACACTCTCCATCCCTCTGGCTGAACGTTTACTAACCTGCTCTGAGAATTTTATTTTATTAAAAAAAAAAAAAAAAAATCTGGCCGCATTAAGCGGAATATCCTGTTACAAATACGAAACTGAAACTTGTAAAATTTGTTCTTGTATTGATCTGAACATGGAGTAACCTTGCCTTGCACCTCACTTTGATTCTGTTAGTGCTGAAACATTGCAAGATTTGAGTTAGGATATTGACAGCCTCCTTAAAACACTAACTTTGGTGCTTGTTTAAATACATGACGACGGGGTAAAAGCTGAGGGAATGAAAGAGGATTAATAGTCAAAATGTACACAGCCACTCCTGTTACATTGTCAGCAAATATCAATTATGTGTGTGATCTGAGCTGCAAGCAAACTGGAAGTTATTTTGTAAATGATGCAATGATCCAAACTCATCTTTATTGTTTTTGTTCCATGGAGCTCAACTGTCACTGACTTCTATCTTCTCTAATGAAGAAGGAATAGATCTGGAGAAGTGAGTTGGCAAAAAACAGAAAAGGTTAATGGTGAAATGATTCGGGTCTTTGTGGACAGAAGTCCATATTTTTGTCCTCTTTTGCAGAATGCAGCATGTTGGTGCACTGGAGCCTGTTGCGTGCATTCTGATTCACTATGGAAATGGTAAAAGCCTCTCATGTGTCTGCATCACAGCCAGCCGCAAATGTTAATTAGGTGTTTTAGTGTCATGTCAGCACAGGGAAGTGCTCCAGGTTATCTGTTTTCTCTCCGTTCGCAGCATGCAATACTCCCACCTGATTCAAAGAGGGGTGTTTTTTTTCTTTCTTTTTTTTTCTTTTTGAATAACACTAAATGTTCTGTAAACATGAAAGAGTGTGGCGAATCGCAAAATACTTCAAATCAAACAGCAGGAGAGAGAGAGCGCGATGCACTGTGAAGCATATTTTGTCATGCTCCTTCTGCCATATATTAAGCTCCCATCGTGTAAGGTGCATGCAGCCCTAACCGCTGAGCCCTACATTTCTCCAAGCATCCATGTTTAATCACACACCTTGCACCTAGGCCATCAGGCGTTTTATCTGCCAGCCAAAGGGGAAGCTAAATATTTCTCTTGGCAGGCAATGAGAAATATTTAGCCTTCCCAAATCTGAGGCTAGGCAGACCAGCTGTCTGTGCACCATCTCTAAGGAATCAGTCTGAGCTGGACACTAACAGTTCATAACCATTACTTTCACTGGAATCAATTCACCAATCAGCCATAGAACAATCCATCACGGCCAGCGAAGGCATGGTTTGGTTTACTCATCCTCGCTGCAGGTCTGTTGCAGATTAATTGCTTGGTTTATGGCTTATACAGTTCTGCAGAAAAGGTGTTCACAAGCGTGTTAAACCTAATGTTCTGCTTTGGCTCCCTGAAGTCTGCTGATTGACTAAATGTTATGTCGGATATAAAAAAAAAATGTTTGTATCCCCTGTATCTATGATAGAGGTTAACAGTACCCTCAGTGATGCTACACACAACTGATGCTCCTGGCAATTTGTTAAAAATACCTTGTGCATGGAGGAAACATCTAGAAGTTTTATTTGGCCTTGAGCATTTTGGCAAATGGAAAAATATACTGTACATTAGGTCCTAAATATTCAATAATACTCTATAAATACCCCCTTCTCAGCAAAACAATAGCACTTTAAGTATTTTCTCCCGTTAATCAACTGTGCAAGCTGAATTTTCTGAATGCGTTCTGCATTATATTGTTTCAATGCAAAACAGCAAGAGATAAAAAAAAGAAATCAATCACTTTCAGCAAAGCAAATATCAGACAAACTCCAGGGTTAATATACCCAGTTAGAGTTCTTTCTCCAACATTTAGATTTAAACGTTAGAAAAATAAGAGTGTACTGTAACACAGCTCCCAATAAAGTATCTATAGTACATCCCTCAAGCTAGATTTACCAGCATGAAACTGTTATTTTGACAGCTACTGTAAACTACAACAACAACAACTGTAAAACATCACTGTACTGATGCAAAGACTGTAACACAGCATTACACTTGCAGCACTTTATTCTGTCTTCATTCTGTCTTCAACATTTAAGCACCGGCCCTGCAGATAAATGTTTGTGATTTATCGCTGTTAACCGCTTGGCCCATTGCTAATCAAACTCTAAATACCATTCTCAGTTTTCAGGAAAACACACCAGTCAAAGTCAGAGTGGAAAATAACTAATAGAACCATCACAAAGCTGCTGAATTAATGATTTCCTCATAAACACCCATGAGTCACTGCTGTAGACAGGTTGGAAATGACCATGCTTCAAGTCTTTGTCACTTACTTCTTCAGTTCTTTAACACTGACTGAGCACGTTGCCGTACATCATTTCATCAGTTTTTACAGCATTTGTATTAAAGAGTAGGCCTCTGTGAGTGCGCCCCAGGGTGGCTGTGGCTACAATGTAGCTTGCCATCACCAGTGTGTGAATGTGTGTGTGAATGGGTGGATGACTGGATGTGTAAAGCGCTTTGGGGTCCTTAGGGACTAGTAAAGCGCTATATAAATACAGGCCATTTACCATTTACTTATGACTAATGAAGAATTATGTAACTGTACCTGTATGGTGACAGGTGTCTCTCACGTTCACTTCATGTCTTTTGAAAAGAAACTGAAGTAATATAGGAAATTAAAAATCCCAGATGTCCTGAAATATCTGCAGTCCCGCTGTATCACAGATACTGGGACGGATGGGATTTGATTTTGGGCTCGCGGTAGTGACGCTGAATGGCCCCACAATGCTTTATGTGCAGTGACCAGTGCTGGTCCTTAACAGATTTTAAGCACTCTGTAAAGATTTCAGAATGAGCGGCTTATTGGGCATGCTCGAGCTTTTGGTGGCATTTCCATAACTCTCAAATCTTCCACTTTTGTCCTAATGAGCTGACTTTATTATTATTAGTATTATTTTTGGGGAGGACATGAAATCGGCAGTCACTTTTCACACATTTAGTACATTTTTGACCTATTTTTTATTCATTTTTGGTCATGTCTCATCTATAATATATACTCACCATTAATTCATGCTGAATAAGTTGGAGTCACAGCTACAGCTGCTTGTCATGCAGGCTGATATAACACGAGTTCTCCGATGAGGCGCACAGTAAATGAAAGATTGATGAAATTACTTGTTGAGGGTGGCTAGTTGTGATCCGACTGAGGGAAGTATAACTTTCTGCGTGCGTGCGTGTGTGTGTGTGTGTGTATGAGTGAAATGTGAAGTGGACTGTATCGATATTGAGTATAGTGTAGGGGAGGTGGCTGATTCAGAAACATGTCCGCAGGAAGGCAGAGCAGAATTTCTAATAATGCTGCATGTGGTGCCGGAGGGGGCAAAAAAAGCACCAAAAGACTAAAGTTTTTCTTTCCAAAAGTGTGATTCAAAAGAAGTGAGTGCAGAGGAAGATTACAGCAGGCATATAGAGGGGAAAAAATCAAAGCTTGGCACATCTGTAGGAGTAGTACCACTCGTGTCTTTGTTGCGGCTGTTGCTGTGGGTGGTTGGATTGGCTGAAGGTGAAATGGAGGCTGGGTGTCGGTTCACTCCATCGTGTCATCACATATGTGTGAGGCGAGGCGCACAGGCAGCGCTGAACACTCACCCCGGGACATGAGCGAGAAAGCGGCTCCACTAGTGACGGCGCTGGCTTGATGATGGGAAGACCTTTTGGATCTCCGACAGCGGCGGTGGGACCTGATTCATGAGAGCAGCATCAGATACTCACGAAATATAAGAGTAACACTTGTGTGCTGGAGGCTGAGATCCAACTAGTTTCAGCAGAAAATCCTGCAAAGAGGTCCTGCAAAGGAGTTTTTTCCTCCTCCTCCTTTTGCTGTGAGCTAAAACAATTATAGCTTTGTGTTGCTTTATAGTTCTCAGCAGGATGCCATGCAAAAAGGTCCCAAATGCCCCTGTTTTAGAAATGACAGCGAATGACTAATAGGTGGATGAGTCTGATTTGAAGCGAGAAGCCTTTCCAGCTGGTTAAACACCGATTCATACTTGGTTTTATTCAGTTCTTCCTTTTTGAACGGTCCCACTTTAAAGACAGGAGCCTTTTGTTTACTGCCTCATTGTTATGTGCAAAACAAAAAGGAAAAAGCAGAGAACAATGTTGGGCACTTTCACATTCCTGCTTCCAGCTTTCAAACCATTGCTTCATCAAATGGTTTAAAGTGGAGCAGCTCTAAAAATACTTAAAGCCACTTTAATCCCCAGTAGTTAATGATATTATCACTCCTTAGGTTGGTTGTAAATGGCTCTATCTTTAAAAAGTGACACTGGCTTATTTTGCCCCGGAGAGGTAGCCACGGAGTCCCACGCGCTTCCACTCGAAACTAGCTGTTGTATAATTTATGCTCATAATGAACGGCTTTTAGCATATTCTATATTTTAGTACAACTTGTTTTTTCCCCCATGGTCGCCATCATTAAGCTTGCATAGTGATAGCTTTCTAATTGGTGCCGAGAAACTTAGACACATAATGCACTGTATCTGTTCCCCTGACTCTGATTTCCTGGGCTTGTTAAAGATGTGAGGACTCCTCCAGTGTTTGTGTGTGTTAGTGTGAGGACAGGGCCATCGTTTCCAGCAGTGGCCTTTCAAAGGAAACTTTCTGTGAGGGGTAGAGCAGCGAGGATGGTTAGATGAGGCTGTGACAATCTGAAGGGCGATCAATGTGTTTATAAAAGGCATTCAGAGACACTCATAAAAACAGCAGCTGTCCTGCACGTCGAATTACCCGGCCTCCTTTCACAGTATTGATTGAAAGCACGCAGTAATTTAAAGGCGCCACCTTGGACCGAGGTTGCATGCTGGGGAAATTTACATGTAAATTGCTACCTTGTCTTTCTTCATTTTGCGGGAGAGAATTGGCCATAAGGACGCCCAAAATTGACCAATTAACCAATAACAGGCTGATTTTAAAGTTGCTCACAGTGCCCAGGAGCTGTTAAGCTCAAGGTAGGTGAAGGAAAACGAGCTCGGAACAAAAGTGCGCGCAGATGAAAAGGAGTAAAAGAGGAAAAATAAGAAAGCAGAGGGGCGAGAAACAGGGATGGAGCCTAAAGCAAAGGGGAGCAGGAGGAAGCTCGTTCCCCAGTGATGTGTCAGTCAGAAAGAAAGCTTTATTTAGACGGTACGATTTTGTTATTTCTGAAACTCTACGGGGGAATCATCTCCCTCCCGAATCCTTCGCTTATTCCCTCAGTGCTGTGGAACTCGTGTAATGAAACACATTTATCATCTGCAAAACGACAAACGGTGCAGATGAATCTGCCTGTTTCGCCGGAGATAATTGCTAAATCCCCGTCTCTTCTCCGCTCAGGCCGCGCTCGCCTCACCTACGGCGCTATTGACAGCTTAATAATTTTGCCCCTGCAGTCTGAAATTAACTTGATCTTATCCGTCAGGAGTCTTTTGTCCGCATTGATTTAAGATATTAAGCCTGTCAGTATGCACACAAAAAGGTGCTGGGTGACAGCTTTATTGCCTCTTTTGCTCATTAGACTGTACACCCTAAACCCTGATGGGAGTAAGGGGTGAGCTGGGAGTTAGCAGAAGCTGTTCTCTGTTTAATTCTGCAGCGATTCTTAATTATCAAGACTGTCGCTCTGTTGCATCTCCCGGTAGTTTAATGTGCACCGTGTCTGTGTCTGCATTGTTGCAGCCCGAGCCCGCTACTAAAGATCTATTCTTTTGAAGATCTCACAGAGAAAGAGCCCCGATCCAATAGAGACACTCACTTTTGTTATTAAGATAAACCCTCTGCCTCCACAAAAGCCTTTCCTCCTTCTTTTGACACGCCAGCTATCAAGACTTTTCTGATTCGCAATCCTAGCAGCCCCCCCTTCCTCCAAATTAATCTCACTGCTTCCGCCTCCTTATATCCTCGCACCCAAAGCAGCGGCAGCCAAAGCTGGCAGGCTCCCCTGACATTTGTTTACCGTGGCATCAATCAGGCCCTTGTCACCGATGCCTCTCAGGGAGGCAGTTCCTGGAGACAACTCCTCAACGAGGCTTTGGCACGTTACCACTGCAGCCTCCACTGAGCTCTCAGCAGCCATGTGGGACAGAGAGGCTGAGAGGGGGAAGCACCGAGGAAAGGGGTTTTCATTGGAGCTGCTCTTTGTATCTAAACACTGGATGGTTGTGTCCTACTTATGTCTGACTGTCCATCATTTTCAAGCAGAGATAAGGTGGAAATCTTTAAACTTTGTAAGTATTTGGACAATTATGCAGATTTGTAATTTTGCAATGTTGCCTCTCTACACGACAACAGGGGATTTTAAACCAGTCAGTTAGTTTCAGCTTTAATTAGGAATTAAAGCCTGTTTTTATACACAATCTCCCATTTTCAGAGGCTCAAAAGTTTTTAGAAAATTGGCGGAAACCGATATTACTCTCCTTTATGTGGACAAACGTTCTGATCTCTACAAATTTTCAACATGAAGGTTTTGGTTTCACATAGGAATCTTAAATTTTATTTAATTTTATGATCAAATTCTAACTTGAAATGGGGTTTCTGCGGCCGAACTAATCTCCTACTCACTCGAACTCCTCCACTGCCTCTTTTTGTCTTTATAATTTTTTATGTTGTTGTTTTTGTCTTGTTCTTACTGTTTTGATTACTATGTAATGTTCTTTAAGTATTTGCAAAAAAAAAAGTAATCAGAAAATTGACTGACAGGGAGTTTCATGGCCTGATGAGGCCCTTTCCTTCATTATTTTATGACAAGATAAACAGATACACTTCCAGTGCTGAACTTGCATATGACCGCTGTCGAGAGGCCATCATTTGGTCGAAAGATCAAAAGAAACAAGAGAGATGGCAAAAACATGTCCAAGTCAAAAATCTGGTGCTTTAAAAGAAGGAATTCACCACCCAGCTCAGCAACATCAAACGTGAAGTGAAAAAGGTGAATGATCACAGAATTATTTCTATGATGAACAGCTTCACAACATCTAACCAACTGAAGAACCCTCTCAAGGAGGTGGGTTAACTATTCTCAAAGTTTGCAATCAAGAATGGAGCAAATTATTAGACGACTCAAAATGCAGAGGATTTACAACAAGGTGCAAACCACCGATTACATTCAAGAACATGAAAGCCAGATTAGATTTTATCAGAAAACATTTAAAAGAGTCTGCACAGTCCTGGAAAAACATCTTTGAACAGGTGAAACCAAGATTAAATTGTAGCACAATGAAGGGAAGAGAAAAGTATGGAGACTGACAGGCTCATGATCTGAAACACAACACATCATCTGACAAACACGGTGGAGGCAGTGTTATTGCATGAGTGTGTATGGGTGCCAGTGGAAGCAAGGTCACTAGTGTTTATTGATTATGATACTGCTGATATGACGTATCAGGATGAATCGTAGCGCATGCAGGGCCGTAGTCTCCAATCAGATTCAGCCAAATGCTGCAAAACTGATCAACCAGTGCTTCACAGTTCAAATGGATAACGACCCAAAGCATCCTGCAAATGCAACAGAGCAGCTTTTCAGTTATTAAATGCAAAAGATAGGCAGAAAGACTCACAGACAAACAGCAACTGAAAGACAGTAAAGGTCTGGCAGAGCATTTGGTGATGTTTATGGGTTCTACACTCCAGGCTGTCACTGACTGCACCGGATTTTCATCCAAGCACTAAAAACAGTCCTTATATTTGCTCCTTATGTTGGCTCCACAGTGTGGTGGTTAACACATTTTACTGGCAAGCAAAAGATTGCCGGTTGCAGGTGGAGACACAAATCTACTTTGGGGCTGAATCAGGAAGGCCACCCGGTGTGGAGACCACTTGTGACAGCTGAAAATAGCACGCATCAAAAAGAATCCTTAAATTTAAAACGATGCCACGTTGTCCAGTTACTTTTGAAGCTCTGAAAATGTGGAACTAAAAAAATTAAAAACACTGTAATTCATATAAAAATGTCTGTAATTTCCAAACAGTTATTTCAATATTTTTTAAGCCCTCCCCAAATTAACCCGATCTTCTGTATTTGTGTCACATCTTGACTGTTCAGGCTAAAATCCACTGTGGGTACACTGAACTTTAGCTCAGAAAATATGATGCAAAGCATTTATTTAAAGACACAGATATTGTGTTGTTTCCTCTTTATTAATGTGAACTCTTTTTATCTAAAAAAACAAAAACAAACAAACAGATTTCACACTCCTTTTAGCATGACCATGACTCGAAGTTTACTGAGTTTCACAGTGGCGGCAGGCTCTTGTTTATCTTTCCTGCTTTCCTCCTGTGTGGGATTAATTGAATTAATTTCTTCGAAGTGTTTGCTCTTTGATCAGGTCGTGTCTGGCTACATCGCCCCTCTGAAACATCCCTGACACCCCAGTTTTGCTTTCGCAGGCTTGAATGCGTTGCTCAAAAAGGAGCTCGGGGAATCCAATTATTTCTCATAGGTGTAAACAACCTTTAGTGTCCACAGCCAGGTGAACGAATGTTGTTTCACTGCCTTCAATCTTACTCGTGGCTGTTTTTTTTTAATGTGTATCCATAATGAAAGCATGCTGGAACCTAGGTTTATTTGTCTGCATGATGCACTGCTCCTGGCTCTCATCTTAAGTCTAAAAACACAAAAAAAACATACTTTTTTTGATCCTCGGAGTGAAAAGTGTAGCCTTGAGTGGAGGAAAAGTTTCTGTTGACCAAATTGATCTCTGAGGAGAACTACACAGCTTTAGTGTTTTGCACGAATGTGGATCAAAATGACTTATTTTTAAGCAGCAATTTATTTTTGACTTGAGCCCGGCTACATAACACAGCCTCTACATAATAATCATACGCTCATTAAGGCTGCGGACTCTGCTGGAGATATTTCTTAGTTTTTGCATTCGGAAAATGCTGCTGAATCTATTTGTGTGTGTTTGTGTGTCTTTTTTTTCTTGAAAATTAAACACCAGTGGCTTCGCAGCTACTTCCCTCTGTTCATCCAGACTACCATCCTGTCCCTGCTGATTTCCTGCCAGGTGCAGATCTGCAGGTTTGCCAAACCAAAGGCCCGACCTGCTGTTCCAAGAAGATGGAGGAGCGGTATCAGGTAGCGGCGCGCAGCAATATGGAGTCTGGTCTGCAGGTTGTCAGCGCACAACTCAAACGTCTCATCATCCAGAACGCCGCGATATTCCAAGGTAAGCAGTCTGCACAGTTCATCCAAGACCTGCCTCGAAGAAAGACGAGATAATTTCATCTGGCACGCACAACAAAAAAACAACCCAGTGTCACAAATGCACACATTTAAACACATAAATCAACAGTGTTCACTTTCTTGGCTACAATTTTTTTTTCACATCGGCAGCTCACTCCTCCAGGCAGTGAGTCACGTATAAATAAAGCTGTAGCAAAATGCATACAGACAGGAGGCTGCTGTTCAACTAAATGTTGGAATGGCAGCGACGCGTTGTTTAAGTGACTTTAGATGTAGTGTGGTTGTCTGTGCCAGACATGTTGCTCCAGAAAGTGACAGCCTCCTGAGATTTGGCGCACTGCAGTTGGCGATGACTGTTATTCACAGGGAAAGAGAGAGAAAATCCCCCACGACAGTCAGCAGCCTTCCTGGAAACCTGGATGAGAGCGGTCAGAGGAGGCGCGCTGCTAGGACTAACTCAAGCGAACAGTCGCATGCAAAATAACAACTCGGGGAAACGGTGACGCGAAAAAAAGACGTAGATTTTGTCGAAGGTGCAGGAAGCAGGTGAGTGACTGAACAGTGAAATGAAATACCTGGTGTAGCAGGTGCTACTCAGGTGTGCAAAGACTATTACAGTGTCCGAATCATTCTGTTAAAGAAAATGTACGATGCTTCTGTGTTTTCCTGTTGAAAATTAGATGAAAAGAAAAACACTCTTGGAAAGTAAATGCAAAGTTATAACCTGCAGTAGGTAAAGGTGTTTCCTCCTGCTTCTAGTGTATGCATGGTTCAGTAGTCCAAAATAGTCCAAACTATGACATTTGTCATGCTAAAGCCAATATGTACAGATAAGATCTTCACTCTGAGAATAAAGCTTAAAATACGACTGTTATCCAAGTATTCCTCTCAGCCGGACTGGACCAGTGAAATTATGAGTTAAATGGGTAAAATTACAGAAAAGGTTATGATAGTTCACTGTCCAGATTATCCTGTAATTATAAAGTTTTTACTGTGAACTCACTGACCTATTAACCGCCCTCAAAACCCCCCAAACCCAGACATTTTGATATACATGGCAGAAAAACTGAAATTTTTTTGTCATCGTTTAGCTATTATTTAATTACTCTGGTGAAGTATGAATTTTAATGCCTCTTTATGAATAGAATAAGCTGTAAAAGTTACAAAAATACAGGCAAAAATCTATGCACTCCTTCACATTTTCCGGAGCTGCCCAGCTGGCCAGATTGGACTCTTCACTTGGCTGATTCTGGCCCCTGGGCCATATGTTTGACACCACTGCTCTACATGGATGCTTTCAGGTGACCTGGGAGAGAAAAAACAGGCAGTGAAAAGACACTGCTTCTGGTTTGTAAGATCCTGGGCATCGGTTAAGAACTCCTGTCACCAGTCAAAAAGAAGGGAAATTAAAATCTCAATACGGCCACGTCTCAAGAATGACAAGTTTGACAAAGACCACTCTCCAGGGGAGAGGAAGAAAAAGCGGACAGCAAAAGAAGTGGCTGGATAACATCAAAGGAACTATTAGGGCTGATGCAACACAAGTCCAGGCTAAGAAATGAGACAGACATAGAGAGAGCTGGCCGGTCGTGTGACTGCTGTGGTGTCTCCACAGTACGTGGGATCATTGGACACATGCATCGTAAGAATCCTCCAGAAGCCTAGATTATCCACAGCACACTCATTGGCTAATGACTTGTGATTGACAGGTAATCACAATACGTCTTCTAGTAAGGCAATAAAGCAGAGGTGTCAAACTCCAGGCCTCGAGGGCCGGTGTCCTGCAGGTTTTAGATCTCACCCTGGGTCAACACACCTGAATCAAGTGATCAGTTCATTACCAGGCCTCTGGGGAACTTCAGGACATGTTGAGGAGGTAAATCAGCTGTGTTGGATCGGGGAAACATCTAAAACCTGCAGGACACCGGGCCTTGAGGCCTGGAGTTCGACACCAGTGCAATAAAGTAACGTGTTAGTGTACTACATGCAGTAATTACATTACAATTGTAATCAGATAAAAAGGAAAAAAAAACATGAAACATGTTTTTTCTTTAATCAACTGATTTCAGTTGAGTGGAGATGCGGACATTGTTTTTATTTTTATTGCACTGCAGGAAAGAGCACAAAGTTCAATCGGCACCCAGGACAGAAAAAGAACTTGTTGTGCTGCAAACAGACTCTTTGCAAACATCTGCAGAAACAGCATGCTAACACAAAGCTAGCAAAAAAAGCTGAGTGACTCCCAACCCCAGTGACGAGCAGTCAGGCTGTAGGCTCTGTTTCTACCTGCTCATGTTTCTAAAGTAGAGTCTCTGTGATGATTACTTTGAAGTCTCTCTGCGCTGGTTTTCAGCTTTGCTTTGCGTTCATACACGAACAATGAAAGAAAGATCACACGTGTCCTTGGCAGGACGGCGATTTCGATCAGTGTGTGGAACTGTAGCCTAACTGGTAATTAGGTTACAGTGTGTATCAGGTCATTTTACCAGACAGTAATGTACTGAGTAGTGTGATGAATCTTCCAGGGAATAATGAAGTTACGTACTTCGTTACTGTCAAGAAATGTGATGTGTGCTACATAACATTTTCATTTAGTTACAATCCCAACACTGCCAGTGAGCGAGTGGTTTCACAGTCAGAGTTGTTGTTTTAAAAAAAGAAAAAACCAAGATGGCGACGGCAGAAATGACACAATCTCACTTTGAATGAAAACTTTACAAAGTGGTTTCAAATGAGCTGGACGGCAACAAAGAAACACACTGCTCGTTTCTCTCTGTCGCCACGCTATCGACAGCTCTTTCGAAGTATCCCTTTCACTTTTAATGTTGAGCTTTTGTTATCGTGCTATGCAGGCCTTTTCAACCCAGCAAAGCAGCACTGTTTACTGTCTCGGGGTTTCCAGTTGAAGAGGGACTCACTGGGCCAACTTTTTTGAGAGTACACACTTATGGGCTGTGAAATGCGGCACCATCCTGACACGGCAATTAAAACTTGAGGTTTAATGGGGACCGTGGGGTTTGCTTGACTTGGTTGTTTCACACTAACAGTGTTAGAGATTGCCGCTGTGGTTTGGCTGCTCTTTCCTAGAAGGGGTTCAATACTAATTGCTTTAGCATAGGGCTGGAGAGAACTCCCCAAACAGCCCACGGACTGAAATCCTTTTAACATCCTGGTCTTATCTGTTTCCCTCAACTTCATTTTCATCCTCTCTGTCTTCTCCTCCTTTCTTCTCTATCTCTCTGCGACCCTGCCATTCTCTCTCGCCCTCTCCTTTCTGTCTCGTTCAATCTGCTCAACTTTTCTCTCTCCTTCTGTCTTCCCCTCTTTTTCTATCTTCCTTTCGCGTTGGTGCGACTATTGGGAATTGAGTGCATGCCTTGTTTGCAGTCTTCTTTGCAGCTCTCTGTCTCTTCTCTTCAGCATCCACTTCTGCCAGAGATCAAAGGGCTCCCCCTCTTCACTCCTCTGTCTCCAATCTCTCCATCCCTGCATCCTCCTCTCCTTCCAGCTCCACCTGCCTGCTCTGCTTTCCCAAGCCTCAGACTACACCAGAGTTTTCACCCTTTTGAAGTGAACTTCTGCAAACAATGGAAAAGTAATGGCTCTGTCTATCTTTGTCTTTTAAGTAGTAAGATGACAGGCCGCCTTAACTTTAGCTTTCTTTAGGATCAATACCAGGAAATAGGTAAGGCATTAGGAATTGTGCTTTGCGCATGTTTCAAATGCCAGTTCACAATCTAATGAGCCTTAGCTGATCTCTTTATAGCATAGCAGGAAAATACAACATAATGGATAAAACACCGCATCCTCTCTAATATGACAGATGATTGGATTTCACTTTGATTCGCATTAGCGCGATCATACGGCCGTGTTCGCCGAGATTGCCTCACGTTCAGCGTCTTGATGATGTCAGTTTAGTTTCAAAATGAGAATCTGTACCCTGCGCAGGATGCACAGCTTTAAATCTAATCTTTGTAACGAGAGTCTGATCTCATGCATGCTGAGAATTTAATTTGGTAAATAAATCATGGAGTTCAATATTTCTGACGAGTGCATTAGTATGTGATGTTGCACATCGGTGAACATGTTTTTTATTGCAGAGTTTGGAGTGGTGAGAGTAGATGATAGTGATTAGGGTAATTTGAGAGTCTTTAAAGGGGCATTGCATAGATTTTAAACATAGAGCTTGATCTATGCTTTTCACTAGTAATAACACATCTGGTGAAAGTTCTCATATACGGTCCCACGTGGCTTTTTAGCCTGTCCTCAAATAAACATATAAATAAATAAACACGTGACATCACAAGCTTTGGGACCACAGACTGTATATAAAAGATAGACAAGCCTGGACTTCAGCATAGTCGCTATTACAAAATTGGACTTTTGAAACTGGGTGTGATGAATGTAACCACGACTGAAAACATACCCTGCTTTATCATTTCTTGTACTAACTATACTAATAATAATATTAAATAATATTAATAATATTAAAAAAGACTAAACAACAATCAGTGAGATCATAGGTTCGACTGCAAGTCTTTACTTAGGTCATGAGTCGATCAAATGAATAAATCGCATTTATACAATTGGGCTGCTTTTAGTTTTTTGCAACTGCCCCCTGCTGGCCATTAGAAAGAATGCAGGTGTAAGGAACTTACAGGAATTGGCCATGCTTTTTACACAGTGTGCAAAAAAAAATGGTATTTAAATTTTTCAGTTGTATCTTTTTATTAGATTCGATTGAAATAAAGAATTGTATACTGGTAATACTTTTGATAATTTACATTTTAAAAACTTAATTCTAAGACACTGCAATTAAGTGAAATGGGCGTGTTCATAGTTTAAAGTAGATACGCCCCAGGAGAAGGAGGAGGGACTCCCAGTTGCTGGGAACTGGGTGATAGTCGGCCACCAGCCAATTGGGACATGTGGAGGCCACACCAATCTTTAATCTACAGTCTGTGTTGAAGACTTCAAATTAAACAGACCACCCATAAGTCGACTATCTGGGTTATAGAGTTACAAAAACGTGGTCTCAAGGTCCTATCTCTATAAGTCTCTCATCAACACAGGCATGTAAACACTAAACTGTTGCATAAGCCCTTTGAGTGCCCTGTTTTCTGACTGCTTGTGCAATCATACAGTCTAGACAATTTTGAAAAATAGTGAGAAGATAATGACGGCTTCTCACAGCTCAAGCTGGCAACCTTTTAATTGCTTGATTTGTGTGACTAACACTCGAAAGCCCCTGGAGTGCTCGAATCACGATTCAAAATAGACAAAAGAAGAGAACCATCAGATTTGAGGAGCTGGAATTAGGAAGAATATCTGAAAAACTAAAACACTTAGTGTGGGTTTGATTTTATAGCATCCAGCTGACAGTGACCAAACACTGATGTTGTGAGTGCTGCCCGGGGCAGTGAATTTATCATTTTGGTTAGCTGCTTCAGCACTAAAGTTCTTAAGCGGACTGTCAGCACTAATTAGAATGAACTTTCAGGTGTGATTTTGAGTTGCACATGTGCGGTAAACGGTCTGCTCTGAAGAACAAGTCCAAAAATGACGTCTTTATGTTGAGGCTTAGCGAAGTAAGCCACAGATTTGTGTTTGTGATGTGATTACACTTCACACCTCATCTCATCCCCTCTGACTCACCCATCCTCCCTGTCGTCTGTGTAACTGCCCGACAAAGCAGAAATTCATCCAAAACTGTCTTCTGGCATTTTGGGTGATTGGCAGCTCTAATTGATGTTATTTCCCCAGTGTTGTCCTTCAGAGCTGCGCTGCCACTGTTGCGACGACACTCAGCCTGAGCCCGCAGATTAAAAATGAAATTATACTTCTCTGTTAATGAGAGACGCGTTTATTTAACTTTAACTAACTTTTATTGGAGTGATCTCTTTTTGCATTAGTGCTGAAAGCCGCTGTAGCTGATTGGCACTGCGGGCTGGATAGGGCTGCTTTCTTGTGCGGCGCTTGTGTAAAAAATGACATATCAGAAAATGACCACAGTGCTGTCTCGCTCAGTTTCAGCACAGCTTGGCGTTCCCGAGGAATAGTCTTCACCCAGAAGGGAGTCAGATTCAAGTCCAAGAGCAAGCCTAATTAATAAACATGAGAGGACAGGATTGGCCCGATTGCTTATAAAGTGGAATGTGTGGGGAGGAAAGTTGTGCAGTGCAAGCGTGCGCGCGCGTAGATATCAGAGAGTCTGTGTGATATCTGTTGAAAAAAGTGGGACAGCCAGCCTGGCGCTCCTGGAATGACTCAATGAGAAGGCTGGCTCAGTGGGGTGTTCGAAAACAGGTCTGACTTGGACTACTTTCAGGCAGCATGAGGGCGATCTGCGTGTGGCTTCACTCGTTGCCGCGAGGCAGGGGAGCTTTCTCCACTTTACTCTGAACTCACAGGGGTGATGCTCTGTAAATTATCAGGAGTTTGGAAAGAGTTTGAAAGGATGCTCGTATCTTTTTATCAAACATAAAGACACCGGGAGTCCTGCCGTGTTTATTGCTCAACAAACTTGGCAAATGTTTTAGTGAAGAAGAAGACACACACACGCACACTCCATCATTTTAAAAGGGAATAAATCTTTTGTGTCCTTGAGATCCTCATGCCTCGTTCCTAGCGGGCCAACAAATTAGCATCTCATTAGCAGTCTCAAAAAATTCCATCGACTTCCCCCGCTTCTTCTGGACGAGTTTTAATTACTCTGAGTGTATAAGGAATTACAATGGCAGACCCCCTGTGGCCGTAGTGGAGGTGGTTGTTGACCTTGACAGGAGTTTGCCCTCATTTGTCTCTGATAGTGCTGAATGGACATTTGCTGTGGCAGTAACCCAAACGAGATGTGGCAGGAGGCGGATGATGCAGAAACCTGGCAGACTCGAGCTGCCTCTCCTTCCAGCAGCCAATAATCAAAACCAGACCTCGCTGCCCTCTGTATCCCTTCCCTGTCTCCTGCTTGTTAGCCATCCGCTCGATCCTAAGTGCTCCGGGCGTCTGGCCTGAGCAGGCCTTTCCTCTGCTCTTCCCATCATCTGCTTTCCAATAATCATCCCGTAGCTCGCTCGCTCCATGGAGTCATTTTGTCTTCTGGAAAAGTTTCCCTGAGTAATCCAATAACGGTGAGGGCTGGTGGGATGTATGCCTGCAGTGAGATGTCTGAAGTTGTTTACTTGCTGCCCCGGGCTGATCTAATAACTTAATGATGGGGAGAGGCAGTGTTGCTATGTCCAATGGGCTCCTTCGAGCATCGTTTACCAGACACGATGAGATATACCAGCCATTACCACATCTTCTTTTATCAACTGGTAACTTGGTTTTAAACTAATTGCTGCTGTTTTATCATTGTGCGTCACTTATTAGTTTTCCCGTAATGAGATTTTCAGTACTTTTTTGATCCCTCTGCTGGGCCGGCAAACTGTTGTACAGATTGATACTTAATAAAGCACTGTAATTCTGAAGGGTGTGCTGTCTGTCTGACTTCTGAGGTTTCTCTTGGAGCTCTGGAGCCACAGAGGAAAAAGCGTGTCTCTTTGCTGTGAGCCCGAGAGAACATAGTGAGCTAGATGAAGAAACAGCAGCAGCAGCAGATACAAAGGAGCACCCAAACATCCAGGTACAGCAAATGTACGAAGCCTCCTTATTGTTTCTGTCGCTGTTTTGTGGAGAAAGCCTAATGTGATTTACTATTGGCAAACGGATGTTTGGGTGCCACTGAAATTAAACTCTAACATGTGTGTTTTTCTTTTGTGTGTCATCCTTTTCTGCACGACAAAGGCAGAAGCTGAGAAGTACTGCAGACAGAAATGTATTAATCTTGCTTCTTCGCATGTTCTTTTAGATTGAAGTGGAAAAATTGGAAGAACATACATGAATGTGTTAACAAAGTTGTGTTGTGAATCACATTACCTTTAGTAATGGTGTAAAAACACATTTGCAGTCTTGTAAGAACCAAAAAATCAATATGTGTTTTATGCCAGCAGTGCTTTGAATTCAATGAACTGATGTCAGAATTCTCAGAAACTCTTGTTATTATAACGGCGCTTCAGCTATTTGGAATTCTCTTTTAGTAGGACTTTGAGTACATGTCACCTTTTTTCATTTCCTTGAAAGAAGGCACAAAATAGGCAAACTGAATTGAAAACAGTTTCTCAGAGTGATGAAAAAGTTGTGCAAGTTTGTGGCTTCCTGGACTAAGTAATGTGAGTGAGTATGTGAGTAGTATAGCCTGGTGGTCATTTGTTTGGCCAGCTACACCCTCGCTCTCTGCCTCCACTATCTGAACTTGATCTTTGGCTCAGTGCTGAATTCACCATTTTCCTTTCATGTAGCATAAATGGTCAACACTGTTTCCACAGGAGGTCGGTAAGTCTTTTTTTCCCTAGCCTTTAGGTGGGTACACTTGTGATGTGGCATTGGTCTGAATGTCTTTCATCAGATTTTGCTTTGCTGAGTCACACCATTGGTCACAAATTGCTTTTAGTCATGTCTCAGATTGTTATCATAATTATGCATTTAGGTTCACCCTCTAGTTCTCTCCATATTATATAGAGGAAAATGGTGCAACAGGGGATACAGTATCCTGTCCCACGCTAGGCTACTTAATACACTGAAAATATATTATTAATACAGGCTCTGTCAAAAAGAATTATCCAGTTTCAAAGTGCTTTAATTCCACAGCCATTCACTGGTAACAACTGAAACTACATTAAAAAGAGCGGATTCGTGACTTAAATGTGGTTTCTGGTAGTTAGCATAACAACAGCAATGGCTAAAGTGATTCCAGACATGCTAACAAAAATAAGGGACAAGTCTGACTGTCGTATGGACATGTGCTGTGTGTCCAAGGGGGACCCTTTAGCACGTGTGAGAATTGTAAGTTTTGTATGTAAAACTATATTATAATGACGTCAGATCAACCTCAAACTCTGCAGATGCAGCTAAAAGGTTTGCTGTGTGTTTGGCTTCCATACTGTGTACTTCCATACTTGTGTTATTTTGAGTGTGTTCACACTATCAGGTGTGATCCTGAATACTTTTCTGGATGGTGTGTGGACTATGTGTTGCATACTTTGCTCCCATAATGGTGGGAAATGGAAGGAGAACCAAACAAGGCAATGCTTGATATCTAGCTAACTGTTAGCTAGATTAACAGTGAGGTTGTTATTGTAATTACCTAAAATAAAAAAAGCAAAGCAAAAAGAATTAAGCGTGAAAAAACATTTTTAATTGACCTAAGTAAAACAAAATAAAACAATCCTGTTAAAAAAGTAAAATAAAAAAAATATTTAAATACTAAGTAACAAACAGAAAGAAAAAATACCCATAATGCCTCAAGCAATGTATAAGAATAAAATACTTCATGCAGTTATTTAGGTATATATCAGATTTATTCACCTTATGAACTCCAATGTGCCACATAAATTATCTAGTATATAAAAAGTTCTATAACATTGACACACTATACTATCAAAAGAGAAACATTCTTCAATAAAACTCAATAAAAGGTCTTGTGTAAGACCTTTTATTGAGTTTTTCTTTTCTGGGCATTAAATTTTTATGCTTCTGCCAGGAGGAAATGTAATTTATTTCAACTTTATATCAGCTGTTTGCTCTAAGTATTACTGTCATCATTTGTGGTCATGGGACCAATCATAGGTGATTTAAGGTGGTAGTGCCTGTGTTTCATTCTCTGATGAAGAACAGGTGTGCGCTAAACGTCACACACTACTTAAGATGATACTCATAAAGTAAACTGGAGTTCTGCAGCGTGTGAGCTGTTAATTCCTTTGTTGTAATTATTTGATTTTTTTTGTAACTAAATAAAGGGTAATGATTTGAAAAGTAAAAATTTTTAAATAAATGTCTTTTCATACAACTCAAATATCTAACATAAATTAGCCGTATTAGGCATTAGGATTTGTTTATTGAGATTTAGAGTGTACGCCAGAATCGTGATGTTCTGGAAGAAAAAATTGTATTCATGTTCTCCAGAGGATTTTGATTGTGAGCCATAGGGGGTGTCCAAATTCACAGGCTGCATCCTCCTGAGGCCGCATTTGTAGTCCAATTATGTCACAGTGACGCGATGAAGGCTGTCCAAATTTGTAGACTCCTCCAAATGCGGCCGACAAATGCGTCCTCCTTTTCCCCAGATTTGAAGCATGGGTCAGTGTCACTACCCGATCCGTACCGGAAACCCGATCGGTACCCCGCATGCGCAAATCTTACGTCACTTCCTCTCTTTGCCAACATTGCGACATTCAATATATTTGAATGATACGGTTAGCGCCCAGTTAGCTCCTAGCATTTCTCAACAGCTCTGCCTCCTTTTCGACTGCCCGGGACATTTAAACAATGGATAATCCGTATACAAAGAAATCATGCTTTTCTCCTCAACAGAGAGCGTCCCCGATTGAGCAACAGCGCTGTAAAATAAGAAGAATGGCGCCTAATTACAGAGTTAATAATGCAGACTTTGTAATATCTCACGTGTAGATTCATCAGCCAGATTAAGTGTTTACTGACAATTGACAGTGATAGCGCACATCATCATCACTATTCCAACAATCCTCTCCTCACAGACAAGCATAAACACACTCGACTATCGCTAAATCAGATTTAACACACGTTTGTAATGACGATAATTCAGTTTATAATAGGGTTTATTCGCTCGGTCAGCAGGTGGCGGTATCCTCGTACACTGGGGAGTAAACTGCCATTAAACAAACAGAAGAAGAAGAAAACATCTGCACATGCGCGGTACGGATCGGGTAGACCCGATTTGTACGGTCAGACTTTACACATGCGCAGTAAGGATCGGAGAGTCCTGATCCGTAACTTTCTTTTTATTTTTCGTTTTTGTCTACATTGTACTGAAATGCTTCATTATTGCAAACATTTTAAGATATACTTGTTATTCTTAACATCTTAACTCTTACTCTGACCCATAACTATCGTAAAACGCTACGACCGGAAGTAGAAACCTTTCGCGCATGCGGGGTACCGATCGGGTTTCCGGTATGGATCGGGTAGTGACAGTCAGGTGTATACTTCGTGGCCCAAAATATCCCAGAATTCATAGCGCGGCCAGTAGGGATGGGTATCGAAAACCGGTTCTTATTGAGAACTGGTTCCCACTGTTTCAATTCCTTGGAATTGTTTGCCATTTTTGCAAACGATTCCCTTATCGATTCCAGTCGCCCCGAATGACGTCACCACGTTGCGGAGCATCATTTACCTGGCAGGAAACACGGCGCCTAAGCGGCTCAAACGCCCAAAAGTTTGGTTATACTTTACGAGAACGGATGACAACAGGGCAACTTGCAATACTTGCAAAGTAGATATTTCATTTAAGGGAGGAAACGCTACGAATATGCAAAAGCATTTGCTCACAAAACACACGATGACCTTAAATGAATGTCGTGTTTTTAATTCTGCTCCGGACTCGTGAATCTCAACCCAGCAGCAGCGGTAACGTTTGCACGTCCTCTCCCGTTAATGCGGCAGGTAAATAATCAACTAACAGTGCATATTATGTTAGCAGAGTCTGGCCGGCTCAGATGCTGGCAGTTCTCGCTGCAGTCTATCGGTAGCGTCTCCTTTCAGGCCAGGATAGACGAATGTCACCGAGCAGTGACTAAGTTTGTGGTAAAAGGCTTGCACCCATTTGCCACAGCAGATGCCCAAGATTTTCGGAATGTGTTTAATTGTAGGCAGGGAGATTACTGGATATTCTTGTGTAATTGCTACAGAATAATTTATGTTATACTTTGTTATTGCTACAGAAGAATATTTATTTTATTATTTTACATTTACAATTTTTTTTCCTGGGGGCCCTGTGACACCCCATTGAAGAGCCGTAGGCTGGATCTCTTAAGATCTCACTGTTGGGTTTGTAAGGCCATGTTACTCCTAAATTTCTACCTTGTTCAAAGAGAAAATGTAAAACAAAGTTCTAAGCTAATCGAACTTAGTGTTCTCCTTTAAAAAAAAAAAAAGAATCGATAAGAGAATTGATAAAGAATCGAATCGTTAAACAAAATCGAAAATGGAATCGGAATCGTGAAAATCTTATCAATACCCATCCCTAGCGGCCAGCCAATTCCAGTTTCCAACAATGGCGGCAGCTGCTTAGTTTTAATATTACTCTTATTAATCTTTCTGGATCACAAAATAAACTTTCAAGATGTTTTCAGGTGAGAATATAGCTGTGTAAACTTCAAATATCTGCTCGGTTTATCAAGACATCATATATTTGCAAAAGTGCTCCGACGTTTTCTAAGACATCTGTTACCCACCAGCTCGATAGCTAGCCCGGGGTTCAAGGCTCACTAGAGCCGGCGAGAGCAGCGAACTCCCGGCACATCGTTTTCAAACCCCCCGCAGTCTTTCACTACTCAGGTTAAACATGATTTATAAGTCACTTAGATAACTTAAAGATGTTATTGTTTGTCTTTTTTCAGTGTTTTACTTGTTTGTGAGTAAATCGGTTTGGCTGAGATTACAGCTGAATAAACGTCAAACGGAAAACTGATTAAAGTGTGAGATGATCGAGAATTTACGGCAGTGTCCTGATATATTTTAGATAGCAAGGAGCAGATGCTGAGTTTATTAATCTCCACCGAGACAGCTCAGTGGAGTTTAATAACTGAAGGCTAGAGCATCCCATTTCACAGCCGCTCACTTCGGGCCTACCCAGCCTTCGGAGGACCCGGCCCACGAAGACCGCAAAGGCCGGGTCCTCAGGAGGATGCAGCCTATGAATTTGGACACGGCTATATTCTTATGATTACTATTACTTTCTATGTGCTACAAGATTGTGACATGATGGTACATGCTCCTTTAGAAACTGCAAGTCTGTATGATACCAAACTTATTTCAACAATAAGGTAATTTATTTATGATATGTTGCAAAAGAACTACTGTACCCACAATTCTAAATAGAAATGACAGCGTGTGATCGGTAGAGCTCACTGTGACTACGGAAACGTCACAAACTGCTGAGTGGTTATTGCAGTCAGGAACACATCATTGTGTCATTACAAAACATATTTAAAACTCTTATTATACAACACTATGATGATGAAACGGATTCAACTGGAAAAGGGATTTACAGTGCATTATTCTTAGCAAATTCCAAATAATGATAGAAGAATTGGTTTAACCGCCACTTTCAAACCTCAAACAAGTGGACAGGTGTTCTGTTTGACTTGAAGTAAAGTAAGCCTGTCAAAAACGGGTACAGAGTACATATAGTGGATATAAAATGGTACTGAAAGACATCTATAAATTAGAAACACTTTACTTTTATACAGAGACAACAGCAGGTTTATTGAGGTTTGCTTCACTGGTCCTCTAACCCGGGCTAACTCACATCATACTAACTAATCAATGGCTTTGTTTATTGGTGGAGAGTCTGTAGAAACAATTTCATATCATTCTTTTTATTCCCCCAGATACAGTTTTTTTTTCTTTCTTTTTTTACATTCTTTTATTTTTCCATTGTTTGGCTTTCCAAAGTGTTCGCCTTATCTCTGCAGGCTTTTGTGTTGGCTGCTAGTCGCTCCTGTCTCCACAGGAAGCCTCAGCCTCCTATTCCCAACAGGGTTGGCATCCTGTTTAAAGTGCTCCTGTAGTCTTGTGCGCGTCGCAGTACACCTTTTTAATCGGGCCTCTGTCTTTTGATTTGACCACGCTCAAGCCCCCCTCAAAAAATGCAGCGTCTGTCTCTCTGCTGATAATATGTCAGCCAGTCAGCACCCCATGGGGTACTTATTTGCATATTATTTCAACTGTGACTCTGGAAATCTTCAATAGGAGAATTATCACCCCAGGAAGAAATGAGCCAACTCCCTCAGACGAACTCTTTGGGCTGTTCGTCTTATTCACTCCCACCATTATTTTTTAAACAAAGGCTCATTCCTCCGTTGAGATTAGGAGCCGGTGTAGTATGTTCATATTAAATTTGGAAAAACCTGTGAAAGATTGGTTAGCTTTGCTTCTGAGCTTTTAGAATTAAATCTTTAGAAATAAAAAGAATTTAAAAAAGAAGAAATTGCTTTAAAAGTTGCAGGTCCATTTTTTTTGTTTGTTCCGATCTAGCTTGTGTCCTTGAATGTTTTCTCGTGAAAAGCAACATCTTACTCAACATAAATGAGCCTTTCATGGTTCTGAAGTGAAGCTTTTACTTGTAGTTGCGTCTGCAAATGCACTCATCCTCCTCCTTGAGCTGGGACGCAGGCGTTTGGGCTTCAGCTCCCACCAGATCAGAGACAACACTTAGCTCTGGCAGATCTGCCTCATTAGATTTATTTATTCTATAGAGTTTTGACTGAGCTTTGGCGTCACCTCAGCGGAGCGTTATCTGTGGGGTGAACGCGTGGTCCCGTTCAGTTCTACAGTTGCGACATCACCTACCCTGTTGTGTTCTGTAAGCCGACGCGGAAAGACAAAATTGTCATGGGTGGTTTCTAGGGACGAGCCTGGCTCTCAGTGTTTGAGCCACGTTTGAATGATGTGCCCTGTTGCACGCCTCTCGAGCCGAATTTCATCATAGAGGAAAAAACAAACAGTGTGGAGTGGGGATCAAAGTGTCATTTGAAATGCTATCATCAAAAAGCGCTGTAGGGACTGACAGCTCCTCCCAGCTCCAACTGAGGGAAGCAGCCTTTGTTTCTTTCCAAGTCTGATGACTAGTGCATCAGCTGGGAAGGGAAAGGGAAGAGCTCGGATTAAAAAAAGGAATAGAGAAAATGAAGAGTAAGTAGCAGAAATGCAAAGTAAAGAGAAAAGGATGAAAAGCAGCATATTGATATGTACACATCGCCTACCAAGCTAATAAGCTCCTTTAAATGAATCACCCAGTGTCTCCATACATCATGTGAGACTTTTTTCTCCCGCTTAATGGATGATACAGATCTGCTTTTCAGAAATGCCTACAGTTCTTTTTAATCAAAGCCTGCTCTGCCAGCGAAATCAATGCAAATGTAAGCTCACATCTGAACAGCCACATCTATTAACAAGGCGCACTTTAGAAGGCACACATTTGTCTTCACATTAACCCAAATGGAGTCTATTTTTAGATGTCACTTTGTTTGCATCCTTGCACCAGGGCGGGCACGTTTGGTCTTGATCTGGAGGCTGAATGATTCTTTATAGCTGATACACTGTGGCTCCAAAAGTTCCCTTTTGCTCAAAGCTCTCACTCCCTCAGTCTGAAGTTATTTGAGCGCAGCTCTGTGGGGGCAACCCAAGCAAGACCTGAAGGTGTTTGCCTGTCAATCTTTTTCTTTGTGCACCACGTTTGGCAGGTCGTGGCATGGGACCCCTGTTCCAGAATTAATCTTCAAGGTTGCGTTGTTTGTGAAAAGCCGCCTCTGCTTTGCCGAAATGCACTCCGCAGTCGGTTCGCGCATGTCTGACATGTTTAAGTGTAATTCAGGTTACTATTTCATGGTATCAGCAAAGCGTTTGCATGAATAGGAAGATTGTAGGACTGTTACGGCAGCCAGGAGTGAGCCATTTATCTCTGCTCATCTATTTTTCCGCAGTTCATACTTCACCTCCCGACCCCACCAGGTTGCCCTGCAATCGTGCACTTATAGTTCAAAGAGATGCATTTTTCATTTCGGCCTATGAAATATTGAAAAACTTACGCAATGTGTGCTCAGCCATGTGAACATAACAAGCATGTCAGGTCAGAGTGGAGCAGGGCAGAGGGGCTTATCTCCCATCTTTGGGATCTCATTGCCTATTTCCAACAATATAACAACATTTATTCAAATTCAACTTCCTCTTGAGGAAGAAGACTCGCTGTTTCTCAACCAACACTATCATGGAGACAGTTCAAATGACTTATGGCTGTTATTGCAGTGAGACTATAAGGATTTCTAAGTTGCAAAGATAAAGTAATATGATATTTACAACATGTATAACCTTAGAACTTAGCCCAGATTAGTTGTCTAAACTGATTTTATCTATATGGAGCCAGAGTGAAACTGGGATTTCCTAGTTTTGTTAATTCAAACTACACATGCAGTTATGCAAATGACATAGAAGAATATGAGACTGTGGCTCAGGGAGAAATGCTTTGAGTTTAATTGCTTATGTTAGCATAAAGCCATGTTAGCATATGTTAGCATAAAGCTAAGCAAAATAAAAATGCTATAATGGAAATGTAACTTAATCTCCAAAAATATAGCATAGAGTCCCATGACCAACATGGAACTGGCAAAAACTGCTGCTTCTCTCTGCTTCTCCCAGTACACAGGTTTAATGTTTAAATGTCCACCACTACAGCACTGAAAGCATGTTAAAAGCCCAACAAAGTTAGCTGGAGTAGATCATCTGCTAGGCCTCTTCCACTATTTTTAGTCTTAAACTGTGCTGCTTTGCTGTGTGTGCTGTTAGCTAACATGATTAACACCATGGCTTATTGTGAGGTAGAGACTATCACACAAGCTTGTAGTTGTGTTTTGGGGAATGAAATTCTAGTTTATTTGGCTGTTTCTGTGTGTTGCAACAGTGCGATTAATGAATACAGCTTGCTAACCGAGCTAGCTAGCATTAAGTGATAAATTACCACGCCACCCTTTAATCCATATAGAGGTTTTTTTCAGGTCATTACTTGGCATAGTTTGGGAGTTTTCCCACCATGTTGAGCATTAAACAACCACTGGTTGCTAAGGAAAAATGTGTACTTCCTGTTTGGTTGGTAAATGGTCGCCCTAAAAACTTCCTTGCAATTACTTTGGTAGCTAGCAAATTTCTGTGGCTTCTTGTAGTTTGAAGACTGAAGACAAGACGGTTTTCATTGTGATTGGTGCTTACCAGATGACTGGAGACTGGTGTATAGGCCTGTATGACTGAGGTCTTATTTAGTTGACCCAACATTGTCACACATCCAAAGTGGGAGACAGGTATATGTCATGTGATTAGTGGTCATATGAATGCAAAACCTCATTAAGCTAACATATGTACAATCTCCAAAATGACAAAATAACACTGGACCATATTAGTTAATTTCTCTTTTCATAACAGCAGTGGCAGCCATGCACGCACAGAAACAAGTTAGTGGCATGTTCACTTTAGCTGGATGACAAGCGGCTGTGTGTTGGTTTTAGCTTAGCTAATTTAAGTCAATGGACTAGACCTCTGGACTGTTTGTGGTAAAGGTGCCTTCTGGAGCATTTTTGATACAGTTGTCTGACAGACATGACCTGCCTTGTGGTTTAATTGTACTAACTGTACTTTTGGCTCTAGGAACGCTCAACTTTAATTGAATCAAAGCAGGACTTTGCACACCAGCGGGTGATAGTACTTCCTAAGCCAATAAAGCAGTTTTTTTGGTCCTACATTAAAACTCTTTTCTTAAGAGAATATCTAGTGTGTAGTCTTCCATACAGTAATGATTGACCCTAGAAATTATTGATGAATTGGAACACTGTGTTCACCCAGCAGGAGTGTGTGAAGAGGGCACTGTAGCCCAAGGACGTGCCAAGACGGAGCAGCTTAACGAAGGAAAGAAAGAGAGGTGGAAGTGATGGTGGTGGGGAGCTGCTGTACACTTCCGTGTCTGTATGGCGTGACTGATGTGAAGAGAAATGTTTGGGTGGTGAAGAGTCTGCTGTGAGTCCCGGTGGAGCTTCATCAGTGGACCCACCCTACCACCCCTCCCATGACTGGACTAGAGGCTAAGTGGTGTGAAGCAGGGAGCTCTCCGACAAGCTCCATTACTCCTCCTCAGCCAATTCCCCTGGTCTGCCTGTCAGTGAAGAGGTGATGGGGTGGGTGCTGGGGAGTGGTGGGTCGATCAAAGGAGGTAGAATGGAGCGGAGTCTTGTTCATTTACCAGCTCCCTCATCAGCTATGTGTGCTTTTTAGCAACTTCCAAATGAAGCCTCTAAAAGTAGTTAATTCTGCCTTGTTAGGCGGACTTTTTAGCATGCACCGAGAGATCGTCTCTCTCCTCCTAAGAGCCAGCGAGACTGAGAAGTGGCGGGAAGAGGGGAGGAACAAACAAAGATGGAGAACTGTGTCACGGCTAACTTGAACCTCGTTAGTATCGATCCTCTCAGATCGAGCACCCTTTCATTTATAATTCATCTCTGCCTGATGGACACAGATGGAGGCTGGAGAGGGTGGGTGCAAGCTGTGTTTTAGTGCGTTTTCATTAGCAGTCTGAGATGTTTGCCTTTGATGGCGGCAATCATAATGAGCCACCAGGGGCCTGTGTTGCAGCTTGGGTGTCCGAGGGTTCAGCCTTGCTCTGTCAGGTCTGATGGGAGCTGCGGGCGACCCTGGTGGCCTCTGGTGCATTACAGGGGGCCGGGATGTTTGCTCTCTACTGGAGTGCTGTTGTCCCAATTCAGGGAATGTCAGTTTGAACAAGGCTAGCGGAGGGGATCGCTCCCTATTAATATTTGAGGAGCTCTCGTCGCTGCAGCTGTTTACTTAACAGAACACGCTCCGGGGCTCCCCTGAAGAGCGCGCCGCAGAGGAGCTGGCAGTGTCACCCTGTCACTCACTCCTCTTGTCCTCACCCTCCCACACCCCTCCTTGTCTCTCATGGGTGCTGTAGTGCTACCTGTCTCTTTTCCCTCGAGCTCCTTCCCTCCACCCTCACCCCCATCCATCACAGCCCTCATCGCGCTGCTTTTCCTACCTGACAGCTTCTGCTGGGACTGTCATTATTTTTCATTTCTGCAGCCATGTCACAAAAGCGTGTGCTCCCTCAGTGAATGCTGCGCCATCTGCGTTCTCCGCTTCAATTTGTAAACACATCCGTACACGTGTGATCTGCTCAGTCGGGATTGTGCCGACGTGTGACGGCGCTCTGAGCAGCCTGGGTGGATTAATGGCTGCTACAGTCAAACTCTGCCCTCCCTCTCTACCAATCTAAAGATAATAACAAGCGTTCACCCGTGCAGGCCTACCTGGTCCCGGCCTCATTTGGCTGAAGTGCATATCACCGCTCTGAAGTCAGACAGAGTTCAGGCTTTCATGCAGCTTTAATAACCGAGATTTTCCTCCCTAATTTCTCTCTGTCCTGCCTGTGCAGATATGACACAGATCACGCTGCTGAAAGGAGCATTCAGGGCTTTATGAATTATGCCCGTTTGCTTTCCTGCGTCCTTCAAAAGTGACGATCAATGCAGCACTTGTGTTTATATGCTAACAATGAAGCTATTATATACGTATAACAGTAATGTGATCTAAAAGTGGTACTGATCTTTACATCTGTCTTATGAGTAAAGCCCTGCCTTTGTGCAGGCTCCAGAACAAATACTACCAAAGTACTAAAAGATGCAGGATTTTAAATGTCCTCTTTCTGCTCTTTTAGGCCCACTGTTCTTTTTTTAAATCTCTGTCTTTGTCATGGTTGCAGCTGTGTGCAGGCTGGATGAGGACCCAATCGCAAACTCACGGAGGCAGGAATTAACTCAAAATTCACAGCTTTATTGCTGGACAGAAAAACCATACAAACTAAACTGGAAACTATAACATGTTACACGGAAAAACACACGGCCAATGAATGAGGGAGAACACGACACAGAACTGAGGGAGACGCAGACATACACAGAGGGTTAACGAGGGAAGTGGGAGCACACGGGGAACACAGGTGACACTGATAATCATAACAAGACACGGCGGGAGTAAACGCAACACTGACGTGAGACTGTCAAAGTAAAACAGGAAGTACGCAGAGGTTCAGACAGGATGAGAGAGAGCACGGGGAGAGCACAGACATAACGGGCTGGGGAAAACATGGAATAAAACACAAGGAGGGGAAACGAGGGCTCACAGATACACAGAGGGTAATCAAATAAGGAACATCTTTACAGAACCTAGGAACCACGGCATAAATAAAGAACAAAATACAAAACACACGAAAACCAAGAATACTGGGCCAACATGGCCCAGGACCATGACAGTCTTTGTTTTTCCAGTATTCTTCTCCCAACTGTCTTCCTTTCTGAAGGCTTCCTGTTCTCCTCAGTAGACCAGGATTTGTCACAGGTGTTAGCAGGAAGCTCTCGTTCTCATTATGCCATAAAGTCTTTTCTGTCCTGCTTTGAACTCTGCTTCATTTTGGCGATTTCAGCATCGAAAAGCAGACTCGATACGCCTGAGTAGATTGCATAATCTTAATGACCAGGCCCACATCAGGCTGAGAGAAAAGGTGTGTGTGTGTGTGTGTGTGTGTGTGTGTGTGTGTGTGTGTGTGTGTGTGTGTGTGTGTGAAACGCCCCGTTAATTGAAGCAACAAGAGCCTCCCTGAGCCGATGCAGATTTCCCCCTCATGTTGAGCTTTGTCTTTCGCAGCTTAATTTGCACACCTTACACCACGCTGGTATCTCTTATGTTGTGTTATTGTTTGATTCCAGGCCGTGTTTTCTCCTAGTGGGCTTGTTTGTCGAGCAAAACTGCACAGTCAAATGCACCTGGGAAAGTATAGAAGCTGCTCATGTGTCTGTCTGCACGCAACACGTTCACATACTTCTCTACGCTTTTATTTCCTCTCCTTCAACTACAAATACACAGTCATATAAACCACTCTTTGTGTGATGAGGCTTAACATCTTGTATAGGTGTATAAGGGAAAAAATATCTCTTGCTTCTGAAGGTTGGCGGAATTTCTTTAAAAACGAGGTTACTAAAGGATGGAGTATTTTATTTTTCTTTAGAACGGATTCTTTTAATTTGGCGGGGAACACAAAGACAGAAAAATGACTCGATGTATAGTTAATTGATTACTCATCAGTACTTGAGTAACTTTAATTACAGTTACAGTCATGATTAACTCAATCTTTTACTTAACTTTTCTGTCACCTTCACAACTGTCACCATCCATTACATAATGATTTCAATCCCATACTGCTTCTGTATTTGTCTGAACACTAAGCAAAATCTATGCAAAATAACCGATAAATAGCTTCTAACACCTGAAAAACTCTCATATGCTAACGTTGGTCAACAAAGCAGACAGGGGCTGATGCCTATGTTTGTCCCCTATATCAATACCTATTACCATATGATGTTTTATAGATTAGAAAAACCTCAGATTTTATTTTTTCCCCATCTGGATTGACATTATGACACCAAGTGAGCTTCACGTGCTCAAGATAAGCAATTGGTAAAACCCTAAGACTAGTCAGCAAAAGATCGAAGTTAGACTTACTGTATTTTCCACACTATAAGGCGCACTTAAAATCCTTTAATTTTCTCAAAATTAACAGTGCGCTTTATTATCTGGTGCGTCTTATGTATGAATTCTGGTTGTGCTTACTGACCTCGAACCAATTTTATGTGGTACACGGCGCTCAAAACTCTGTCAAAAAATGTTTTAGTATGACTTTGCTAAGCTACGAAGCCGCACCGCTCGATGGATTGTCGGAGCATTACGGCTACCGTAGGCAGGAGCCTCACGGAGGAATCTGGGTCCAAAACTGTGAAGCTGGAGGATGAACGCTAACTTTTTTCCACTGGATAAAAGTTAACATGAGGGTTCCCGATGGTTAGGGACAAATGCAATCACATGGCAGGATGCTGTAAACGGACCAAACTTCAGTCAGGAGAACAACTGAGATAATCCATCCACAATACCAGGTTAAACATTAATATACTGCAACAACATGGGAATAGAGCAGCTGTGAGAGAATTCAACATTAATGAATCAATGTTACGGAAGTGGAGGAAGCAAGAAGAATGAATGACTAAAGTTTGATTTAACTGTTTTGTTTTGCTTAATGCGCCTTATAATCTGGTGCACCTCATGTATGAAAACAGACCCGTTCACCGATGGTGCGCCTTATAGTCCGACAAATACGGTACAAACCTCACTATGTACCTTTTTTATACATTCATATTTCACACTCTTTTATGTGGAAAGGTTACGCACACCTGTGAAAACCTAAAAACACGCTATGATTCAATAGGTTGCAGAACTACTGAATCTTTAGCAGCAATAACCTCAAGTAAGTTTTCTGTATGAATTTATCAGTCTCTCACAGCTCTCTTAAGGTCCTGACAGCATTTCAATCAGGTTGAGGTTCTGGACTTCACAACTCCTGTTGTTTTTCTTGATTACATTAAACATTAAGGGTAAATATCACCATCCTAATTTGAGCATTTCGTGCAGTTACATTAGAGATATTTCAGTATTAATGTTAAAATATCTGCAATGCAGTTATGTGGTTAAAACACTGGTTAGAGGTACACCATGAAAACAGTAGGAGCAGTTTGTTCAGATGACTCACACATGCAGTAAAAGTGTCCAAACCCTGATGAAACCCCAAGAGAGGTGTTGGGTTTAACCGCGACATTTCAGAGCAAACTGTAGACAAGACCCAAGGGTGCACTGATGACTGGATCTCCTTACAACACTCCAGTACGTATACAGATGCCCTCGTGAGGTTAAGAGAGTAAAAATGAGAAGAGAGCCCGTGAAGGCTAATGACCATCTCAGGGGAAAACATGGTCAGCAGCAACGCAGAGAGGAAGAAGAAGCCAGATGGCCCTAAAGGAACAGACAAAATATTATAAGATTTTCCCCTTTGCTTCCAGTTCTAAATATTTATGTTAATTTCATGCAAATCTCTTTCCAAGAAATTTGAATGCCGTGTAAAATGTTAATGAAAACAGAATTCATTGACTTGTAAATCTTTTAAAACCCTATATTATTAGGTGAAAATATACCAAAATAACATATCAAATGTGTCTCTTACGGCGGGGAAAACAAGTGTTGAGCGCATCAACATATTTTTCACTGAATATTCTTTAATAGGAATATTGACATTAAATTTCCACCAAATCCTGAAGGTTCCGGGGGCCTCGTATGCCTCACTCCATGATGTTTCCACCTCCAAACAACACTGCTGGTGTGGTGTTTTGGGGGTGATGTGCAATGACATCCAAGTAGTTCAGTTCTAGTCTGACACGATTTTTCTCCCAGTAGTTTATTGGTCTCTCCAAATGTTGTGCAGCAAACTTTAAGTGAGCTAAACATGGCTTTTCTTCAGCAGAGGAGGTTTGCACGATAGTCCTGATTAGTCTTTTGAATAGTCTGCCAGAAATCTGCTTGTGGCTGGTTTATGGTGGAATTTCCACATTCCTGGATGCCCCCAGCAGTGCTCATGGGTACATTCAGAAGTTAAGAAATATGTCTACAACCACTGACAGCAGTGTGTTTTGCAACACTAAGGTTGCGATGGGCTTGAGAGAGCTCTTTGCTTTTACCCATCATGAGAGGCTTCTTCTGTGAGACCCTGGTTGAAGCCTTTTTTATAAGCCATCAGTTACGACTGAATCAGCTGATACTAAACTGCACTGACAGGGGGAAGGATTGCTTTCAAAACAGACAGATATTTTAGCTGGTTTCTTGGTTTTCCATGTATTTTTGCATCTCCTTTTCATCATATGTTTAACCCACGTTCATTCCGTGTCATTCCGCTTTATTATTATATGGACTTGTTTATTTTGATTTCTTTGCATGTGTGGATTCCCTGGGTTGTCACTGACATCTGGTGAAAATTTCCCATCAATAGCCCCATTAAAAATATATTTACTGAAAAAAAAGGAAAAGAATGTTGACATGTTCAATACTTATTTTCACTACATGTTACACTTGATCCCCCCCCCCCCCCCCCCCCCCAAAAGGGCTGGAATAGTTGCGTAGAAACTGGTGAAAAATCTAGTTTCATCCATTTTCTCAACTGTTCATCCAGCTGAGGGTGGTGCAGGGCTGCAGCCTGTTCCAGCTGTCACTGGGCGAGAATGGACAGGTTGCCGGTCTTTAGCAGGGTTAATCTCACAGCTAATTATGTTCATTAGTGACATGACTGGGTATTAAAGGAGCATCTAAAGAGCCTTTTAGTTGTAAAGATTTTAAAGAGTACATCACTCTCTGTAAGATTGCAAGGGCAAGACGTTTAATAATTCAAAAATGGTTCCTCAATGTAAATTTGCAGAGGGACTTCTTTCTTTACAACATTAAAGGTTTAGAGAATCTGGAGAAATCCCTGTATGCAAAGAAGAGCGCTGAGGCCATTATTGAATAGCCATCATCTTCTCCATTGAAAACAGACACATTTGTGTAGTGGGAATTGTTACACAGGCTTAAGAAGATTTCTGAAAACCAGTGCGCGTGAACGCTGGACACAGTTCATCTCTGCATCCATGGATACAAGTTAAACCACTCGCATACGAAGGAGAAGAAAAACATTTCAATTAGTGAAGCTGTAGCCTTCTGTGCCAAAACTTGGGCAACACAGCGGTGGAGTGGTTGCACTGATGGATGGATAGACAATACAGTCTCCTGGTGGATGTTTCCTTTGCACTTTTTCCAGTGAAATGTAGGCTTTAAATGACTTGCAGGTGAATGCATCATGGCTTTATGTTCATAACGGGGGCATGAGATCACTAGTATAAAATGTGCACTAAACAGCTTGAGCTTGAGCACTAATGAGTACTCTGTTACTAACTTACCATTAACACTTTTTATTAACTGTGTCAGCTGGAGTCTTTCTGTGTGGAGTTCATGTGCACGTCACGGTCCCTGTGTGGGTTTCCTCCAGGTAATCCAGCTTCCTCCCACAGTCCAAAGACATGCACGTTAGCATCATTTAGGATTTCATATTGGCTGTGGATGCAAAGAAGATAAACTGCTTTGCGAATACACGTGCAAAAGATAAATATTGCCAAGCCGTTCCACCTTAGGCTCCTTGAGAAAACCATCACCCAGTTTCACATCCCCCACCCGCCGATTGTTCTGGTTTTACGGCCCACAGATTTTTCCTTTTTAACTTTTTTTTTTAAGGCAAACCCTTTTCAGAGAAAAAAGCTACTGCACACACCAGAGAAAAGAACAAACCTATACAGTTACCTATAGTGACCTAAAAATGTCGGCTTAGAAAAGAAAGCAATCCAAACAGTACTGAAAACAGGGCCATATTTAAAGTTCACCGCAATTAACTTAATAAACTTAATAATGGGAATGAGAATCAGCACCTCCAAATCTGAGACCATGGTCCTCAGCTGGAAAAGGGTGGAGTGCCCACTCCGGGTCGGGGACGAGACCCTGCCCCAAGTGGAGGAGTTTAAGTATCTCAGGGTCTTGTTCACGAGTGATGGGAGAAGGGAGCAGAGATTGACAGACGGATTGGTGCAGCGGCCGCAGTGATGCAGACGCTGTACCGGTCCGTTGTGGTGAAGAGGGAGCTGAGTGTAAAAGCGAAGCTCTCAATTTACCGGTCGATCTACGTCCCTACCCTCACCTATGATCACAAGCTGTGGGTAGTGACCGAAAGAACGATACAAGTGGTGGAAATGAGTTTCCTCCGAAGGGTGGCTGGCCTCTCCCTTAGAGATAGGGAGAGAAGTTTGGCCATTCGGGAGGGGCTCAGAGTAGAGCCGCTGCTCCTCCACATCGAAAGGAGCCAGTTGAGGTGGTTTGGGCATCTGACAAGGATGCCCCCTGGGCGCGTCCTGGGTGAGGTGTTCCAGGCATGTCCCACCGGGAGGAGGCCCCGGGGCAGACCCAGGACACGCTGGAGAGATTATATCTCTCAGCTGGCCTGGGAACGCCTTGGTGTTCCCCCGGATAAGCTGGAGGAGGTGGCTGGGGAGAGAGAGGTCTGGGCTTCTCTGCTTAGGCTGCTGCCCCCGGTTATTATAGTTATTATAAAACTATAATAACCAGTGCTGTGTAAGGAGTTTAAAACTTCTGACAGTTCCTGTCAATGACTTGTGTCTAAATACTTATTCGCTTGTTATTGAATTTAATTCCCCATAGTAAATTAGCTGAAGAAAATAAGCAGACTTTTTGCACACCACAGTGAGATACCCAGACTAAAATATGCTGGCTGCTATTGTCCATTTTAATAACCTGCATAGAAAATTTGCTGTCAGAGCCACAGCACACAGATGGAGCGGGCTGTAAAGGTGTCATCTCTGTTTAGTGTTTAGCAAAAGAACGTAATGATATAATAGCTGATTAACGAGGTTCACGCTAAATTAAAGTGCCAGGTTTGTAAAGGCTGATTATTCAGGCGAGCTTTGAAGTTTGGCTTGAGGTTTTCAGAGTGATTGCTGTGCGATCAGCGATATAAACATTTAACAATGAATTTGTACACATAAAAAAGTTCATAGCCCGAGAACCTTCCGTTCTTGGCTGCTGCAAACAAGGCTTTTGTGCTGCTGATTTGTAGATAGTTACTCCAGCCAGAAATTCTTCGTATGTCTTTGGTTCATCTGGCAGAAAGCTCCCCTGTTCTTTGAAAAATAATAGGCAGCCTTGGGAATGTACTGAAATGAAAGGACAAGACAAGGCATGTCAGGAAATTACTTTCTCACTAAATGATTATTTCTTAAAGAAACTGAGTTCTCTAAAATAATGCCTTCCATTGACCATTTTCCTGAAGGTGTCTTTTTTTACTCTCTTTGTGTTCGACAGTGAAAAATAAAAAAAACACAAATTGAATGAAATTTCAGTTAAATGCGTTTCCTTAAAAAAAAAACCTTACAATCGATAGCTGTAGTTGCCATTTGTGTCGCAGGAATGGACAAAAGAAACGTTGACTGTGAATGTCATTTGAAAGTCTGCACACTTTGAATGGCAGCTGCTTTGAGTCTCACAGCGAGACACTGAAGTACACAGAGAAATTAAATCTAAGACACAGAGTTGCAGTCTGACTGACGACGGCTGTCACTTCGTCTCTGACTCTCACAGCCGCTGTGACAGTGCACATGCACTGCAGAGCCATCCGCAGAAAGTTCAAACTGGATTAGCCGTGACTATGACATGAAATAAATAGGAGCGTTAGTGGAGACAAATGCTTTGTATGCATATGTGTGCTGCTGCTGGTGCACGTGTGTCCTTGCTCCTGCGGTTGTGGGTCTAATTATCGGGCCTCAGACAAGAGCCAGAGGCCAACAGGTGCCTAGAAGAGACTGCTCTGGATCAAAGCCAGTGAAAATAATTACACAGCCCGACTCTCCGTCTCTTAGATAAGACTAACTGCCTGCTGCCTCGCACTCGGACACACTCTAACCGCAGACCACATATCCGCAGCCCTTTTACTTGAAGGCAAAACAGCACAGTCAGTTACATTTATAACCCACGGTGTTGTGACGACAAGTCGACAGACGGACGGACACCCTTGCTTTCTGTTTGCTCGCGCACATGCCTGCATATGCAGCAAGCTGAGAGGGGAGCACAGACAGGCAGACAGACAGCAGAGCGGTGCCACCCGGTTGAATTTTTTATCTGCTCATCATTAACACGCAGCCAGGAAGCCAGGAGCAGACTTTAAAGGACAGACGCACACGCTCCACCAGTGCTCTGGCATTTTCATGGCCTCATTTCAAAGCACCCTTTGAAGTCTCTTAACTCACTACATTTGAGCCACATTTATCTAAAACTACTGTAATATGATAGAAGTGATCAGTTCATCAAAAAAAGAGGAGCTTGTGGTTCAATTCGACGCCACCGGACTCGCCCCACGGTGACGTGACTAACCTGGGCTGATTAGATTTTTACTCAAAAACAGATATGCGTGTTAAAAGATTTCCTACTGCGAGGAGAAAATAGCAGGTGGAGTTTTTTTAAATACAGAATTAAAGATAATATTAAATCTGATTCTTTTATACTGAAAAAAGATGGGATTTAAATGACTTCTGTTCAGTGTCACAAGCAGACAGACTGTTCTGAAAACAAATGCCTCTACATCCATCATGTATGACACATCAGAGATAAATAAATCTGAGCTAAATCTGCAGTTTAAATTGACTTCATCTGCAGCTGTGAAATCACGTCACTCTATATGCACAGCGGCGTTTTACCTGGATGGAACGATGTAACTGACACCGACAGCTTTGATTAAATGGGCTCTAACGCAGTTTTATCAGCTGGATGTTAAGCAGACGTTTATATATTGGAAAATGTTATAGATTATCTCATCAGCTCTGCACAACAATGCTCAAGTGATATTTTATATTCATGCCCCACAGTAATATTAGTTCAAACCCTGCAGTTACACACAGGGATATCGTGCCTCTGGCAAGATGCACACTGGATGTGACGAGTATGTAAATGAAGTCTGACTTTACGTTGTGATCCTGCGATTCTGACTTTGCCTGCCGTCCTTGCAAAAGTGTCTTTCTCTCTCTTCACTCACAGAATAAATTTACATTTACCTCAGGTTCACCAAAGCTATATCCAAAATACCTGATCATCCATGCTATCTGTATATGCTGTTCACAACAGACTTGAACAGGACTAGATGACATTACTCATAAGGCCTCTTGTGTTCCTCTAGAAGGAAAAATCTGTGTGATTTTCCTTCCAGGTGAAAGGCACTGCTCAGTGACCACAACCACAGATAACATCTGCCACTGATGGACATTGTTCTCATTGATTCTCAACAACAGAATATGTTTCTCAGTTGACTGCAATACACTGTGTAACCTGATCAAGGACAAATTTTGCCCCCGATTATAAATATAGCAAAGAACCATGGGAGTGCAATGGTAATGGGTAGGAGGAGAAAGGGGCTGATGTCCTTGAATGTTTATTTTGTACCATACAGCTGTTTTCACACATGAACTTTGGAAAATGTCATAAAATGCCAGGAAACAGGACAACCGCTCGCTTGCTGTGAATTCACCCAAACAGTATCTGGGCTGTCATCGCGCTGGACTGAAATAGCTAGCAGGTTAAAGACATTCTAATGACCGATCAGACTGTATTTGTGTTCTGCACCTAGTGGGTAAAGTATGAAAAGCTTATGTGTAAAAACAGCTTAAAGTTAGTCCGTAAAATCTGAACAGTAGATGTCAGTAGATTGCAGTCAACTGAAGTTTGTTTTCTTACCCATCCCAAGTTCGAGTGCATTAACCTAGCTAACGCTGTGGCCACCGTTCATCTGTAGTGAGTGCAGCCTGTTTACGTCAGGTGGTGTCCATGTCTGTTTACTCAGAGGAGGAAGTGAAAGGAGTCTGAAATAAGTCAGTGAAGCTCACTTCTGTGTGATGATAGCCATACTGAGGTAAGCTGTTGAGGAAATGCTGCTGTTAGCATGTGTTAGCTGCTGTTAGCCTCTTATAGCTACTGTTCGCCTATGTTAGCTGCTGTTAGTCAGCATTAATAAAATTTTCTTTGATGTCCATCTAAGATTGTTGGAGTTGGACGTTCAGTGAAAAACTCTGATATAATGTGAGAATATAATCAAACTGTTTATCAGAAGGAAAGTGTGACTACTAGGACACTCAAGCTTAACATTAGCGGGCATAATGTTAGGTTATAACCAGCTGTTGTTGTTTAGCCTGCTTGCTTCAGCTGTCTAGAGACATGTCCCATGTCTAATCTGCAGACATTAAGTAATTGTGACAAGATTTGGAAATGTTTATGCACATTTCTGTGTGTTGGAGCTCTGACTTTGACTTAAAACACTTGAGGTGAAGAGGTAGAGGATGACGTTTCATTAAGATGCTGGTCGTGTTGTCTTTTTCCTTCTTGTTTTCTTTTTTTGGTGAATTGGACCATTTCTCAGATGATAAAACATAGATATGATCCCCCACATGTTGAGTCTGAAGGTGCAGCAATGAATTAAAATTTGCCTCCATGATTCTTGAACTTCTATGAGTTCTCGGCTCCTCTCCTTTTGATGAATTATGCATGTGGCTGGTCTCGATGTAATGTCCACCTTGGCCACTGTATCCAGGATGGTGAGGCAACATGGCTGCTTCCCCAAACTCCTATGTATTTTTAATGGATTCATTCTAAGTTCATGAGACCGTATCAATTTGTTGGAAGAACCTCAAAAAATGACTCACTATACCTTCAAATCTTTAATTGAACAAACCATCCAAGAAGCTTCTTCTTCTGTATTGGTGAATGAAATTCTGGTATTTTGTTGGTCTGTTATTTAGAATTAAAAGGGATGTGTGTGTGTCTGTTCTTTGTACCTGCATAGTTAATGGAGACTTCCTTCTAACTAGCTAGTTAGTCTTTTCTGATACTTTAGTACTTTTAGTAATAGCTGTTTGGGTGTTAGAAACCCCAAATAAAGCTAGAGCGCTAAGGTTGAAGCCTCAGACTGGGGAGTATGAAGCCACGATTTATGTGATGCGCGTGATATCAGGATTCTCAATGGTTTTTATTTTTAATGGTTATCAGTGTATTTATTTTTTATCACAACCTTGAGTGGAATTTATTCAAAACAGATCAACATTTCTTTCTGTATAGTAAATATTTATTCTCTTATTTCAAGAGGCTTATTGACGGCACTGTGTGATGTTGTTGCTTCCTTGAGTTAGCGCTGACCTTAGAAAGACAGATTTTACATTTTGTGCTCCACATACCTGGAACAAATTAGAGCCTGATGCTGTGAGAGCAGCGGGACATTCACCCTTGATTAACTCTGAATATAAAGGATGTAATTTGTTTGTTTGAATCAATCCAAGGATTTTGTTTCTTCATTTCAGGACACATAATTGTGTGTGTGTGTTTTTTTTAGTTTGTGCTAAAATACACGTGTTGGGGATGTTAGCTAAAGTGAAACACAGCCGCCCTCACCTCGCAGCTCTGATTTCACAGATTGGCAGGGCTGTGTCATGGTGAGATCAGGCGTCACTTGAGGCTTGAACTTGGCTGCCTCATCTGCCCGTGAGCGAGAATTCCTCCCTGGAGCCGTACTGCCAGGCTCGGCACAGACTGTGTGACAGACAAACCGCCGTCTGTGGCAGACCACAGTGGACCCGAGCAATAGAAGAGCAAGGCCCAATAGGAAAGGAGGAAGTGTCCGTCTTAAGCTCATGTATGTGTGTGGGCACGCGTGTGTGTGTATGTGTGCGGGAGCACATATATGCATATAGTCCAGACACTGCCTGAGCTACTTAACGCAGGCAGAAATGTGACGGGACCCCCCAGTGAGACTTGAACTTCGGCTCTTGTGGCTAAGGCCCAGAGGCTGTCAGACTCTTAAGTCTGCTCTGTGAGCCTGTGATCAGAGCTGGAAAGAGTGCTATTGAATTCTGGCCAGGTGGAAATATACTGCTTCCAATGAAGTGTTATTAAAGTGGATGAAAATATAGTGGTTCGAGGTGGTTTGTTTTTAAATAGGAGTAATATGTATATGACCAGATCAGTAGAGGAAGTAAATCATCAAATACATTTGAATGTGTGTTTTTGAAATGAAACGAGGATGTAAATGACCACGGCAGACCCTATGGCATGAACATACTTTGCAGCATATTGGCTTACCAAACTGGTTGCCACTCATGTCAGCTAAGAGCAGGAAACTGAAGCTACACTTCACATGGGCGCACCATAGTTGGGTAATAGAAAATACCTGCTGCAACATTCAGATGGTGGGGTCAGAATCTCGAAGCGTGGATCCATTCTGTCTTGCAGCAGAAGTTCAGGCTGCTGCTGGTGCAGCACACCAGGATTACACACCATGTGATCAACCTCAGATCTTCTCAAAGTGCATACTTAAAAATGACAATGAGTCCATTGTACTCTAATGGCCTCCACAGTCACCAGATCTAAATCCAATAGAGTACTTTTGGGCTGTGGCGTAATTGGAGAGTGGATGGATGTGCGTCTGATAAATCTCTGATATTTCCAGCACCTTGCTGAATGTGTGCTATGAAAAATGAAGGCTGTTCTGAAGGAAAAAGGGGGAACTAGGGAGTGGGAAGTCTAGTAAAGTGACTGTCGAGCTTAGATTAAAATGGTCTGTAGCTCCGGTACAGAAGGTAACCTCTGAGCCTGGAAAATGAAGCCAAGGAGATATTACATGGCATAACAAACAGAATTAAGTCTGGCACAAACTCTCACTTGTCTGGATTGGAAGCAAAACAGAGAGAAAAGAAAAGTTTACTTCGCTGACACCATATCAATATTCCTATTTTAGCTGGTAGGATTCAGAGCTGACATACAAGATGTTTTATACCAAGAACAAGAACGTGTTTATGTGTTAGCCTGTGAAAAGAAAACCTTGTTGCTATGCTGTGAGCTAAATGCAAAGCTGACAGTGCTGGAGGTATTTTCAGCACGTAGACTCTGCCACTTTACTATGGCTGGATTTACAGTGTCTCCAACACTAACATCCTTTAGTCATCAGTCAGAACTTTAGTTTGACTCTGGCCTCCAGGTTTCATAGTGTCATCAGGCTCATAGGGGATTAAAGACTCTGTGATCTTGCACAGCCACGGGCCAAGTCTGGATTTATCTTAAAACATCCTTTTTAAACACAAACCACCTCTCTGTCCACCCTGGAAGAGGGAGCCCAGCTTCATGTCTTTCCTTTTTTTTCTGTTAAATGATTCTGGGAGATTTTATCCAGGTTACAAAACCCCAGAGACAAATGTATTATTAGTAATCAGTTTTTGTAATTATTACTAATTATTCTTAAAGAATATTTAAATAACCTTTTAAAAACTTTGAAATTAAAAAGCATGTTTAATCTTAAATGAAGCAGCTTTGGCTCAGGAGGCAGAGCAGGCTGCTAACTGGAAAGTTGGTAGTTCGATCCCCGGCTTCTCCAGTCTGCACATCAGTCCCTAAACACTAACCCCAATCTGTCACTGGTGTGTGATGCCTGCTTCTTTTTCTGTGTGGCACATCACTGTAGGCGTTTCAATGTGTGCTTTATTAGAAACATACGGAGCAAATGCGTGAAGGGCCTCAAAGAGCTTTAGAAAAAAAATCAAGACACAGCAGTGTGATGGTTTCAGCTCAGCAGTACACAAACAGATTTGTAACAGTGATGTAATTCATGCACTCCAATCCTGTTTTAATTAAAGAAAAATGCAATAAAGCGTAAGCTTAAATTCTAAACTCATTCATCCTGCTCTGCTACTTGTGCTGGAATCACATAATGCTTTGGTGTCAGAATTAATTCTGTTTACAGGTGTTTGGATTATCTTGTCGCTTGAAATTTCCACAGCAACACAGAAAGCGCAGCACAAAGGCGTCTGTCTGTGCCTGCGTGTTTGCGAGTCATTGTCCAGCGGATGTATTTACAGCATGCTTTCGTTGTTGCGTATGCTCACTGGGATTGGGAAAAACACAAAGCAGATGAGCGGGGCACAGCGTATTCTTACAGCGTCCTATCCCCTCTGTTGAAACAGGAGACTGTCGTTTCAATAAAAGTATGTGTAACGTGATGGTACACTCCATATCCTTATATTTTCAAACTATACTGTCCATCCATCCGTCTGTTTTCTTTTGTATATCCAGTGCAGGGTCGTGATGAGGACGGAGCCATTCAGTCTATTGCAGTAGCCACTCACACTCACATTCACTACTTACAGCCGACTACTCCAATATACAAGAGACTGTAGACCCCGACTCATATATCTTTGGGTCCATATTACAGGAGCTATTTGACGATATATTAGCATTTTGAATATATCGGCTGGCAGATAAATGAAAAAAATTACAGAAGAAACAGCCATGTCATGAGTGTAGACTTTACATAGTTCGTCCACTGTCACTCTGCAACGCCACAAAAACAACAACAAGCTAATGATGTTTTTATGCTCGCCTTTCATCCCGTGTCAGTCGGTGTTGTGCGACGAAACCGACGTGTTATCTGCTGTACTGAGGGTGTAAACGAGTGAGCCACGACTTGTTGTGATAATAAAACAAGTTTAAATTTTTTTAAATTGCACTGTTGTTTTAACGGTGGCACGGTGTTTAGCACTGTTGCCTCACAGCAAGAATGTCCTGATCCACCATCAGGCCGGGGTCTTTTTGTGTGGACTTTGCATGTTCTCCCTGTGCTTGCGTGGGTCGCTGATAATCACACATAAGGCATATTCGGGAAATCTGCTTATGTTGCATGTTTCTGAAAGAAACAAAAAATCTGCCAATATATTTGATTTTGAATTCACAAATATAGGCATTAGTGTTAAAAACCCTAAACTGGTAGCCACTGCAGGCCCACCCATTTGTCTGTAGACATTTTAAAGCCTGAACATTAGCATTTTGGTTGCTGCCATATTTGTTTTTTTTGTTTTGAGCCAGATGATTGCATTTGGACAAGTTATCAGCTAACAGCACTTCCTGTTGGCTTCATTTTTTAGCCATGGAAGTTGCAGTGTATTGAGTTGTTTACCATCAGAAATGACCAGTCGGGTTACCACAAGTGTGCTAATTACTCTCATTATTAAGGTAAAATTGTACAAACCCTTAATAAAAAACCTTACAGCTCAGTCAGACTGCTGAGTTGTGAAAGATGCACCGAGCGTGTTAAGCACAGCACATTTGTTGTGTTTCTCTCTCTGTTGGAGTCGTTTCCTTTGATGATTTCTTAAAAAGTCAATTGACTGGTGTGTGAGATGAAGCTGTCTACGTGAGGAGCAGTGAATGTCTTTCTATTCTATTCGTTCACGGGGCCGAATCTGCTCTGGCTGACTTCAATGACACACTATTTATTTATCCTTGACTTTTGTACTTTCAGCATTTGTACTTTCACAGTGTTTGTTCCGTAACACAACACGCTCAGTAAAATTGCATCACACTTATTTGTCTTTCATATTTTCATATTCAGCGTGATGCGGCTGTAGTTCATTAGAGACCAGACTTCAAGGAACAGATGGGAGCGCTCTTAATGACCAGGTGGACAAACATTGATTTACATAATCAGCACCTGATCTGTCAGGCTGTGATGCTGTGAAGTTTTTTCTTCTCTTGGATTATTTGTTTTTATTCGACTAAGCATTATATCAACCCAATTAAACAGCTTTACCAAAAACTGTGTTCAAATTGATAAAACACATGGCATAGATGTGTAAAAAAAATAAATTAAACAAAATTGCTGGCTTGTGAAAACCAAGTAGCTCCATGTTTGAATTTGATTTGAGTTGCCTTTAAAACCGCGATAAATCTCCAGCTTCTCCTAAAACATTAACAAGAACAGCAGATAAGCTGAAAATAATGACTCCAAAACTGAAGACATTACCTTCCTAACTTGTTAAAAGCTGACACCTTAGTTTCACACAACAGCAGCACTAAGCAGAAACCCACCAGATATTATCAACTTAATTGCAGTCTGCACAGAGCAACAACATGACAGCGTAAAACAACTGTTTTACATATTTATTTATGTGATGCTCCAATCACGTTTTATATTTAGGAACTGAAATATAAGAAGACAAAAAGATGTGAAGAGCCAGGCTGTAGTCCTGTGTACATCCTTAGTACATCATTAGTGTATTCACAGGAAGTAAGAGGGTTACTAGCAGCTAGGTGTTTCTAATCAAATGCAATTGATTAACTGAAGATTGTAGCATTGTGGGTTAACACACAGTATTTGTTTGGAGGGTTTGCCAGGCAGCACAGGTTAGGTTGCAAATGTGTCCCTGAACAAACCACAAGACTTCTGAAACAACGCCCAAACAAGATCAGAGTGCACATGTTCGGCCTTAATGCACGTGCAACCTTATTTGGTAAAAGCAATGCTGCAGAGCAACACAAACACCCACAGCAGCTATAAGGACAGTGGTGCAGGGGTGATGATTTGGGCTTTGCAGACAAAGGACCTGGGGACCCTGCAGTTATGGAGTCCACCATGAACTCGTCTGTATATTAAAGTATTCTAGAATCAGATCTGAGACTGCTAAAACTTTAAATTGGGTCATGCAACAGGACAACAGCCCCAAACACAGCAGCAAATCTGCAACAGAATGACTGAAAAACCAAATAATCAAAGTGTTGACACCTGAACGCGATTGAAATGCTGTGGTGAAACCTGGAGAGAGCTGTGCCAAAGTGAACACCTCGGTAAAGTAAAGCAACATTGTAAAGACGAGTGAGCCAGAAATCCTTCACAACGATGTGAAGTTATTGCTGCTAATGGTGGTTTTACTAGCCACTGAATCTTGAGGTGTAGTTAGGTTTTGACAGAATTACATAGAAAAAAATATCTGTAGCTATTTCTCCAGCTTACCTCAGAGCATGATGACTCTGTCTTTACAGACAGAAGAAATCAGTCTAGCTATAACTGTAAGTGAATGTCAGTACTTCTGCTGGCTTTACACTGTGCGATCTTTGGCCCATTTTGAGCCGATTTTTCAGCCTTGCGACCGTTTTGGGGATTGGCCCTAGTTTCGCCTTCATCGTGTGTCGTGCATCGTGTAGTATACGTTGAGAAGCGATTAACACCTCACGACCAGCTCCCGATCATCAGTCGTTTGGTCGTAAGAAAATCAAACCTGTTTGAAATCCTGTCGACCGTCGTGAGGGTGTAACCGCAGCCTCTCACACTGCGCAAAGTGAAAAACGGAGTAGCACAGCAGTGCAGCGCGTGATCTGGACACAAGCGATGAAGGCACAACTTGTAGAACTTTGGCTCACCTGAGCCTTTTCGATGTGGCCTCACAAAATGATCGCGACTGCAACAACCGTGAAAATAGTTGGATCTACATTGCTGCTCAATCACAGCTGTCTGATCAATGTTTTTCATTAGCAATTTAGCAAAGTTGATGGTGGTGGCGTGTCTGTGTGAGTGAAAGACAGATTTTGTGTTATAACCTTCATGTTATGGACGCACAGTGTGAGCACTCAGGTCGCATCAGAGCATCGGGCCGTTTAGTGTGAGACCCTGCATCGTGACCTACGAACTTCTAACCTCTGCGAGTCAATCATACAGTTTGAGCAGGAGCTGAATAACGCGACTGAAAAAAATTGCACAGTGTTTGCCCAACTTATCAAATCCCAAAATGTCAAACTGTAACTGTAACCTTTGGTAACACAATATGTAACCAAATAACTGAAGCTCAAATATCCGCTCTAGCTTTAAGCCTAATATATGAAACATCAAGCTTTGTTCTTTCTCTTTGATGTTTTTTCTTTCGTTTTGAAAAGCAAAGTTCATCTGGTGTCAGCAGGCCTTTCATACCTGTAATAAGTGACAGCAAGTACGTGTACGTGTCGCTCTTCAGCAGTGAGCAACACATGTACTGCAGGAGTGTGCGCAACAACCTGACATAGATGCTGTGATCACTTTTCACGATAACAGGAAATAATACGAGCGTTGACACTCAGGTGAACTGATTTTATTTTATAAGTGACACTCTGCATGCACACTGTACTGCTGCTAATCAGTATGTTTAGTCTTTCTCGTGTGGGGTTGTAGTGAGATTTGTTTGTGTGAAACACCTTCAGAATTGTGTGGCTGAGGACAAATCTTTTGGCTTGTTTGTGTTCAGTCTGCTCATCTGTTTGTTCAGCTGATTGAGAACATCCACGAGGTTTCTCTTACACCGTCACATTTCATTTTCATTAATTCCTCGGTCTGTTTTCTGCCTCTTTGTCGGCTTCGCTTTTATTTTTACGTCTCTGCATAATTTTTTTTTTTTAATTTCTCTGTCAGCTACTCGCTGTCTTCCCTTCTCATTGCCACTTCAGACGCATTTTTCAGGGAAGACAAGCACTTAAACTAAATCCACAAACATTTCTTTAATAAGCTCAGACTTTTACAATCATTCTTTGTGAACTAGAACAGCTTGTTTTCAGAACTGTAAATCAAAGAAAAGCATATGGAGAAAAAAGTCCACATTTCTGTAAGAGATTCAGACAAGTTTCAGGGAATGATCAGTGGCTCCATGTCAGTGTGACTTACAAAACAACACCTCCCAATTGTTACCTTTTTTATGGTTACATTTAATAAACCATCCAATGAAAACAGACCAAGAACAGTTGATAAAAATAGCTGCTGTCTTAACTTAGACAGTAGCACAAATGTGAGTTTTTTTATATGTGTAGTGTGGGAGGCATGTCTGCAGTGGGCTGATTCTAGCCCATAGTTATATATGTTAGCACTATAAAGAACTGTAAAAGATGACCGTGGCTAAGTGTTATCAGCTGGCTAGCTAGCTTGGTTTGTAAGGTGCATCTGTGATTCACATAGACCAGGGGTGGGCAACTCCAGGCCTCGAGGGCCGGTGTCCTGCAGGTTTTAGATCTCACCCTGGGTCAACACACCTGAATCAAATGATTAGTTCATTACCAGGCCTCTGGAGAACTTCAAGACATGTTGGGGAGGTCATTTAGCCATTTAAATCAGCTGTGTTGGATCAAGGACACATCTAAAACCTGCAGGACACCGGGCCTCGAGGCCTGGAGTTGCCCACCGCTGACATAGACTGTATATAATAATAATAATAATGCATTTTATTTGAGGTCGCCTTTCAGAAACCCAAGGTCACCTTACAAAGAACAAAATTAATAAAAGGAACAATAATCGTAAAATACATAAAATAAGTTAAAATTGCAAAACAGAGCTTGACAACAGATAAAATCAGCACTAAAGTGAATAAACCAGTTTAAACAGATGTGTTTTGAGCTGTGACTTAAATACGGAAAGGGAGTCAATATTTCTTATGGCTGGAGGAAGAGAGTTCCAGAGCCGAGGAGCAGAGCGACTGAAGGCTCTGTTCCCCATAGTGACAAGGCGTGAGGACGGAACAGTAAGATGAATAGCAGATGATGATCTGAGAGGGCGGGAAACAGTGGTGATATGGAGCAGGTCACACAAATATGAAGGAGCAGATTTATAGATACACTTGTATGTAAGAAGTACGATTTTAAAATTTATCCTGTCTTCTACAGGCAACCAGTGAAGCTGCTGAAGAACTGAGGTAATATGAGCTCTTGACGGAGTGCAAGTTATGACCCGAGCTGCAGAATTTTGAAGAAGTTGGAGTTTATGAAGGGACCTTTTAGGGAGGGAATTACAGTAATCAATACGGGACATAATAAGACTATGGACAAGGATGGCAGCAGCATGGGGAGTAAGGAAGGGACGGAGTCGGTTAATATTACGTAAATGGAAGTAAGCAGACCGGGTTATGTAATTAATGTGAGACTGGAATGAAAGAGCATTATCAAGTAGGACACCCAAACTCTTAACCTGAGGGGAGGGAAGGGTAGGAGAATTTTCAATGTTAATGGAAAAGCTGTTGGATTTGGTTAAGATAGATGGTGTAGCAACAAGTAAAACTTCAGTTTTATTACTGTTAAGTTTGAGAAAATTGGAGGAGAACCAGGATCTAATCTCAATAAGACAGTTTGAGAGGGAGGTAGGTGGGAGGGATGCATTGGGTTTAGAAGAAATGTAGAGCTGGGTGTCATCGGCATAACAGTAATGCCAATGGATGCTATCCATGGTATCAAACGCTGCACTAAGCTCAAGAAGGATGAGGATGGATAGGAGACCAGAATCAGCTGCCATCAGAAGGTCATTGGTAATCCTTAACAGAGCAGTTTCTGTGCTATGATTGGGGCGGAAACCAGATTGAAATTGTTCATAGAGATTATGGTTATTGAGATGTAAATGAAGCTGGGCGGCGACAACTTTTTCGAGAATTTTTGAAATAAAGGGGAGATTTGATATAGGGCGAAGATTATCAAAGTTATTGGGGTCTGCACCAGGCTTTTTGAGAATTGGAATAACAGAAGCATTTTTCAGTGCTTCAGGAACAATTCCAGTGTTCAGGGAGGAATGAATAATAATCGTTATGAGTGGTGCTAACAAGGGAAGACAGACTTTAACTAACACAGTGAGGAGAGGGTCAAGTTGACAGGGGGATGACTTAGATTTTTTAATAAGATTAGATACATCAGTTATGGAGGGAAGAGTATAGCTGACAATAAAATAACTGACAGGAAGACAGTGGGGGAAACAGGAAGTGTACTTCAGAGTCAGAAGCTCCTAAAAAGTTAAGTTGACGGTGAATATCAGAGATTTTACAAGTGAAAAAAGAGATAAGAGAATTGCAAAAATCAACAGAATACATGTGGGAAGGGAATGTGTCTGGAGGTTTTGTAGTTTTACTGAACAATGAAAAGAGAGACCTGGCGTTAACTTCATTAGAACTATAAGGTTCTAATATAAATGGTGTTGCCTTAAACCTGATTTCCTTTTGATGGTCAGCAGGGGGCGACTTGTCTGGTTGCAGAAAGATTTTTTGTAGCCTTTGCTACTCTTGCATGTGAACATCAGTAAACATTTTTCCTGATTACTTCATGGGCCCAAATGCTAGTTATTTTTCAGAAAGAAGGATAATACAAGTTGAGCTCTTTGGCTAACGATGTGTCAATCAAGCTGTTTGGTAACTTCAGAGCCTTTTTCTAACAGGACTTCAATAACGAGTAGGTAAATAACTGTGGCTACATCCATCTTTTATATACAGACTGTGGTAATTCACATGGATATTAAATGGAAGTGAACAACATGGAAACCTGGATAGTGGAGCACTTTTTGTTACTTGGTTAAAAACAATGAATAGCAAAAGAATAAAAAAATGCACGCCAAATTTATGAATTAATTAAATTTATTAGTATTTCACCCCAAGTTTGTGTTGGAACAAAAAAAAAGAGGTTCTTTTAATCATTTGCAGGCCTGTGGATCCTTCCTTTCAAGCTTTTGGACTCAAATGTTTGTAGATTTAAGTTTGGTGTCTCTTTGTCAGAGCTCCTGCTCATCTTTAGACTCTGTGTAATGCAACCCTTTTAGCTTCCACTGTTATCTGCCACTTACTTCCTGTCACACCTGTACCTCTGATTTCTTGTCCCCTGCCTCCCTGAGCCCCGACACTACTCCATCTTTCACCACCATCATCCACTCTGGGAATCCTTCTCTCTCACGCTTTCTTTTCAACTTTCTCTTCCTCTTTTCCGCTCTTTAATGTCTTTGACATTAAAGCTCTTTCCTGGAATGATAAATGTTTTATTAGGTCTCACTCTCTTTTTTTGAAGGGTAAATACAAAGAGGAAGTGAAGGAAAAGTTCGTGTCTCTGTCTCCCTCTTGACTTAATTTCCATATCTGTCAGTGTGCTCTCCTCCGCTGTGACCTCTCATCTCCATTCATCCTCGCTCCACTCTCCTCTTTCATCCAGTCTCTCCATTTGATGCTCTCATCTCGCTTTACTAGAAACCAGCAGCTATGTATTCGCTACGCAGAAGTCCGGTAATTGCAGATGGAATAGAAGTCTCAAGACAGATTAAACCCAAGGAAAATCCTCAATTCTGCAGCTATAATATTTTGTGATGCATCAACAATTCCTCTCAATAGGTGTACAAGTATCTTTGATGAAATTTTCCAGCAGCTCAAACACATTTAGAAGTGAGTGGGGGGTTTGCTGGTTGGACTTTAAAAGGACTTAACTCCTCTGCTGCACTGTTGCTGAATCTTACATTTAGCCTCTAGGCTCATGGATGATTGTATTTCCTGTGCTGTATCGCTGTCTGTCTTCTGGGACTGCATGTGTGCTCCCTGTCTCTGGCACCCCTCGGCTATGCTGCTGATTGCTCCTCCTTTTGGAAAAAAATGGGTCACGTTATGTGGGCTGCAGCTCGACACCTACTTCTACCTGATTTCAGGACAGCCAGCAAGCAATGCTTGATGAATCCCGCTGCTGACTAACTGCCTCATGTTGCGAGAATTGAAGAAAATGGCAGAAACGGTTTTTAGCCATGCTGGCAATGTTTGTTTGTTGGTGAGTCCTTCTGTCCACCATTTACCAGTCTCTCTACTGTTGGACAGCGTTCCATGAAATTTGGCACATCCATTGTTCCCAGAGCATAAATCCCACTGACTCTGGCAAGTGTTTCATATATGTAATTCCATAATTAGGTCATTTTATAAATGTGTTCAGCTTTGTGTGCTAAAATAAAAATCATTCTAAAGTGGTCTTTAACAATAGTTCTCCAGGCTTTTCTTTGGACTACACTGGCTGCTTTTTGACTCATTTTCAGTCCAGTCCATGTATCTGACTATTTTCAGAGGATAGTGGAAAGGTGGCTGTCAAGAAATCATTCATAAGGAAAGGAAACATGGAGAAGGGTTGAGGTGATGCCAAATTACACAAGAACTGGATTTAAAATCCAGGCAACAGGTCTGATGGAGTGATGAATCCAGGTTTCAAGATTACGGTTCAAGTTGCTGTCAGAGGAAAGGGACGACAGCAAGTGTGTGCAGCCATCTGTAAAACACGGTGGAGGCTCTGTCATGGTTTGGGCTGCATTTCAGTCAGTGGTGTTGGAGATCTTGTCAAAATTGATGCAATTATGAATGCCGAAAAAGTACCATCAGACTTTAAATCATTCCAGCGTTAGAACCTGAGTTACAATGTTCTAAAAGTAACTAATTACTAGAAAGAGTAACTATTGCATTACTAAAACGTTTAACCCTCTGGGGTCCACTGTATAATTGGCCATTTTTGACTACTTTTGATTTTATCTCTGCATTTCACCTTTAACAACTATTTATCTTGCCTTGTTTGGTATCATTCTTTTCAGCACAACCTCACATGTCTGAATTTACATCTATTTTTTCATTTCGACATACTGTATTAACACAATTGATATAAAATCAGACAAAAAACATAAAATCTGAGTAGAAAAAGGTTAGATTTTTTACTGTAACAACCACAAACATGTTTAACGAATCATTTTCATAACTTGAAATGCAAATATAAATTGTAAATTTTAAAAACCTATGCACAACTTTTGCAAACCACAAAGTTATTTGCAGCTATTTACCTAAAAATGCAGCCAAGGTGTTTTTTTATAACCATTTCAAACTATTTACAGAACAATCAGGTGTTCCTGCATCAAATAAGTTGAAACACAAATTATTTGTGCCGCTCCAAAAAGTAGTTCCTGTCCACTATAAGACAAAGGAGAACATTGAAAACCTGATAACTGCAGGCCTGACAGCACGAGGTGTATCATCCTGTTTTCTACCTGGAGACAGGGTTTACGCTGTAATCTGCCTTTGGTTGCTTTTTGGCAGCAACTGTGACATTCACCAGTCCCCTCATTGTTCTGACACACAACACTAAACTATCCACTACACAACACACTAGCTACACACTCCAGACATGCTAAACGTCACAAATCTCGTGGACTTTCAACACAATTTGAAAACTGGTTTATAGCATCTTGTTGCTATGACAGCTTAAATTGGTCATGTGATTGGTTTACCATGACTACTTTATGCTTCCTCAGCCAATTAGCAGGACTCGTGCGATTGTTTCGCCCCACTAGCTCCCGGTAAGAAGAAGACAGCTTCAACCCTCTGTGTGTTGAAAAACAGTGACGCATTTTCATGTTAGCAATGATAACAGCGTTGTAACGATAGAAATTATTCCCATCACTGTTGCTGACACAAGTGGAGACTGACAAAAGGTGGTTTGAAGAAGCTGTTCAATAAGTTGTGTGTGGATTGGATCACTAGACAGACAGTTGCCTCTTAACCTCCAGCAGACAGCCACCTCATCACTCTCCGTGCCTCCTCTGCACCCACCACAGAGCCAGCAGTTAGTTTGCCAGATGATTTTGAGTGTTTGTGCAAGAAGCCTGATTAGAAGTTAAAAAATTAATCTTGAGAGCTAAGTTGGTTATTTTGCCCTCTGTGCTGTTAGCTGAGAGCTTTTTGCAGTAGTAATTCGTAAGTACATTTACGCTGTACATACTGAGCACCTTGTGATAGTTTAGTAGGAGTTAGAAGGCATTTTTTTATAAATCAGTTTTCTCCTATTTTGTGGTTGGAAGTAAAGCTTAGAGAATTGTGATTTGCTTGCCTTTTATTTTCTGTTAGAGAGAAATAAGGATCACTAGAGGTTTTTTGTTTGTTGTTCGGGGAACTGCTCAACTCTGAAGTCAGCCAAATGCTGTTTAGCATCTTGAAGTGTTCTCACTTTCTTGGGAGTGGGAAGAATTGTGCATCAAATTATGTCCAGGTTTAAAATCTGAATCATGTGCACACCATCTTAAAACCTTAGAGGCATTTTCCAAACCACCAATTTTTATTACTTCTTTCCAAGCAGATATCATTATTTGTAGTATAGGTTTATCTGCCATATGTATTTTATTCTGCAATTTTATGTCCGATATTAAAGCTGAAACTGGTATTTCTTTTACTATTGTTCCTTCAACATCTTTCCATCCGGCGGTGTAGTCTGGACAACAGAGACAAATCAGTGGTCTTAGCTGAGCTGCACAATAATATTCTCGTAGACAGGGAAGCCCACGACCTCCCTTTTCTTTCTTTAATTGGAGCGTTTTATATTTAACTCTAGCTTTTTTCCCGTTCCAGATGTATTTTGACAATGTTCTATCCCATGCCGCAAACTGTTTTTGTGGTATGGCAATCGGTAAAGACTGAAACAAATACAGCAGTCGGGGAAGAATATTTAATCTGACTGATTCAATCCTGGAGTGTAGGTCCAGAAACGGAATAGTGTTCCATCTTTGTATGTCTGATTTTATAGATTCATTTAGCGGGGCATAGTTGGCATTGAGCGCTTTGGTGAAGTCACGATGTATTACCACCCCTAAATACCTAATGCTATCTGCATCCCATTTCCATTTATAGCGATTCTTAATTTCGACTGGTGGTTTATAGTTTAAATTTAATACCTGCGTTTTATTTACATTGACCTTATATCCCGATAAAGAACCATACTCTGATAGTGCTTCCATGATTTGGGGGAGTGCCTGTGAGGGGTAGGATAATGTTAAAAGTAAGTCGTCAGCAAATAATGCTAATTTCTGTTCCCCTCCTGGCGTTCTTACTCCTGTTATATCCTGTCTCTGCCTGATCCACTGACTTAATGGTTCTATAAACAAAGCAAAAAGCAGCGGTGAAATGCAGCAACCCTGTCGTGTCCCTCATTCCAATATAAATGGTTCGGTGAGGTCTCCACTGATTTTGATTTTAGCTGTTGGTTTGTTGTACAGCCCTGAAATAATATCAATTATAGATTTATCAAAATTAAACTTCTCAAGCACTTTGTATAAAAAGGACCATCTCACTGATAATATCATTTCTAGTCTCTTAGAGATAATAGATGTAAACAACTTGTATTCAATATTCAATACACTGATTGGGCGATAGTTACTATATTCTAGTTTATCTTTTCCTTCTTTTGGTATAATGGAAATTATTGCTTCCCTCCATGAAGAAGGGATAGTTTTCTTTTCCATTACCCAATTAAATGTCTTTATCATGGTGGGAGTCAAACGATCCTGCATTATTTTGTACCATTCTGGGCCGAACCATCTGGCCCTGCCATTTTCCCTCCCTTTAGTCTTTTAATTGCCAAGTAAATTTCTTCTTTAGTTATTGTGGACAACAGCATTTTATTTTGTTCCTCTGTCACACCTTGCAACTTTAGACCAGACAGGAAAGTATTGACAATAGAGTTGTTATCTACAAAGGGTTGGGAGTAAAGTTTTCTGTTGTAATTCTGGAAGCATAGTTAAATTTTCCCCAGTTCAGTTTCTATTTGTCCATTAAGAGGATTCTTTATTTTATGTATAGTCCTCTCTGCTTGTTGCTTTCAAATCCTCAAAATCAATATGATAATAGATTCAAAAACTGGATTTCAAAAGGTATAACTAATTATTATTCATTTGTCCATAAGGGAGCATTTCAAAGCTTTGAATCTTTAAGGAGTAAACATGACTTAGGGTCAGATGACTTTTTTAGATATCTACAGGTCAGAAATTATTTTAATCAAAACTTAAAAGTGAACCTAAACGAATTACAATATGTAGAAACATTATTATTACTAACCAAATCTGGAGCGCAAAGTAAAATTATTTCCAAATTATATCCCAGCATCCTGCGGTGTAAAAACGACAGCACTGTGTATATTAAAGCGAAGTGGGAAAAGGAGGGTAATTTGTCAATTACAGAGAAGTGTTGGGCTCACGCATGCAAGATACAGTGGGCTACCACTGGGTCTAATGTTTGGCAGGAATTTTGCTGGAAAAGCATCATGAGATTTTTCATTACCCCTGCTCAACAAAGATATCGAGGACTTGGTGATAAATGTTGGAGATGTGGGGGAGACGCAGCCAACCGTTTCCACATCTTTTGGGACTGTAAAGTTATTCGCCAGTATTGGTCTCTAATCCATGATCATTTACAAAATGTTTTTTCATTTGTTTTTCCTTCAACTTTTGACTGCACTTTTTTTGTGCAATGTACCAGTGGATAAACTGAATTCCAACGACAGAAAACTCCTGTATATCCTACTGGCCGCAAGTAAAAAGCCTCTTACGAGAAGATGGCTTAAGCCTGAACCACCAACGATGGAAGACTGGATACATTCTGTGCAAGAGATCTATACGATGGAAAAAGTGTCATTTTCTCTTAAACTTCAGAGGGATTCCTTCTACGGAATATGGTCTAAATGGACAGACTATGTTAAGCCTGTGAGGTGTGATTTTGTATAAGAGTATTATGTAAGCCTCCCTGCCCTGCTGCCTCCTAACCCAAGTTCCTTTTTTTCTTTTTTTTTCTCCCTCTTCTTTTTTTCTTTATTTTTTAATTATAAGTTAAAAATGTGACAGCAAAGAAAGTGTCAAAGGGCATAGTTATGTTCAACTGCTGTCTCAATGAAAGAGATAATAATAAAAAAAAATTATGTCCAGGTTATCCCCAGGCCAGGGATGTAACAACTGCCAAAGCAGTAAAAGCAAAACAATAGAGCTCAATCGGTCATAGACTGACTTCCTGGCAGCTCGGACCACAACGTCATTGAACCAGTGTGCGATCTTATCTTGACAGAGAACGGAACAAAGGGCTGCCAATATCTAAAGAAGGGCATTTCTATTAGAGCCATCCTGAAATCTACTTAAAGAAATGACAAGAAAGTTGCCAAAGAGAGCTCAGGCTGTGCTGAAGAAAGTGGTCACATCACATTGACTTTAAAGCTCACTGGAACTGTAAAAACTCTGTTTTTGCCCCTCATATACTATGTGCTTAAACATTTCAATAAATCATTGCACTTATTTCCTATTTTCTTAGCAAAAAAACAAAAGTGGAGTGGCTGACGACTTCTGCACAGGCTTGAACATCTAAAAAGAGCAGCTTGTGCCGGCTCTTAAATTTGACTTTCATTTTCTTTAACAGAAGATGTTGCGTCTCTTACTGACTGAGCGGCTGTGTGCTGCCCAACAGTTGAAAGCCTGACAGGAAGCATCTGAGTCGTTTCCATTCCCTACAAACACCTGTGCTGTCACTGACCCCTCCCTCCCCTTTGTGCCCTCACACACCCACTACGTGTTTGTCATGTTTCCTGCAAAATCTAACATTTCCCGCTTTGTTCCTTTTGAGCGTCATTTGTGCCGTAATCGCACCAGGCTCAGCCATAGCTGCACGCAAAAACCTGAGAGACCGCACACTAAGAGAGCAGCTCTACAGCACTCCATTTCCCCTCAGTTATCTCATTAGGCTATGGGGACATGTGATCGGTATGCCGGCTAGCCTAGGACTAATGATGCATGGAGCTGTAGCCTCTGGTTAGACGCCATGGACCAGAGGAAACCAGCCAGGCGCCCGTGTACAGTGCTCTGCGCTGCCCTAATCGGTCATCCCCCGAAACATTAAGCATGTCAAAGCGGGTAATGGATTGGCCCAATTAACATGGATCTTTGACGGAGAACACACCTGTTTATACGTCCAGCCCTGACACATTTTTCTTTTACCTTGCGGTTTGTCTCTGAGACTCTCTTATCAAGGTAAATGCAATTTAATTTGGGAGCTGAGTCCTCTCTCGCGTCTGCAGACAATTAGTGTTTAGTGATTATTCTGAGAAGCGGCACAGACAATGGATTTATTCAAACAAAGGAGCTGAAATAATGGTTCGCAGCCACCCCCCCCCCCCCCCCCCCCCTTCACAGTTGTAGAAAAGCTCCCCGCAGCTCCATCCTCGCTGATGTTGAATGTCATTGTAGACGTGGTTTGTGTTGGTGTTTTCGTCTGTGTGTGTGTGTGTGTGTGTGTGTGTGTGTGTGTGTGTGTGTGTGTGTGTTCGTTTTAGTATGTTTGACCCCGCAGTTCAAGGACAGTCTTGTATGTGCCGCCTCTGGCTCCTCCAGTCTGCACCCAAGTGGTGTTTATTTAGGGAGCTCATCTACCCACAAACACACAAACGCACACCAGCCTAACCTTGTTCTCTGAAACACATCACCCCGAGTTCTACACATATATCAGAAAACAAAAACTCTGGAGTTTCTATCCTCTGTTTCCTATAATTTACGTTGAAACACACACACACACATGAACACACACACACAGTGTCCTGAAGCTCGCAGTATGTCCTGCAACCCTGCCTCCCATCCTACTGGATTAATTACTCTCCTCGCTGCCTGTGATCCCCGAGAGCGTCTGAGCCGCGTTAGCCGGCCTCTACCTCTTGCTGGTGGGCACAGAGATGGCAGCGCTTGCCCATTCATCACCGTGACTTTGGGAGGAGAGACACGAGGGACGGGGCGCGTAGGCGAGCACGAGTAAGAGAGAGGGCAGAAGTGAAGGTGAGACTAAGGTGGTGGGAGAAGGGGAGCGTAAAAGAGCCCGGTCCCTGCTGACTGAGGCCCTGATTAAAAATTAAAAGTGTTGCAGTTTCGCCGGTTTCAGAGGTTCAGAGTGTAACGCGTGGATTGCTGAGGTGATTCTCAGAGGAGGAGACGGAGGTAGTGAGGTGGCTGAAGAGGAGCTCTGGGGCTGTGGGAGTATAGGATTAGGAATGGGGGAGGAATAGTAGGGAAGAGACACATCTTTACCTGGAGATAAATAACCTAACATTGCTCAGCCTGGGGACTCTCCCCATTGTTTCTGCCCCAAGAATATTGTCACATTCATTTTTTTACCCTGCTGCAGACATCTTTTTTACTGTAGATGGATGAGGGCTGGTGTAGGAGGGGCTGGGAGGGATGTGGAGGGGGGTGGTTGGCCAGGTGGAGATTGGTGCAGAAGGTTAGCGCAGCTCTACGTAATGGAGACAAAAAGGAAAGCAAAGACAGACAGAGGAGAAAACTGCACAGCGTGGATGCATGCATGTGTGTGTGTATGCGTCGGCCTTTGATCAAACCACTTGTCAGGCTGCTTGTGAGTGTTTGTGAGCCCTATTTGTGCCTCCGCGTGTCTCATTTGTGTGCTGGTGGCTGAGGCATGCACCGTGCAAAACTGGGATCAGCCTTAACAAGTGTGTGTGTGTGTGTGTGTGTGCGTGTGTGTGTGTGAGGGCACAGACAAGGGAGTCCTGTTCTGCTTGTGGGATGAGAAAGCTGCATGTGTGAGGAAGCAGTGAAGAAGAGGAGGGGAGACTGGGGAGGATCGAGGAGGGTGAGGTGTGTCTCAGCCATTCAGGCGGCGTAGGCGTATGTCTTTCATCTCGTTTCTCACACAAACAACAAAGAGGCTCTGCAAGTTTTCCCCCCGTCATGTACAATACCCTTTCCTAACTCTCACCTATTTATAGTAGCACAGGTTGAGAAGTACCGTACACCGTTGCAGCATCACTTAATTAGGTGCTTGTTTACCAATAAACTCAGCGTGGCAAATGCAACTCAGAAACTACAGTGTATGAGACTCAAGTCTCTTATATGACAGGTAGGAGAGGGAAACTGGCTTATAGTCAGCCTGGAGTGTTACTCTAGTCCTGGTAAAGGAGGAAAAGGACATTTTTAGTAGGTTTTTTAGGATTGCTCTTTCGTATAGTTAAGCCACATCACTAAGACAAGGAAAAACGTAAGCAGTCACAGATGCAAATTCAAGCACCGCTTGGTGCAAAGTCACAAAATTGTGGGAGGAAGTGGCGGAGGCTTATTTACATAATGTTTGCCAACAATCACATTGACGGTTTACACAGCAGCAAGACTCGCAGAGCAGCTGTGATGACGTAACCCGTAACCCAGACAGTGAAATGTAAGTCCATGTTTTTAAGAAGAGCTGTCGGATTTTTCTTCAGCGTTACTTTCTGAGAGGGAGCGCGTTAGTACCAAGCCTCACGTCGGAAGTTATTACCCTAGCTTTGCAGAAATGACTGCGAGTCCTTAGAAACAGCTGGCTTATTTCACGCAACAGTGTTTCCCACCCAGGTGGGCTATTGGTTCTTTAACGGGGCATGTAAAAAAAATATTTAGGCAGATAGTTGTAATATAAAATAAAATACAGATTATATTCCAAATGGGAATAAACTATAATGGAGCTTGGGGCGATTCATTTAGGAGCAAACAGGAGCTGCTAATTGCATGTTTTCCTGCAAGAGATGCTTTATAATGTTTATGGCACATAATTACCAAAAAATAATAAAATTAGAAGAATATTCTGGTGTTATTTATGTTTATACAGATTCTATCTATGTTTACAGTTTTTCACAGGACTCTATGCAGTCCTGTGAAAAACTCATTATACCCCACGATTCAGTAGCGTACCAGCTTTTTCTGTATGACTTTATTGGTCTCTCACATCTGTTTGGAGGAATTTTGGCCGGCTACTCTTTCCAACATTGCTTCAGTTCATTAAAGTTTTCCGGTATTTAGTCATTCACTGCTCTCTTAAGGTCCGGCCACAGCATTTCAGTCGGGTTGAAGTCTGGACTTTGACTGGAACATTGCAATTGTTGCATGACCCACCTGTTGGACGCATGGCCTCACATGTGAGGAGTTCATGGTCAACTCAGTGGCTGTAAGGTGCACAGGTCCTGTGGCTACAAAGCAAGCCCCTCCACCACCGTGTTTGAGCAGAGTCTGATATTGTTGTAAATTTGCTGGGACGTCCTGTTACAAAGATTGTGGCATTTTGATTACACCAGACCAGCAAACTGCAAAAACTTCTGCTTTAATGGAGATGTTTGCACTTGCTGATGATCAGTTAATCAAGTGCAATGGACTAGCAGCACGTAGCTGCTAATCTTTCCCGGCGACGTCTCTGAACGTCACCAGCCTCAGTCCACCGCTTCTGAAGCTCTAAAAAGTCCTTGATGAACTTTTCTTGAAAATCCTCCCAGGTCTGCAGTTATTCCCGCTGCTTGTGCATCTTTTTCCTCCCACATTTTCACGTTTTTAATTTCGCAGTAATATGCAGCACTCTGTAAACAGCCAGCCTTCACAGCAATGACCTTCTGTGCCTTTCCTTCTTTGTGAAGGGGGTGTTGATGAGCATCATTTGGACAACTGTCAAGTCTGCAGTTATCCCGACGACGGTGGTTGTGTGCAGTGACCTAGACTTCACTGTGAGATCTGTGATGTTTGAGTATTATTATAAAGTGAGATACTGCATTTTAGCTATCAGCCATCATCAAGAATAGGACAGAAAAGGTTTTAAAATATTTCACTTTGTCTGTAATATGATTTATAGAATGAAAGTAAAACATGAAAGTTTACCTTTTTGAATTAAATTACAAAAAAATGAACTTTTTCTCCTAATGTAACTGTTTAAAACGCTCAAGTGCACATCAAATAAAACTGCAGGAATATTGTTTAGACTATAAACTCAGGATAGTCATCAATACATTAACAGTTTACAGGTTTCCACAGTTCAGTCTCAATGTGAAACTTGAATCAACATCACTGACCAGCGTCTGACTGAAGCACTACCAGACATCAAAGCGGACCCTATTTTCCTGCTATCACCGCCACATTGGTTCCAGCTGCTGTGCTGTTTGACGTGATGCAACAACGTATTTATTTTCCATTACCGCTTTACCACAGCACATCAAAAATATTGACACTGCATGATTCCCAATAAATGAGCTTAAAAAAAAGCCCCTGCAGTCTCCTCCTACGAGTGCACCAGATGTCCTGAGATTTGGGGATTATGCCAGTTTGTGAAACAAGAGACAGAAACAATTAATCTCTTGACCAAAGAGGAAGAAGGATTCGGATCTCAAACAGTCGGATTGTTGCCTATAAGCCCTTTTTAATCTGAAGCAATTATTTTCTTAAGCACGATGACACGGCGGTTTGCAAATTATAATAAACCATCACATTCGGATTGATAAAGGGCATAAAAGCCTCTCTGGGTTATTAAAACTAATAAGCATAATTGGCACTAAATCAGGAAAACAACAGAGCAGAGACCCCTGAGTTGTGTTTTAACATCTGAAATATGCATTAGGCTTAGTACCCCAAACATCATTTCAGCAACAGACATCACAATCTGGTTAAAGCCTTTTTCCGGGACGTTCAAATGTGTTTTGCTGCCGTAATTGACTACAACATTGCATCTGGTGAAAATCGTCATTCATGGTGTGTGGCGTGCAATGTTCCTTTTAAATTTAGCAAGGTGATGAGAAGGATATATTTGGAAAAATATCAGCAGAAAGGATAAACAACAGACCTCAGACAACCGAGAAAACTGGCTCCTCTCATCTTCTAGAGATTGTGTGTGTGTGTGTGTGTGTGTGTGTGTGTGTGTGTGTGTGTGTGTGTGTGTGTGTGTGTGTGTGTGTGTGTGTGTGTGTGTGTGTGTGTGTGTGGTCTCCAGAAAGTTTTATTACCAGGGCTAAAGAGAACTTTGAATTTTGGAAATGGTCAATGCTCAGATTCTGGAGGAAGAGTGAAAAGTATCAGGAGTATCAAGAATCTGAGGTCTTTGAAGTCCAGTGAAGTTTCTGAAGTCGGCCATGTCCTCTACTAGTGTCCACTTTGCTTTATCGAGCCTAAAGTCAGCCCAGTCACCTACCCAAAGAGTGTAGAGCAGGTCAAGCTTCCATCTGCTGACAGAGTTTATACTGATTTTCTTTTCCAGCAGGATTTAGCATCTGCCCAAAACTACTGCTAGCCAAATCGACTGACCCAAAGCCCACAGAGACTCCATAGAGTGAAGGAGAAGCACCTGACCCAATAATCCAGACGAGCTCAATGAGTGTTGGTGTCTTGAAGAAAATCCCATACTTTATCTTTAGTGAAGGCTTAGCTGAAAATTTGGGAAACATGAGCGTCCAAGGTTAGCTTGCCTGCTGTTATTTCACAACAATCAAAGTTCTGTAAAGTCAGGCGTTTCTCCACCAGGATGAAATGGCCAGAGTCCAGTGGGAGAAGGTTGTGGTGCTGGAAACAAAGCTGTTGGCAGATTGTTTCTATCTCTCCATCTTTTCTGCTTCCACGGTTTTCAGCAGCAACCAAACAAAAGCCTGGCTTCTTGCCTCTGAACTGCCTGTGTGGGATGAAAAACATTGAAGCACACTTGTTGCGAGTTGTGTTCACATTTTGACATATAACCTGGTTTGTTCTCTCGCTGACACATTCAGCAGACAAAGCTCAACAGAATTTCACTTATTTCACTAAAAACTTTATTATCATCATGTTTGCCGACGGCTGATGCTGCACCGATGCTGTGAGCGCTGCAGTGCTGCTGAGAATCATCGTTTAGTTTTCGAACAGGTGCAGAGACCTGTTCGATTGGCCACCGCGTAGCAACCACCTGTCGCTGGGGAAAAATTAGTGTTGTCCCACTGGTTGCGAGTGGTTGCTGTGAAATTGATCGCTAGGTCAGTCACGCCAGCCTAAGCGTGTATTCCCCGACCGAGGCCCCGACACATTCACCTGTACTTTGGATTTTTCAAATAAAAGCATAACCGACTGATTCTCCTGCCCTGCTTTGTTCTCTTGGTATTTCTATACTGTATTTTTTAACAGCTTGCTTTAGCAACTTCTTTTTAGATTACACTGTTAACTTGGTTCTTGCATCACAGTTTCTCTAAAGGGTTAAATATGTCACTTTTCCATCAAGTAAGAAGAAAACACCCGAAGAACATGAGTATTTTCTTAGAATTGAAAGCAGGCAGCTAAATGTGTGCATATACTGCCAAAACCATGGGCTGCGAAGAGAATGAATGTCGTGAACTCTATTGAGACTGCGTGTAAACCGAATTTGTCTCAGAGCAGGAGAATAAGCAGCGGCTTTATGATTTTTAAATGAGCCTCTCAAAATGCTGTCTTAGCTCATTCACCTTCCTTTGTTTTTCCTGGCATCCATTGTTGTCGTCACCACGATCTGGAGTTCCTCCAGTTTACACATGAACAGCAATGCACTGATGCATTCTCTGTCATCCTCTGAAGTCTGGCTTTGTGAGGCGTCGTCTTCTTTGCTCTTTGACTTGTTGCCACTCCCAAACATTTCTTTTGACACAGCTGCCTCCTTTTTTCTCAAAACTCTTTATCTTTCCTCTGAAAGCTATCTCAATTTTAGTGGAAGCTTCTCAGCGGATCTTTCAAACACTGTTGTTAAATCAGCATAAATCTGTAGCCTTTGGCTATTTCCTGCTGATATTTTCTCTGCACTTCCATGACCTCTGCGCACCCCACCCTCGACTGTGTATTTTAGCTGTGATACCTCCCACCTCAGTGACAACTATATCGATAAGCTGAGCTGCTGTTTCTGAGCTGCAGGGTCCAACATTTCCTTTCCTTCTTGAATGTGAAGACCTGCAAGAAGCCCAGCTTGTGCCTTTTCTTCCTCCACCACTTTTTTGTGCTAAATTGTTTCTGCTAAAAAGCTCCATATTTCCATGTCCTACATCAAAGTCTGTCAGCATGTTCCTTATCCTCGAGGCCACCTATCTTCTCTCAAAAGTGAGATTTTACACTCCTCCTGCAAAAAAAAAAAATGTTGCAGCCATTTTTCCCTCAAAGTTAATCATTGTTGGGCAATCAAACACACCTCACACTGATTCAGTGTTTTGAGTCACATCTGAACCCACGTTGACAAACCGGGAGAAGAAACACTCCTCACACTGCACTCTGCGGCTCTGTAATGAAACTGTCATCGGTGTCCTTCAACCCACATGGCTTGAGGCAGTCAATTACAAACACGATCACACGCTAACACACACACTCAAAGTCCATTTGATCTCATGACAAAGGATGGGAATAAGTCGTCTTCAGGCAGTCCTGACACTATAATAGTGGCATCGTGCAAGGTGCATCATTATTTTCAGGGAGAATGTTCCACATATAGACGAGCCACAATTAATTATTAAAGTGGCAATGACCTGGCCTTTAATCTTTTATTAAATTCAGCTTGTAATAATTAAAAAAACCTCATCTCATTTGTTCACACACACATACAGAAGGTTAGAGTGGGACTTCATGATAGCTCGAGCAACAGGACTGTAAAGTGTCAGAGCCTCCAACACGTGTCAGGTTAAAACCTGACGTGTTTTAACTTTATTATTATTATTTTTAATCCACCGAAAGTTATTAGTCTGGGTTTTATAATTAAGGAAGCCTCCTCTCATGCAGCCTCACTATTTCCCCTCACACTGTGCACCCATCTGCTTCAGAACTTCAAAAACACTTGCTGCTTCTCCTCATAAGTTCTCTTCACTTCAGTCCGCTTCTCCTTTTATGTGTCATAAGCCCGACTTCAAAAAAAAAGAAAAAGGGGATCACGAATCTCATCTTTTATTACTGCGAGCGCATCGTGAAATGGCAACGCAAATATTCCCTCTATAACATTTGTCTCTGTTTGAAATTGAGCTGTTCAGCATTAAGCCGATGCATGGGCGTAATGCGGCGCAAGCATGAAAACTAGCATGAGGGTGAATGAGTAGGAGTGCATTCATCACGAACCACAGGATCTACTTAGAGATGCATATTGGATTAATAGAGCTCGGATGCTTAATTTGGAGTGGAGTGCTCGCGCTGCGTTAGTCGTGACCTCTCTCATCTTCGATCAGATGTGGACGGACGGGCTGCGGGCTTTTTATCCGCGGCCTTGAACGGCAGCCCCAGAGAGCAATAACGCCTATGTTTGTGTGTTGGGTTGTGTATGTGTGTCCTGTCTCTGCGTCTCGGTCTGTGCGCTGGAAATGAATCCATTATTGGAATAGCCTTTCACTCAAGTATCACTTTTCTGAGTGGTAGGATTCCTCGGGGTCCGATGTGTATTTTGTCTGCGAGGCGAGCGTTTGATTGGGGTGTCAGGTCTCTCTCACCCGTGGCTGAGTTTTGGCGAGAGGAGTGCGACGTGTCTCACAGCTCTGGCACTGCTTGACTCCAGATGCCTTTGAATGGAGCTTCAAAGCTCGCCTCGCTGAATGTTTCTCTCCACACGTTCTGGCACCATTCACTGAACCCCCTCCTCCTCCTCCTCCTCTACCTCCCCTCCAGCTCTCAGTTGTGTTTTTCCACTTCACTTTTGCCCTCGCGTCCTTCCCACCTCGCCGTGTCCTCTATTCTGCTGCACACCGTGTCCTCTGACAGCGCCTGTTTGCCGGTTAGAGATACAGCACGGCTCAACTTTGACCTCTGCATTGGAGGCCAGTGCCAGAGATCAATGGAGTCAATGGTGACAAGCAGAAATATGGAAGCACGGGAGGAAAGAAAAACTGGCTGCTGGCGTATCTGTATCACCCAGGAACAGCAATTTCTATCTCTGTGTGTCTAATGCTTCCTGTTTTAGATTTTGATGGTATAAGAAGAAGTAATCGTGGATGTGGTTTATTGCTCTTGGAATTGTTTTCCAGTCAATGAGATGATGTGTTTCTTATACTTGGATAGTTCTAATGATATTTGGCTGAGCTGTCAAAAAGGAGGCAGGCACAAAGCACACACAGATGCTACTTTTATTGCAGATTTTTTTATGGCATTGGCCCCACTTCTGAAGGTGAAAAACAGTCTACGCTCCACGACCCACGTTTAAAAAAAAAACAACCCACGATGAATGGAGAAAAAACGCTCCAAATTGAATTCGAAACACATTTCACGTTTTAACCGTTGTCGTCTGCACCCATCAGCCGCGGCTTTATTCCCCAGCAGTGGCACCTGTGGGGAATAAAGCCAACAGGTATGATAAACTGAGTGGGAATATACACTCATCTTAATCCTTCACAACTGCTTTCTTTTTGTAGCTGTCACAGTAAGTAAATAGTTTTCCACTAATTATCCCAAAGCCGCTTTAGATATTTGTCCTTTTTTGCAATAAAGTTGATATTCTTAGCAAATTAACCAGAGCTTAAATGGAACTTGGTAAGTGTGGAAAAAATCTTTTGCATTAAAAATTATTAAAATATTTTGTGCTCTGAGCTCCAGTGAATCAGTTTTCTTTGTTGTTGTGCTGTTTGATGAGCAGACCTCTGCTGCTCTTTGTGAATTCAGGCAATTGCATTTTACAATGTATTAAAAAACCGTGGCTGCCATACATCACCATGGCTGCTTTCCAACTCTCAGCCAACCAGGTAAAAATAAAGTCTGATACTTGCCAGCTTATTTTCAAACCAGTGACTTCTATGCCTGACCTAGCTTGGTGGTTCTCAAACTGTGAGACCTGTTTAATAGAGGACAAAGTCTTTGCAGGTGGGCGTGGAGAAAAATACTGAATGTACACTAAGTAAGCAAACATGGCTGGTAATTATGAACAAAAATTTGGGGATGTAGAGTCTATGCATATCATATGTACATATGCATATATGTACATAAACATCAAGCTTTACATTTCTTCATGCTTGTGAATGTTTTCATCCTTCATTGTGCTCATCATCTGAACTCTATTAGCGTAGCTTGGCAGGCTTCACTGTTTAAAGTGATTATTATTTATCTTATACTGAGCCACTGTGAAGCCCCTGCAGTTCCTCTGTCTGAAACAAGCCAGTATGGCTCTCCTGCCTTTTAGTCATCTTCTTTCTGATTGTCAGCCCCTTGCAAATACACATGCTGCTATAAACCGAATGCTATAAACAGTCTGCATCCTGTGCTGTGGATACATCAATGGAAAGTACAGTATGTTAGGCCCAAACAGAGTTGGCCCTGCTGTATGGTGGAAAACTTCATTTCATCTATTCATACAATGTCACCTTCAGCTTTTCAAACCAGCCACCCTGTGAGAGGCACATGGATCTGTTTTCTCTAGTGGCTCATACCCAGTGTTACATTGCAGCAGAAGGACGGCACACAAAGATGAGCTATGCAGTGCGCCCCGACTGTGACAGCAGCAGCAGAAGCTTGGAAGTCAATATTTGGTATGACCACCTTTATTCTTCAACACAGCCTGAGCTCTCCTAGCTTTCTTTCGCCCTGTCTGAGTTTTCGTGTATTTTGTATTTTGCTTGAGTTCAGCAGTAAAGCTGCTGTTTAGTTCAAATCCTGTTCTGTGTGTCCTAACCTGCCTGGCCCACAGAACCACATGCGTAATTTTAATTTTGAAATAGTCGTCAGTATGAATGGAGGAAGTCAGAAGAGAGGTCTGTAAAACACAGCAGAGGCTCTGTCATGGTTTGGGCTGCACTTCTGCACTGATCTTGTCAAAACTGATAGAATTATGAACACAGAAAAGTGATCGACCAGATTTTGATCGACCATGTTATAAAATCTGGAAAGCATCAGATTGGCAACGGCTTCATTTTTTAGCATGGTAATGATCCCAAACTCACTGACAATGCAATAAGTGTAATCCTGGAACACTATCAGTCAGTCAAAAAGGAGCCAACATCCAAAGAAAAACTTGGAAAGAGCGTCAGAAACCCTGGAGAACTATTGCTGGCTGAAGCTCAGGCTCCTCAAATAAATAACAAAAAAGAAATGAGAGATGACAAATTTTGCCAATTTTTTTTACTGAAATAGAAATATTTGAGAACTATTTTTTCATTAATGCATCAAATTATGAAAAATATCTTTTAACTGTCTCAGAACTTTAGAAGTAAAGTTCTGTTTGTGTGTTTTTATCCAGCGCAGCTTGGGACTGCTACCTAGATTTTAACCTTCAATTAATGTAGAACAGATAACGACTTGAAGATTATCCTGAAATAATAAACCACATTTTCAAAAAATATACACAGAAGTAAAAGTGCTGTATATTTTTTTCAGTGGATCCGAGTGGACTGTATGAGTTTTTGGAGAAAAAACCCCCCAAAACAAACCTCTCGAGTTGTTTTCTTATTAGAAACAGACTACGAGTAATAAAAGCAGTGTATGAATTTTGTTTATTTTACTGCCTAGCTGGGAGGAAACATTAGCTGGACGCTCACAGGGCAGCAGTTAAATGAACACAAAGAAAAATCTGTTAGCGTGTGTGTGTATGAGTGTCCTTACACCTGACTTACACCTTGCCATCCCACCATGGTCCGCCAAATGTTCGCCCTCGCTGTCACCACCTGGCTGCTGCTGAGTGCTCTGATTGCATTGTGCGCGGCTGCGTGTGGGCACGTGCGTGTGTGTGTTTGTGTGTTCGATGAGGTGCTCCCTAACAGATGGAGTAACCTAATACACCTCTCATTTCTACCCCGCTGTCCATTGGCCCTCATGGTCTGCTGGTGATGTTATCAAGGCCTTACCAGCATCCTGCCTGCTTTGTTCCTGGAATCAGCCGGCCCCGCCCCGCTCTGCCTCTCTGCCGCCGTCCCGTAAAGCCCCGAGCAGATGCAAACGTACAACAATCCCGCAAGGGGGAAAAAAGGGCTGTCAGGTGGAGCAGGTCTCAGGTTACCTGAGTGCAGAGTGCTCTGAGTGAAACGTGCCTGGAAAATGCAGCGCACTGTTTACAGTCAGTGAACAGATGCTGCTTTGTTGTAGCTCATAAAATCACGACTGAACGTCGACGCTGCTGGGAGGTGTCTGTTAGAGTCAGCCTGCGCACGTGCTTGGTGCACCCACAGACACATGATAAGACAGTTGGATCATCACCGGCCCCCTTTAGAAGCCCAATCACCTTACATCAAAAGTGTCACCGTGGCACCCCCGCCAGTCCTCTGTCTGCGTCCCGGACAGGTACGGCTTTGTTAACGGGACCAGGTGGCAGCGACTCCTCCATCCGTCTCCATGGCAGCTAGAGGTGAAACTCCATCAGCCAAATGGATTAGTCTCATTGGCTGGGTAATTTATTGATGTTTTCCTCTCAGGGGATAATGGGTGTATGGGCCGCTGATTGATGAGGCAGCACGGTGCATGTCTTTGCCTTCGCAGCGTGTCAACCACAGGCAACGGTCAGCCAAGCCTGGTACGTTATGAGCCGCAGATTTATGTACTTATACGTAACGTGGAGACTGATGGGCTCCTGAACATCAAATATGCTTATTTGACAGGCCCTTCATAGATTACGGGAGCGCCTGTTTTATGTCAGAGCTGCAGTCACTTAAAGGCTTTAGATGTCAGAAAGAATTTACCTCATTGTGCCGCAGATTTATCAGACTTATTTTACTAATAACATGAAATGTGTGATACTTGATCGCTGCTTAATTTGGGATTAATGGCTTGAAATGCACAGAAACCAGATATTATGAGAAATTCGCATAGTAGAGGTTTACTGGACCGCATTTAGTCAATCCGACATGAGCATTTCAAGGCCTGAGAAAGATGAGATGCCCAGATGCCTTGGAGTAAACAGGTGGTCTGTCAGTAAAAGGCCTTCAGTCTCAGGAGAAACAGCTTTCCAGCAGCCTTCTGCCTCCATCCCTGACGCTCACAAAATGAATGTTACTGCTAATTTTAAGCGTGACCTAATATGCTGCTCTGGGCTCCTGCTCTTGTAATGCGTGCTCTTGACCTCGTACACTTGTATCCGGCGTGTCACAGGTCCCCGACATACGGCCCCATTCCCCTCCATTAAGGGATACCTGATCCCGTCCAGGCTTTCACCGCTGAAAGAACGTGAGGAGCATTTGCAGGAAATGGGCTCGCAATGGTTCATGCTATGACCCCGGCTACTCAGAGCCATTGAATTGCATTTATGAAGAGCCCTCTAGTATTTCTCTTTACCATCGCAAAGTGGCTCTCCTCTTTACGGCGTGAGAGATGCTACAGGTAGCGGCTGAATTTCAGGGTTTGATGTGGGTGGATTTTTTTTAGAAACCGCTTTGTGAGCTGGATACATTTTCTCACTGCCTCCACTTTTCAATCGATAACCAAATATCTGCTTGTTGAAAACTTTCTGTGCTCATCTGCGAGTTCTGTGTGTAACCGTGTGTGTGTGTGTGTGTGTGGGTTTGTTTTCCCTCCTTTCAGTCTGTCTCCTTGTCTCAGCTGGCAATCTGCACATCTGCCTCTTCACTGATCACAGAGGGAAGTGCTTCACAGACACAGCAGGACAGCCGTAGAGTGAAAAACCAAACAGATGTGCGCTGCTCCTGAACATCCTCCAATGCTTTTCTTAACCTTTAGGCAGCCAGCGACTGTTCTGCTGAGCGAGCAGGCTGCTTACATACACATTAGACCCTAAAGCTGCAGTTTACTCCAGCCTATGATAAAGTTTGCTTAAACAGGTTCAGTATTTTATTAACTAAAGCTGGCTACTTACAGGGTCGTTACTTCTCTTTAGCCAGTTAAGGCAGCATATTTCAACACTTTCAGCATTTTAAAGTTGAAAACCAACTTTTAAACTCAGGCTTACAACCTTGAAACATGGCAGTGAAGCTATGCAACATCAAAAAATGTTCTAATATTTCCTGTTATTTCCAGAGCTGAGCTTAATTTTCCCCGTACAAAGGCAAATACCTTGTGCCGCAATGAACACGATAAAATGGGACCAGAAAGATTAAAATGATTCAGCAGCAATTCAACAACACAAAAAGGTGGATTTAGTGTCAAATTATTAATAATAATATGCTCTGATCTGCCTGCTAGTGTGCAGTTTGGTTGCCATAAAAGGGCAAATAAGTGCGCTGCAGACATTCATTCGTGCTAGCAAGTAAACCACAATCTGGTTGTGCTATATTTGTTTATCCTTTGATCTGAGACTTTGACAGAGAATCAATTTCTTCTTGTTTTTTTCTTCAAAATAAGTTTCTGTAAATTAATAAATTGAAATCGCTGAGCCTCAAAATGAGTTGAAACATTTGCAGCTCATATCAGTGTGTTTTCACCTCACTTCACACCACAAATAGCAAAGCTGGATCACTTCGGGCCTGCTTGCATTTATGCATTAGCTGCTGTGTTTCGAGTCCTACTAAACATGGGAAGAAGAAATTGCACTCGTTTCTAAGGTTTTACATATCGGATGATAATAAAAATCTTAAAACGAGGTAAATATAACCTCAGATGAACAAAAACACTGTGAATGTTTAATTTGAGGAACGAATGTGTTTATTCCTCTGTGAGAGTTTACTTAGTTTACAGAATTCATTTCAATCATAGTGAAACATCTCATATATATGTATTTATATCCTCATGTGGATTTGTTTACGCATACACAGAAAGTCACATTATGTCCTAAAAACAGAGGAGTTAAATTGTTTCTCAACGCCAAAGCTCCGCATAGGCTTCACTGACCTCAGAGAGGCATGAAGAAAAACAAATTAAATTAAAGCTGCAAGCAGCGTTATGAGGGCCCTCGCACCCCATCGCGTCGAGCCACGCCCAACACCTACAACCAGCACCTCCGATCTGATGTCACATTGATGGAATTCATGCATTTAACCACCAGCTAACATTTCAACTCATTCATTCATGATTAGTTAGTCGTTCCACTAGGTGGCGCTCTAACCATTACGTACAAATGGCATAACAAACATTTCCGAGCTCAAGTCTCATCACACCTGAGACGTTTGGGAGAGATTGGACATTGTGTTTTTGAGTGACAGCAGATTACTGCTTTTTGGCGATTGTTTGAAACTCCACGTGGCGCCATGACCATCCCGTTTCACTGAGCGTAAAAAGCTTCGCAATTTAACATCACAAAGGTCTTTAGATTCCACACACTGGAGATTGGTTCAATATGATGAAATCCCTTGGAGGAGTTCGTCAAAGAACGATGCCTGGAAAGACGGGAAAATGTTGCCAAAATTACACATTAATTTTAAAATGGCTGACTTCCTGTTGGATTTGGGATATTGCTCCAAGAGACTTTTTTGTACATCTTGATATCTCCTATAAGCTTACCAGGTTTAAGACTCATACATAAAACACAGAGCTGGGGCTGTGGTTTTGAAATTTTGTAGGGGGCGCTGTGGAGCCATTTTGGGATATTCAATGAAAATGATCACATAACAACAAAGCCTTCGTCACATTGGAGGGGTGTGCCAAATTTCAAGCCTCTATAAACTTGCCAAGACCCTCAAAAGCCACTTCATCTTTCATCGTGAACAGCGTTGCCACCAGGGTGCGCCGTTCAGTTTAAAGTCACAATTTTTGCACTGAAGCATCACGAGGGACTGATGGTGATATTCACCGCTTTTGAGGTGGCCACGATGAACCTGTGAAAATCAGTACAACAAAATTAAAGCCATGACATTTCCTGTTGCCACTAGGTGGCGCTGTCCGTATTTCTGACAATGGGCACATCAATCTGTTCAGGGCGCGTCTGACATCGTGCCTGTAAAGTCTGGTACTGATCAGACTGGATTTCATTGAGTTATACTAATTTGTTTCTTCATGGCGTGACATCAAAGTTCGCCATGCTGCTGGGGTCACACCCTTTCGCGAAAACTCACAGTTTTCACTGTAACCCAAGACCAACTCCTTAAGGCTTTCCTGGAGAAATTTGAGGCTGCAGATGTCACCCATTACTATACTGTACCCCAAAGTGTAAAACATGACATTTCCTGTTCCCACTAGGTGGCGCTGTCCTTGATGTCAAATATGGCAGTTGAAATATGTTCAGGGGTGGAGCCTTATCATATGTGTTCACTTTGGTCAAGGTCAGAAAATGTATGACAAAATGAGAGGCAATAAGATTTTCATGGCGAGTCATCGAAATTCGCCATGGCGCCACGGCCTCATAGTATTGTGAAAACTCAAAAGCTCCGCAATTTAACATGGCACAAGGGTGTAGTTGACACTGTCCAAATTTGAAGGTTAAGAAATGAAACCCCAAGGAGGAGTTCGCAAAAGTTCGAGGCATGGAAATGGCAAAATTAGAGCCAAAATGTCACCTTCTCTTCCAAATGGCGGACTTCCTGTTGGGTTTGCGTCAATGGGCCCACAGACTTTTTTGTTTGTCTTGGCATGATACACATGTGTGCCAAATTTCATACATGTAGCTCAAACCATGTGGTCGTAGGGCTGCATTTAACAAGGCATAGGTGGCGCTGTAGAGCCATTTCCCAGTGCTCATATGTAAAACCATTAAAATACAAAATTTTTCACCAGACCTGGCATGTGTGCAAAATTTCATGAGTTTTTGAGCATGTTTAGGCCCTCAAAAAGGCCCTTGTTTGGGGTGAATAATAATAATAATAATAATAATAATAATAATTAAAGCTGCAAGCAGCGTTATGAGGGCCCTCGCACCCCCGGCGCGTCGAGCCACGCCCAACACCTACAACCAGCACGTCCGATCTGATGTCACATTGATGGAATTCATGCATTTAACCACCAGCTAACATTTCAACTCATTCATTCATGATTAGTTAGTCGTTCCACTAGGTGGCGCTCTAACCATTATGTACAAATGGCATAACAAACACTTCCAAGCTCGAGTCTCATCACACCTTCGACGTTTGGGAGAGATTGGACATTGTGTTTTTGAGTGACAGCAGATTACTGCTTTTTGGCGAGTGATTCAAACTCTAAGTGCCACCATAACCACCCCGTTTCACTGAACGTAAAAAGCTTCGCAATTTAACATCACAAAGGTCTTTAAATTCCACACACTGGAGATTGGTTCAATATGATGAAATCCCTTGGAGGAGTTCGTCAAAGAACGGTGCCTGGAAAGAGGGGAAAATGTTGCCAAAATTACACATTAATTTTAAAATGGCTGACTTCCTGTTGGATTTGGGATATTGCTCCAAGAGACTTTTTTGTACATCTTGATATCTCCTATAAGCTTACCAGGTTTCAGAATCATACATAGAACACAGAGCAGGGGCTGTGGTTTTGAAATTTTGTAGGGGGCGCTGTGGAGCAATTTCGCGCTATTCAATGAAAATGATCACATGCCAACAAAGCCTTCATCCATTTGGAGGTGTTTGCCAAATTTCAAGCCTCTATAAACTTGCCAAGACCCTCAAAAGCCACTTCATCTTTCATGTTGAACAGCGTTGCCACCAGGGTGCGCCGTTCAGTTTAAACTCACAATTTTTGCACTGAAGCATCACGAGGGACTGATGGTGATATTCACCGCTTTTGAGGTGGCCAAGATGAACCTGTGAAAATCAGTACAACAAAATTAAAGCCATGACATTTCCTGTTGCCACTAGGTGGCGCTGTCCGTATTTCCGACAATGGGCACATCAATCTGTTCAGGGCGGGTCTGACATCATGCCTGTAAAGTCTGGTACTGATCAGACTGGATTTCATTGAGTTATACTAATTTGTTTCTTCATGGCGTGACATCAAAGTTCGCCATGCTGCTGGGGTCACACCCTTTCGCGAAAAGTCACAGTTTTCACTGTAACCCAAGACCAACTCCTTAAGGCTTTCCTGGAGAAATTTGAGGCTGCAGATGTCACCCATCACTATACTGTACCCCAAAGTGTAAAACATGACATTTCCTGTTCCCACTAGGTGGCGCTGTCCTTGATGTCAAATATGGCAGTTGAAATATGTTCAGGGGTGGAGCCTTATCATATGTGTGCTGTTTGGTCCAGATCGGAACATGTATGACAGAATGAGAGGCAATAAGATTTTCATGGCGAGTCATCGAAATTCGCCATGGCGCCACGGCCTCATGGTATTGTGAAAACTCAAAAGCTCCGCAATTTAACATGGCACAAGGGTGTAGTTGACACTGTCCAAATTTGAAGGTTATGAAATGAAACCCCAAGGAGGAGTTCGCAAAAGTTCGAGGCATGGAAATGGCAAAATTAGAGCCAAAATGTCACCTTCTCTTCCAAATGGCGGACTTCCTGTTGGGTTTGCGTCAATGGGCCCACAGACTTTTTTGTTCGTCTTGGCATGATACACATGTGTGCCAAATTTCATACATGTAGCTCAAACGATGTGGTCGTAGGGCTGCATTTAACAAGGCATAGGTGGCGCTGTAGAGCCATTTCCCAGTGCTCATATGTAAAACCATTAAAATACAAAATTTTTCACCAAACCTGGCATGTGTGCAAAATTTCATGAGTTTTTGAGCATGTTTAGGCCCTCAAAAAGGCCCTTGTTTGGGGTGAATAATAATAATAATAATTAAAGCTGCAAGCAGCGTTATGAGGGCCCTCGCACCCCATCGCGTCGAGCCACGCCCAACACCTACAACCAGCACCTCCGATCTGATGTCACATTGATGGAATTCATGCATTTAACCACCAGCTAACATTTCATCTCATTCAATCATCATTATAGTCGTCCCACTAGGTGGCGCTCTAACCATTACTGACAAATGGCATAACAAACATTTCCGAGCTCGAGTCTCGTCACGCCTGCTACCTTTGGGAGACCTTTGGGAGAGTTTGGACATTTTGATTTTGAGTGACAGCAGATTACTGCTTTTTGGCGAATGATTGAAACTCCACGTGCCGCCATGACAACCCCGTTTCCCTGAACGTAAAAAGCTTCGCAATTTAACATCACAAAGGTCTTTAGATTCCACACACTGGAGATTGGTTCAATCTGATGAAATCCCTTGGAGGAGTTCGTCAAAGAACGGTGCCTGGAAAGAGGGGAAAATGTTGCCAAAATTGCACATTAATTTTAAAATGGCTGACTTCCTGTTGGATTTTGGATATTGCTCCAAGAGACTTTTTTGTACATCTTGATATCTCCTATAAGCTTACCAGGTTTCAGACTCATACATAAAACACAGAGCTGGGGCTGTGGTTTTGAAATTTTGTAGGGGGCGCTGTGGAGCCATTTCGCGCTATTCAATGAAAATGATCACATGACAACAAAGCCTTCATCCATTTGGAGGGGTGTGCTTAATTTAAAGCCTCTATATACTTTCCAAGCCCCTCAAAAGCCACTTCATCTTTCATGGTGGACGGCGTTGCCACCAGGGTGCGCCGTTCAGTTTAAAGTCACAATTTTTGCACTGAAGCATCACAAGGGACTGATGGTGATATTCACCGCTTTTGAGGTGGCCACGATGAACCTGTGAAAATCAGTACAACAAAATTAAAGCCATGACATTTCCTGTTCCCACTAAGTGGCGCTGTCCGTATTCCCGACAATGGGCACATCAATCTGTTCAGGGCGGGTCTGACATCATGCCTGTAAAGTCTGGTACTGATCAGACTGGATTTCATTGAGTTATACTAATTTGTTTCTTCATGGCGTGACATCAAAGTTCGCCATGCTGCTGGGGTCACACCCTTTTGCGAAAACTCACAGTTTTCACTGTAACCCAAGACCAACTCCTTAAGGCTTTTCTGGAGAAATTTGAGGCTGCAGATGTCACCCATCACTATACTGTACCCCAAAGTGTAAAACATGACATTTCCTGTTCCCACTAGGTGGCGCTGTCCTTGATGTCAAATATGGCAGTTGAAATATGTTCAGGGGTGGAGCCTTATCATATGTGTTCACTTTGGTCAAGGTCAGAAAATGTATGACAAAATGAGAGGCAATAAGATTTTCATGGCGAGTCATCGAAATTCGCCATGGCGCCACGGCCTCATAGTATTGTGAAAACTCAAAAGCTCCGCAATTTAACATGGCACAAGGGTGTAGTTGACACTGTCCAAATTTGAAGGTTATGAAATGAAACCCCAAGAAGGAGTTCGCAAAAGTTCGAGGCATGGAAATGGCAAAATTAGAGCCAAAATGTCACCTTCTCTTCCAAATGGCGGACTTCCTGTTGGGTTTGCGTCAATGGGCCCACAGACTTTTTTGTTCGTCTTGGCATGATACACATGTGTGCCAAATTTCATACATGTAGCTCAAACGATGTGGTCGCAGGGCTGCATTTAACAAGGCATAGGTGGCGCTGTAGAGCCATTTCCCAGTGCTCATATGTAAAACCATTAAAATACAAAATTTTTCACCAGACCTGGCATGTGTGCAAAATTTCATGAGTTTTTGAGCATGTTTAGGCCCTCAAAAAGGCCCTTGTTTGGGGTGAATAATAATAATAATAATAATAATAATAATTAAAGCTGCAAGCAGCGTTATGAGGGCCCTCGCACCCCCGGCACGTCGAGCCACTGCCAACACCTCAAACCGGCACGTCCGATGTGATGTCACATTGATGGATTTCATGCTTTTAATCACCAGCTAACATTTCATCTTATTCAACCAGGATTATAGTCATGCCACTAGGTGGCGCTCTAACCATTATTGACAAATAGCATAACAAACATTTCCAAGCTCGAGTCTCATCACACCTGCGACCTTTGGGAGAGATTGGACATTGTGTTTTTTAGTGACAGCAGATTACTGCTTTTTGCGAGTGATTGAAACTCTACGTGCCGCCATGACCACCCCGTTTCCCTGAACGGAAAAAGCTTCGCAATTTAACATCACAAAGGTCTTTAGATTCTACACACTGAAGAATGCTTCAATATGATGAAATCCCTTGAAGGAGTTCGTCAAAGTATGAGGCCTGAAAAGGGGGGAAAATGTCATCAAAATTACACATTAATTTTAAAATGGCTGACTTCCTGTTGGATTTGGGATATTGCTCCAAGAGACTTTTTTGTACATCTTGATATCTTACACAAGCTTACCAAGTGTCAGACTCATAGATGAAACACAGAGCAGGGGCTGATGTTTTGAAATATTGTAGGGGGCGCTGTGGAGCCATTTCGCGCTATTCAATGAAAATGATCACATGCCAACAAAGCGTTCATCCATTTGGAGGTGTGTGCCAAATTTCAAGCCTCTATAAACTTTCCAAGCCCCTCAAAAGCCACTTCATCTTTCATGGTGAACCGCGTTACCACCAGGGTGCGCCGTTCAGTTTAAAGTCACAATTTTTGCACTGAAGCATCACGAGGGACTGATGTTGATATTCACCGCTTTTGAGGTGGCCACGATGAACCTGTGAAAATCAGTACAACAAAATTAAAGCCATGACATTTCCTGTTGCCACTAGGTGGCGCTGTCCGTATTTCCGACAATGGGCACATCAATCTGTTCAGGGCGGGTCTGACATCATGCCTGTAAAGTCTGGTACTGATCAGACTGGATTTCATTGAGTTATACTAATTTGTTTCTTCATGGCGTGACATCAAAGTTCGCCATGCTGCTGGGGTCACACCCTTTCGTGAAAAGTCACAGTTTTCACTGTAACCCAAGACCAACTCCTTAAGGCTTTCCTGGAGAAATTTGAGGCTGCAGATGTCACCCATCACAATACTGTACCCCAAAGTGTAAAACATGACATTTCCTGTTCCCACTAGGTGGCGCTGTACCTGGTGTCAAATATGGCAGTTGAAATATGTTCAGGGGTGGAGCCTTATCATATGTGTTCACTTTGGTCAAGTTCAGAAAATGTATGACAAAATGAGAGGCAATAAGATTTTCATGGCGAGTCATCGAAATTCGCCGTGGCGCCACGGCCTCATAGTATTGTGAAAACTCAAAAGCTCCGCAATTTAACATGGCACAAGGGTGTAGTTGACACTGACCAAATATGAAGGTTATGAAATCAAACCCCAAGGAGGAGTTCGCAAAAGTTCGAGGCATGGAAATGACAAAATTAGAGCCAAAATGTCACCTTCTCTTCCAAATGGCGGACTTCCTGTTGGGTTTGCGTCAATGGGCCCACAGACTTTTTTGTTCGTCTTGGCATGATACATATGTGTGCCAAATTTCATACATGTAGCTCAAACGATGTGGTCGTAGGGCTGCATTTAACAAGGCATAGGTGGCGCTCTAGAGCCATTTCCAAGTGCTCATATGTAAAACCATTAAAATACAAAATTTTTCACCAGACCTGGCATGTGTGCAAAATTTCATGAGTTTTTGAGCATGTTTAGGCCCTCAAAAAGGCCCTTGTTTCGCCTGAATAATAATAATAATAATAATAATTAAAGCTGCAAGCAGCGTTATGAGGGCCCTCGCACCCTGGCGTGTCGAGCCACGCCCAACACCTAAAACCAGCACGTCCAATGTGATGTCACATTGATGGAATTCATGCATTTAACCACCAGCTAACATTTCATCTCATTGAACCATGATTATAGTCGTCCCACTAGGTGGCGCTCTAACTATTACTGACAAATGGCATAACAAACATTTCCGAGCTCGAGTCTCATCACACCTGCGACGTTTGGGAGAGATTGGATATTGTGTTTTTGAGTGACAGCAGATTACTGCTTTTTGGCGAGTGATTCAAACTCTAAGTGCCGCCATGACCACCCCGTTTCCCTGAACGTAAAAAGCTTCGCAATTTAACATCACAAAGGTCTTTAGATTCCACAAACTGCAGATCGGTCCAATCTGATGAAATCCCTTGGAGGAGTTCGTCAAAGTATGAAGCCTGAAAAGAGGGGAAAATGTCGCCAAAATTACACATTAATTTTAAAATGGCTGACTTCCTGTTGGATTTGGGATATTGCTCCAAGAGACTTTTTTGTACATCTTAATATCTTCCATGAGCTTACCAAGTTTCAGACTCATAGATAAAACACAGAGCAGGGGCTGATATTTTGAAACTTTGTAGGGGGCGCTGTGGAGCAATTTCGCGCTATTCAATGAAAATGATCACATGACAACAAAGCCTTCATCCATTTGGGGGTGTGTGCCAAATTTAAAGCCTCTATAAACTTTCCAAGCCCCTCAAAAGCCACTTCATCTTTCATGTTGAACCGCGTTGCCACCAGGGTGCGCCGTTCAGTGTAAAGTCACAATTTTTGCACTGAAGCATCACGAGGGACTGATGGTGATATTCACCGCTTTTGAGGTGGCCACGATGAACCTGTGAAAATCAGTACAACAAAATTAAAGCCATGACATTTCCTGTGGCCACTAGGTGGCGCTGTCCGTATTTCCGACAATGGGCACGTCAATCTGTTCAGGGCGGGTCTGACATCATGCCTGTAAAGTCTGGTACTGATCAGACTGGATTTCATTGAGTTATACTAATTTGTTTCTTCATGGCGTGACATCAAAGTTCGCCATGCTGCTGGGGTCACACCCTTTTGCGAAAACTCACAGTTTTCACTGTAACCCAAGACCAACTCCTTAAGGCTTTCCTGGAGAAATTTGAGGCTGCAGGTGTCACCCATCACTATACTGTACCCCAAAGTGTAAAACATGACATTTCCTGTTCCCACTAGGTGGCGCTGTCCCTGGTGTCAAATATGGCAGTTGAAATATGTTCAGGGGTGGAGCCTTATCATATGTGTTCACTTTGGTCAAGGTCAGAAAATGTATGACAAAATGAGAGGCAATAAGATTTTCATGGCGAGTCATCGAAATTCGCCATGGCGCCACGGCCTCATAGTATTGTGAAAACTCAAAAGCTCCGCAATTTAACATGGCACAAGGGTGTAGTTGACACTGTCCAAATTTGAAGGTTATGAAATGAAACCCCAAGGAGGAGTTCGCAAAAGTTCGAGGCATGGAAATGGCAAAATTAGAGCCAAAATGTCACCTTCTCTTCCAAATGGCGGACTTCCTGTTGGGTTTGCGTCAATGGGCCCACAGACTTTTTTGTTCGTCTTGGCATGATACACATGTGTGCCAAATTTCATACATGTAGCTCAAACCATGTGGTCGTAGGGCTGCATTTAACAAGGCATAGGTGGCGCTGTAGAGCCATTTCCCAGTGCTCATATGTAAAACCATTAAAATACAAAATTTTTCACCAGACCTGGCATGTGTGCAAAATTTCATGAGTTTTTGAGCATGTTTAGGCCCTCAAAAAGGCCCTTGTTTGGGGTGAATAATAATAATAATAATAATAATAATAATAAGAAACGGAGCAGATACAATAGGGCCTTCGCACTCTCAGTGCTCGGGCCCTAATAATAATAATAATAATAATAATAATAATAATAAGAAACGGAGCAGATACAATAGGGCCTTCGCACTCTCGGTGCTCGGGCCCTAATTAAAGCTGCAAGCAGCGTTATGAGGGCCCTCGCACACCCGGCGTGTCGAGCCATGCCCAACACCTGAAACCAGCACGTCCGATCTGATGTCACATTGATGGAATTCATGCATTTAACCACCAGTTAACATTTCATTTGCTTCAACCATGAGTATAGTCGTCCCACTAGGTGGCGCTCTAACCATTATGTACAAATGGCATAACAAACATTTCCGAGCTCGAGTCTCATCACGCCTATGAGCTTTGGGAGAGATTGGACATTGTGTTTTTGAGTGACAGCAGATTACTGCTTTTTGGCGAGTGATTCAAACTCTAAGTGCCACCATAACCACCCCGTTTCACTGAACGTAAAAAGCTTCGCAATTTAACATCACAAAGGTCTTTAGATTCCACACACTGGAGATTGGTTCAATATGATGAAATCCCTTGGAGGAGTTCGTCAAAGAACGGTGCCTGGAAAGAGGGGAAAATGTTGCCAAAATTACACATTCATTTTAAAATGGCTGACTTCCTGTTGGATTTGGGATATTGCACCAAGAGACTTTTTTGTACATCTTGATATCTCCTATAAGCTTACCAGGTTTCAGAATCATACATAGAACACAGAGCAGGGGCTGTGGTTTTGAAATTTTGTAGGGGGCGCTGTGGAGCAATTTCGCGCTGTTTAATGAAAATGATCACATGCCAACAAAGCCTTCATCCATTTGGAGGTGTGTGCCAAATTTCAAGCCTCTATAAACTTGCCAAGACCCTCAAAAGCCACTTCATCTTTCATGTTGAACAGCATTGCCACCAGGGTGCGCCGTTCAGTTTAAACTCACAATTTTTGCACTGAAGCATCACGAGGGACTGATGGTGATATTCACCGCTTTTGAGGTGGCCAAGATGAACCTGTGAAAATCAGTACAACAAAATTAAAGCCATGACATTTCCTGTTGCCACTAGGTGGCGCTGTCTGTATTTCCGACAATGGGCACATCAATCTGTTCAGGGCGGGTCTGACATCATGCCTGTAAAGTCTGGTACTGATCAGACTGGATTTCATTGAGTTATACTAATTTCTTTCTTCATGGCGTGACATCAAAGTTCGCCATGCTGCTGGGGTCACACCCTTTCGCGAAAACTCACAGTTTTCACTGTAACCCAAGACCAACTCCTTAAGGCTTTCCTGGAGAAATTTGAGGCTGCAGATGTCACCCATCACTATACTGTACCCCAAAGTGTAAAACATGACATTTCCTGTTCCCACTAGGTGGCGCTGTCCTTGATGTCAAATATGGCAGTTGAAATATGTTCAGGGGTGGAGCCTTATCATATGTGTGCTCTTTGGTCAAGGTCAGAAAATGTATGACAAAATGAGAGGCAATAAGATTTTCATGGTGAGTCATCGAAATTCGCCATGGCGCCACGGCCTCATAGTATTGTGAAAACTCAAAAGCTCCGCAATTTAACATGGCACAAGGGTGTAGTTGACACTGTCCAAATTTGAAGCTTATACGACCAAATCCCAAGGAGGAGTTCGTTAAAGTTCGAGGCATGGAAATGGCAAAATTAGAGCCAAAATGTCACCTTCTCTTCCAAATGGCGGACTTCCTGTTGGGTTTGCGTCAATGGGCCCACAGACTTTTTTGTTCGTCTTCGAATGATACACATGTGTGCCAAATTTCATACATGTAGCTCAAACGATGTGGTCGTAGGGCTGCATTTAACAAGGCATAGGTGGCGCTCTAGAGCCATTTCCCAGTGCTCATAAGTAAAACCATTAAAATACAAAATTTTTCACCAGACCTGGCATGTGTGCAAAATTTCATGAGTTTTTGAGCATGTTTAGGCCCTCAAAAAGGCCCTTGTTTGGGGTGAATAATAATAATAATAATAATAATAATAATAATAATAATAATAATAACTAGAAAAATTTGCATTTCCTGCGAAAATGCAGTGTGGATGCTTAAAGCTGAAGCTGTATGCAAAAAGTAGCTGAAAAAGCTGAAAAGTTGCAGAAATTGTAAAAACTTTGCAGAAGCAAAAGAAGTTTGCTAAAATGGAATAACTTAGCAGAACTGCAATATCTTAGAGGAAACATAATACTTGGCAGAAATACAATAGCATAGCAGAATTTAGCAGAAATATTGTAACTTACCAGAAACATGATAACTTCTCAAAAATACAAGAATTTAGGAGAAATAGTATAAGATAACAGAAAGAATATATTTAGCCAAAAATACTTAAACATTACAGAAACACTATGATTTAGAAAAATAGTACAACAGAGCAGAAATATTGTGATTTACCAGAGACACTGTGATGAACTATGAATATTGTAATTTTAAATTAAGACTATGTTTTAGCACAAATATTATAATTTGGCAGAAATACTATAATTTAGCAGAAATACTATATTAAGCACAAATCCTATAAAAAGCAGAAATGGTATGATTAAGCATAAATACTACATTTAGTAGAAATACTTTGTTTTAGCACAAATCCCATAAAAAGCAGAAATACTGTACTATGATTTAGTAGAAAGACTATAATTAATCAGAAATACTAAATTTAGCAGAAATACTATATTAAGCACAAATCCTATGAAAAGCAGAAATAGTATGATTAAGCATAAATACTACATTTAGGAGAAATACTATATTAAGCACAAATCTTATAAAAAGCAGAAATACTATATTAAGCACAAATCCTATAAAAGCAGAAATAGTATATTAAGCACAAATCTTATAAAATAGCAGAAATAGTGTGATTTAGCACAATAGTAATAAGTTAAACAGAAAAATTGGAAAAGCAAAATGGACAGCTGAAAAAATGCTGAACATGCTGAGGTTCCCTCAAATATACTTGTTAAATGACAAAAATCAGCAAAAAAATTTATGACTGCCACACAATTACAAATATGTACACATGAGGAAACACACATGCACAGAGAGACACACACACACAAGATCCAATTCAGTCAACCAGTCTAAATATATTGAATTTGAATCTTACAATGGGATCATCCCATTAAAAGGCTTTCTCTCTCTCTCTCTCTCTCTGTCACACACACACACACACACACACACACACACACACACACACACACACACACACACACAGGGAGAGAGAAGTAAGTTTCTTGGTCAGCCTGGGAGCTGGTGAATTTGAATCCACCAATCAGAGAGGCTGTGCACTTTTCCCCACCAAAACAGGTGCATCTGTTTACACACGCAGCAGCACAGAGAGACACAGGATTTTTGCAGTCTATTTCTCATAGTGACGACTCCCCTCAAACAAATGACCGTAATTTCCTAACCGTAGGGGCTAGAACGGTCATTCTTACACCGTTTTGTTCAGAAGAGATGGGGGAATCTTCAAGTGTTGACAATTTAATATTAAAATATGAATTTTTAGAGATATATGACATGGATGACTTGTTGACTTAGAAGCCACGAATTCCCCAATATGCAAATTTGAATGCCTGAGACCACATATGTGATTGGCTGGCTGGGAAGCCGTGCAGGCCCTGATTTGTGGATTTGAATTCCTCAGCCCTCAGATATGATTGGCTGGCTTAGAAGCCACGAAGGCCCCAATATGCAAATTTGAATGCCTCAGGACACTTATTTGATTGGCTGGGAAACTGTGCAGGCCCTGATTTGAAAATTTGAATGTCTCAGTCCTCACAGAGGATTGGCTGCCTGGGGACCTGGCAGAAATATATAGAAATACTATTATTAAGCATAAATACTACATTTAGTAGAAATACTATGTTTTAGCACAAATACTATAAAAAGCAGAAATACTATAATTTAGCAGAAATACTATATTAAGCACAAATCCTATAAAAAGCAGAAATACTATAATTTAGAACAAATAGTATAAAAAGCAGAAATACTATAATTTAGCAGAAATACTATGTTAGGCACAAATCCTATAAAAAGCAGAAATACTATAATTTAGCAGAAATACTATATTAGGCATAAATCCTATGAAAAGCAGAAATAGTATGATTTAGCAGAAATACTGTATTTAGCACAAGTACCGAAAAGTACCAGAAATACTATGATTTAGCAGAATAGTAATAACTTATTGAAACACAAATGCACAGAGGGACACACAAACACAGGCTCTAATCCAGTCAACCAGTCTATGTTCAATTTAAATCCTACAATGACATGCTGCCAAATAAGGGCAGGGTCCTCTCTCTCCCACTAAACACACACACACACACACACACACACACACACACACACACAGGGAGAGAGGACTAAGTTTCTAGGTCAGCCTGGGAGCTGCTGAATTTGAATCCACCAATCAGAGAGGCTGTTTACGTTTTCCCGCCAAAACAGGTGCATCTTTTTACACACGCAGCACAGAGACATAGACCTGCTTCTTTCAGTTTATTTCACATAGTGAGGATTCCCCTCAAACAAATGACCATAATTTCCTAACCATAGGGGCTAGAGCGGTCATTCTTACACCGTTTTGTTCAGAAGAGATGGGGGAATCTTCAAGTGTTGACAATTTATCATTAAAATATGAATTTTTAGAGATATATGACATGGATGACTTGTTGACTTAGAAGCCACGAATTCCCCAATATGCAAATTTGAATACCTGGAGCCCACATACATGATTGGCTGGCTGGGAAGCTGTGCAGGCCCTGATTTGTGGATTTGAATTCCTCAGCCCTCAGATATGATTGGCTGGCTTAGAAGCCATGAAGGCCCCAATATGCAAATTTGAATGCCTCAGGACACATATATGATTGGCTGGGAAACCGTGCAGGCCCTGATTTGAAAATTTGAATGTCTAAGTCCTCACAGAGGATTGGCTGCCTGGGGACCTGGCAGAAATATATAGAAATATATAGAAATACTATGATTAAGCATAAATACTACATTTAGTAGAAATACTATGTTTTAGCACAAATACTATAAAAAGCAGAAATACTATAATTTAGCAGAAATACTATATTAAGCACAAATCCTATAAAAAGCAGAAATAGGATGATTAAGCATAAACACTACATTTAGTAGAAATATTATGTTTGAGCAAAAATCCTATAAAAAGCAGAAATACTATATTAGGCACAAATCCCATAAAAAGCAGAAATAGTATGATTAAGCATAAATACTACATTTAGTAGAAATACTATGTTTTAGCACAAATACTATAAAAAGCAGAAATACTATAATTTAGCAGAAATACTATATTAAGCACAAATCCTATAAAAAGCAGAAATAGGATGATTAAGCATAAACACTACATTTAGTAGAAATATTATGTTTGAGCAAAAATCCTATAAAAAGCAGAAATACTATATTAGGCACAAATCCCATAAAAAGCAGAAATAGTATGATTAAGCATAAATACTACATTTAGTAGAAATACTATGTTTTAGCACAAATAGTATAAAAAGCAGAAATACTGTAATTTAGCAGAAATACTATATTAAGCACAAATCTTATGAAATAGCAGAAACAGTATGATTTAGCACAATAGTAATCAGTTAAACAGAAAAATTGGAAAAGCAAAATGGACAGCTGAAAAAATGCTGAACATGCTGAGGGTCCCTCAAATATACTTGTTAAATGAAAAAATCAGCAAAAAAATGCACAGGGAGAGAGAAGTAAGTTTCTAGGTGAGCCTGGGAGCTGGTGAATTTGAATCCACCAATCAGAGAGCCTGTGTACTTTTTCCCGCCAAAACATGTGCCTCTTTTTACACAGGCAGCACAGAGAGGCACAGGATTATTGCAGCCTATTTCTCATAGTGAGGACTCCCCTCAAACAAATGACCATAATTTCCAAACCGTAGGGGCTAGAGCGGTCATTCTTACACCGTTTTGTTCAGAAGAGATGGGGGAATCTTCCAGTGTTTACAATTTATCATTAAAATATGAATTATTAAAGATATTTGACTTCTAATGCACCATAACTGAGTAGAGCGAAGCAAAAACTGCCTTGACTTGCCCTCAAACAACGCTTTGTAACTCGAAATCTATTTGGAGTATCGATATCATTCTTTCACCGTAAGAGACAGCAGGCTTTGGTGAACAATCATGGAAATTTTCAGGTCTCTGTGGAAATCCAACAAAAAGTTATGACGAGAGAAAAAAGTGGTTCATTTCCACAGTTTGAAATCTGAAGAAATCTGAGCGAAGGACGAATTTCCTACCCTCAAACAAGTCCAACTCATTTCAGAACGGTAATAGGTGAGAAAGAAATTCTTGAATTGTGAGCGTCAGGGGTGTCTGAAGATATTCGGGGACAAGCCTCATGTCTTAAAGTCGCTTCGTTAAGGAGATATGACGATTCGAATATGCCTCTCATTACAGAAATCCAGCGATGATTTTGAACAAGCTCTCCATTGACTTTATATGGAGAGTTTTGAGACCTTGTGTTGGTCTGAGGAGATTTGCAAAAATTCTATAAATCCCACAACAATGATAGTGACATTTTCTGAAAGCCAGCAAAAATACCTACGTTTTGATGTATAATTTGTGGAAGTTGAGTGAAAATTGAGCAAGTAGCAAGAAGTTGTTCGGACATGAAGTGAAAATTGCAAAACCTTCAGTGGCACACTGGAAGCCAAGAGCATAGCAACCATAACAACGCATGTATTTTGTGAAAAATCACAATTTTGCAACTCAAAACTTTAAGAGGCATAAAAGTAAAACAGTAAAAGATTTGAAAAAGCTGAATCATACCTGAATAGCCCAATAATTTATGAACATTTTAAAGTTTGAATGGTTGTTCTAGGTGAAAATATGAGGAAGTAGTTAAGTTTCAAAAACAAGCAAATTTTAGCAGAATTGCAGAAGTTTCCCATTCATTTCAATGGGACAAATTAAAGGAAAAAAGCTTAATATTTTAAAAAGTATAATAGTTAAAAATAGCAAAAATCGTAGCGTAAATTAGCAGAAATAGCAGAATAGTTTAAAATTTGAACGGTGAAAATCGGCTGAAAATTGTGGAAGTAGTTAAGTGCCAAAAAGTGTACGGAAGCAACTAGAATAATAATAAAGAATAAAGAGAAACAGGAACTCAATAGTGTGGATGCTTAAAGCATCCACACAATAATTAAAGCTGCAAGCAGCGTTATGAGGGCCCTCGCACCCCATCGCGTCGAGCTACGCCCAACACCTACAACCAGCACCTCCGATCTGATGTCACATTAATGACATTCATGCATTCAACCACCAGCTAACATTTCATCTCATTCAATCATGATTATAGTCGTCCCACTAGGTGGCGCTCTAACCATTACTGACAAATGGCATAACAAACATTTCCGAGCTCGAGTCTCATCACGCCTGCGACCTTTGGGACATATTGGACATTTTGATTTTGAGTGACAGCAGATTACTGCTTTTTGGCGAGTGACTGAAACTCCACATGCCGCCATGACCACCCCGTTTCCCTGAACGTAAAAACCTTCGCAATTTAACATCACAAAGGTCTTTAGATTCCACACACTGGAGATTGGTTCAATATGATGAAATCCCTTGGAGGAGTTCGTCAAAGAACGGTGCCTGAAAAGAGGGGAAAATGTCACAAAAATTACACATTAATTTTAAAATGGCTGACTTCCTGTTAGATTTGGGATATTGCTCCAAGAGACTTTTTTGTACATCTTGATATCTCCTATAAGCTTACCAGGTTTCAGACTCATACATAAAACACAGAGCTGGGGCTGTGGTTTTGAAATTTTGTAGGGGGCGCTGTGGAGCCATTTTGCGCTATTCAATGAAAATGATCACATAACAACAAAGCCTTAAGCACAATGGAGGTGTGTGCCAAATTTCAAGCCTCTATAAACTTTCCAAGCCCCTCAAAAGCCACTTCATTTTTCATGGTGAACAGCGTTGCCACCAGGGTGCGCCGTTCAGTTTAAAGTCACAATTTTTGCACTGAAGCATCATGAGGGACTGATGGTGATATTCACCGCTTTTGAGGTGGCCACGATGAACCTGTGAAAACCAGTACAACAAAATTAAAGCCATGACATTTCCTGTTGCCACTAGGTGGCGCTGTCCGTATTTCCGACAATGGGCACATCAATCTGTTCAGGGTGGGTCTGACATCATGCGTGTAAAGTCTGGTACTGATCAGACTGGATTTCATTGAGTTATACTAATTTGTTTCTTCATGGCGTGACATCAAAGTTCGCCATGCTGCTGGGGTCACACCCTTTCGCGAAAACTCACAGTTTTCACTGTAACCCAAGACCAACTCCTTAAGGCTTTCCTGGAGAAATTTGAGGCTGCAGATGTCACCCATCACTATACTGTACCCCAAAGTGTAAAACATGACATTTCCTGTTCCCACTAGGTGGCGCTGTCCTTGATGTCAAATATGGCAGTTGAAATATGTTCAGGGGTGGAGCCTTATCATATGTGTGCTGTTTGGTCCAGATCGGAACATGTATGACAGAATGAGAGGCAATAAGATTTTCATGGCGAGTCATCGAAATTCGCCATGGCGCCACGGCCTCATAGTATTGTGAAAACTCAAAAGCTCCGCAATTTAACATGGCACAAGGGTATAGTTGACACTGTCCAAATTTCAAGTTTATAGGACCAAATCCCAAGGAGGAGTTCGTTAAAGTACAAGGCATGGAAATGGTAAAATCAGACCCAAAATCTCACCTTCAATCCAAAATGGCGGACTTCCTGTTGGGTTTAGGACATTGCCATAATAGACTTTTTTGTTCGACTCTGAACGTTATATAGGTGTACCGACTTTCAAACATGTAGGTCATACCCATACCGGGGGCTCGCGTTTTTCATTTTTCTAGGTGGCGCTACTGAGCTAATTTTCCCTGGCCATGTCTGAGAACATTAAAATACGTAAATTTTCACCAGACCTGACGCGTGTGCAAAATTTCATGAGTTTTCGAGCATGTTTAGGCCCTCAAACGGCCAATTCATTTGCCGGAATAATAATAATAATAATAATAATAATAATAATAATAATAATAATTAAAGCTGCAAGCAGCGTTATGAGGGCCCTCGCACCCCCGGCGCGTCGAGCCACGCCCAACACCTAAAACCAGCACCTCCGATCTCATGTCACATTGATGGAATTCATGCATTTAACCACCAGCTAACATTTCAACTCATTCATTCATGATTTGTTAGTCGTTCCACTAGGTGGCGCTCTAACCCTTATGCACAAATGGCATAACAAACATTTCCGAGCTCGAGTCTCATCACGCCTATGAGCTTTGGGAGAGATTGGACATTGTGTTTTTGAGTGACAGCAGATTACTGCTTTTTGGCGAGTGATTCAAACTCTAAGTGCCACCATAACCACCCCGTTTCACTGAACGTAAAAAGCTTCGCAATTTAACATCACAAAGGTCTTTAGATTCCACACACTGGAGATTGGTTCAATATGATGAAATCCCTTGGAGGAGTTCGTCAAAGAACGGTGCCTGGAAAGAGGGGAAAATGTTGCCAAAATTGCACATTAATTTTAAAATGGCTGACTTCCTGTTGGATTTTGGATATTGCTCCAAGAGACTTTTTTGTACATCTTGATATCTCCTATAAGCTTACCAGGTTTCAGACTCATACATAAAACACAGAGCTGGGGCTGTGGTTTTGAAATTTTGTAGGGGGCGCTGTGGAGCCATTTCGCGCTATTCAATAAAAATGATCACATGACAACAAAGCCTTCATCCATTTGGAGGGGTGTGCTAAATTTAAAGCCTCTATAAACTTGCCAAGACCCTCAAAAGCCACTTCATCTTTCATGGTGGACCGCGTTGCCACCAGGGTGCGCCGTTCAGTTTAAAGTCACAATTTTTGCACTGAAGCATCACGAGGGACTGATGTTGATATTCACCGCTTTTGAGGTGGCCACGATGAACCTGTGAAAATCAGTACAACAAAATTAAAGCCATGACATTTCCTGTTGCCACTAGGTGGCGCTGTACGTATTCCCGACAATGGGCACATCAATCTGTTCAGGGCGGGTCTGACATCACGCCTGTAAAGTCTGGTACTGAACAGACTGGATTTCATTGAGTTATACTAATTTGTTTCTTCATGGCGTGACATCAAAGTTCGCCATGCTGCTGGGGTCACACCCTTTTGCGAAAACTCACAGTTTTCACTGTAACCCAAGACCAACTCCTTAAGGCTTTCCTGGAGAAATTTGAGGCTGCAGGTGTCACCCATCACTATACTGTACCCCAAAGTGTAAAACATGACATTTCCTGTTCCCACTAGGTGGCGCTGTCCCTGGTGTCAAATATGGCAGTTGAAATATGTTCAGGGGTCGAGCCTTATCATATGTGTTCACTTTGGTCAAGGTCAGAAAATGTATGACAAAATGAGAGGCAATAAGATTTTCATGGCGAGTCATCGAAATTCGCCATGGCGCCACGGCCTCATAGTATTGTGAAAACTCAAAAGCTCCGCAATTTAACATGGCATAAGGGTGTAGTTGACACTGTCCAAATTTGAAGCTTATACGCCCAAATCCCAAGGAGGAGTTCGAAAAAGTTCGAGGCATGGAAATGGCAAAATTAGAGCCAAAATGTCACCTTCACTTCTAAATTGCGGACTTCCTGTTGGGTTTGCATCAATGGGCCCACAGACTTTTTTGTTCGACTTGGCATGATACACATGTGTGCCAAATTTCATACATGTAGCTCAAACTATGTGGTCGTAGGGCTGCATTTAACAAGGCATAGGTGGCGCTCTAGAGCCATTTCCCAGTGCTCATATGTAAAACCATTAAAATACAAAATTTTTCACCAGACCTGGCATGTGTGCAAAATTTCATGAGTTTTTGAGCATGTTTAGGCACTCAAAAAGGCCCTTGTTTGGGGTGAATAATAATAATAATAATAATAATAATAATAATAATAATAAGAAACGGAGCAGATACAATAGGGCCTTCGCACTCTCGGTGCTCGGGCCCTAATAAGAAACGGAGCAGATACAATAGGGCCTTCGCACTCTCAGTGCTCGGGCCCTAATTAAAGCTGCAAGCAGCGTTATGAGGGCCCTCGCACCCCCGGCACGTCGAGCCACTGCCAACACCTCAAACCGGCACGTCCGATGTGATGTCACATTGATGGATTTCATGCTTTTAATCACCAGCTAACATTTCATCTTATTCAACCAGGATTATAGTCATGCCACTAGGTGGCGCTCTAACCATTATTGACAAATAGCATAACAAACATTTCCAAGCTCGAGTCTCATCACACCTGCGACCTTTGGGAGAGATTGGACATTGTGTTTTTTAGTGACAGCAGATTACTGCTTTTTGCGAGTGATTGAAACTCTACGTGCCGCCATGACCACCCCGTTTCCCTAAACGGAAAAAGCTTCGCAATTTAACATCACAAAGGTCTTTAGATTCTACACACTGAAGAATGCTTCAATATGATGAAATCCCTTGGAGGAGTTCGTCAAAGTATGAGGCCTGAAAAGGGGGGAAAATGTCATCAAAATTACACATTAATTTTAAAATGGCTGACTTCCTGTTGGATTTGGGATATTGCTCCAAGAGACTTTTTTGTACATCTTGATATCTTACACAAGCTTACCAAGTGTCAGACTCATAGATGAAACACAGAGCAGGGGCTGATGTTTTGAAATATTGTAGGGGGCGCTGTGGAGCCATTTTGCGCTATTCAAGGAAAATGATCACATGCCAACAAAGCCTTCATCCATTTGGAGGTGTGTGCCAAATTTCAAGCCTCTATAAACTTGCCAAGACCCTCAAAAGCCACTTCATCTTTCATGTTGAACAGCGTTGCCACCAGGGTGCGCCGTTCAGTTTAAAGTCACAATTTTTTCACTGAAGCATCACGAGGGACTGATGGTGATTTTCACCGCTTTTGAGGTGGCCACGATCAACCTGTGAAAATCAGTACAACAAAATTAAAGCCATGACATTTCCTGTTGCCACTAGGTGGCGCTGTCCGTATTTCCGACAATGGGCACATCAATCTGTTCAGGGCGGGTCTGACATCATGCCTGTAAAGTCTGGTACTGATCAGACTGGATTTCATTGAGTTATACTAATTTGTTTCTTCATGGCGTGACATCAAAGTTCGCCATGCTGCTGGGGTCACACCCTTTTGCGAAAACTCACAGTTTTCACTGTAACCCAAGACCAACTCCTTAAGGCTTTCCTGGAGAAATTTGAGGCTGCAGATGTCACCCATCACTATACTGTACCCCAAAGTGTAAAACATGACATTTCCTGTTCCCACTAGGTGGCGCTGTCCTTGATGTCAAATATGGCAGTTGAAATATGTTCAGGGGTGGAGCCTTATCATATGTCTTCACTTTGGTCAAGGTCAGAAAATGTATGACAAAATGAGAGGCAATAAGATTTTCATGGCGAGTCATCGAAATTCGCCATGGCGCCACGGCCTCATGGTATTGTGAAAACTCAAAAGCTCCGCAATTTAACATGGCACAAGGGTGTAGTTGGCACTGACCAAATATGAAGGTTATGAAATCAAACCCCAAGGAGGAGTTCGTTAAAGTTCGAGGCATGGAAACGGTAAAATCAGAGCCAAAATGTCACCTTCAATCCAAAATGGCGGACTTCCTGTTGGGTTTAGGACATTGCCATAATAGACTTTTTTGTTCGACTCTGAACGTTATATAGGTGTGCCGACTTTCAAACATGTAGGTCATACCCATATCGGGGGCTCGCGTTTTTCATTTTTCTAGGTGGCGCTACTGAGCTAATTTTCCCTGGCCATGTCTGGGAACATTAAAATACGTAAATTTTCACCAGACCTGACGCGTGTGCAAAATTTCATGAGTTTTCGAGCATGTTTAGGCCCTCAAACGGCCAATTCATTTGCCGAAATAATAATAATAATAATAATAATAATAAACAGAGCAATTACAATAGGGCCTTCGCACTGTCAGTGCTCGGGCCCTAATAATAATAATAATTAAAGCTGCAAGCAGCGTTATGAGGGCCCTCGCACCCCCGGCACGTCGAGCCACTGCCAACACCTCAAACCGGCACGTCCGATGTGATGTCACATTGATGGATTTCATGCTTTTAATCACCAGCTAACATTTCATCTTATTCAACCAGGATTATAGTCATGCCACTAGGTGGCGCTCTAACCATTATTGACAAATAGCATAACAAACATTTCCAAGCTCGAGTCTCATCACACCTGCGACCTTTGGGAGAGATTGGACATTGTGTTTTTTAGTGACAGCAGATTACTGCTTTTTGCGAGTGATTGAAACTCTACGTGCCGCCATGACCACCCCGTTTCCCTGAACGGAAAAAGCTTCGCAATTTAACATCACAAAGGTCTTTAGATTCTACACACTGAAGAATGCTTCAATATGATGAAATCCCTTGGAGGAGTTCGTCAAAGTATGAGGCCTGAAAAGGGGGGAAAATGTCATCAAAATTACACATTAATTTTAAAATGGCTGACTTCCTGTTGGATTTGGGATATTGCTCCAAGAGACTTTTTTGTACATCTTGATATCTTACACAAGCTTACCAAGTGTCAGACTCATAGATGAAACACAGAGCAGGGGCTGATGTTTTGAAATATTGTAGGGGGCGCTGTGGAGCCATTTCGCGCTATTCAATGAAAATGATCACATGCCAACAAAGCGTTCATCCATTTGGAGGTGTGTGCCAAATTTCAAGCCTCTATAAACTTTCCAAGCCCCTCAAAAGCCACTTCATCTTTCATGGTGAACCGCGTTACCACCAGGGTGCGCCGTTCAGTTTAAAGTCACAATTTTTGCACTGAAGCATCACGAGGGACTGATGTTGATATTCACCGCTTTTGAGGTGGCCACGATGAACCTGTGAAAATCAGTACAACAAAATTAAAGCCATGACATTTCCTGTTGCCACTAGGTGGCGCTGTCCGTATTTCCGACAATGGGCACATCAATCTGTTCAGGGCGGGTCTGACATCATGCCTGTAAAGTCTGGTACTGATCAGACTGGATTTCATTGAGTTATACTAATTTGTTTCTTCATGGCGTGACATCAAAGTTCGCCATGCTGCTGGGGTCACACCCTTTCGTGAAAACTCACAGTTTTCACTGTAACCCAAGACCAACTCCTTAAGGCTTTCCTGGAGAAATTTGAGGCTGCAGATGTCACCCATCACAATACTGTACCCCAAAGTGTAAAACATGACATTTCCTGTTCCCACTAGGTGGCGCTGTACCTGGTGTCAAATATGGCAGTTGAAATATGTTCAGGGGTGGAGCCTTATCATATGTGTTCACTTTGGTCAAGGTCAGAAAATGTATGACAAAATGAGAGGCAATAAGATTTTCATGGCGAGTCATCGAAATTCGCCATGGCGCCACGGCCTCATAGTATTGTGAAAACTCAAAAGCTCCGCAATTTAACATGGCACAAGGGTGTAGTTGACACTGACCAAATATGAAGGTTATGAAATCAAACCCCAAGGAGGAGTTCGCAAAAGTTCGAGGCATGGAAATGGCAAAATTAGAGCCAAAATGTCACCTTCTCTTCCAAATGGCGGACTTCCTGTTTGGTTTGCGTCAATGGGCCCAGAGACTTTTTTGTTCGTCTTGCCATGATACATATGTGTGCCAAATTTCATACATGTAGCTCAAACGATGTGGTCGTAGGGCTGCATTTAACAAGGCATAGGTGGCGCTGTAGAGCCATTTCCCAGTGCTCATATGTAAAACCATTAAAATACAAAATTTTTCACCAGACCTGGCATGTGTGCAAAATTTCATGAGTTTTTGAGCATGTTTAGGCCCTCAAAAAGGCCCTTGTTTCGCCTGAATAATAATAATAATAATAATAATAATAATAATAATAAGAAACGGAGCAGATACAATAGGGCCTTCGCACTCTCGGTGCTCGGGCCCTAATAATAAACAGAGCAATTACAATAGGGCCTTCGCACTGTCAGTGCTCGGGCCCTAATAATAAGAAACGGAGCAGATACAATAGGGCCTTCGCACTCTCAGTGCTCGGGCCCTAATAATAAGAAACGGAGCAGATACAATAGGGCCTTCGCACTCTCAGTGCTCGGGCCCTAATTAAAGCTGCAAGCAGCGTTATGAGGGCCCTCGCACCCCCGGCACGTCGAGCCACTGCCAACACCTCAAACCGGCACGTCCGATGTGATGTCACATTGATGGATTTCATGCTTTTAATCACCAGCTAACATTTCATCTTATTCAACCAGGATTATAGTCATGCCACTAGGTGGCGCTCTAACCATTATTGACAAATAGCATAACAAACATTTCCAAGCTCGAGTCTCATCACACCTGCGACCTTTGGGAGAGATTGGACATTGTGTTTTTAGTGACAGTAGATTACTGCTTTTTGCGAGTGATTGAAACTCTACGTGCCGCCATGACCACCCCGTTTCCCTGAACGGAAAAAGCTTCGCAATTTAACATCACAAAGGTCTTTAGATTCTACACACTGAAGAATGCTTCAATATGATGAAATCCCTTGGAGGAGTTCGTCAAAGTATGAGGCCTGAAAAGATGGGAAAATGTCATCAAAATTACACATTAATTTTAAAATGGCTGACTTCCTGTTGGATTTGGGATATTGCTCCAAGAGACTTTTTTGTACATCTTGATATCTTACACTAGCTTACCAAGTGTCAGACTCATAGATGAAACACAGAGCAGGGGCTGATGTTTTGAAATATTGTAGGGGGCGCTGTGGAGCCATTTTGCGCTATTCAAGGAAAATGGTTACATAACAACAATGCGTTCATCCATTTGGAGGTGTGTGCCAAATTTCAAGCCTCTATAAACTTTCCAAGCCCCTCAAAAGCCACTTCATCTTTCATGATGAACCGCGTTGCCACCAGGGTGCGCCGTTCAGTTTAAAGTCACAATTTTTGCACTGAAGCATCACGAGGGACTGATGGTGATATTCACCGCTTTTCAGGTGGCCACGATGAACCTGTGAAAATCAGTACAACAAAATGAAAGCCATGACATTTCCTGTTCCCACTAGGTGGCGCTGTCCGTATTTCCGACAATGGGCACATCAATCTGTTCAGGGCGGGTCTGACATCATGCCTGTAAAGTCTGGTACTGATCAGACTGGATTTCATTGAGTTATACTAATTTGTTTCTTCATGGCGTGACATCAAAGTTCGCCATGCTGCTGGGGTCACACCCTTTCGCGAAAAGTCACAGTTTTCACTGTAACCCAAGACCAACTCCTTAAGGCTTTCCTGGAGAAATTTGAGGCTGCAGATGTCACCCATCACTATACTGTACCCCAAAGTGTAAAACATGACATTTCCTGTTCCCACTAGGTGGCGCTGTCCCTGGTGTCAAATATGGCAGTTGAAATATGTTCAGGGGTGGAGCCTTATCATATGTGTTCACTTTGGTCAAGGTCAGAAAATGTATGACAAAATGAGAGGCAATAAGATTTTCATGGCGAGTCATCGAAATTCGCCATGGCGCCACGGCCTCATAGTATTGTGAAAACTCAAAAGCTCCGCAATTTAACATGGCACAAGGGTGTAGTTGACACTGTCCAAATTTGAAGGTTATGAAATGAAACCCCAAGGAGGAGTTCGCAAAAGTTCGAGGCATGGAAATGGCAAAATTAGAGCCAAAATGTCACCTTCTCTTCCAAATGGCGGACTTCCTGTTGGGTTTGCGTCAATGGGCCCACAGACTTTTTTGTTCGTCTTGGCATGATACATATGTGTGCCAAATTTCATACATGTAGCTCAAACGATGTGGTCGTAGGGCTGCATTTAACAAGGCATAGGTGGCGCTCTAGAGCCATTTCCCAGTGCTCATATGTAAAACCATTAAAATACAAAATTTTTCACCAGACCTGGCATGTGTGCAAAATTTCATGAGTTTTTGAGCATGTTTAGGCCCTCAAAAAGGCCCTTGTTTTGCCTGAATAATAATAATAATAATTAAAGCTGCAAGCAGCGTTATGAGGGCCCTCGCACCCCCGGCACGTCGAGCCACTGCCAACACCTCAAACCGGCACGTCCGATGTGATGTCACATTGATGGATTTCATGCTTTTAATCACCAGCTAACATTTCATCTTATTCAACCAGGATTATAGTCATGCCACTAGGTGGCGCTCTAACCATTATTGACAAATAGCATAACAAACATTTCCAAGCTCGAGTCTCATCACACCTGCGACCTTTGGGAGAGATTGGACATTGTGTTTTTTAGTGACAGCAGATTACTGCTTTTTGCGAGTGATTGAAACTCTACGTGCCGCCATGACCACCCCGTTTCCCTGAACGGAAAAAGCTTCGCAATTTAACATCACAAAGGTCTTTAGATTCTACACACTGAAGAATGCTTCAATATGATGAAATCCCTTGGAGGAGTTCGTCAAAGTATGAGGCCTGAAAAGGGGGGAAAATGTCATCAAAATTACACATTAATTTTAAAATGGCTGACTTCCTGTTGGATTTGGGATATTGCTCCAAGAGACTTTTTTGTACATCTTGATATCTTACACAAGCTTACCAAGTGTCAGACTCATAGATGAAACACAGAGCAGGGGCTGATGTTTTGAAATATTGTAGGGGGCGCTGTGGAGCCATTTTGCGCTATTCAAGGAAAATGGTTACATAACAACAATGCCTTCATCCATTTGGAGGTGTGTGCCAAATTTAAAGCCTCTATAAACTTTCCAAGTCCCTCAAAAGCCACTTCATCTTTCATGATGAACCGCGTTGCCACCAGGGTGCGCCGTTCAGTTTAAAGTCACAATTTTTGCACTGAAGCATCACGAGGGACTGATGGTGATATTCACCGCTTTTGAGGTGGCCACGATCAACCTGTGAAAATCAGTACAACAAAGTTAAAGCCATGACATTTCCTGTTGCCACTAGGTGGCGCTGTCCGTATTTCCGACAATGGGCACATCAATCTGTTCAGGGCGGGTCTGACATCATGCCTGTAAAGTCTGGTACTGATCAGACTGGATTTCATTGAGTTATACTAATTTGTTTCTTCATGGCGTGACATCAAAGTTCGCCATGCTGCTGGGGTCACACCCTTTCCTGAAAAGTCACAGTTTTCACTGTAACCCAAGACCAACTCCTTAAGGCTTTCCTGGAGAAATTTGAGGCTGCAGATGTCACCCATCACTATACTGTACCCCAAAGTGTAAAACATGACATTTCCTGTTCCCACTAGGTGGCGCTGTCCTTGATGTCAAATATGGCAGTTGAAATATGTTCAGGGGTGGAGCCTTATCATATGTGTTCACTTTGGTCAAGGTCAGAAAATGTATGACAAAATGAGAGGCAATAAGATTTTCATGGCGAGTCATCGAAATTCGCCATGGCGCCACGGCCTCATAGTATTGTGAAAACTCAAAAGCTCCGCAATTTAACATGGCACAAGGGTGTAGTTGACACTGTCCAAATTTGAAGGTTATGAAATCAAACCCCAAGGAGGAGTTCGCAAAAGTTCGAGGCATGGAAATGGCAAAATTAGAGCCAAAATGTCACCTTCTCTTCCAAATGGCGGACTTCCTGTTGGGTTGGCGTCAATGGGCCCACAGACTTTTTTGTTCGTCTTGGCATGATACACATGTGTGCCAAATTTCATACATGTAGCTCAAACCATGTGGTCGTAGGGCTGCATTTAACAAGGCATAGGTGGCGCTGTAGAGCCATTTCCCAGTGCTCATATGTAAAACCATTAAAATACAAAATTTTTCACCAGACCTGGCATGTGTGCAAAATTTCATGAGTTTTTGAGCATGTTTAGGCCCTCAAAAAGGCCCTTGTTTGGGGTGAATAATAATAATAATAATAATTAAAGCTGCAAGCAGCGTTATGAGGGCCCTCGCACCCCCGGCACGTCGAGCCACTGCCAACACCTCAAACCGGCACGTCCGATGTGATGTCACATTGATGGATTTCATGCTTTTAATCACCAGCTAACATTTCATCTTATTCAACCAGGATTATAGTCATGCCACTAGGTGGCGCTCTAACCATTATTGACAAATAGCATAACAAACATTTCCAAGCTCGAGTCTCATCACACCTGCGACCTTTGGGAGAGATTGGACATTGTGTTTTTTAGTGACAGCAGATTACTGCTTTTTGCGAGTGATTGAAACTCTACGTGCCGCCATGACCACCCCGTTTCCCTGAACGGAAAAAGCTTCGCAATTTAACATCACAAAGGTCTTTAGATTCTACACACTGAAGAATGCTTCAATATGATGAAATCCCTTGGAGGAGTTCGTCAAAGTATGAAGCCTGAAAAGAGGGGAAAATGTCATCAAAATTACACATTAATTTTAAAATGGCTGACTTCCTGTTGGATTTGGGATATTGCTCCAAGAGACTTTTTTGTACATCTTGATATCTTACACAAGCTTACCAAGTGTCAGACTCATAGATGAAACACAGAGCAGGGGCTGATGTTTTGAAATATTGTAGGGGGCGCTGTGGAGCCATTTCGCGCTATTCAATGAAAATGATCACATGCCAACAAAGCGTTCATCCATTTGGAGGTGTGTGCCAAATTTCAAGCCTCTATAAACTTTCCAAGCCCCTCAAAAGCCACTTCATCTTTCATGGTGAACCGCGTTACCACCAGGGTGCGCCGTTCAGTTTAAAGTCACAATTTTTGCACTGAAGCATCACGAGGGACTGATGTTGATATTCACCGCTTTTGAGGTGGCCACGATGAACCTGTGAAAATCAGTACAACAAAATTAAAGCCATGACATTTCCTGTTGCCACTAGGTGGCGCTGTCCGTATTTCCGACAATGGGCACATCAATCTGTTCAGGGCGGGTCTGACATCATGCCTGTAAAGTCTGGTACTGATCAGACTGGATTTCATTGAGTTATACTAATTTGTTTCTTCATGGCGTGACATCAAAGTTCGCCATGCTGCTGGGGTCACACCCTTTCGTGAAAAGTCACAGTTTTCACTGTAACCCAAGACCAACTCCTTAAGGCTTTCCTGGAGAAATTTGAGGCTGCAGATGTCACCCATCACAATACTGTACCCCAAAGTGTAAAACATGACATTTCCTGTTCCCACTAGGTGGCGCTGTACCTGGTGTCAAATATGGCAGTTGAAATATGTTCAGGGGTGGAGCCTTATCATATGTGTTCACTTTGGTCAAGGTCAGAAAATGTATGACAAAATGAGAGGCAATAAGATTTTCATGGCGAGTCATCGAAATTCGCCATGGCGCCACGGCCTCATAGTATTGTGAAAACTCAAAAGCTCCGCAATTTAACATGGCACAAGGGTGTAGTTGACACTGACCAAATATGAAGGTTATGAAATCAAACCCCAAGGAGGAGTTCGCAAAAGTTCGAGGCATGGAAATGGCAAAATTAGAGCCAAAATGTCACCTTCTCTTCCAAATGGCGGACTTCCTGTTGGGTTTGCGTCAATGGGCCCACAGACTTTTTTGTTCGTCTTGGCATGATACATATGTGTGCCAAATTTCATACATGTAGCTCAAACGATGTGGTCGTAGGGCTGCATTTAACAAGGCATAGGTGGCGCTCTAGAGCCATTTCCCAGTGCTCATATGTAAAACCATTAAAATACAAAATTTTTCACCAGACCTGGCATGTGTGCAAAATTTCATGAGTTTTTGAGCATGTTTAGGCCCTCAAAAAGGCCCTTGTTTCGCCTGAATAATAATAATAATAATAATAATAATAATAATAATAATAATAATAATAATAATAATAATAATAAGAAACGGAGCAGATACAATAGGGCCTTCGCACTCTCAGTGCTCGGGCCCTAATTAAAGCTGCAAGCAGCGTTATGAGGGCCCTCGCACCCCCGGCACGTCGAGCCACTGCCAACACCTCAAACCGGCACGTCCGATGTGATGTCACATTGATGGATTTCATGCTTTTAATCACCAGCTAACATTTCATCTTATTCAACCAGGATTATAGTCATGCCACTAGGTGGCGCTCTAACCATTATTGACAAATAGCATAACAAACATTTCCAAGCTCGAGTCTCATCACACCTGCGACCTTTGGGAGAGATTGGACATTGTGTTTTTTAGTGACAGCAGATTACTGCTTTTTGCGAGTGATTGAAACTCTACGTGCCGCTATGACCACCCCGTTTCCCTGAACGGAAAAAGCTTCACAATTTAACATCACAAAGGTCTTTAGATTCTACACACTGAAGAATGCTTCAATATGATGAAATCCCTTGGAGGAGTTCGTCAAAGTATGAGGCCTGAAAAGGGGGGAAAATGTCATCAAAATTACACATTAATTTTAAAATGGCTGACTTCCTGTTGGATTTGGGATATTGCTCCAAGAGACTTTTTTGTACACCTTGATATCTTACACAAGCTTACCAAGTGTCAGACTCATAGATGAAACACAGAGCAGGGGCTGATGGATGTTTTGAAATATTGTAGGGGGCGCTGTGGAGCCATTTTGCGCTATTCAAGGAAAATGGTTACATAACAACAATGCCTTCATCCATTTGGAGGTGTGTGCCAAATTTCAAGCCTCTATAAACTTTCCAAGCCCCTCAAAAGCCACATCATCTTTCATGATGAACCGCGTTGCCACCAGGGTGCGCCGTTCAGTTTAAAGTCACAATTTTTGCACTGAAGCATCACGAGGGACTGATGGTGATATTCACCGCTTTTGAGGTGGCCACGATCAACCTGTGAAAATCAGTACAACAAAGTTAAAGCCATGACATTTCCTGTTGCCACTAGGTGGCGCTGTCCGTATTTCCGACAATGGGCATATCAATCTGTTCAGGGCGGGTCTGACATCATGCCTGTAAAGTCTGGTACTGATCAGACTGGATTTCATTGAGTTATACTAATTTGTTTCTTCATGGCGTGACATCAAAGTTCGCCATGCTGCTGGGGTCACACCCTTTCGTGAAAAGTCACAGTTTTCACTGTAACCCAAGACCAACTCCTTAAGGCTTTCCTGGAGAAATTTGAGGCTGCAGATGTCACCCATCACAATACTGTACCCCAAAGTGTAAAACATGACATTTCCTGTTCCCACTAGGTGGCGCTGTCCTTGATGTCAAATATGGCAGTTGAAATATGTTCAGGGGTGGAGCCTTATCATATGTGTGCTCTTTGGTCCAGATCGGAACATGTATGACAGAATGAGAGGCAATAAGATTTTCATGGCGAGTCATCAAAATTCGCCATGGCGCCACGGCCTCATACTATTGTGAAAACTCAAAAGCTCCGCAATTTAACATGGCACAAGGGTGTAGTTGACACTGTCCAAATTTGAAGGTCATGAAATCAAACCCCAAGGAGGAGTTCGCAAAAGTTCGAGGCATGGAAATGGCAAAATTAGAGCCAAAATGTCACCTTCTCTTCCAAATGGCGGACTTCCTGTTGGGTTTGCGTCAATGGGCCCCAAGACTTTTTTGTTCGTCTTGGCATGATACACATGTGTGCCAAATTTCATACGTGTAGCTCAAACGATGTGGTCGTAGGGCTGCATTTAACAAGGCATAGGTGGCGCTGTAGAGCCATTTCCCAGTGCTCATATGTAAAACCATTAAAATACAAAATTTTTCACCAAACCTGGCATGTGTGCAAAATTTCATGAGTTTTTGAGCATGTTTAGGCCCTCAAAAAGGCCCTTGTTTGGGGTGAATAATAATAATAATAATAATAAGAAACGGAGCAGATACAATAGGGCCTTCGCACTCTCAGTGCTCGGGCCCTAATAATAATAATAATTAAAGCTGCAAGCAGCGTTATGAGGGCCCTCGCACCCCCGGGGTGTCGAGCCATGCCCAACACCTGAAACCAGCACCTCCGATCTGATGTCACATTGATGGAATTCATGCATTTAACCACCAGTTAACATTTCATTTGGTTCAACCATGAGTATAGTCGTCCCACTAGGTGGCGCGCTAACCATTATAGACAAAGGGCATAACAAACATTTCCGAGCTCGAGTCTCATCACGCCTGCGACCTTTGGGAGAGATTGGACTTTGTGTCTTTGAGTGACAGCATATTACTGCTTTTTGGCGAGTGATTGAAACTCCACGTGCCGCCATGACCACCCCGTTTCCTTGAACGTAAAAAGCTTCGCAATTTAACATCACAAAGGTCTTTAGATTCCACACACTGGAGAATGGTTCAATATGATGAAATCCCTTGGAGGAGTTCGTCAAAGTATGAAGCCTGAAAAGAGGGGAAAATGCCGCCAAAATTACACATTAATTTTAAAATGGCTGACTTCCTGTTGGATTTGGGATATTGCTCCAAGAGACTTTTTTGTACATCTTGATACTTTCCATAAGCTTACCAGGTTTCAGACTCATAGATGAAACACAGAGCTGGGGCTGATGTTTTGAAATTTTGTAGGGGGCGCTGTGGAGCAATTTCGCGCTATTCAATGAAAATGATCACATGACAACAAAGCCTACATCCATTTGGAGGTGTGTGCCAAATTTCAAGCCTCTATAAACTTTCCAAGCCCCTCAAAAGCCACTTCATCTTTCATGGTGAACCGCGTTGCCACCAGGGTGCGCCGTTCAGTTTAAAGTCACAATTTTTGCACTGAAGCATCACGAGGGACTGATGTTGATATTCACCGCTTTTGAGGTGGCCACGATGAACCTGTGAACATCAGTACAACAAAATTAAAGCCATGACATTTCCTGTTGCCACTAGGTGGCGCTGTCCGTATTTCCGACAATGGGCACATCAATCTGTTCAGGGCGGGTCTGACATCATGCCTGTAAAGTCTGGTACTGATCAGACTGGATTTCATTGAGTTATACTAATTTGTTTCTTCATGGCGTGACATCAAAGTTCGCCATGCTGCTGGGGTCACACCCTTTCGCGAAAACTCACAGTTTTCACTGTAACCCAAGACCAACTCCTTAAGGCTTTCCTGGAGAAATTTGAGGCTTCAGATGTCACCCTTCACTATACTGTACCCCAAAGTGTAAAACATGACATTTCCTGTTCCCACTAGGTGGCGCTGTCCTTGATGTCAAATATGGCAGTTGAAATATGTTCAGGGGTGGAGCCTTATCATATGTGTGCTCTTTGGTCCAGATCGGAACATGTATGACAAAATGAGAGGCAATAAGATTTTCATGGCGAGTCATCGAAATTCGCCATGGCGCCACGGCCTCATAGTATTGTGAAAACTCAAAAGCTCCGCAATTTAACATGGCACAAGGGTGTAGTTGACACTGTCCAAATTTGAAGCTTATACGACCAAATCCCAAGGAGGAGTTCGTTAAAGTTCGAGGCATGGAAATGGCAAAATTAGAGCCAAAATGTCACCTTCTCTTCCAAATGGTGGACTTCCTGTTGGGTTTGCGTCAATGGGCCCACAGACTTTTTTGTTCGTCTTGGCATGATACACATGTGTGCCAAATTTCATACATGTAGCTCAAACGATGTGGTCGTAGGGCTGCATTTAACAAGGCATAGGTGGCGCTCTAGAGCCATTTCCCAGTGCTCATATGTAAAACCATTAAAATACAAAATTTTTCACCAGACCTGGCATGTGTGCAAAATTTCATGAGTTTTTGAGCATGTTTAGGCCCTCAAAAAGGCCCTTGTTTGGGGTGAATAATAATAATAATAATAATTAAAGCTGCAAGCAGCGTTATGAGGGCCCTCGCACCCCCGGCACGTCGAGCCACGCCCAACACTTAAAACCAGCACGTCCGATCTGATGTCACATTGATGGAATTCATGCATTTAACCACCAGCTAACATTTCAACTCATTCATTCATGATTAGCTAGTCGTTCCACTAGGTGGCGCTCTAACCATTATGTACAAATGGCATAACAAACATTTCCGAACTCGAGTCTCATTATGCCTGCGACCTTTGGGTGAGATTGGACATTGTGTTTTTGAGTGAAAGCAGATTACTTCTTTTTGGCGAGTGATTGAAACTCCACATGCCGCCATGACCACCCCGTTTCCCTGAACGTAAAAAGCTTCGCAATTTAACAACACAAAGGTCTTTGGATTCCACACACTGAAGAATAGTGCAATCTGATGAAATCCCTTGGAGGAGTTCGTCAAAGAACGATGCCTGAAAAGAGGGGAAAATGTTGCCAAAATTGCACATAAATTTTAAAATGGCTGACTTCCTGTTGGATTTGGGATATTGCTCCAAGAGACTTTTTTTTACATCTTGATATCTCCTATAAGCTTACCAGGTTTCAGACTCATACATAAAACACAGAGCAGGGGCTGTGATTTTGAAATTTTGTAGGGGGCGCTGTGGAGCCATTTTGGGATATTCAATGAAAATGATCACATAACAACAAAGCCTTAACCACATTGGAGGTGTGCGCCAAATTTCAAGACTTTTTAAACTTTCCAAGCCCCTCAAAAGCCACTTCATCTTTCATGGTGAACCGCGTTGCCACCAGGGTGCGGCGTTCAGTTTAAAGTCACAATTTTTGCACTGAAGCATCACAAGGGACTGATGGTGACATTCACCGCTTTTGAGGTGGCCACGATCAACCTGTGAAAATCAGTACAACAAAATTAAAGCCATGACATTTCCTGTTCCCACTAGGTGGCGCTGTCCGTATTCCCGACAATGGGCACATCAATCTGTTCAGGGCGGGTCTGACATCATGCCTGTAAAGTCTGGTACTGATCAGACTGGATTTCATTGAGTTATACTAATTTGTTTCTTCATGGCGTGACATCAAAGTTCGCCATGCTGCTGGGGTCACACCCTTTTGCGAAAAGTCACAGTTTTCACTGTAACCCAAGACCAACTCCTTAAGGCTTTTCTGGAGAAATTTGAGGCTGCAGATGTCACCCATCACTATACTGTACCCCAAAGTGTAAAACATGACATTTCCTGTTCCCACTAGGTGGCGCTGTCCTTGATGTCAAATATGGCAGTTGAAATATGTTCAGGGGTGGAGCCTTATCATATGTGTGCTCTTTGGTCCAGATCGGAACATGTATGACAGAATGAGAGGCAATAAGATTTTCATGGCGAGTCATCGAAATTCGCCGTGGCGCCACGGCCTCACCGTATTGTGAAAACTCAAAAGCTCCGCAATTTAACATGGCACAAGGGTGTAGTTGGCACTGACCAAATATGAAGCTTATACGACCAATTTCCAAGGAGGAGTTCGTTAAAGTTCGAGGCATGGAAATGGCAAAATTAGAGCCAAAATGTCACCTTCTCTTCCAAATGGCGGACTTCCTGTTGGGTTTGCGTCAATGGGCCCACAGACTTTTTTGTTCGTCTTGGCATGATACACATGTGTGCCAAATTTCATACATGTAGCTCAAACGATGTGGTCGTAGGGCTGCATTTAACAAGGCATAGGTGGCGCTGTAGAGCCATTTCCCAGTGCTCATATGTAAAACCATTAAAATACAAAATTTTTCACCAGACCTGGCATGTGTGCAAAATTTCATGACTTTTTGAGCATGTTTAGGCCCTCAAAAAGGCCCTTGTTTTGCCTGAATAATAATAATAATAATAATAATAATAATAATTAAAGCTGCAAGCAGCGTTATGAGGGCCCTCGCACCCCCGGCACGTCGAGCCACACCCAACACCTAAAACCAGCACGTCCGATCTGATGTCACATTGATGGAATTCATGCATTTAACCACCAGCTAACATTTCAACTCATTCATTCATGATTAGTTAGTCGTTCCACTAGGTGGCGCTCTAACCATTATGTACAAATGGCATAACAAACACTTCCAAGCTCGAGTCTCATCACACCTGAGACGTTTGGGAGAGATTGGACATTGTGTTTTTGAGTGACAGCAGATTACTGCTTTTTGGCGAGTGATTCAAACTCTAAGTGCCGCCATAACCACCCCGTTTCCCTGGACGTAAAAAGCTTCGCAATTTAACAACACAAAGGTCTTTGGATTCCACACACTGAAGAATGCTTCAATATGATGAAATCCCTTGGAGGAGTTCGTCAAAGTATGAGGCCTGAAAAGAGGGGAAAATGTCATCAAAATTGCACATTAATTTTAAAATGGCTGACTTCCTGTTGGATTTGGGATATTGCTCCAAGAGACTTTTTTGTACATCTTGATATCTTACACAAGCTTACCAAGTGTCAGACTCATAGATGAAACACAGAGCAGGGGCTGATGTTTTGAAATATTGTAGGGGGCGCTGTGGAGCCATTTTGCGCTATTCAAGGAAAATGGTTACATAACAACAATGCCTTCATCCATTTAGAGGTGTGTGCCAAATTTCAAGCCTCTATAAACTTTCCAAGCCCCTCAAAAGCCACTTCATCTTTCATGATGAACCGCGTTGCCACCAGGGTGCGCCGTTCAGTTTAAAGTCACAATTTTTGCACTGAAGCATCACGAGGGACTGATGGTGATATTCACCGCTTTTGAGGTGGCCACGATCAACCTGTGAAAATCAGTACAACAAAGTTAAAGCCATGACATTTCCTGTTGCCACTAGGTGGCGCTGTCCGTATTTCCGACAATGGGCACATCAATCTGTTCAGGGCGGGTCTGACATCATGCCTGTAAAGTCTGGTACTGATCAGACTGGATTTCATTGAGTTATACTAATTTGTTTCTTCATGGCGTGACATCAAAGTTCGCCATGCTGCTGGGGTCACACCCTTTCGCGAAAACTCACAGTTTTCACTGTAACCCAAGACCAACTCCTTAAGGCTTTCCTGGAGAAATTTGAGGCTGCAGATGTCACCCATCACTATACTGTACCCCAAAGTGTAAAACATGACATTTCCTGTTCCCACTAGGTGGCGCTGTCCCTGGTGTCAAATATGGCAGTTGAAATATGTTCAGGGGTGGAGCCTTATCATATGTGTTCACTTTGGTCAAGGTCAGAACTTCTATGACAAAATGAGAGGCAATAAGATTTTCATGGCGAGTCATCGAAATTCGCCATGGCGCCACGGCCTCATAGTATTGTGAAAACTCAAAAGCTCCGCAATTTAACATGGCACAAGGGTGTAGTTGACACTGTCCAAATTTGAAGGTTATGAAATGAAACCCCAAGGAGGAGTTCGCAAAAGTTCGAGGCATGGAAATGGCAAAATTAGAGCCAAAATGTCACCTTCTCTTCCAAATGGCGGACTTCCTGTTGGGTTTGCATCAATGGGCCCACAGACTTTTTTGTTCGTCTTGGCATGATACACATGTGTGCCAAATTTCATACATGTAGCTCAAACGATGTGGTCGTAGGGCTGCATTTAACAAGGCATAGGTGGCGCTGTAGAGCCATTTCCCAGTGCTCATATGTAAAACCATTAAAATACAAAATTTTTCACCAGACCTGGCATGTGTGCAAAATTTCATGAGTTTTTGAGCATGTTTAGGCCCTCAAAAAGGCCCTTGTTTGGGGTGAATAATAATAATAATAATAATTAAAGCTGCAAGCAGCGTTATGAGGGCCCTCGCACCCCCGGCACGTCGAGCCACGCCCAACACCTAAAACCAGCACCTCCGATCTCATGTCACATTGATGGAATTCATGCATTTAACCACCAGCTAACATTTCAACTCATTCATTCATGATTTGTTAGTCGTTCCACTAGGTGGCGCTCTAACCATTATGTACAAATGGCATAACAAACACTTCCAAGCTCGAGTCTCATCACACCTGAGACGTTTGGGAGAGATTGGACATTGTGTTTTTGAGTGACAGCAGATTACTGCTTTTTGGCGAGTGATTCAAACTCTAAGTGCCGCCATAACCACCCCGTTTCCTTGAACGTAAAAAGCTTCGCAATTTAACATCACAAAGGTCTTTAGATTCCACACACTGGAGAATGGTTCAATATGATGAAATCCCTTGGAGGAGTTCGTCAAAGTATGAAGCCTGAAAAGAGGGGAAAATGTCGCCAAAATTGCACATTAATTTTAAAATGGCTGACTTCCTGTTGGATTTAGGATATTGCTCCAAGAGACTTTTTTGTACATCTTGATATTTTCCATAAGCTTACCAGGTTTCAGACTCATAGATGAAACACAGAGCAGGGGCTGTTGTTTTGAAATTTTGTAGGGGGCGCTGTGGAGCCATTTTGCGCTATTCAATGAAAATGATCACATAACAACAAAGCCTTAAGCACAATGGAGGTGTGCACCAAATGTCAAGCCTCTATAAACTTTCCAAGCCCCTCAAAAGCCACTTCATTTTTCATGGTGAACAGCGTTGCCACCAGGGTGCGCCGTTCAGTTTAAAGTCACAATTTTTGCACTAAAGCATCATCAAGGACTGATGGTGATATTCACCGCTTTTGAGGTGGCCACTATGAACCTGTGAAAATCAGTACAACAAAGTGTAAGACATGACATTTCCTCTTCCCACTAGGTGGCGCTGTTCATATTCCTGACAATGGGCACGTCAATCTGTTCAGGGCGGGTGTGACATCATGCCTGTAAAGTCTGGTACTAATCAGACTGGATTTCATTGAGTTATACTAATTTGTTTCTTCATGGCGTGACATCAAAGTTCGCCATGCTGCTGGGGTCACACCCTTTCACGAAAAGTCACAGTTTTCACTGTAACCCAAGACCAACTCCTTAAGGCTTTCCTGGAGAAATTTGAGGCTGCAGATGTCACCCATCACAATACTGTACCCCAAAGTGTAAAACATGACATTTCCTGTTCCCACTAGGTGGCGCTGTCCTTGATGTCAAATATGGCAGTTGAAATATGTTCAGGGGTGGAGCCTTATCATATGTGTTCACTTTGGTCAAGGTCAGAAAATGTATGACAAAATGAGAGGCAATAAGATTTTCATGGCGAGTCATCGAAATTCGCCATGGCGCCACGGCCTCATAGTATTGTGAAAACTCAAAAGCTCCGCAATTTAACATGGCACAAGGGTGTAGTTGACACTGTCCAAATTTGAAGGTTATGAAATGAAACCCCAAGGAGGAGTTCGCAAAAGTTCGAGGCATGGAAATGGCAAAATTAGAGCCAAAATGTCACCTTCTCTTCCAAATGGCGGACTTCCTGTTGGGTTTGCGTCAATGGGCCCACAGACTTTTTTGTTCGTCTTGGCATGATACACATGTGTGCCAAATTTCATACATGTAGCTCAAACGATGTGGTCGTAGGGCTGCATTTAACAAGGCATAGGTGGCGCTGTAGAGCCATTTCCCAGTGCTCATATGTAAAACCATTAAAATACAAAATTTTTCACCAGACCTGGCATGTGTGCAAAATTTCATGAGTTTTTGAGCATGTTTAGGCCCTCAAAAAGGCCCTTGTTTGGGGTGAATAATAATAATAATAATAATAATAATAATAATAATAATAATAATAATAATAATAATAAGAAACGGAGCAGATACAATAGGGCCTTCGCACTCTCGGTGCTCGGGCCCTAATAATTAAAGCTGCAAGCAGCGTTATGAGGGCCCTCGCACCCCCGACACGTCGAGCCACTGCCAACACCTCAAACCGGCACGTCCAATGTGATGTCACATTGATGGATTTCATACTTTTAATCACCAGCTAACATTTCATCTTATTCAACCAGGATTATAGTCATGCCACTAGGTGGCGCTCTAACCATTATTGACAAATAGCATAACAAACATTTCCAAGCTCGAGTCTCATCACACCTGCGACCTTTGGGAGAGATTGGACATTGTGTTTTTTAGTGACAGCAGATTACTGCTTTTTGCGAGTGATTGAAACTCTACGTGCCGCCATGACCACCCCGTTTCCCTGAACGGAAAAAGCTTCGCAATTTAACATCACAAAGGTCTTTAGATTCTACACACTGAAGAATGCTTCAATATGATGAAATCCCTTGGAGGAGTTCGTCAAAGTATGAGGCCTGAAAAGGGGGGAAAATGTCATCAAAATTACACATTAATTTAAAAATGGCTGACTTCCTGTTGGATTTGGGATATTGCTCCAAGAGACTTTTTTGTACATCTTGATATCTTACACAAGCTTACCAAGTGTCAGACTCATAGATGAAACACAGAGCAGGGGCTGATGTTTTGAAATTTTGTAGGGGGCGCTGTGGAGCCATTTTGCGCTATTCAAGGAAAATGGTTACATAACAACAATGCCTTCATGCATTTGGAGGTGTGTGCCAAATTTCAAGCCTCTATAAACTTTCCAAGCCCCTCAAAAGCCACTTCATCTTTCATGATGAACCGCGTTGCCACCAGGGTGCGCCGTTCAGTTTAAAGTCACAATTTTTGCACTGAAGCATCACGAGGGACTGATGGTGATATTCACCGCTTTTGAGGTGGCCACGATCAACCTGTGAAAATCAGTACAACAAAGTTAAAGCCATGACATTTCCTGTTGCCACTAGGTGGCGCTGTCCGTATTTCCGACAATGGGCACATCAATCTGTTCAGGGCGGGTCTGACATTGTGCCTGTAAAGTCTGGTACTGATCAGACTGGATTTCATTGAGTTATACTAATTTGTTTCTTCATGGCGTGACATCAAAGTTCGCCATGCTGCTGGGGTCACACCCTTTCGCGAAAAGTCACAGTTTTCACTGTAACCCAAGACCAACTCCTTAAGGCTTTCCTGGAGAAATTTGAGGCTGCAGATGTCACCCATCACTATACTGTACCCCAAAGTGTAAAACATGACATTTCCTGTTCCCACTAGGTGGCGCTGTACCTGGTGTCAAATATGGCAGTTGAAATATGTTCAGGGGTGGAGCCTTATCATATGTGTTCACTTTGGTCAAGGTCAGAAAATGTATGACAAAATGAGAGGCAATAAGATTTTCATGGCGAGTCATCGAAATTCGCCATGGCGCCACGGCCTCATAGTATTGTGAAAACTCAAAAGCTCCGCAATTTAACATGGCACAAGGGTGTAGTTGACACTGACCAAATATGAAGGTTATGAAATCAAACCCCAAGGAGGAGTTCGCAAAAGTTCGAGGCATGGAAATGGCAAAATTTGAGCCAAAATGTCACCTTCTCTTCCAAATGGCGGACTTCCTGTTGGGTTTGCGTCAATGGGCCCACAGACTTTTTTGTTCGACTCGGCATGATACACATGTGTGCCAAATTTCATACATGTAGCTGAAACGATGTGGTCGTAGGGCTGCATTTAACAAGGCATAGGTGGCGCTGTAGAGCCATTTCCCAGTGCTCATATGTAAAACCATTAAAATACAAAATTTTTCACCAGACCTGGCATGTGTGCAAAATTTCATGAGTTTTTGAGCATGTTTAGGCCCTCAAAAAGGCCCTTGTTTCGCCTGAATAATAATAATAATAATAATAATAACTAGAAAGTGCATTTTCTGAAGAAACTGCAGTGTGAATGCTTGAATCTGAATGTATGCACTGAAATGAATTAATTGCTGAATTTTGAGTTAAAAATATTGAATGAGATTAAAAAAAACCAAAAAAAAAACCGAATTTAACCTGAAAACAAAGGTGCTGAACTGCTAAAAGCTGAAGGTTACACAGAAGAAGAAGTTGGAAAAAAGCTAAACATGTTTAAAATGTAAATAATAAAAAAATGAGTAATGACAAAAGAAAATTTAGAGTCAGAAAATCTCTGAATGAATATTAAAAGTTCAAATTCTTCTAACTGAAATGAACTTAAAAGATGAACAAAAATTCTGGAGAAAATACAAACTTTAATATACAGCATAATGTTTTTCAGACATATACACATGTGTATATCATGTTTAATAGTATTACATACATCAATTTGTTTTGTATGTCATAGAAAATAAAAAAAAAATCTTAAGTCATATTTTACAGCTTCTTTCTGAAAAGGACTAGTAGAATAAATAAAAATAACTAAATTAAATAACTAAATAAAAAATAATAAGCAAGATATGAAATACATGAAAATTCAACTTTTAAAACCACAATCCTGAACCTTTAAATTGTGTTGGTTTCTTAGAACATGGCTGAACAGCTGTTTCTATCGTCCTACTTAATCTGTCTACACATCTTTTTATTACTCATTCTTCTTTATGTTTTAATGTAAACAGAGTCCACACAGTGGTAAAAGAGAACTGTATAGAGATTTTTGAGTAAACTCAAATGAAAGCCTAAGGTGGTGACACAGTTTAACACGTGCAAATAATCAAATAAACACATTAGTCCTTTTTGTGAACATGGATAAATAAGTATCCATACAGCATTGTTCAGCCATGCCACTAAATGCTTTTTTACACATTGTTTTAACCTGGGCTCAGACACAAAGTCCCAAAATTAGTTAGTCCCTGACTTTGAGTTGTGGTTATGACTAATTATTATACACAAGGCTTTATCTATGTAAACTCTAAGTACACAAATATGAAAAAAAAACCTATACTTACCAGCTGATACCCCACACTACACACTAGGTGTGCCATGTGACCTGAAACTTTGGTACAAAATCATCATAATCATTCTGTTAACACTGTTTTTTAACACTGTTTGTGTTGCTGTTCAGCAGTTTAAAATGTTTTAGATTGGATTACATGGAATGAATTTGAATTTTCTTGGGGGGTTTTGTGTGTGTTTTGTTCTTAGCAGATTTTTTCTTCCATAACGTTGAATTCCAGTTACCACATTTCTGGCCATATGACATCCCGAGTGCCCACTTAAAAAAATCCCCACAGTTAATTCAACATTAAAACAAAATAAAAATATGTTAAATAAATAAAGGTTTGCTCTGTGATGAAATACTAAATAAGCATACATTGTACAGAGCACTAACAATGACAACAATCCTTTAGCCTGTTGATCAGAGAGAGGCAGTCATTATGTCCATTTAAAACCTGTAATCACAGAGCACAACGTTTCTGTGAAACTATGAAGTCCCATATGATCCTCATCATGTCCAGTGACTTCAGAGTGGATCCTCCCTGTCATCCGGCCAGTGTTTGATGTGTGGCAAGCAGCACAGAAGCAGGATAGCTGAGGACTTTAAAAGAAGAGCAGAAAACAGGAATATGTAGTTGTAAATGTAAATATCAGTGATACTTGTCTTGTCAAAGGGAATAAAATAATGAAAATGTTAACTTACACACTCATTTAGGGAGGATCTTGACACTGCACAGAGGAGGCACAGTCAGTCTGACAATGATGGTGATCTCCAGGGATGTTTTCCTGCAGCAACATTCCTGCCAACTGGCCGTATGATCCAGAGTAGTTGGTTTGTAATAAACAGAAAGGTGTATATGTTAGGTAGTGTGCACTCAGAGCTGGTCCTAAGAAACAAACACATCCTGTAATAAACTGAATACCTGTAGTAGTGCTGCTGCAAATATGAAGCCCTTCTATCATGAGTGGTTTCAAAGAAGGTGTTTTGGAGGCTCAGTCACAGAAACTGTGCCGTCTGTTCAGTCCTGAGTGTCTCAGCTCTGAAGGGGATGGATCACAGAGGGAAACACCTGAGTACAGACATTACAATACACTCTAACACTCCTAAGGTCAAGTGAAAACACAATTTAAACACTTCACAAAGAATGAATACATGTTTTCATGGAAATAATGTCATTAACCCTTTTTGTTGTTAGTAAATCTCACCGACTGCTTGTGGGACAAGCTAGAAGGAAGACTTATCACAGAATCTCTCCTGTGCTCCAGATGTGAAGTCTCACGCTCTGATCGTATGGCGATGAAGATGGTGATGATGAAGTTTCTCTGATCTGTGGCATTACAGTTTCTAGCTGCTATGTGCTTCACATTGTTGGATTTTACATGTGAAGATTGGAGAAGACACAGGAGGACTGTGTCTTGCTTAAAAAAGAAAAAAGAAAAAAAAAGGAAACCTAACAGGAAAGGAAACCCCCCCTCAACTCCCACCGTACCCTCCCCCCCCCCCCCCCCCCCCCCCTCCCACTCAACTCCCCAACCTCACACCATCAAATGTCTATACAAATGTAGGGTATCAGCTGGTAACAGAAAGCAAGTGTAACATATGCACTACATATGTAACACTGCTGAAACATTTCTGGCCAGAAATGTGCAGTTATCAACCCAGACCCACCCTGATGATTGCACTGGCCAGAAACATGATAAAAGCTCATAAAAATTTATGTTTCATAGTAAAATTGGTCCAAAAATATAATTGTGTACTTTTGAAAAAGTTTAAAGTTTATAACAAACCAAAATAATAATATTTTTGTAAATAGTATTTCAAAATAGAGGCACACATAAAGTGGCTTAACTGTCATTATTGCTGTAATTAGGTTTGTTTGTTTGTTTGTTTGTTTTTTTAAAAAGCAACCTTTAGTCATTATTGTTCTCTCAGAAACAATGAAGAAGCTGTTGAACATTTATGTGTTGTGTGGGCAATCCTCTGGTCCACCCTCCCTCCCTCCCAGCCACAGTGAGACTGGGGCAGCCTGGCAGGATGTTGAAGCCTGGCTGCAGAGAGGATATGCCTACACTATTCATTTTAAACTGCTATATTTGATTTTTCTGACATTTATAGGTTACTGTTAGTGAATTTTAGATTTTCTGTAATAAATAAAATTGTCATCTTTTACTGATATCATTACTTAATTCATGTAATTGTATTTTATGTAAACAATTCAAACATTATACTGCAATGCAGGGCGTCAACTTTTAAATAGCGCTCTACTTTCTTAAGTCATTCAAAAATATAGAAATTACTTACTGTATTCAAAGATCTAGATCATGAATCATCACAGGACAATACACAGTATACTGGGTCATGGTAACTATGGTATGTCTTCATGACTCCAGAATGGAGACATCGATCTGACTGAGAAATGAAAATAAGGTCAAGCAGTGTGTTCTTCTCTGTGGTAGGGGCAGTGATGACCTGTGCGTATCCCCTAGACTCAAACAACTCCATGATTGGTTTGTTTGCACTGGATAAAACATTCTCATTAAAATCACCACAAACTATGATGGGATGACAGTCCATGATCTCCAATGAGTCTAATAGGCTTACCAGGTTTTTCAGGAATGGCCTCAGAGTGTAGTCTGGAGGTCTGTATACAACTGCAATCAGAGCACTGACTGGTGCTTCAACCTTTAAAGCCAGAAATTCAAGGTCAGTTACATTATGGATGTACTGTTTTTCATGCACTTGAATGTCACTTTTCACATAAACAGCAACTCCACCACCACTTCTGTTTGCCATCTGGGGAAAGTTTGTGTAGGACAGGTGTCTGTTGCGTTTGAACAAATTATAATTTTCCAAGTGGAGACTCTCTGCGACAAAAGAGCCCCGCAGGTGTGTTTCTGTTAGGCACAAAACATCTGCTAGACACAATTCATGGTGACTTTTGATGTCATTAATGTGAGCTGGCAGTCCCTCTGTATTATGATGAACAATGGTGAAAACCTCTGACCTGCTGAGGGTTTGTCTCACGTGTAGAAGAGGCATCATGTCATCAAGGTTGGCTTGTCTCATGTTCTCAAGTGCTGCAGTGATTTCTGGGTTGGTGAATATTTTTTTCTCCTCCATATCAAGAAGATACAGTCCACTGAGAGACGTCACTCTACTGACAGCTACGTAGGCCATGCCGGGCTCAAAAATGCTCTTAAGAGAGACAACAGCTGATGTGGTTGTCATACCCTGTACCTTATGTATTGTACATGCAAAGGCCAGCTTCACTGGGAACTGTCTTCGTACCACTCCTTTCTGCTTCAGATTCTCCTCTGCTCTCTCAATGTACACCATGTCGTCTGCTGGTGTGCGGTTATTCTTTCCAGATGTCTCATTATCCATTTTAAGTCCAAGCTTGATGATGTGTTGGTCGTTTTCAGAGTAAACTACTCTAAGTAGTTTTCCAAAAGCTCCATTAACCAAACCATTTTGTATGTCAATGTTTCTGGTGAGCATGACACGAGCTCCTTCTGCAACTTTCAGTGTGTCTGGTAACTCGTTTTTACCTCCTTTCAATGGTCTGTCTTGAAGTGCCATTCTGCCAGTTCTAGGATCTTTTCTAAAATCATCTGCATCGATGTCAATGACATGAGTGTGGAGCAGAGCCAGTGTTGCAGAGTTGTGTGCATCCACTTCTTTATTAGTTGCAAAAATGTGCAATGCATCAGTCGGACAATGGGCTGGTTCAGTTATGGCCTGTAACAACAAATCTCTATCTGCTTCGCAAAGCTCATCCAACTTTCCTTTTACACGAATTCTGTTCAGCATCTCTGCAAAGACAACATCATCTTTCTGACGCATAATCTCGGTCAGAGTGATCATCTGAAAATGCTCCCGCCACAGGTCGATCTCGGATGGGTTGTGCACACAGAGAGGTTTAGACTGTCGCACTGGGGGTAGCTGATAGAAGTCTCCGACAGCAATGACTGACATGCCTCCAAAGGCTCTCCGAGTCCCTTTGATCTGTTTGAGTCTTGCATCTACATATGCAAACAGATGTCTTGACACCATAGACACTTCGTCAATGACGATTATTTCAGCATTCATAAGTTCTGATCTGACTTCATCCAGCTGATTGCCAAGTCCCTGAATGGGAGGTTTTAAGCTTCTAGGCAGCTTGAGAAGAGAATGCAGTGTTGTTCCAGAAATGTTAAATGCTGCAGTCCCAGTGAAAGCAGTTAACAGGACAGTGGGTTTTGATATGTCAACGTCGTCTGCATATCTGGGCACTTTGCTCAGTATCTTAGATGCTTCTGAGTAGATGCATTTGATAAGATGTGATTTTCCTGTTCCAGCACCACCATTAATATAAAAGAAAAACTGCTCTGGATTTAGAGCACAGACTCTTTTAATGCACCAGTCTCTAACTGCATAAAATATGCAGGCTTGATTCTTATTCAGATTCTGAAACATCTGACGTAACAATGTGGGATCAATAGCAGGGGGTTCCCTGATGGCTCTGACTTCTGTTGAAGCATCAGCCTGACGGCTGTAGTCGGGCACATCTTCCTGTTCATTTTCATTGTCTCGCTCTCTTTCTTGTTCAACAAGTGGCAACCTTACGAGATCTGATTCAGGTGCCAGATTACACCATTCGTCAGTCACACCTCTGTTCTGCTCATATTCCTCAACAGCGCTCTCGATCTCCTCACTGTTTTTCTCATATTTTTCTCTATTTCTTTTGACAATGTGTTGCACGTACTCAAGACGGTCAGTACCTGGTAGCTGTACACAGCCAGCACCATAGAAAGCCTGATAGGTTGGCAAAGATGGTGTTTTCAGTTCGTGGTCTGAACGATGAGGAAGGTACAGTTTAAGCAGTCTTCCATAATATTGCTCTGGATGTTTTTCTTGTGAGCAGCGGTGAAATCTGATGATAGCAGGCTTATTGTTTTTGCGCCTTTGCACAAACCCCATCTCATTGAGAAGGGGCAAAACATCTTTACCTTTTTTCTGTTGGCCATAGACAATCCTGCAAGTAGCAGCAAAGTCTGCCATGCACATCTCCTCATACTCTGGTGTTTCAGGTCTGGCTTTGTATTTGTCATTCAAAGATGTCATCCAAACATTGGAAGATTCAGGTGTTGTGTTGTCCAGAACTGACAGGGGACGACTCATTTTCACAGGATTATCATCAGTTGGTATGAATATTACAGCACGTGAACATTGCTTCATGTGAAGACCACATGCACGAGCAACACATTCTTGTGCACTGATCTCTCGCTTCTTTGAATATGCCTGCATGACGGCTCTCATTTCATCGCACTCATTTACACTGTCCTTATGGGAGTTCTCAATGACAGTTTTCAGGTACTCAGATAGCCCGCCCTCTTTTTTTGATATATATTTCATTAAATAATTTGCAGCACCAAAAGCATCTAAAACAAAGCTTATGTCGATATTACTGTTCCAGGCTTCAAGCAGATGTGGATTATAGCCATTTATCCAAGAGTCTTTTGGATCACGCTTTAGTATGATCGTACTCCTTGTGTTCATTTTATTCAGGTATCTCTGATATTCTGCATGTGTCAACTTGCATCTTGCCAAGAGCTGCTCTAAACTCATGGAAGCAGTTTCAGGTTCATTCAGCAGCTGGTTCAGTGGTCTGAGCTTGTTCTTTGCCGTTTCTACTTCCAGTGCATCATCCTCACTGGGTCTTGTGATCATTGTCTCATTGCAGGGTGGTTTGGGAAAACCAAAACGGCACCCGGAGCTTAAACTCCTAAAGCACGTCTTTGTGTGGTTCTTACTGTGTTTTTGCACTTCTGTTACTTTTTTGTACAGTTCAGGTTGTTTATGTGGATCAGGCAGCTGAGCTGTGATGTATTTGTTTATAAAATCAAGAACAGTTTGCTCATCATCCTCCTCAAACACAGGAGCACCTTCTACCCACAGGAGGCAGTGTATGTGTGGGCTTCCTCTGTGCTGAAACTCAACTCTGTAAAAGTAGTCAATGACTTTGCCAAGTGGCTCTGCGGGAGATAAGAGTAAATCTCTGAATAATGCTTCAACTCTCTTGTCAAACATGCGCATTGTTGTGACAGGATTGCTTCTCAGGATGTCACACTTTGCTGACCAGTCGAGTCCTTCAAAATTCACTTGTTCACCTTGCTGCCTTGTTATTGCCTCGATCACTTCAGGCCAGCGCATTTCAGCAGCTGAAAATGTGCAAAAGAACGTGGGAGTTCCCAACTGTCTGATCATGGCAAAAAGATCTCTTGTTGTTTTCTCCCAATAGGCTGGGGTTCCTCTCAGAGGCTGCATGAATCTCACTGCATCTTTATTTCGCACCAGTTTCTCCACCTCATGTTTATCTTGTAACATGCCTGAGGTTATTTTTCTACCATCTCTGGTCAGAGGCTTTGCCTTCCTTAACTGTACTGTCATGCTGGATGTAGCCAAGTGTATTTCAGTCACAAACTGTGCAAAGAACAAATAGTTTGTGTCTTTGGCAAAACGATCATCAATGCAGAAAAGTCTTGATTTGAAATACCCACTGGGGGATACTTTGATCAGCCTTCTTTCATCAAGTGTGTTTTGACCTGTAGGAAACTGCACAGGGAAGGCCATGGCCTCCAGTTTAGGTGTTTTGAAAAAACTTATTGGATTGTTTCTCTCTGCAGGAGCAACAGAGTAGATTCCTTCACTGAAACATAATATCTCCTCAGCCACATCAGGGGGCTGCAAACAGGACTCGAGTGCAAAACCACCATTAGTCAGTCCATCTGCTTGCTCTGAATCATCTCTCATCTGTTCATGCGATTGTTCACCATCACAGGGTAACATGTCAATGTCCTGTTCATTTATATTTTGTGCTTCACTCAGTGCATTTTTCTCACAGCTGTCAATTTCCATTAAATCAGCCTCATCATAATCGTCCTCATTCATGTTTTCATCATCATCATCCTCATCATCTTCATCAGGAAGAGTTGGATCACACAGCTCAGCATCATCTCTGATGCTCACATCCTTATACTGTGGATGAATCTGCTTGAGTTTATGCAGTGCTTGCACAAGTTTAGACCAGCTTACAGTCTGAAACAGCTGATGACCTTTGTAAGACAAGCGTCTCTTCAGTTTCACTCTGATCACCTGACAATTAATTCTCAATCGAGGTAGTGTTTCAACAGTTTCCTGTACCTCTGATGGGACACAGACCACATTTCCTCTAATTGCTCTTTGTCTGCCTTTGGGAAGAGGAATGATCTTGGCAAATGGTATGCACTTGGCTATGAGATGTCTCTCCAGTATGTTGAGATCAGACAGTTCAGCTGGAATATCAGCAAGATCCAACTTATTGGCAACAGCAAGTGCTGGCATGGATCCATTTTTAAGATGATCGTGGCAGGTGTGACAAATCCACTCTCTCTTTCTCTCATCGGGAACATTGCACTGCTCATTTCTGCAGTTTTCATCACAAACATGAACAAACTTTCCTGTCAAACATGTTGTAACTACATGTGGGTTTTTGACATAATTTGACCTTCTGCAGGGTCGTACTTGGTTTGGAAATGAAGCCTTGAAACATACAGTACATGGGTATGATGGTCCAGCTTTGATTTGTGATTTGAACACAGATATGGCCTCGTTAATCACACTGTTGTCACTCTCTTGGGTTTGTCTGTTCACCCATCTGTATTTCCTTTTTATTTTCATTGCACATCTCATATTGTGCATAATCCTGAAGGCAAGATTACTTTGATACCTGTCTCGCATTAGTTGTTTCATTAGTTGTCTGTGTCTTACTCTGAATGCGTTATCACGTGCATAACGCTGAGTCACTCGAGATCTCTGTCTCTCTCTGAAATCTGGGCTCTCTTGATACCTTTTAGTGATATAGTTTTTTTGTTTTTGTCTAAATTCAGCATTGTCACAGTAGCGTCTTTTAATATATTGTTGTTGTTTCTTTCTGAATTCAGCATTCTCACAGTAACGTCTTTTAATATATTGTTGATGTTTCTGTCTAACTTCAGGATTGTTTTTATATGATTCGCTTGTAGAAGATTTCTTCTTTTCTTTGTAATCTTTATTTGAAGCGTACTTTTGTCGTTCTTTCCTTTTTTGGTTTTCTTTTCTCTGATTTCTTGGTTTGTCTGATGCCATTAATCTTCTTTTCATTTTGCGCCTTTGCTGTTTATTAACTTTTGTCAGTTTATAGATTTTTTGTATAACTGTATCAGAAAGATCACAGTTAGCACCATTTTTTATTGCAGTCCTTGACTGACAGGAAAAAACATCATTTGATGGAAGGAAATTAAAGTCACTCGATAGTTCTTTGGTAGTTATAAAAGTAAATTCATTTTGAGGAGCTTCGTGTGATGTGAACTGAGTCATACGGACTTCTTGTTGTTTCTCCAGTGGTGTACAAACAGACATTGGAGAGATCTCAGTAAGATCAGTGGTTGTGTTTCTCCTTGGAGAAGAGGAGTTTGCTTCATCAACAGTTGTATCAGAGTGAGTAGGTGCCACAGCAGTGGCAGCTGTTGGTCTGCAGACTGTGTCTGTGATAGTATCACTCAGGTTGACTGTGCTCATACTGTAGAACTGCACAGGCTTCAGTTCATAGTTACAAGAAGGTGATATCTCCATCATTTCATAAGAATCCTGGAGTCTCTTAATCATGTCACTGAGGAGTGTGAATTTCACCATCACAGCCGTACCACGATCACGTGACCATAGTGCTAGAGGAAGACCACTGGCTGTTCTGGAGTGTGGATCAAAGAAACCATATTTGCCCGATGTGGATCTGAACACTGCGATACACAATCCACTCATAATCAGTAAGGCATACTGCACATCTGACAACAGGCAGCTCAGTCCTGCTTCTAAGCTCAGAAAGGTATCTACTGCCTCCTCTGGAGGTTCTTCAAATGTCCCATACCGGGAAGGCTGTGTCATGTCGACATGATACATAGACCTGCGAGCATCAACTTTGTCTGGCAGCTCATCGGTAGCCAAATGAATATTTTTAGGAAATCTTTTCTTGGCCTCTTTGTACATCACATCACCTTTATCCAAGACCAGATTAAGGTCAGCTGTAGTCATGTTATCATTCTCATGAAGGAAAGCAAGAAATGTGAGTGAGTTACATGTGCACTGCTTGTTTCTGGAGTCTCCATATTTGGGATGAGCCTGGCTGTGAGATGCACAGATATGTGTAACAGAGGGCTGGTTTTCAAAGTTCACTCTTTCTGCATGAGATGGTCCTGCCACATCACTGTGACGGCCTCTTTTTACAATATCAGCATAACCCACCTGTGGGGCACTTGACACCTCAGGTTGGTCTCTATGGTTTACCTGATGATCATTAAATTCATGCTGCAATCCAATCTTTACAGCATCTGCATAGGATACCTGTTGTACATGTGCAGGAACATGTTGACCTGCCTGTTTGACACCATCAGCATTGGTCTTTGCAGACACAAAGTCTTCTGCAGAGCTCTGAGGAAAATCACACTCAGCTTGTTCACATGTTGGTACTTCATGAAACTCATGGAACTTCTTCCAGCGTTGTTTTGCAGCTTGTGACTTTTTCTGCTTCCTTGGCATTTTTACACAAGTGTTTCTCTTAGTCTTTAGAAAATATGTTTATAAAATAAGAGTGGCACAGAGCAGGAGATGTTTTCTTTGTCTTTATATTTCAGTTTTTATTTCTCAGAAACAGATGTCTTTGTTTGTTTGACAGTTTGTCAGTCGAGAGAATAATATGCACTCTCTTTATTGGCTTGGCACAACTTAGCAGCAAGCGCAAAGTGAAAAACAGCTAGAGAGAAAATTTAGAAGAGAGAACAGACAGAGCAGGAGAAACACGGCTGGGAAATCACAATCAAACCGTGAATTAGAGTTTTCTTTATTTGTTCAGTTTGTTCTCAGGTAGAGGCAATATGCACTCTTTATTGCTTTAATGGCTTGGCATTTTTCAGCAGCAAGCCAAGAGTGAAAAACAGGTAGAGAGAAAATTTAGCAGAGAGAACAGACAGAGCAGGAGAGACACGGCTTTAAATCAAACCGCAGAGTTTTCTTTGTTTGTTCAGTTTGTTCTCAGGTTGAGGCAAAATATGCACTCTTTATTGCTTTATTGGCTTGTGCATTTTTCAGCAGCAAGCCAAAGAGTGAAAAACAGGTAGAGAGAAAATTTAGCAGAGAGAACAGACAGAGCAGGAGAGACACGGCTTTAAATCAAACCGCAATAAGATTCTTGGTTTGGCAAAATTTCTCACAAACCACAGGGTGAAATACAGATGGAAAGAAGGCAGAGACAACAGGTGGAGTAGGACAGAAGATAGAGGGGTTGGGGGGTTGGGATGTGAGATAGAAGACTGGAGATCTGGTCCTTGTTCTTCTTCTGCACACTGTGAACAAAAAACAAGAAAAAAAATAATTTTAATAAAATTATATCACATGGTAATTGTATGAACTAATTGTGACTACTGAAAAAGGACAAAACAAATATTCAAGCTAAACTGTTGTCGGCTGCCATGTGCAAAAAGTTGCACAATTTGGCACTTTTTAAAAGAATAAATATTTAATTAAATTCAGCAATAATATTTTTAAATACAAATATGATTGAGTGAATTGTTAACTAATCACATGTAATGTGCAAAAATGTACGAAAAAAATATTTTAGCCCAATTGTTAAGCTGAACTTATGTGTATTTATTATAAAAATGTGTTTAAAAGGTCTAGCACAAAGTTTGAACCCATCACTTTAAAGCTTATATTAGTCAGACTCTTTTTTTAAAATTTTGGTGTACTTCTCTAACAGTATGTGCACACCTACCAGGCAAAGCACAGATGTGAGTCAAGTTCCTGAAAGTGTAAGACAAGAAATAACATGTTAGTTGTCTGTACAGTGTTATCAGACTAACAAAAAAACAAAGCCCACACGACATGATATACTGAACTTATAGTCAGCAGGGTAATTATAGAGTAATATAGCACACCAGCTGATACAGCAGCCATTTTATAATTCAAACTAATTAACTGAAGTATTTATTTAAGTACTTATATAAGGCTACTGTTAGACTGTTACTAGCCTTAGCATCGCTGCTAACGCTAGCATTCCTGCTAGCGTTAGCACTTCAGTTAGTGTTAGCACTGCTGGTAGAACTAGCACTCTTACTGTTAAAACTGAGGCACAATGGCAATAATAAAGCTCATTTGTTACTTTTGTCTCACTGACCGCCAATAAATATCACAGGAATATCACAGGAATATTCTTTTTGTCAGTTAAAAACTGCTAAGGCTAGTGTTGGCACTATAGCTAGCGTTAGCATTGATGCTAGCATTAGCATCGAAGCTAGCATTAGCACTGCTACTAACAGCAAAAGTCATGAAGTACTCTTACTGTTAAAACTGAGGCACAATGGCAATAATAAATCTCATTTGTTACTTTTGTCTCACTGACCGCCAATAAATATCACAGGAATATCACAGGAATATTCTTTTTGTCAGTTAACAACTGCTAAGGCTAGTGTTAGCACTATAGCTAGCATTAGCATTGAAGCTAGCGTTAGCACTGCTGCTAACAGCAAAAGTCATAAACCTATATAAATGGTAGCAAAGGTTATTCTTTTTTTGCTTTCTTTATTCTTTGAACTCTGTTGAACTTTAAAAAGACTTGATATGTGAGTTTAAATGTCAAACATGTATTTTTACCATCATAAAATTAAAACAGTGCTGTACTGAATGTATTGTACTTACCACAGCAGAGAGCAAAGCGGAATGACAACCGTTGGTGTAGTGATTAGTTAAAGACCGATGAGGCGTTCAGGTGGTGCTTGGAAATTTGAGCATCAGTTTGAACATCAATAATGAGCATATATATTTCTCTGTCATAGAGAGACAGAGAAAAAAATACACAAGACTCACCAGCATACAAATTGGTACTTTTTCTCTTTATGTCACTCATTCGCTTATACTCAGGAAAGAGGGCAACTGGCATTAAATGAGCAAATAAAAAGTCATCATCTTGAACTGTTTTATGGATTTTATTTTAAGACTACTTTGAGCGTATTTGTGGGGAGATAAACTATACAGACTAAAAACAGAGACATTAAATGAGATTAGATTATTTAAAATGTGGGAAAATACACTACAGACAGGTAGATGCTGTGAGCTTTAATTATCCAGTCAGAAAAGATTATTTTAAAGTCATCAACTGACTCAAACTGCCCAGATCTGAAAAACCTGTGTGGAGAAGACAAGTCCACCAATACACAATCAACTTGAATTTAACAGGGCAATAATTCAGGGCACTATTCAGTTAGCCTATACTAACTACTGACATACTGTTAATCTGTGGCAAAAGCCTGTCAAACCTGTCTTATTGTACCTATTGAAAAAGTTAATCTTACTACAACTGCTTAGATATAACACACATTTTTGATTTAATCTTGGCAGAGAGAGAGAGAGCTCGTTCAGCAGGCAGGTGTGAGCCTGGTTGCTATAGTGACTGCACCCAAGGGCTCCATACACACGGACACAGACATGCACCTCACTTTTGCTGCTTAAAATGAACAGAAAAGTCAGGCCGAAACAAATCGCTCCCAAATGAAAAGTAAAAGTCGTATTGACAAAATTCTTTCACCGTGAGCGACAGCAATGTCTAGTCTACCTAATTCTCAGTTTTCATGCCTGTGGAGCTTATTATATGGACGTGGTGACAGTGGAAAGACACCATGCTCTTCTGATTTTCAAACGAACCTTCTGAGACATTTTAACATTAGAGTCTATGGAAGAGTTGGAGGGAGGAGGCTGTGCATTGGTGACATTTATGAAAGAACCATAAGACCTAGTACAATAGTAAACACATTGGATGAAAGAGGACAGCGATGGCTACGTTTTGAGGGTAAAATCATACCTGTAGAGCAAACGCTGTGGACACAGCAGCAGTTTTAAAAAAGATTTTAAGATTAATTTTTTTGCTCCTCTCACTCTAGCAGTTGAGCTGCCTCACTCTAGCCCCAACATTCCGTCCCATACACACCCATTATAAACTCTGAAACGGGTGAAAAAACATCATGAAACTTAAACTGGAACTGAAGAAAAAGTATAATAGATATTGAAAAGATAAATACAAGTTGAATAGTTGAATGTCTTGTCTTCGTTTTAAAGTTTGAATGGTGGCTCTATGTCAACGTATGTGGAAGTAGTAAGAGTTTAAAAATGAGTAAGTTGAATGAGAATTTGAAGGGTCTCCCCATTGAAATACATTATAAATTTTTGTTGAATAAATTTGAATAAAATTAAAAATATAAATGTTAAAAATATGAAAAATAGAAGCAGTCATGTCCAAAAGAATAGGAATCTAACGGTGTTTGAATGGTTTTTCTAAGTTGAACGGTTTTGAAGGAGTTAGATGCCAAAAAACGTACGGAATATATAATAATAATAAAGATTCGAATAACAATACTGTGAATGCTTTTCAAGCATTCACACTAATAATAATAATAATAATAAGAAACGGAGCAGATACAATAGGGCCTTCGCACTCTCGGTGCTCGGGCCCTAATAATAAGAAACGGAGCAGATACAATAGGGCCTTCGCACTCTCGGTGCTCGGGCCCTAATAATAATAATAAGAAACGGAGCAGATACAATAGGGCCTTCGCACAGTCAGTGCTCGGGCCCTAATTAAAGCTGCAAGCAGCGTTATGAGGGCCCTCGCACCCCCGGCACGTCGAGCCACTGCCAACACCTCAAACCGGCACGTCCGATGTGATGTCACATTGATGGATTTCATGCTTTTAATCACCAGCTAACATTTCATCTTATTCAACCAGGATTATAGTCATGCCACTAGGTGGCACTCTAACCATTATTGACAAATAGCATAACAAACATTTCCAAGCTCGAGTCTCATCACACCTGCGACCTTTGGGAGAGATTGGACATTGTGTTTTTTAGTGACAGCAGATTACTGCTTTTTGCGAGTGATTGAAACTCTACGTGCCGCCATGACCACCCCGTTTCCCTGAACGGAAAAAGCTTCGCAATTTAACATCACAAAGGTCTTTAGATTCTACACACTGAAGAATGCTTCAATATGATGAAATCCCTTGGAGGAGTTCGTCAAACTATGAGGCCTGAAAAGGGGGGAAAATGTCATCAAAATTACACATTAATTTTAAAATGGCTGACTTCCTGTTGGATTTGGGATATTGCACCAAGAGACTTTTTTGTACATCTTAATATCTTCCATGAGCTTACCAAGTGTCAGACTCATAGATGAAACACAGAGCAGGGGCTGATGTTTTGAAATATTGTAGGGGGCGCTGTGGAGCCATTTTGCGCTATTCAATGAAAATGATCACATGCCAACAAAGCGTTCATCCATTTGGAGGTGTGTGCCAAATTTCAAGCCTCTATAAACTTTCCAAGCCCCTCAAAAGCCACTTCATCTTTCATGGTGAACCGCGTTACCACCAGGGTGCGCCGTTCAGTTTAAAGTCACAATTTTTGCACTGAAGCATCACGAGGGACTGATGTTGATATTCACCGCTTTTGAGGTGGCCACGATGAACCTGTGAAAATCAGTACAACAAAATTAAAGCCATGACATTTCCTGTTGCCACTAGGTGGCGCTGTCCGTATTTCCGACAATGGGCACATCAATCTGTTCAGGGCGGGTCTGACATCATGCCTGTAAAGTCTGGTACTGATCAGACTGGATTTCATTGAGTTATACTAATTTGTTTCTTCATGGCGTGACATCAAAGTTCGCCATGCTGCTGGGGTCACACCCTTTCGTGAAAAGTCACAGTTTTCACTGTAACCCAAGACCAACTCCTTAAGGCTTTCCTGGAGAAATTTGAGGCTGCAGATGTCACCCATCACAATACTGTACCCCAAAGTGTAAAACATGACATTTCCTGTTCCCACTAGGTGGCGCTGTACCTGGTGTCAAATATGGCAGTTGAAATATGTTCAGGGGTGGAGCCTTATCATATGTGTTCACTTTGGTCAAGGTCAGAAAATGTATGACAAAATGAGAGGCAATAAGATTTTCATGGCGAGTCATCGAAATTCGCCATGGCGCCACGGCCTCATAGTATTGTGAAAACTCAAAAGCTCCGCAATTTAACATGGCCCAGGTGTGTAGTTGACACTGACCAAAGATGAAGCTTATACGACCAAATCCCAAGGAGGAGTTCGAAAAAGTTCGAGGCATGGAAACGGCAAAATTAGAGCCAAAATGTCACATTCACGTCCAAATGGCGGACTTCCTGTTGGGTTTGCGTCAATGGGCCCACTGACTTTTTTGTTCGTCTTGGCATGATACACATGTGTGCCAAATTTCATACATGTAGCCCAAACGATGTGGTCGTAGGGCTGCATTTTACAAGGCATAGGTGGCGCTGTAGAGCCATTTCCCAGTGCTCATATGTAAAACCATTAAAATACAAAATTTTTCACCAGACCTGGCATGTGTGCAAAATTTCATGAGTTTTTGAGCATGTTTAGGCCCTCAAAAAGGCCCTTGTTTGGGGTGAATAATAATAATAATAATAATTAAAGCTGCAAGCAGCGTTATGAGGGCCCTCGCACCCTGGCGTGTCGAGCCACACCCAACACCTAAAACCAGCACGTCCGATCTGATGTCACATTGATGGAATTCATGCATTTAACCAACAGCTAACATTTCATCTCATTCAATCATGATTATAGTCATCCCACTAGGTGGCGCTCTAACCATTAATGACAAATGGCATAACAAACATTTCCGAGCTTGAGTCTCATCATGCCTGCGACCTTTGGGAGAGATTGGACATTGTGTTTTTGAGTGACAGCAGATTACTGCTTTTTGGCGAGTGATTCAAACTCCACGTGGCGCCATGACCATCCCGTTTCCCTGAACGTAAAAAGCTTCGCAATTTAACATCACAAAGGTCTTTAGATTCCACACACTGGAGAATGGTTCAATATGATGAAATCCCTTGGAGGAGTTCGTCAAAGTATGAAGCCTGAAAAGAGGGGAAAATGTCGCCAAAATTACACATTAATTTTAAAATGGCTGACTTCCTGTTGGATTTGGGATATTGCTCCAAGAGACTTTTTTGTACATCTTAATATCTTCCATAAGCTTACCAGGTTTCAGACTCATAGATAAAACACAGAGCAAGGGCTGATGTTTTGAAATATTGTAGGGGGCGCTGTGGAGCCATTTCGCGCTATTCAATGAAAATGATCACATAACAACAAAGCCTTCATCACATTGGAGGTGTGTGCCAAATTTCAAGCCTCTATAAACTTTCCAAGCCCCTCAAAAGCCACTTCATCTTTCATGGTGGACCGCGTTGCCACCAGGGTGCACCGTTCAGTATAAAGTCACAATTTTCGCACTGCAGCATCATGAAGGACTGACGGTGACATTCACCGCTTTTGAGGTATCCACAATGAACCTGTGAAAATCAGTACAACAAAGTGTAAGACATGACATTTCCTGTTGCCACTAGGTGGCGCTCTTCATATTCCTGACAATGGGCACATCAATTTGTTCAGGGCGGGTCTGACATCATGCCTGTAAAGTCTGGTACTAATCAGACTGGATTTCATGGAGTTATACTAATTTGTTTCTTCATGGCGAGATATCAAAGTTCGCCATGCTGCTGAGGTCAAACCCTTTCGTGAAAAGTCACAGTTTTCACTGTACCCCAAGACCAACTCCTTACGCCTTTCCTGGAGAAATTTGAGGCTGCAGATGTCACCCATCACAATACTGTACCCCAAAGTGTAAAACATGACATTTCCTGTTCCCACTAGGTGGTGCTGTTGCTGACGTCAAATATGGCAGTTGAAATATGTTCAGGGCTGGAGCCTTATCATATGTGTGCTCTTTGGTCCAGATCGGACAATGTATGACAGAATGAGATGCAATAAGATTTTCATTGCGAGTCATCGAAATTCGCCGTGGCGCCACGGCCTCATGGTATTGTGAAAACTCAAAAGCTCCGCAATTTAACATGGCACAAGGGTGTAGTTGGCACTGACCAAATATGAAGCTTATACGACCAATTTCCAAGGAGGAGTTCGTTAAAGTTCGAGGCATGGAAATGGCAAAATTAGAGCCAAAATGTCACCTTCTCTTCCAAATGGCGGACTTCCTGTTGGGTTTGCGTCAATGGGCCCACAGACTTTTTTGTTCGTCTTGGCATGATACACATGTGTGCCAAATTTCATACATGTAGCTGAAACGATGTGGTCGTAGGGCTGCATTTAACAAGGCATAGGTGGCGCTGTAGAGCCATTTCCCAGTGCTCATATGTAAAACCATTAAAATACAAAATTTTTCACCAGACCTGGCATGTGTGCAAAATTTCATGAGTTTTTGAGCATGTTTAGGCCCTCAAAAAGGCCCTTGTTTTGCCTGAATAATAATAATAATAATAATTAAAGCTGCAAGCAGCGTTATGAGGGCCCTCGCACCCCCGGCACGTCGAGCCACTGCCAACACCTCAAACCGGCACGTCCGATGTGATGTCACATTGATGGATTTCATGCTTTTAATCACCAGCTAACATTTCATCTTATTCAACCAGGATTAAAGTCATGCCACTAGGTGGCGCTCTAACCATTATTGACAAATAGCATAACAAACATTTCCAAGCTCGAGTCTCATCACACCTGCGACCTTTGGGAGAGATTGGACATTGTGTTTTTTAGTGACAGCAGATTACTGCTTTTTGCGAGTGATTGAAACTCTACGTGCCGCCATGACCACCCCGTTTCCCTGAACGGAAAAAGCTTCGCAATTTAACATCACAAAGGTCTTTAGATTCTACACACTGAAGAATGCTTCAATATGATGAAATCCCTTGGAGGAGTTCGTCAAAGTATGAGGCCTGAAAAGGGGGGAAAATGTCATCAAAATTACACATTAATTTTAAAATGGCTGACTTCCTGTTGGATTTGGGATATTGCTCCAAGAGACTTTTTTGTACATCTTGATATCTTACACAAGCTTACCAAGTGTCAGACTCATAGATGAAACACAGAGCAGGGGCTGATGTTTTGAAATATTGTAGGGGGCGCTGTGGAGCCATTTTGCGCTATTCAAGGAAAATGGTTACATAACAACAATGCCTTCATCCATTTGGAGGTGTGTGCCAAATTTCAAGCCTCTATAAACTTTCCAAGCCCCTCAAAAGCCACTTCATCTTTCATGATGAACCGCGTTGCCACCAGGGTGCGCCGTTCAGTTTAAAGTCACAATTTTTGCACTGAAGCATCACGAGGGACTGATGTTGATATTCACCGCTTTTGAGGTGGCCACGATCAACCTGTGAAAATCAGTACAACAAAATTAAAGCCATGACATTTCCTGTGGCCACTAGGTGGCGCTGTCCGTATTTCCGACAATGGGCACATCAATCTGTTCAGGGCGGGTCTGACATCATGCCTGTAAAGTCTGGTACTGATCAGACTGGATTTCATTGAGTTATACTAATTTGTTTCTTCATGGCGTGACATCAAAGTTCGCCATGCTGCTGGGGTCACACCCTTTCGCGAAAACTCACAGTTTTCACTGTAACCCAAGACCAACTCCTTAAGGCTTTCCTGGAGAAATTTGAGGCTGCAGATGTCACCCATCACTATACTGTACCCCAAAGTGTAAAACATGACATTTCCTGTTCCCACTAGGTGGCGCTGTCCTTGATGTCAAATATGGCAGTTGAAATATGTTCAGGGGTGGAGCCTTATCATATCTGTGCTCTTTGGTCCAGATCGGAACATGTATGACAGAATGAGAGGCAATAAGATTTTCATGGCGAGTCATCGAAATTCGCCATGGCGCCACGGCCTCATAGTATTGTGAAAACTCAAAAGCTCCGCAATTTAACATGGCACAAGGGTGTAGTTGACACTGTCCAAATTTGAAGTTTATAGGACCAAATCCCAAGGAGGAGTTCGTTAAAGTACAAGGCATGGAAACGGTAAAATCAGAGCCAAAATGTCACCTTCAATCCAAAATGGCGGACTTCCTGTTGGGTTTAGGACATTGCCATAATAGACTTTTTTGTTCGACTCTGAACGTTATATAGGTGTACCGACTTTCAAACGTGTAGGTCATACCCATACCGGGGGCTTGCGTTTTTCATTTTTCTAGGTGGCGCTACTGAGCTAATTTTCCCTGGCCATGTCTGGGAACATTAAAATACGTAAATTTTCACCAGACCTGACACGTGTGCAAAATTTCATGAGTTTTCGAGCATGTTTAGGCCCTCAAACGGCCAATTCATTTGCCGGAATAATAATAATAATAATAATTAAAGCTGCAAGCAGCGTTATGAGGGCCCTCGCACCCCCGGCGCGTCGAACCACGCCCAACACCTAAAACCAGCACCTCCGATCTGATGTCACATTGATGGAATTCATGCATTTAACCACCAGCTAACATTTCAACTCATTCATTCGTGATTAGTTAGTCGTTCCACTAGGTGGCGCTCTAACCATTATGTACAAATGGCATAACAAACATTTCCGAGCTCGAGTCTCATCCCGCCTATGAGCTTTGGGAGAGATTGGACATTGTGTTTTTGAGTGACAGCAGATTACTGCTTTTTGGCGAGTGATTCAAACTCTAAGTGCCGCCATAACCACCCCGTTTCCCTGGACGTAAAAAGCTTCGCAATTTAACATCACAAAGGTCTTTAGATTCTACACACTGAAGAATGCTTCAATATGATGAAATCCCTTGGAGGAGTTCGTCAAAGTATGAGGCCTGAAAAGGGGGGAAAATGTCATCAAAATTACACATTAATTTTAAAATGGCTGACTTCCTGTTGGATTTGGGATATTGCTCCAAGAGACTTTTTTGTACATCTTGATATCTTACACAAGCTTACCAAGTGTCAGACTCATAGATGAAACACAGAGCAGGGGCTGATGTTTTGAAATATTGTAGGGGGCGCTGTTGAGCCATTTTGGGATATTCAAGGAAAATGGTTACATAACAACAATGCCTTCATCAATTTGGAGGTGTGTGCCAAATTTCAAGCCTCTATAAACTTTCCAAGCCCCTCAAAAGCCACTTCATCTTTCATGATGAACCGCGTTGCCACCAGGGTGCGCCGTTCAGTTTAAAGTCACAATTTTTGCACTGAAGCATCACGAGGGACTGATGTTGATATTCACCGCTTTTGAGGTGGCCACGATCAACCTGTGAAAATCAGTACAACAAAGTTAAAGCCATGACATTTCCTGTTGCCACTAGGTGGCGCTGTCCGTATTTCCGACAATGGGCACATCAATCTGTTCAGGGCGGGTCTGACATCATGCCTGTAAAGTCTGGTACTGATCAGACTGGATTTCATTGAGTTATACTAATTTGTTTCTTCATGGCGTGACATCAAAGTTCGCCATGCTGCTGGGGTCACACCCTTTCGCGAAAACTCACAGTTTTCACTGTAACCCAAGACCAACTCCTTAAGGCTTTCCTGGAGAAATTTGAGGCTGCAGATGTCACCCATCACTATACTGTACCCCAAAGTGTAAAACATGACATTTCCTGTTCCCACTAGGTGGCGCTGTCCTTGATGTCAAATATGGCAGTTGAAATATGTTCAGGGGTGGAGCCTTATCATATGTGTTCACTTTGGTCAAGGTCAGAAAATGTATGACAAAATGAGAGGCAATAAGATTTTCATGGCGAGTCATCGAAATTCGCCATGGCGCCACGGCCTCATAGTATTGTGAAAACTCAAAAGCTCCGCAATTTAACATGGCACAAGGGTGTAGTTGACACTGTCCAAATTTGAAGGTTATGAAATGAAACCCCAAGGAGGAGTTCGCAAAAGTTCGAGGCATGGAAATGGCAAAATTAGAGCCAAAATGTCACCTTCTCTTCCAAATGGCGGACTTCCTGTTGGGTTTGCGTAAATGGGCCCACAGACTTTTTTGTTAGTCTTGGCATGATACACATGTGTGCCAAATTTCATACATGTAGCTGAAACGATGTGGTCGTAGGGCTGCATTTAACAAGGCATAGGTGGCGCTCTAGAGCCATTTCCCAGTGCTCATATGTAAAACCATTAAAATACAAAATTTTTCACCAGACCTGGCATGTGTGCAAAATTTCATGAGTTTTTGAGCATGTTTAGGCCCTCAAAAAGGCCCTTGTTTGGGGTGAATAATAATAATAATAATAATAATTAAAGCTGCAAGCAGCGTTATGAGGGCCCTCGCACCCCGGCGCGTCGAGCCACGCCCAACACCTAAAACCAGCACGTCCGATCTGATGTCACATTGATGGAATTCATGCATTTAACCACCAGCTAACATTTCAACTCATTCATTCATGATTAGTTAGTCATTCCACTAGGTGGCGCTCTAACCATTATGTACAAATGGCATAACAAACACTTCCGAGCTGGAGTCTCATCACGCCTATGAGCTTTGGAAGAGATTGGACATTGTTTTTTTTAGTGACAGCAGATTACTGCTTTTTGCGAGTGATTGAAACTCTACGTGCCGCCATGACCACCCCGTTTCCCTGAACGGAAAAAGCTTCGCAATTTAACATCACAAAGGTCTTTAGATTCTACACACTGAAGAATGCTTCAATATGATGAAATCCCTTGGAGGAGTTCGTCAAAGTATGAGACCTGAAAAGGGGGGAAAATGTCGTCAAAATTACACATTAATTTTAAAATGGCTGACTTCCTGTTGGATTTGGGATATTGCTCCAAGAGACTTTTTTGTACATCTTGATATCTTACATACGCTTACCAGGTTTCAGACTCATAGATGAAACACAGAGCAGGGGCTGATGTTTTGAAATATTGTAGGGGGCGCTGTGGAGCCAGTTTGCGCTATTGAAGGAAAATGGTTACATAACCACAATGCATTCATCCATTTGGAGGTGTGTGCCAAATTTCAAGCCTCTATAAACTTTCCAAGCCCCTCAAAAGCCACTTCATCTTTCATGATGAACCGCGTTGCCACCAGGGTGCGCCGTTCAGTTTAAAGTCACAATTTTTGCACTGAAGCATCATGAAGGACTGATGGTGATATTCACCGCTTTTGAGGTGGCCACAATGAACCTGTGAAAATCAGTACAACAAAGTGTAAGACATGACATTTCCTGTTGCCACTAGGTGGCGCTGTCCGTATTTCCGACAATGGGCATATCAATTTGTTCAGGGCGGGTCTGACATCATGCCTGTAAAGTCTGGTACTGATCAGACTGGATTTCATTGAGTTATACTAATTTGTTTCTTCATGGCGTGACATCAAAGTTCGCCATGCTGCTGGGGTCACACCCTTTCGTGAAAAGTCACAGTTTTCACTGTAACCCAAGACCAACTCCTTAAGGCTTTCCTGGAGAAATTTGAGGCTGCAGATGTCACCCATCACAATACTGTACCCCAAAGTGTAAAACATGACATTTCCTGTTCCCACTAGGTGGCGCTGTCCCTGGTGTCAAATATGGCAGTTGAAATATGTTCAGGGGTGGAGCCTTATCATATGTGTTCACTTTGGTCAAGGTCAGAAAATGTATGACAAAATGAGAGGCAATAAGATTTTCATGGCGAGTCATCGAAATTCGCCATGGCGCCACGGCCTCACCGTATTGTGAAAACTCAAAAGCTCCGCAATTTAACATGGCACAAGGGTGTAGTTGACACTGACCAAATATGAAGGTTATGAAATCAAACCCCAAGGAGGAGTTCGCAAAAGTTCGAGGCATGGAAATGGCCAAATTAGAGCCAAAATGTCACCTTCTCTTCCAAATGGCGGACTTCCTGTTGGGTTTGCGTCAATGGGCCCACTGACTTTTTTGTTCGTCTTGGCATGATACACATGTGTGCCAAATTTCATACATGTAGCTCAAACGATGTGGTCGTAGGGCTGCATTTAACAAGGCATAGGTGGCGCTCTAGAGCCATTTCCCAGTGCTCATATGTAAAACCATTAAAATACAAAATTTTTCACCAGACCTGGCATGTGTGCAAAATTTCATGAGTTTTTGAGCATGTTTAGGCCCTCAAAAAGGCCCTTGTTTCGCCTGAATAATAATAATAATAATAATAATAAGAAACGGAGCAGATACAATAGGGCCTTCGCACTGTCAGTGCTCGGGCCCTAATAATAATAATAATAATAATAATAATAATAATAATAATAATAATAATAATAATAATAAACAGAGCAATTACAATAGGGCCTTCGCACTATCAGTGCTCGGGCCCTAATAAGAAGAAACGGAGCAGATACAATAGGGCCTTCGCACTCTCAGTGCTCGGGCCCTAATAATAATTAAAGCTGCAAGCAGCGTTATGAGGGCCCTCGCACCCCCGGCACGTCGAGCCACTGCCAACACCTCAAACCGGCACGTCCGATGTGATGTCACATTGATGGATTTCATGCTTTTAATCACCAGCTAACATTTCATCTTATTCAACCAGGATTATAGTCATGCCACTAGGTGGCGCTCTAACCATTATTGACAAATAGCATAACAAACATTTCCAAGCTCGAGTCTCATCACACCTGCGACCTTTGGGAGAAATTGGACATTGTGTTTTTTAGTGACAGCAGATTACTGCTTTTTGCGAGTGATTGAAACTCTACGTGCCGCCATGACCACCCCGTTTCCCTGAACGGAAAAAGCTTCGCAATTTAACATCAGAAAGGTCTTTAGATTCTACACACTGAAGAATGCTTCAATATGATGAAATCCCTTGGAGGAGTTCGTCAAAGTATGAAGCCTGAAAAGAGGGGAAAATGTCATCAAAATTACACATTAATTTTAAAATGGCTGACTTCCTGTTGGATTTGGGATATTGCTCCAAGAGACTTTTTTGTACATCTTGATATCTTACACAAGCTTACCAAGTGTCAGACTCATAGATGAAACACAGAGCAGGGGCTGATGTTTTGAAATATTGTAGGGGGCGCTGTGGAGCCATTTTGCGCTATTCAAGGAAAATGGTTACATAACAACAAAGCCTACATCCATTTGGAGGTGTGTGCCAAATTTCAAGCCTCTATAAACTTTCCAAGCCCCTCAAAAGCCACTTCATCTTTCATGATGAACTGCGTTGCCACCAGGGTGCGCCGTTCAGTTTAAAGTCACAATTTTTGCACTGAAGCATCACGAGGGACTGATGGTGATATTCACCGCTTTTGAGGTGGCCACGATGAACCTGTGAAAATCAGTACAACAAAGTTAAAGCCATGACATTTCCTGTTGCCACTAGGTGGCGCTGTCCGTATTTCCGACAATGGGCATATCAATTTGTTCAGGGCGGGTCTGACATCATGCCTGTAAAGTCTGGTACTGATCAGACTGGATTTCATTGAGTTATACTAATTTGTTTCTTCATGGCGTGACATCAAAGTTCGCCATGCTGCTGGGGTCACACCCTTTCGTGAAAAGTCACAGTTTTCACTGTAACCCAAGACCAACTCCTTAAGGCTTTCCTGGAGAAATTTGAGGCTGCAGATGTCACCCATCACAATACTGTACCCCAAAGTGTAAAACATGACATTTCCTGTTCCCACTAGGTGGCGCTGTCCCTGGTGTCAAATATGGCAGTTGAAATATGTTCAGGGGTGGAGCCTTATCATATGTGTTCACTTTGGTCAAGGTCAGAAAATGTATGACAAAATGAGAGGCAATAAGATTTTCATGGCGAGTCATCGAAATTCGCCATGGCGCCACGGCCTCACCGTATTGTGAAAACTCAAAAGCTCCGCAATTTAACATGGCACAAGGGTGTAGTTGACACTGACCAAATATGAAGGTTATGAAATCAAAACCCAAGGAGGAGTTCGCAAAAGTTCGAGGCATGGAAATGGCAAAATTAGAGCCAAAATGTCACCTTCTCTTCCAAATGGCGGACTTCCTGTTGGGTTTGCGTCAATGGGCCCACAGACTTTTTTGTTCGTCTTGGCATGATACACATGTGTGCCAAATTTCATACATGTAGCTCAAACCATGTGGTCGTAGGGCTGCATTTAACAAGGCATAGGTGGCGCTCTAGAGCCATTTCCCAGTGCTCATATGTAAAACCATTAAAATACAAAATTTTTCACCAGACCTGGCATGTCTGCAAAATTTCATGAGTTTTTGAGCATGTTTAGGCCCTCAAAAAGGCCCTTGTTTCGCCTGAATAATAATAATAATAATAATAATAATAATAATAATAATAATAATTAAAGCTGCAAGCAGCGTTATGAGGGCCCTCGCACCCCCGGCACGTCGAGCCACTGCCAACACCTCAAACCGGCACGTCCGATGTGATGTCACATTGATGGATTTCATGCTTTTAATCACCAGCTAACATTTCATCTTATTCAACCAGGATTATAGTCATGCCACTAGGTGGCGCTCTAACCATTATTGACAAATAGCATAACAAACATTTCCAAGCTCGAGTCTCATCACACCTGCGACCTTTGGGAGAGATTGGACATTGTGTTTTTTAGTGACAGCAGATTACTGCTTTTTGCGAGTGATTGAAACTCTACGTGCCGCCATGACCACCCCGTTTCCCTGAACGGAAAAAGCTTCGCAATTTAACATCACAAAGGTCTTTAGATTCTACACCCTGAAGAATGCTTCAATATGATGAAATCCCTTGGAGGAGTTCGTCAAAGTATGAGGCCTGAAAAGGGGGGAAAATGTCATCAAAATTACACATTAATTTTAAAATGGCTGACTTCCTGTTGGATTTGGGATATTGCTCCAAGAGACTTTTTTGTACATCTTGATATCTTACACAAGCTTACCAAGTGTCAGACTCATAGATGAAACACAGAGCAGGGGCTGATGTTTTGAAATATTGTAGGGGGCGCTGTGGAGCCATTTCGCGCTATTCAATGAAAATGATCACATGACAACAAAGCCTTCATCCATTTGGAGGTGTGTGCCAAATTTCAAGCCTCTATAAACTTTCCAAGCCCCTCAAAAGCCACTTCATCTTTCATGGTGAACCGCGTTACCACCAGGGTGCGCCGTTCAGTTTAAAGTCACAATTTTTGCACTGAAGCATCACGAGGGACTGATGTTGATATTCACCGCTTTTGAGGTGGCCACGATGAACCTGTGAAAATCAGTACAACAAAATTAAAGCCATGACATTTCCTGTTGCCACTAGGTGGCGCTGTCCGTATTTCCGACAATGGGCACATCAATCTGTTCAGGGCGGGTCTGACATCATGCCTGTAAAGTCTGGTACTGATCAGACTGGATTTCATTGAGTTATACTAATTTGTTTCTTCATGGCGTGACATCAAAGTTCGCCATGCTGCTGGGGTCACACCCTTTCGTGAAAAGTCACAGTTTTCACTGTAACCCAAGACCAACTCCTTAAGGCTTTCCTGGAGAAATTTGAGGCTGCAGATGTCACCCATCACAATACTGTACCCCAAAGTGTAAAACATGACATTTCCTGTTCCCACTAGGTGGCGCTGTACCTGGTGTCAAATATGGCAGTTGAAATATGTTCAGGGGTGGAGCCTTATCATATGTGTTCACTTTGGTCAAGGTCAGAAAATGTATGACAAAATGAGAGGCAATAAGATTTTCATGGCGAGTCATCGAAATTCGCCATGGCGCCACGGCCTCATAGTATTGTGAAAACTCAAAAGCTCCGCAATTTAACATGGCACAAGGGTGTAGTTGACACTGACCAAATATGAAGGTTATGAAATCAAACTCCAAGGAGGAGTTCGCAAAAGTTCGAGGCATGGAAATGGCAAAATTTGAGCCAAAATGTCACCTTCTCTTCCAAATGGCGGACTTCCTGTTGGGTTTGCGTCAATGGGCCCACAGACTTTTTTGTTCGTCTTGGCATGATACATATGTGTGCCAAATTTCATACATGTAGCTCAAACGATGTGGTCGTAGGGCTGCATTTAACAAGGCATAGGTGGCGCTCTAGAGCCATTTCCCAGTGCTCATATGTAAAACCATTAAAATACAAAATTTTTCACCAGACCTGGCACGTGTGCAAAATTTCATGAGTTTTTGAGCATGTTTAGGCCCTCAAAAAGGCCCTTGTTTCGCCTGAATAATAATAATAATAATAATTAAAGCTGCAAGCAGCGTTATGAGGGCCCTCGCACCCCCGGCACGTCGAGCCACTGCCAACACCTCAAACCGGCACGTCCGATGTGATGTCACATTGATGGATTTCATGCTTTTAATCACCAGCTAACATTTCATCTTATTCAACCAGGATTATAGTCATGCCACTAGGTGGCGCTCTAACCATTATTGACAAATAGCATAACAAACATTTCCAAGCTCGAGTCTCATCACACCTGCGACCTTTGGGAGAGATTGGACATTGTGTTTTTTAGTGACAGCAGATTACTGCTTTTTGCGAGTGATTGAAACTCTACGTGCCGCCATGACCACCCCGTTTCCCTGAAAGGAAAAAGCTTCGCAATTTAACATCACAAAGGTCTTTAGATTCTACACACTGAAGAATGCTTCAATATGATGAAATCCCTTGGAGGAGTTCGTCAAAGTATGAGGCCTGAAAAGGGGGGAAAATGTCATCAAAATTACACATTAATTTTAAAATGGCTGACTTCCTGTTGGATTTGGGATATTGCTCCAAGAGACTTTTTTGTACATCTTGATATCTCCTATAAGCCTACCAGGTTTCAGATTCATACATAAAACACAGAGCTGGGGCTGTGGTTTTGAAATTTTGTAGGGGGCGCTGTGGAGCCATTTTGCGCTATTCAAGGAAAATGGTTACAAAACAACAATGCCTTCATCCATTTGGAGGTGTGTGCCAAATTTCAAGCCTCTATAAACTTTCCAAGCCCCTCAAAAGCCACTTCATCTTTCATGATGAACCGCGTTGCCACCAGGGTGCGCCGTTCAGTTTAAACTCACAATTTTTGCACTGAAGCATCACGAGGGACTGATGGTGATATTCACCGCTTTTGAGGTGGCCACGATCAACCCGTGAAAATCAGTACAACAAAGTTAAAGCCATGACATTTCCTGTTGCCACTAGGTGGCGCTGTCCGTATTTCCGACAATGGGCATATCAATCTGTTCAGGGCGGGTCTGACATCATGCCTGTAAAGTCTGGTACTGATCAGACTGGATTTCATTGAGTTATACTAATTTGTTTCTTCATGGCGTGACATCAAAGTTCGCCATGCTGCTGGGGTCACACCCTTTCGTGAAAAGTCACAGTTTTCACTGTAACCCAAGACCAACTCCTTAAGGCTTTCCTGGAGAAATTTGAGGCTGCAGATGTCACCCATCACAATACTGTACCCCAAAGTGTAAAACATGACATTTCCTGTTCCCACTAGGTGGCGCTGTCCTTGATGTCAAATATGGCAGTTGAAATATGTTCAGGGGTGGAGCCTTATCATATGTGTGCTCTTTGGTCCAGATCGGAACATGTATGACAGAATGAGAGGCAATAAGATTTTCATGGCGAGTCATCAAAATTCGCCATGGCGCCACGGCCTCATACTATTGTGAAAACTCAAAAGCTCCGCAATTTAACATGGCACAAGGGTGTAGTTGACACTGTCCAAATTTGAAGCTTATAGGACCAAATCCCAAGGAGGAGTTCGTTAAAGTTCGAGGCATGGAAATGGCAAAATTAGAGCCAAAATGTCACCTTCTCTTCCAAATGGCGGACTTCCTGTTGGGTTTGCGTCAATGGGCCCACAGACTTTTTTGTTCGTCTTGGCATGATACACATGGGTGCCAAATTTCATACATGTAGCTCAAACAATGTGGTCGTAGGGCTGCATTTAACAAGGCATAGGTGGCGCTCTAGAGCCATTTCCCAGTGCTCATATGTAAAACCATTAAAATACAAAATTTTTCACCAGACCTGGCATGTGTGCAAAATTTCATGAGTTTTTGAGCATGTTTAGGCCCTCAAAAAGGCCCTTGTTTGGGGTGAATAATAATAATAATAATAATAATAATTAAAGCTGCAAGCAGCGTTATGAGGGCCCTCGCACCCAATCGCGTCGAGCCACGCCCAACACCTACAACCAGCACCTCCGATCTGATGTCACATTGATGGAATTCATGCATTTAACCACCAGCTAACATTTCATCTCATTCAATCATCATTATAGTCGTCCCACTAGGTGGCGCTCTAACCATTACTGACAAATGGCATAACAAACATTTCCGAGCTCGAGTCTCATCACGCCTGCGACCTTTGGGAGACCTTTGGGAGAGTTTGGACATTTTGATTTTGAGTGACAGCAGATTACTGCTTTTTCGCGAGTGATTGAAACTCCACGTGCCGCCATGACAACCCCGTTTCCCTGAACGTAAAAAGCTTCGCAATTTAACATCACAAAGGTCTTTAGATTCCACACACTGGAGATTGGTTCAATCTGATGAAATCCCTTGGAGGAGTTCGTCAAAGAACGGTGCCTGGAAAGAGGGGAAAATGTTGCCAAAATTGCACATTCATTTTAAAATGGCTGACTTCCTGTTGGATTTGGGATATTGCTCCAAGAGACTTTTTTGTACATCTTGATATCTCCTATAAGCTTACCAGGTTTCAGACTCATACATAAAACACAGAGCAGGGGCTGTGGTTTTGAAATTTTGTAGGGGGCGCTGTGGAGCCATTTCGCGCTATTCAATGAAAATGATCACATGACAACAAAGCCTTCATCCATTTGGAGGGGTGTGCTAAATTTAAAGCCTCTATATACTTTCCAAGCCCCTCAAAAGCCACTTCATCTTTCATGGTGGACGGCGTTGCCACCAGGGTGCGCCGTTCAGTTTAAAGTCACAATTTTTGCACTGAAGCATCACGAGGGACTGATGGTGATATTCACCGCTTTTGAGGTGGTCACGATGAACCTGTGAGAATCAGTACAACAAAATTAAAGCCATGACATTTCCTGTTGCCACTAGGTGGCGCTGTCCGTATTTCCGACAATGGGAACATCAATCTGTTCAGGGCGGGTCTGACATCATGCCTGTAAAGTCTGGTATTGAACAGACTGGATTTCATTGAGTTATACTAATTTGTTTCTTCATGGCGTGACATCAAAGTTCGCCATGCTGCTGGGGTCACACCCTTTTGCGAAAACTCACAGTTTTCACTGTAACCCAAGACCAACTCCTTAAGGCTTTCCTTGAGAAATTTGAGGCTGCAGATGTCACCCATCACAATACTGTACCCCAAAGTGTAAAACATGACATTTCCTGTTCCCACTAGGTGGCGCTGTCCTTGACGTCAAATATGGCAGTTGAAATATGTTCAGGGGTGGAGCCTTATCATATGTGTTCACTTTGGTCAAGGTCAGAAAATGTATGACAAAATGAGAGGCAATAAGATTTTCATGGCGAGTCATCGAAATTCGCCATGGCGCCACGGCCTCATAGTATTGTGAAAACTCAAAAGCTCCGCAATTTAACATGGCACAAGGGTGTAGTTGACACTGTCCAAATTTGAAGGTTATGGAATGAAACCCCAAGGAGGAGTTCGCAAAAGTTCGAGGCATGGAAATGGCAAAATTAGAGCCAAAATGTCACCTTCTCTTCCAAATGGCGGACTTCCTGTTGGGTTTGCGTCAATGGGCCCACAGACTTTTTTGTTCGTCTTGGCATGATACACATGTGTGCCAAATTTCATACATGTAGCTCAAACGATGTGGTCGTAGGGCTGCATTTAACAAGGCATAGGTGGCGCTGTAGAGCCATTTCCCAGTGCTCATATGTAAAACCATTAAAATACAAAATTTTTCACCAGACCTGGCATGTGTGCAAAATTTCATGAGTTTTTGAGCATGTTTAGGCCCTCAAAAAGGCCCTTGTTTGGGGTGAATAATAATAATAATAATAATAATAAGAAACGGAGCAGATACAATAGGGCCTTCGCACTCTCAGTGCTCGGGCCCTAATTAAAGCTGCAAGCAGCGTTATGAGGGCCCTCGCACCCCCGGCACGTCGAGCCACTGCCAACACCTCAAACCGGCACGTCCGATGTGATGTCACATTGATGGATTTCATGCTTTTAATCACCAGCTAACATTTCATCTTATTCAACCAGGATTATAGTCATGCCACTAGGTGGCGCTCTAACCATTATTGACAAATAGCATAACAAACATTTCCAAGCTCGAGTCTCATCACACCTGCGACCTTTGGGAGAGATTGGACATTGTGTTTTTTAGTGACAGCAGATTACTGCTTTTTGCGAGTGATTGAAACTCTACGTGCCGCCATGACCACCCCGTTTCCCTGAACGGAAAAAGCTTCGCAATTTAACATCACAAAGGTCTTTAGATTCTACACACTGAAGAATGCTTCAATATGATGAAATCCCTTGGAGGAGTTCGTCAAAGTATGAGGCCTGAAAAGGGGGGAAAATGTCATCAAAATTACACATTAATTTTAAAATGGCTGACTTCCTGTTGGATTTGGGATATTGCTCCAAGAGACTTTTTTGTACATCTTGATATCTTACACAAGCTTACCAAGTGTCAGACTCATAGATGAAACACAGAGCAGGGGCTGATGTTTTGAAATGTTGTAGGGGGCGCTGTGGAGCCATTTTGCGCTATTCAAGGAAAATGGTTACATAACAACAATGCCTTCATCCATTTGGAGGTGTGTGCCAAATTTAAAGCCTCTATAAACTTTCCAAGCCCCTCAAAAGCCACTTCATCTTTCATGATGAACCGCGTTGCCACCAGGGTGCGCCGTTCAGTTTAAAGTCACAATTTTTGCACTGAAGCATCACGAGGGACTGATGGTGATATTCACCGCTTTTGAGGTGGCCACGATCAACCTGTGAAAATCAGTACAACAAAGTTAAAGCCATGACATTTCCTGTTGCCACTAGGTGGCGCTGTCCGTATTTCCGACAATGGGCACATCAATCTGTTCAGGGCGGGTCTGACATCATGCCTGTAAAGTCTGGTACTGATCAGACTGGATTTCATTGAGTTATACTAATTTGTTTCTTCATGGCGTGACATCAAAGTTCGCCATGCTGCTGGGGTCACACCCTTTCGCGAAAACTCACAGTTTTCACTGTAACCCAAGACCAACTCCTTAAGGCTTTCCTGGAGAAATTTGAGGCTGCAGATGTCACCCATCACTATACTGTACCCCAAAGTGTAAAACATGACATTTCCTGTTCCCACTAGGTGGCGCTGTCCTTGATGTCAAATATGGCAGTTGAAATATGTTCAGGGGTGGAGCCTTATCATATGTGTTCACTTTGGTCAAGGTCAGAAAATGTATGACAAAATGAGAGGCAATAAGATTTTCATGGCGAGTCATCGAAATTCGCCATGGCGCCACGGCCTCATAGTATTGTGAAAACTCAAAAGCTCCGCAATTTAACATGGCACAAGGGTGTAGTTGACACTGTCCAAATTTGAAGCTTATGAAATCAAACCCCAAGGAGGAGTTCGCAAAAGTTCGAGGCATGGAAATGGAAAAATTAGAGCCAAAATGTCACATTCTCTTCCAAATGGCGGACTTCCTGTTGGGTTTGCGTCAATGGGCCCACAGACTTTTTTGTTCGTCTTGGCATGATACACATGTGTGCCAAATTTCATACATGTAGCTCAAACCATGTGGTCGTAGGGCTGCATTTAACAAGGCATAGGTGGCGCTCTAGAGCCATTTCCCAGTGCTCATAAGTAAAACCATTAAAATACAAAATTTTTCACCAGACCTGGCATGTGTGCAAAATTTCATGAGTTTTTGAGCATGTTTAGGCCCTCAAAAAGGCCCTTGTTTGGGGTGAATAATAATAATAATAATTAAAGCTGCAAGCAGCGTTATGAGGGCCCTCGCACCCCCGGCGTGTCGAGCCATGCCCAACACCTGAAACCAGCACGTCCGATCTGATGTCACATTGATGGAATTCATGCATTTAACCACCAGTTAACATTTCATTTGGTTCAACCATGAGTATAGTCGTCCCACTAGGTGGCGTTCTAACCATTATAGACAAAGGGCATAACAAACATTTCCGAGCTCGAGTCTCATCACGCCTGCGACCTTTGGGAGAGATTGGACATTGTGTCTTTGAGTGACAGCATATTACTGCTTTTTGGCCAGTGATTGAAACTCCACGTGCCGCCATGACCACCCCGTTTCCTTGAACGTAAAAAGCTTCGCAATTTAACATCACAAAGGTCTTTAGATTCCACACACTGGAGAATGGTTCAATATGATGAAATCCCTTGGAGGAGTTCGTCAAAGTATGAAGCCTGAAAAGAGGGGAAAATGTTGCCAAAATTGCACATTAAATTTAAAATGGCTGACTTCCTGTTGGATTTGGGATATTGCTCCAAGAGACTTTTTTGTACATCTTGATATTTTCCATAAGCTTACCAGGTTTCAGACTCATAGATGAAACACAGAGCAGGGGCTGTTGTTTTGAAATTTTGTAGGGGGCGCTGTGGAGCAATTTCGCGCTATTCAATGAAAATGATCACATGACAACAAAGCCTACATCCATTTGGAGGTGTGTGCCAAATTTCAAGCCTCTATAAACTTTCCAAGCCCCTCAAAAGCCACTTCATCTTTCATGTTGAACCGCGTTGCCACCAGGGTGCGCCGTTCAGTTTAAAGTCACAATTTTTGCACTGAAGCATCACGAGGGACTGATGTTGATATTCACCGCTTTTGAGGTGGCCACGATGAACCTGTGAAAATCAGTACAACAAAATTAAAGCCATGACATTTCCTGTTGCCACTAGGTGGCGCTGTCCGTATTTCCGACAATAGACACATCAATCTGTTCAGGGTGGGTCTGACATCATGCCTGTAAAGTCTGGTACTGATCAGACTGGATTTCATTGAGTTATACTAATTTCTTTCTTCATGGCGTGACATCAAAGTTCGCCATGCTGCTGGGGTCACACCCTTTCGTGAAAAGTCACAGTTTTCACTGTAACCCAAGACCAACTCCTTAAGGCTTTCCTGGAGAAATTTGAGGCTGCAGATGTCACCCATCACAATACTGTACCCCAAAGTGTAAAACATGACATTTCCTGTTCCCACTAGGTGGCGCTGTACCTGGTGTCAAATATGGCAGTTGAAATATGTTCAGGGGTGGAGCCTTATCATATGTGTTCACTTTGGTCAAGGTCAGAAAATGTATGACAAAATGAGAGGCAATAAGATTTTCATGGCGAGTCATCGAAATTCGCCATGGCGCCACGGCCTCATAGTATTGTGAAAACTCAAAAGCTCCGCAATTTAACATGGCACAAGGGTGTAGTTGACACTGACCAAATATGAAGGTTATGAAATCAAACTCCAAGGAGGAGTTCGCAAAAGTTCGAGGCATGGAAATGGCAAAATTTGAGCCAAAATGTCACCTTCTCTTCCAAATGGCGGACTTCCTGTTGGGTTTGCGTCAATGGGCCCACAGACTTTTTTGTTCGTCTTGGCATGATACATATGTGTGCCAAATTTCATACATGTAGCTCAAACGATGTGGTCGTAGGGCTGCATTTAACAAGGCATAGGTGGCGCTCTAGAGCCATTTCCCAGTGCTCATATGTAAAACCATTAAAATACAAAATTTTTCACCAGACCTGGCACGTGTGCAAAATTTCATGAGTTTTTGAGCATGTTTAGGCCCTCAAAAAGGCCCTTGTTTCGCCTGAATAATAATAATAATAATAATTAAAGCTGCAAGCAGCGTTATGAGGGCCCTCGCACCCCCGGCACGTCGAGCCACTGCCAACACCTCAAACCGGCACGTCCGATGTGATGTCACATTGATGGATTTCATGCTTTTAATCACCAGCTAACATTTCATCTTATTCAACCAGGATTATAGTCATGCCACTAGGTGGCGCTCTAACCATTATTGACAAATAGCATAACAAACATTTCCAAGCTCGAGTCTCATCACACCTGCGACCTTTGGGAGAGATTGGACATTGTGTTTTTTAGTGACAGCAGATTACTGCTTTTTGCGAGTGATTGAAACTCTACGTGCCGCCATGACCACCCCGTTTCCCTGAAAGGAAAAAGCTTCGCAATTTAACATCACAAAGGTCTTTAGATTCTACACACTGAAGAATGCTTCAATATGATGAAATCCCTTGGAGGAGTTCGTCAAAGTATGAGGCCTGAAAAGGGGGGAAAATGTCATCAAAATTACACATTAATTTTAAAATGGCTGACTTCCTGTTGGATTTGGGATATTGCTCCAAGAGACTTTTTTGTACATCTTGATATCTCCTATAAGCCTACCAGGTTTCAGATTCATACATAAAACACAGAGCTGGGGCTGTGGTTTTGAAATTTTGTAGGGGGCGCTGTGGAGCCATTTTGCGCTATTCAAGGAAAATGGTTACAAAACAACAATGCCTTCATCCATTTGGAGGTGTGTGCCAAATTTCAAGCCTCTATAAACTTTCCAAGCCCCTCAAAAGCCACTTCATCTTTCATGATGAACCGCGTTGCCACCAGGGTGCGCCGTTCAGTTTAAACTCACAATTTTTGCACTGAAGCATCACGAGGGACTGATGGTGATATTCACCGCTTTTGAGGTGGCCACGATCAACCTGTGAAAATCAGTACAACAAAGTTAAAGCCATGACATTTCCTGTTGCCACTAGGTGGCGCTGTCCGTATTTCCGACAATGGGCATATCAATCTGTTCAGGGCGGGTCTGACATCATGCCTGTAAAGTCTGGTACTGATCAGACTGGATTTCATTGAGTTATACTAATTTGTTTCTTCATGGCGTGACATCAAAGTTCGCCATGCTGCTGGGGTCACACCCTTTCGTGAAAAGTCACAGTTTTCACTGTAACCCAAGACCAACACCTTAAGGCTTTCCTGGAGAAATTTGAGGCTGCAGATGTCACCCATCACAATACTGTACCCCAAAGTGTAAAACATGACATTTCCTGTTCCCACTAGGTGGCGCTGTCCTTGATGTCAAATATGGCAGTTGAAATATGTTCAGGGGTGGAGCCTTATCATATGTGTGCTCTTTGGTCCAGATCGGAACATGTATGACAGAATGAGAGGCAATAAGATTTTCATGGCGAGTCATCAAAATTCGCCATGGCGCCACGGCCTCATACTATTGTGAAAACTCAAAAGCTCCGCAATTTAACATGGCACAAGGGTGTAGTTGACACTGTCCAAATTTGAAGCTTATAGGACCAAATCCCAAGGAGGAGTTCGTTAAAGTTCGAGGCATGGAAATGGCAAAATTAGAGCCAAAATGTCACCTTCTCTTCCAAATGGCGGACTTCCTGTTGGGTTTGCGTCAATGGGCCCACAGACTTTTTTGTTCGTCTTGGCATGATACACATGGGTGCCAAATTTCATACATGTAGCTCAAACAATGTGGTCGTAGGGCTGCATTTAACAAGGCATAGGTGGCGCTCTAGAGCCATTTCCCAGTGCTCATATGTAAAACCATTAAAATACAAAATTTTTCACCAGACCTGGCATGTGTGCAAAATTTCATGAGTTTTTGAGCATGTTTAGGCCCTCAAAAAGGCCCTTGTTTGGGGTGAATAATAATAATAATAATAATAATAATTAAAGCTGCAAGCAGCGTTATGAGGGCCCTCGCACCCAATCGCGTCGAGCCACGCCCAACACCTACAACCAGCACCTCCGATCTGATGTCACATTGATGGAATTCATGCATTTAACCACCAGCTAACATTTCATCTCATTCAATCATCATTATAGTCGTCCCACTAGGTGGCGCTCTAACCATTACTGACAAATGGCATAACAAACATTTCCGAGCTCGAGTCTCATCACGCCTGCGACCTTTGGGAGACCTTTGGGAGAGTTTGGACATTTTGATTTTGAGTGACAGCAGATTACTGCTTTTTCGCGAGTGATTGAAACTCCACGTGCCGCCATGACAACCCCGTTTCCCTGAACGTAAAAAGCTTCGCAATTTAACATCACAAAGGTCTTTAGATTCCACACACTGGAGATTGGTTCAATCTGATGAAATCCCTTGGAGGAGTTCGTCAAAGAACGGTGCCTGGAAAGAGGGGAAAATGTTGCCAAAATTGCACATTCATTTTAAAATGGCTGACTTCCTGTTGGATTTGGGATATTGCTCCAAGAGACTTTTTTGTACATCTTGATATCTCCTATAAGCTTACCAGGTTTCAGACTCATACATAAAACACAGAGCAGGGGCTGTGGTTTTGAAATTTTGTAGGGGGCGCTGTGGAGCCATTTCGCGCTATTCAATGAAAATGATCACATGACAACAAAGCCTTCATCCATTTGGAGGGGTGTGCTAAATTTAAAGCCTCTATATACTTTCCAAGCCCCTCAAAAGCCACTTCATCTTTCATGGTGGACGGCGTTGCCACCAGGGTGCGCCGTTCAGTTTAAAGTCACAATTTTTGCACTGAAGCATCACGAGGGACTGATGGTGATATTCACCGCTTTTGAGGTGGTCACGATGAACCTGTGAGAATCAGTACAACAAAATTAAAGCCATGACATTTCCTGTTGCCACTAGGTGGCGCTGTCCGTATTTCCGACAATGGGAACATCAATCTGTTCAGGGCGGGTCTGACATCATGCCTGTAAAGTCTGGTATTGAACAGACTGGATTTCATTGAGTTATACTAATTTGTTTCTTCATGGCGTGACATCAAAGTTCGCCATGCTGCTGGGGTCACACCCTTTTGCGAAAACTCACAGTTTTCACTGTAACCCAAGACCAACTCCTTAAGGCTTTCCTTGAGAAATTTGAGGCTGCAGATGTCACCCATCACAATACTGTACCCCAAAGTGTAAAACATGACATTTCCTGTTCCCACTAGGTGGCGCTGTCCTTGACGTCAAATATGGCAGTTGAAATATGTTCAGGGGTGGAGCCTTATCATATGTGTTCACTTTGGTCAAGGTCAGAAAATGTATGACAAAATGAGAGGCAATAAGATTTTCATGGCGAGTCATCGAAATTCGCCATGGCGCCACGGCCTCATAGTATTGTGAAAACTCAAAAGCTCCGCAATTTAACATGGCACAAGGGTGTAGTTGACACTGTCCAAATTTGAAGGTTATGGAATGAAACCCCAAGGAGGAGTTCGCAAAAGTTCGAGGCATGGAAATGGCAAAATTAGAGCCAAAATGTCACCTTCTCTTCCAAATGGCGGACTTCCTGTTGGGTTTGCGTCAATGGGCCCACAGACTTTTTTGTTCGTCTTGGCATGATACACATGTGTGCCAAATTTCATACATGTAGCTCAAACGATGTGGTCGTAGGGCTGCATTTAACAAGGCATAGGTGGCGCTGTAGAGCCATTTCCCAGTGCTCATATGTAAAACCATTAAAATACAAAATTTTTCACCAGACCTGGCATGTGTGCAAAATTTCATGAGTTTTTGAGCATGTTTAGGCCCTCAAAAAGGCCCTTGTTTGGGGTGAATAATAATAATAATAATAATAATAAGAAACGGAGCAGATACAATAGGGCCTTCGCACTCTCAGTGCTCGGGCCCTAATTAAAGCTGCAAGCAGCGTTATGAGGGCCCTCGCACCCCCGGCACGTCGAGCCACTGCCAACACCTCAAACCGGCACGTCCGATGTGATGTCACATTGATGGATTTCATGCTTTTAATCACCAGCTAACATTTCATCTTATTCAACCAGGATTATAGTCATGCCACTAGGTGGCGCTCTAACCATTATTGACAAATAGCATAACAAACATTTCCAAGCTCGAGTCTCATCACACCTGCGACCTTTGGGAGAGATTGGACATTGTGTTTTTTAGTGACAGCAGATTACTGCTTTTTGCGAGTGATTGAAACTCTACGTGCCGCCATGACCACCCCGTTTCCCTGAACGGAAAAAGCTTCGCAATTTAACATCACAAAGGTCTTTAGATTCTACACACTGAAGAATGCTTCAATATGATGAAATCCCTTGGAGGAGTTCGTCAAAGTATGAGGCCTGAAAAGGGGGGAAAATGTCATCAAAATTACACATTAATTTTAAAATGGCTGACTTCCTGTTGGATTTGGGATATTGCTCCAAGAGACTTTTTTGTACATCTTGATATCTTACACAAGCTTACCAAGTGTCAGACTCATAGATGAAACACAGAGCAGGGGCTGATGTTTTGAAATGTTGTAGGGGGCGCTGTGGAGCCATTTTGCGCTATTCAAGGAAAATGGTTACATAACAACAATGCCTTCATCCATTTGGAGGTGTGTGCCAAATTTAAAGCCTCTATAAACTTTCCAAGCCCCTCAAAAGCCACTTCATCTTTCATGATGAACCGCGTTGCCACCAGGGTGCGCCGTTCAGTTTAAAGTCACAATTTTTGCACTGAAGCATCACGAGGGACTGATGGTGATATTCACCGCTTTTGAGGTGGCCACGATCAACCTGTGAAAATCAGTACAACAAAGTTAAAGCCATGACATTTCCTGTTGCCACTAGGTGGCGCTGTCCGTATTTCCGACAATGGGCACATCAATCTGTTCAGGGCGGGTCTGACATCATGCCTGTAAAGTCTGGTACTGATCAGACTGGATTTCATTGAGTTATACTAATTTGTTTCTTCATGGCGTGACATCAAAGTTCGCCATGCTGCTGGGGTCACACCCTTTCGCGAAAACTCACAGTTTTCACTGTAACCCAAGACCAACTCCTTAAGGCTTTCCTGGAGAAATTTGAGGCTGCAGATGTCACCCATCACTATACTGTACCCCAAAGTGTAAAACATGACATTTCCTGTTCCCACTAGGTGGCGCTGTCCTTGATGTCAAATATGGCAGTTGAAATATGTTCAGGGGTGGAGCCTTATCATATGTGTTCACTTTGGTCAAGGTCAGAAAATGTATGACAAAATGAGAGGCAATAAGATTTTCATGGCGAGTCATCGAAATTCGCCATGGCGCCACGGCCTCATAGTATTGTGAAAACTCAAAAGCTCCGCAATTTAACATGGCACAAGGGTGTAGTTGACACTGTCCAAATTTGAAGCTTATGAAATCAAACCCCAAGGAGGAGTTCGCAAAAGTTCGAGGCATGGAAATGGAAAAATTAGAGCCAAAATGTCACATTCTCTTCCAAATGGCGGACTTCCTGTTGGGTTTGCGTCAATGGGCCCACAGACTTTTTTGTTCGTCTTGGCATGATACACATGTGTGCCAAATTTCATACATGTAGCTCAAACCATGTGGTCGTAGGGCTGCATTTAACAAGGCATAGGTGGCGCTCTAGAGCCATTTCCCAGTGCTCATAAGTAAAACCATTAAAATACAAAATTTTTCACCAGACCTGGCATGTGTGCAAAATTTCATGAGTTTTTGAGCATGTTTAGGCCCTCAAAAAGGCCCTTGTTTGGGGTGAATAATAATAATAATTAAAGCTGCAAGCAGCGTTATGAGGGCCCTCGCACCCCCGGCACGTCGAGCCACTGCCAACACCTCAAACCGGCACGTCCGATGTGATGTCACATTGATGGATTTCATGCTTTTAATCACCAGCTAACATTTCATCTTATTCAACCAGGATTATAGTCATGCCACTAGGTGGCGCTCTAACCATTATTGACAAATAGCATAACAAACATTTCCAAGCTCGAGTCTCATCACACCTGCGACCTTTGGGAGAGATTGGACATTGTGTTTTTTAGTGACAGCAGATTACTGCTTTTTGCGAGTGATTGGAACTCTACGTGCCGCCATGACCACCCCGTTTCCCTGAACGGAAAAAGCTTCGCAATTTAACATCACAAAGGTCTTTAGATTCTACACACTGAAGAATGCTTCAATATGATGAAATCCCTTGGAGGAGTTCGTCAAAGTATGAGGCCTGAAAAGGGGGGAAAATGTCATCAAAATTACACATTAATTTTAAAATGGCTGACTTCCTGTTGGATTTGGGATATTGCTCCAAGAGACTTTTTTGTACATCTTGATATCTTACACAAGCTTACCAAGTGTCAGACTCATAGATGAAACACAGAGCAGGGGCTGATGTTTTGAAATATTGTAGGGGGCGCTGTGGAGCCATTTTGCGCTATTCAAGGAAAATGGTTACATAACAACAATGCCTTCATCCATTTGGAGGTGTGTGCCAAATTTAAAGCCTCTATAAACTTTCCAAGCCCCTCAAAAGCCACTTCATCTTTCATGATGAACCGCGTTGCCACCAGGGTGCGCCGTTCAGTTTAAAGTCACAATTTTTGCACTGAAGCATCACGAGGGACTGATGGTGATATTCACCGCTTTTGAGGTGGCCACGATCAACCTGTGAAAATCAGTACAACAAAGTTAAAGCCATGACATTTCCTGTTGCCACTAGGTGGCGCTGTCCGTATTTCCGACAATGGGCACATCAATCTGTTCAGGGCGGGTGTGACATCATGCCTGTAAAGTCTGGTACTGATCAGACTGGATTTCATTGAGTTATACTAATTTGTTTCTTCATGGCGTGACATCAAAGTTCGCCATGCTGCTGGGGTCACACCCTTTTGCGAAAAGTCACAGTTTTCACTGTAACCCAAGACCAACTCCTTAAGGCTTTCCTGGAGAAATTTGAGGCTGCAGATGTCACCCATCACAATACTGTACCCCAAAGTGTAAAACATGACATTTCCTGTTCCCACTAGGTGGCGCTGTCCCTGGTGTCAAATATGGCAGTTGAAATATGTTCAGGCGTGGAGCCTTATCATATGTGTGCTCTTTGGTCCAGATCGGAACATGTATGACAGAATGAGAGGCAATAAGATTTTCATGGCGAGTCATCGAAATTCGCCATGGCGCCACGGCCTCATAGTATTGTGAAAACTCAAAAGCTCCGCAATTTAACATGGCACAAGGGTGTAGTTGACACTGTCCAAATTTGAAGGTTATGAAATGAAACCCCAAGGAGGAGTTCGCAAAAGTTCGAGGCATGGAAATGGCAAAATTAGAGCCAAAATGTCACCTTCTCTTCCAAATGGCGGACTTCCTGTTGGGTTTGCGTCAATGGGCCCACAGACTTTTTTGTTCGTCTTGGCATGATACACATGTGTGCCAAATTTCATACATGTAGCTCAAACGATGTGGTCGTAGGGCTGCATTTAACAAGGCATAGGTGGCGCTGTAGAGCCATTTCCCAGTGCTCATATGTAAAACCATTAAAATACAAAATTTTTCACCAGACCTGGCATGTGTGCAAAATTTCATGAGTTTTTGAGCATGTTTAGGCCCTCAAAAAGGCCCTTGTTTGGGGTGAATAATAATAATAATAATAATAATAATAATAATAATAAGAAACGGAGCAGATACAATAGGGCCTTCGCACTCTCGGTGCTCGGGCCCTAATAATTAAAGCTGCAAGCAGCGTTATGAGGGCCCTCGCACCCCCGGCGTGTCGAGCCATGCCCAACACCTGAAACCAGCACGTCCGATCTGATGTCACATTGATGGAATTCATGCATTTAACCACCAGTTAACATTTCATTTGGTTCAACCATGAGTATAGTCGTCCCACTAGGTGGCGTTCTAACCATTATAGACAAAGGGCATAACAAACATTTCCGAGCTCGAGTCTCATCACGCCTGCGACCTTTGGGAGAGATTGGACATTGTGTCTTTGAGTGACAGCATATTACTGCTTTTTGGCCAGTGATTGAAACTCCACGTGCCGCCATGACCACCCCGTTTCCTTGAACGTAAAAAGCTTCGCAATTTAACATCACAAAGGTCTTTAGATTCCACACACTGGAGAATGGTTCAATATGATGAAATCCCTTGGAGGAGTTCGTCAAAGTATGAAGCCTGAAAAGAGGGGAAAATGTTGCCAAAATTGCACATTAAATTTAAAATGGCTGACTTCCTGTTGGATTTGGGATATTGCTCCAAGAGACTTTTTTGTACATCTTGATATTTTCCATAAGCTTACCAGGTTTCAGACTCATAGATGAAACACAGAGCAGGGGCTGTTGTTTTGAAATTTTGTAGGGGGCGCTGTGGAGCAATTTCGCGCTATTCAATGAAAATGATCACATGACAACAAAGCCTACATCCATTTGGAGGTGTGTGCCAAATTTCAAGCCTCTATAAACTTTCCAAGCCCCTCAAAAGCCACTTCATCTTTCATGTTGAACCGCGTTGCCACCAGGGTGCGCCGTTCAGTTTAAAGTCACAATTTTTGCACTGAAGCATCACGAGGGACTGATGTTGATATTCACCGCTTTTGAGGTGGCCACGATGAACCTGTGAAAATCAGTACAACAAAATTAAAGCCATGACATTTCCTGTTGCCACTAGGTGGCGCTGTCCGTATTTCCGACAATAGACACATCAATCTGTTCAGGGTGGGTCTGACATCATGCCTGTAAAGTCTGGTACTGATCAGACTGGATTTCATTGAGTTATACTAATTTCTTTCTTCATGGCGTGACATCAAAGTTCGCCATGCTGCTGGGGTCACACCCTTTTGTGAAAAGTCACAGTTTTCATTGTAACCCAAGACCAACTCCTTAAGGGTTTCCTGGAGAAATTTGAGGCTGCAGATGTCACCCATCACTATACTGTACCCCAAAGTGTAAAACATGACATTTCCTGTTCCCACTAGGTGGCGCTGTCCTTGATGTCAAATATGGCAGTTGAAATATGTTCAGGGGTGGAGCCTTATCATATGTGTTCACTTTGGTCAAGGTCAGAAAATGTATGACAAAATGAGAGGCAATAAGATTTTCATGGCGAGTCATCGAAATTCGCCATGGCGCCACGGCCTCATAGTATTGTGAAAACTCAAAAGCTCCGCAATTTAACATGGCACAAGGGTGTAGTTGACACTGTCCAAATTTGAAGGTTATGAAATGAAACCCCAAGGAGGAGTTCGCAAAAGTTCGAGGCATGGAAATGGCAAAATTAGAGCCAAAATGTCACCTTCTCTTCCAAATGGCGGACTTCCTGTTGGGTTTGCGTCAATGGGCCCACAGACTTTTTTGTTCGTCTTGGCATGATACACATGTGTGCCAAATTTCATACATGTAGCTCAAACGATGTGGTCGTAGGGCTGCATTTAACAAGGCATAGGTGGCGCTGTAGAGCCATTTCCCAGTGCTCATATGTAAAACCATTAAAATACAAAATTTTTCACCAGACCTGGCATGTGTGCAAAATTTCATGAGTTTTTGAGCATGTTTAGGCCCTCAAAAAGGCCCTTGTTTGGGGTGAATAATAATAATAATAATAATTAAAGCTGCAAGCAGCGTTATGAGGGCCCTCGCACCCCCGGCACGTCGAGCCACACCCAACACCTAAAACCAGCACGTCCGATCTGATGTCACATTGATGGAATTCATGCATTTAACCACCAGCTAACATTTCAACTCATTCATTCATGATTAGTTAGTCGTTCCACTAGGTGGCGCTCTAACCATTATGTACAAATGGCATAACAAACACTTCCAAGCTCGAGTCTCATCACACCTGAGACGTTTGGGAGAGATTGGACATTGTGTTTTTGAGTGACAGCAGATTACTGCTTTTTGGCGAGTGATTCAAACTCTAAGTGCCGCCATAACCACCCCGTTTCCCTGGACGTAAAAAGCTTCGCAATTTAACAACACAAAGGTCTTTGGATTCCACACACTGAAGAATGCTTCAATATGATGAAATCCCTTGGAGGAGTTCGTCAAAGTATGAGGCCTGAAAAGAGGGGAAAATGTCATCAAAATTGCACATTAATTTTAAAATGGCTGACTTCCTGTTGGATTTGGGATATTGCTCCAAGAGACTTTTTTGTACATCTTGATATCTTACACAAGCTTACCAAGTGTCAGACTCATAGATGAAACACAGAGCAGGGGCTGATGTTTTGAAATATTGTAGGGGGCGCTGTGGAGCCATTTTGCGCTATTCAAGGAAAATGGTTACATAACAACAATGCCTTCATCCATTTAGAGGTGTGTGCCAAATTTCAAGCCTCTATAAACTTTCCAAGCCCCTCAAAAGCCACTTCATCTTTCATGATGAACCGCGTTGCCACCAGGGTGCGCCGTTCAGTTTAAAGTCACAATTTTTGCACTGAAGCATCACGAGGGACTGATGGTGATATTCACCGCTTTTGAGGTGGCCACGATCAACCTGTGAAAATCAGTACAACAAAGTTAAAGCCATGACATTTCCTGTTGCCACTAGGTGGCGCTGTCCGTATTTCCGACAATGGGCACATCAATCTGTTCAGGGCGGGTCTGACATCATGCCTGTAAAGTCTGGTACTGATCAGACTGGATTTCATTGAGTTATACTAATTTGTTTCTTCATGGCGTGACATCAAAGTTCGCCATGCTGCTGGGGTCACACCCTTTCGCGAAAACTCACAGTTTTCACTGTAACCCAAGACCAACTCCTTAAGGCTTTCCTGGAGAAATTTGAGGCTGCAGATGTCACCCATCACTATACTGTACCCCAAAGTGTAAAACATGACATTTCCTGTTCCCACTAGGTGGCGCTGTCCCTGGTGTCAAATATGGCAGTTGAAATATGTTCAGGGGTGGAGCCTTATCATATGTGTTCACTTTGGTCAAGGTCAGAACTTCTATGACAAAATGAGAGGCAATAAGATTTTCATGGCGAGTCATCGAAATTCGCCATGGCGCCACGGCCTCATAGTATTGTGAAAACTCAAAAGCTCCGCAATTTAACATGGCACAAGGGTGTAGTTGACACTGTCCAAATTTGAAGGTTATGAAATGAAACCCCAAGGAGGAGTTCGCAAAAGTTCGAGGCATGGAAATGGCAAAATTAGAGCCAAAATGTCACCTTCTCTTCCAAATGGCGGACTTCCTGTTGGGTTTGCGTCAATGGGCCCACAGACTTTTTTGTTCGTCTTGGCATGATACACATGTGTGCCAAATTTCATACATGTAGCTCAAACGATGTGGTCGTAGGGCTGCATTTAACAAGGCATAGGTGGCGCTGTAGAGCCATTTCCCAGTGCTCATATGTAAAACCATTAAAATACAAAATTTTTCACCAGACCTGGCATGTGTGCAAAATTTCATGAGTTTTTGAGCATGTTTAGGCCCTCAAAAAGGCCCTTGTTTGGGGTGAATAATAATAATAATAATAATAATAATAATTAAAGCTGCAAGCAGCGTTATGAGGGCCCTCGCACCCCATCGCGTCGAGCTACGCCCAACACCTAAAACCAGCACCTCGGATCTGATGTCACATTGATGAAATTCATGCATTCAAATACCAGCTAACATTTCATCTCATTCAATCATGATTATAGTAGTCCCACTAGGTGGCGCTCTAACCATTACTGACAAATGGCATAACAAACATTTCTGAGCTCGAGTCTCATCACGCCTGCGACCTTTGGGACATATTAGACATTTTGATTTTGAGTGACAGCAGATTACTGCTTTTTGGCGAGTGACTGAATCTCCACGTGCCGCCATGACCACCCCGTTTCCCTGAACGTAAAAACCTTCGCAATTTAACATCACAAAGGTCTTTAGATTCCACACACTGGAGATTGGTTCAATATGATGAAATCCCTTGGAGTAGTTCGTCAAAGAATGGTGCCTGGAAAGAGGGGAAAAAGTCGCCAAAATTACACATTAATTTTAAAATGGCTGACTTCCTGTTGGATTTGGGATATTGCTCCAAGAGACTTTTTTGTACATCTTGATATCTCCTATAAGCTTACCAGGTTTAAGACTCATACATAAAACACAGAGCTGGGGCTGTTGTTTTGAAATTTTGTAGGGGGCGCTGTGGAGCAATTTCGCGCTATTCAATGAAAATGATCACATGACAACAAAGCCTACATACATTTGGAGGTGTGTGCCAAATTTCAAGCCTCTATAAACTTTCCAAGCCCCTCAAAAGCCACTTCATCTTTCATGGTGAACAGCGTTGCCACCAGGGTGCGCCGTTCAGTTTAAAGTCACAACTTTTGCACTGAAGCATCACGAGGGACTGATGTTGATATTCACCGCTTTTGAGGTGGCCACGATGAACCTGTGAAAATCAGTACAACAAAATTAAAGCCATGACATTTCCTGTTGCCACTAGGTGGCGCTGTACGTATTCCCGACAATGGGCACATCAATCTGTTCAGGGCGGGTCTGACATCATGCCTGTAAAGTCTGGTACTGAACAGACTGGATTTCATTGAGTTATACTAATTTGTTTCTTCATGGCGTGACATCAAAGTTCGCCATGCTACTGGGGTCACACCCTTTTGCGAAAAGTCACAGTTTTCACTGTAACCCAAGACCAACTCCTTAAGGCTTTCCTGGAGAAATTTGAGGCTGCAGGTGTCACCCATCACTATACTGTACCCCAAAGTGTAAAACATGACATTTCCTGTTCCCACTAGGTGGCGCTGTCCCTGGTGTCAAATATGGCAGTTGAAATATGTTCAGGGGTGGAGCCTTATCATATGTGTTCACTTTGGTCAAGGTCAGAAAATGTATGACAAAATGAGAGGCAATAAGATTTTCATGGCGAGTCATCGAAATTCGCCATGGCGCCACGGCCTCATAGTATTGTGAAAACTCAAAAGCTCCGCAATTTAACATGGCACAAGGGTGTAGTTGACACTGTCCAAATTTGAAGGTTATGAAATGAAACCCCAAGGAGGAGTTCGCAAAAGTTCGAGGCATGGAAATGGCAAAATTAGAGCCAAAATGTCACCTTCTCTTCCAAATGGCGGACTTCCTGTTGGGTTTGCGTCAATGGGCCCACAGACTTTTTTGTTCGTCTTGGCATGATACACATGTGTGCCAAATTTCATACATGTAGCTCAAACGATGTGGTCGTAGGGCTGCATTTAACAAGGCATAGGTGGCGCTCTAGAGCCATTTCCCAGTGCTCATATGTAAAACCATTAAAATACAAAATTTTTCACCAGACCTGGCATGTGTGCAAAATTTCATGAGTTTTTGAGCATGTTTAGGCCCTCAAAAAGGCCCTTGTTTCGCCTGAATAATAATAATAATAATAATAATAATAATAATAATAATAAATAAGAAACGGAGCAGATACAATAGGGCCTTCGCACTCTCGGTGCTCGGGCCCTAATAATAAGAAACGGAGCAGATACAATAGGGCCTTCGCACTCTCAGTGCTCGGGCCCTAATAATAATAATAAGAAACGGAGCAGATACAATAGGGCCTTCGCACTCTCAGTGCTCGGGCCCTAATAATAATAATAATAATAATAATAATAATTAAAGCTGCAAGCAGCGTTATGAGGGCCCTCGCACCCCCGGCGCGTCGAGCCACGCCCAACACCTAAAACCAGCACGTCCGATCGATGTCACATTGATGGAATTCATGCATTTAACCACCAGCTAACATTTCAACTCATTCATTCATGATTAGCTAGTCGTTCCACTAGGTGGCACTCTAACCATTATGTAGAAATGGCATAACAAACATTTCCGAACTCGAGTCTCATTATGCCTGCGACCTTTGGGTGAGATTGGACATTGTGTTTTTGAGTAACAGCAGATTACTGCGTTTTGGCGAGTGATTGAGAGTCTACGTGCCGCCATGACCACCCCGTTTCCCTGAACGTAAAAAGCTTCGCAATTTAACAACACAAAGGTCTTTGGATTCCACACACTGAAGAATAGTGCAATATGATGAAATCCCTTGGAGGAGTTCGTCAAAGAACGATGCCTGGAAAGAGGGGAAAATGTTGCCAAAATTGCACATTAATTTTAAAATGGCTGACTTCCTGTTGGATTTGGGATATTGCTCCAAGAGACTTTTTTGTACATCTTGATATCTCCTATAAGCTTACCAGGTTTCAGAATCATACATAAAACACAGAGCAGGGGCTGTGATTTTGAAATTTTGTAGGGGGCGCTGAGGAGCCATTTTGGGATATTCAATGAAAATGATCACATAACAACAAAGCCTTAACCACATTGGAGGTGTGCGCCAAATTTCAAGACTTTTTAAACTTTCCAAGCCCCTCAAAAGCCACTTCATCTTTCATGGTGAACTGCGTTGCCACCAGGGTGCGGCGTTCAGTTTAAAGTCACAATTTTTGCACTGAAGCATCACAAGGGACTGATGGTGATATTCACCGCTTTTGAGGTGGCCACGATGAACCTGTGAAAATCAGTACAACAAAATTAAAGCCATGACATTTCCTGTTCCCACTAGGTGGCGCTGTCCGTATTCCCGACAATGGGCACATCAATCTGTTCAGGGCGGGTCTGACTTCATGCCTGTAAAGTCTGGTACTGATCAGACTGGATTTCATGGAGTTATACTAATTTGTTTCTTCATGGCGTGACATCAAAGTTCGCCATGCTGCTGGGGTCACACCCTTTTGCGAAAACTCACAGTTTTCACTGTAACCCAAGACCAACTCCTTAAGGGTTTTCTGGAGAAATTTGAGGCTGCAGATGTCACCCATCACTATACTGTACCCCAAAGTGTAAAACATGACATTTCCTGTTCCCACTAGGTGGCGCTGTCCTTCATGTCAAATATGGCAGTTGAAATATGTTTAGGGGTGGAGCCTTATCATATGTGTTCACTTTGGTCAAGGTCAGAAAATGTATGACAAAATGAGAGGCAATAAGATTTTCATGGCGAGTCATCGAAATTCGCCATGGCGCCACGGCCTCATAGTATTGTGAAAACTCAAAAGCTCCGCAATTTAACATGGCACAAGGGTGTAGTTGACACTGTCCAAATTTGAAGGTTATGAAATGAAACCCCAAGGAGGAGTTCGCAAAAGTTCGAGGCATGGAAATGGCAAAATTAGAGCCAAAATGTCACCTTCTCTTCCAAATGGCGGACTTCCTGTTGGGTTTGCGTCAATGGGCCCACAGACTTTTTTGTTCGTCTTGGCATGATACACATGTGTGCCAAATTTCATACATGTAGCTCAAACCATGTGGTCGTAGGGCTGCATTTAACAAGGCATAGGTGGCGCTGTAGAGCCATTTCCCAGTGCTCATATGTAAAACCATTAAAATACAAAATTTTTCACCAGACCTGGCATGTGTGCAAAATTTCATGAGTTTTTGAGCATGTTTAGGCCCTCAAAAAGGCCCTTGTTTCGCCTGAATAATAATAATAATAATAATTAAAGCTGCAAGCAGCGTTATGAGGGCCCTCGCACCCCCGGCGCGTCGAGCCACGCCCAACACCTACAACCAGCACGTCCGATCTGATGTCACATTGATGGAATTCATGCATTTAACCACCAGCTAACATTTCAACTCATTCATTCATGATTAGTTAGTCGTTCCACTAGGTGGCGCTCTAACCATTATGTACAAATGGCATAACAAACACTTCCAAGCTCGAATCTCATCACACCTGAGACGTTTGGGAGAGATTGGACATTGTGTTTTTGAGTGACAGCAGATTACTGCTTTTTGGCGAGTGATTGAAACTCCACGTGCCGCCATAACCACCCCGTTTCCCTGGACGTAAAAAGCTTCGCAATTTAACATCACAAAGGTCTTTAGATTCCACAAACTGCAAATCGGTCCAATCTGATGAAATCCCTTGGAGGAGTTCGTCAAAGAACGATGCCTGAAAAGAGGGGAAAAATTGCACATTAATTTTAAAATGGCTGACTTCCTGTTGGATTTGGGATATTGCTCCAAGAGACTTTTTTGTACTTCTTGATATCTCCTATAAGCTTACCAGGTTTCAGACTCATACATAAAACACAGAGCTGGGGCTGTGGTTTTGAAATTTTGTAGGGGGCGCTGTTGAGCCATTTTGGGATATTCAATGAAAATGATCACATGACAACAAAGCCTTCATCACATTGGAGGTGTGTGCCAAATTTCAAGCCTCTATAAACTTGCCAAGACCCTCAAAAGCCACTTCATCTTTCATGGTGAACAGCGTTGCCACCAGGGTGCGCCGTTCAGTTTAAAGTCACAATGTTTGCACTGAAGCATCACGAGGGACTGATGGTGATATTCACCGCTTTTGAGGTGGCCACGATGAACCTGTGAAAATCAGTACAACAAAATTAAAGCCATGACATTTCCTGTTGCCACTAGGTGGCGCTGTCCGTATTTCTGACAATGGGCACATCAATCTGTTCAGGGCGCGTCTGACATCATGCCTGTAAAGTCTGGTACTGATCAGACTGGATTTCATTGAGTTATACTAATTTGTTTCTTCATGGCGTGACATCAAAGTTCGCCATGCTGCTGGGGTCACACCCTTTCGTGAAAAGTCACAGTTTTCACTGTAACCCAAGACCAACTCCTTAAGGCTTTCCTGGAGAAATTTGAGGCTGCAGATGTCACCCATCACAATACTGTACCCCAAAGTGTAAAACATGACATTTCCTGTTCCCACTAGGTGGCGCTGTCCCTGGTGTCAAATATGGCAGTTGAAATATGTTCAGGGGTGGAGCCTTATCATATGTGTTCACTTTGGTCAAGGTCAGAAAATGTATGACAAAATGAGAGGCAATAAGATTTTCATGGCGAGTCATCGAAATTCGCCATGGCGCCACGGCCTCATAGTATTGTGAAAACTCAAAAGCTCCGCAATTTAACATGGCACAAGGGTGTAGTTGACACTGTCCAAATTTGAAGCTTATAGGACCAAATCCCAAGGAGGAGTTCGTTAAAGTTCGAGGCATGGAAACGGTAAAATCAGAGCCAAAATGTCACCTTCAATCCAAAATGGCGGACTTCCTGTTGGGTTTAGGACATTGCCATAATAGACTTTTTTGTTCGACGCTGAAAGTTATATAGGTGTACCGACTTTCAAACATGTAGATCATACCCATACCGGGGGCTCGCGTTTTTCATTTTTCTAGGTGGCGCTACTGAGCTAATTTTCCCTGGCCATGTCTGAGAACATTAAAATACGTAAATTTTCACCAGACCTGACGCGTGTGCAAAATTTCATGAGTTTTCGAGCATGTTTAGGCCCTCAAAAGGCCAATTCATTTGCCGAAATAATAATAATAATAATAAACAGAGCAATTACAATAGGGCCTTCGCACTGTCAGTGCTCGGGCCCTAATAATAATAATAATAATTAAAGCTGCAAGCAGCGTTATGAGGGCCCTCGCACCCTGGCGTGTCGAGCCACGCCCAACACCTAAAACCAGCACGTCCAATGTGATGTCACATTGATGGAATTCATGCATTTAACCACCAGCTAACATTTCATCTCATTGAACCATGATTATAGTCGTCCCACTAGGTGGCGCTCTAACTATTACTGACAAATGGCATAACAAACATTTCCGAGCTCGAGTCTCATCACACCTGCGACGTTTGGGAGAGATTGGATATTGTGTTTTTGAGTGACAGCAGATTACTGCTTTTTGGCGAGTGATTCAAACTCTAAGTGCCGCCATGACCACCCCGTTTCCCTGAACGTAAAAAGCTTCGCAATTTAACATCACAAAGGTCTTTAGATTCCACAAACTGCAGATCGGTCCAATCTGATGAAATCCCTTGGAGGAGTTCGTCAAAGTATGAAGCCTGAAAAGAGGGGAAAATGTCGCCAAAATTACACATTAATTTTAAAATGGCTGACTTCCTGTTGGATTTGGGATATTGCTCCAAGAGACTTTTTTGTACATCTTAATATCTTCCATGAGCTTACCAAGTTTCAGACTCATAGATAAAACACAGAGCAGGGGCTGATATTTTGAAACTTTGTAGGGGGCGCTGTGGAGCAATTTCGCGCTATTCAATGAAAATGATCACATGACAACAAAGCCTTCATCCATTTGGGGGTGTGTGCCAAATTTAAAGCCTCTATAAACTTTCCAAGCCCCTCAAAAGCCACTTCATCTTTCATGTTGAACCGCGTTGCCACCAGGGTGCGCCGTTCAGTGTAAAGTCACAATTTTTGCACTGAAGCATCACGAGGGACTGATGGTGATATTCACCGCTTTTGAGGTGGCCACGATGAACCTGTGAAAATCAGTACAACAAAATTAAAGCCATGACATTTCCTGTGGCCACTAGGTGGCGCTGTCCGTATTTCCGACAATGGGCACGTCAATCTGTTCAGGGCGGGTCTGACATCATGCCTGTAAAGTCTGGTACTGATCAGACTGGATTTCATTGAGTTATACTAATTTGTTTCTTCATGGCGTGACATCAAAGTTCGCCATGCTGCTGGGGTCACACCCTTTTGCGAAAACTCACAGTTTTCACTGTAACCCAAGACCAACTCCTTAAGGCTTTCCTGGAGAAATTTGAGGCTGCAGGTGTCACCCATCACTATACTGTACCCCAAAGTGTAAAACATGACATTTCCTGTTCCCACTAGGTGGCGCTGTCCCTGGTGTCAAATATGGCAGTTGAAATATGTTCAGGGGTGGAGCCTTATCATATGTGTTCACTTTGGTCAAGGTCAGAAAATGTATGACAAAATGAGAGGCAATAAGATTTTCATGGCGAGTCATCGAAATTCGCCATGGCGCCACGGCCTCATAGTATTGTGAAAACTCAAAAGCTCCGCAATTTAACATGGCACAAGGGTGTAGTTGACACTGTCCAAATTTGAAGGTTATGAAATGAAACCCCAAGGAGGAGTTCGCAAAAGTTCGAGGCATGGAAATGGCAAAATTAGAGCCAAAATGTCACCTTCTCTTCCAAATGGCGGACTTCCTGTTGGGTTTGCGTCAATGGGCCCACAGACTTTTTTGTTCGTCTTGGCATGATACACATGTGTGCCAAATTTCATACATGTAGCTCAAACCATGTGGTCGTAGGGCTGCATTTAACAAGGCATAGGTGGCGCTGTAGAGCCATTTCCCAGTGCTCATATGTAAAACCATTAAAATACAAAATTTTTCACCAGACCTGGCATGTGTGCAAAATTTCATGAGTTTTTGAGCATGTTTAGGCCCTCAAAAAGGCCCTTGTTTGGGGTGAATAATAATAATAATAATAATAATAATAATAAGAAACGGAGCAGATACAATAGGGCCTTCGCACTCTCAGTGCTCGGGCCCTAATAATTAAAGCTGCAAGCAGCGTTATGAGGGCCCTCGCACCCCCGGCACGTCGAGCCACTGCCAACACCTCAAACCGGCACGTCCGATGTGATGTCACATTGATGGATTTCATGCTTTTAATCACCAGCTAACATTTCATCTTATTCAACCAGGATTATAGTCATGCCACTAGGTGGCGCTCTAACTATTATTGACAAATAGCATAACAAACATTTCCAAGCTCGAGTCTCATCACACCTGCGACCTTTGGGAGAGATTGGACATTATGTTTTTTAGTGACAGCAGATTACTGCTTTTTGCGAGTGATTGAAACTCTACGTGCCGCCATGACCACCCCGTTTCCCTGAACGGAAAAAGCTTCGCAATTTAACATCACAAAGGTCTTTAGATTCTACACACTGAAGAATGCTTCAATATGATGAAATCCCTTGGAGGAGTTCGTCAAAGTATGAGGCCTGAAAAGGGGGGAAAATGTCATCAAAATTACACATTAATTTTAAAATGGCTGACTTCCTGTTGGATTTGGGATATTGCTCCAAGAGACTTTTTTGTACATCTTAATATCTTACACAAGCTTACCAAGTGTCAGACTCATAGATGAAACACAGAGCAGGGGCTGATGTTTTGAAATATTGTAGGGGGCGCTGTGGAGCCATTTCACGCTATTCAATGAAAATGATCACATGCCAACAAAGCCTTCATCCATTTGGAGGTGTGTGCCAAATTTAAAGCCTCTATAAACTTTCCAAGCCCCTCAAAAGCCACTTCATCTTTCATGGTGAACCGCGTTACCACCAGGGTGCGCCGTTCAGTTTAAAGTCACAATTTTTGCACTGAAGCATCACGAGGGACTGATGTTGATATTCACCGCTTTTGAGGTGGCCACGATGAACCTGTGAAAATCAGTACAACAAAATTAAAGCCATGACATTTCCTGTTGCCACTAGGTGGCGCTGTCCGTATTTCCGACAATGGGCACATCAATCTGTTCAGGGCGGGTCTGACATCATGCCTGTAAAGTCTGGTACTGATCAGACTGGATTTCATTGAGTTATACTAATTTGTTTCTTCATGGCGTGACATCAAAGTTCGCCATGCTGCTGGGGTCACACCCTTTCGTGAAAAGTCACAGTTTTCACTGTAACCCAAGACCAACTCCTTAAGGCTTTCCTGGAGAAATTTGAGGCTGCAGATGTCACCCATCACAATACTGTACCCCAAAGTGTAAAACATGACATTTCCTGTTCCCACTAGGTGGCGCTGTACCTGGTGTCAAATATGGCAGTTGAAATATGTTCAGGGGTGGAGCCTTATCATATGTGTGCTCTTTGGTCCAGATCGGAACATGTATGACAGAATGAGAGGCAATAAGATTTTCATGGCGAGTCATCGAAATTCGCCATGGCGCCACGGCCTCATAGTATTGTGAAAACTCAAAAGCTCCGCAATTTAACATGGCACAAGGGTGTAGTTGACACTGTCCAAATTTGAAGTTTATAGGACCAAATCCCAAGGAGGAGTTCGTTAAAGTACAAGGCATGGAAACGGTAAAATCAGAGCCAAAATGTCACCTTCAATCCAAAATGGCGGACTTCCTGTTGGGTTTAGGACATTGCCATAATAGACTTTTTTGTTCGACTCTGAACGTTATATAGGTGTACCGACTTTCAAACGTGTAGGTCATACCCATACCGGGGGCTCGCGTTTTTCATTTTTCTAGGTGGCGCTACTGAGCTAATTTTCCCTGGCCATGTCTGGGAACATTAAAATACGTAAATTTTCACCAGACCTGACGCGTGTGCAAAATTTCATGAGTTTTCGAGCATGTTTAGGCCCTCAAATGGCCAATTCATTTGCCGGAATAATAATAATAATAATAATAATAATAATAATAATAATAATAATAATAATAAACAGAGCAATTACAATAGGGCCTTCGCACTGTCAGTGCTCGGGCCCTAATAATAAGAAACGGAGCAGATACAATAGGGCCTTCGCACTCTCGGTGCTCGGGCCCTAATAATAATAATAATAATAAGAAACGGAGCAGATACAATAGGGCCTTCGCACTCTCGGTGCTCGGGCCCTAATAATAATAATAATAATAATAAGAAACGGAGCAGATACAATAGGGCCTTCGCACTCTCGGTGCTCGGGCCCTAATAAGAAACGGAGCAGATACAATAGGGCCTTCGCACTCTCAGTGCTCGGGCCCTAATAATTAAAGCTGCAAGCAGCGTTATGAGGGCCCTCGCACCCCATCGCGTCGAGCTACGCCCAACACCTACAACCAGCACCTCCGATCTGATGTCACATTGATGAAATTCATGCATTGAACCTCCAGCTAACATTGTATCTCATTCAATCATGATTATAGTCGTCCCACTAGGTGGCGCTCTAACCATTACTGACAAATGGCATAACAAACATTTCCGAGCTCGAGTCTCATCACGCCTGCGACCTTTGGGACATATTGGACATTTTGATTTTGAGTGACAGCAGATTACTGCTTTTTGGCGAGTGACTGAAACTCCACATGCCGCCATGACCACCCCGTTTCCCTGAACGTAAAAACCTTCGCAATTTAACATCACAAAGGTCTTTAGATTCCACACACTGGAGAATGGTTCAATATGATGAAATCCCTTGGAGGAGTTCGTCAAAGTATGAAGCCTGAAAAGAGGGGAAAATGCCGCCAAAATTACACATTAATTTTAAAATGGCTGACTTCCTGTTGGATTTGGGATATTGCTCCAAGAGACTTTTTTGTACATCTTGATATTTTCCATAAGCTTACCAGGTTTCAGACTCATAGATGAAACACAGAGCTGGGGCTGATGTTTTGAAATTTTGTAGGGGGCGCTGTGGAGCAATTTCGCGCTATTCAATGAAAATGATCACATGCCAACAAAACCTTCATCCATTTGGAGGTGTGTGCCAAATTTCAAGCCTCTATAAACTTGCCAAGACCCTCAAAAGCCACTTCATCTTTCATGTTGAACAGCGTTGCCACCAGGGTGCGCCGTTCAGTTTAAACTCACAATTTTTGCACTGAAGCATCACGAGGGACTGATGGTGATATTCACCGCTTTTGAGGTGGCCAAGATGAACCTGTGAAAATCAGTACAACAAAATTAAAGCCATGACATTTCCTGTTGCCACTAGGTGGCGCTGTCCGTATTTCCGACAATGGGCACATCAATCTGTTCAGGGCGGGTCTGACATCATGCCTGTAAAGTCTGGTACTGATCAGACTGGATTTCATTGAGTTATACTAATTTGTTTCTTCATGGCGTGACATCAAAGTTCGCCATGCCGCTGGGGTCACACCCTTTTGCGAAAACGCACAGTTTTCACTGTAACCCAAGACCAACTCCTTAAGGCTTTTCTGGAGAAATTTGAGGCTGCAGATGTCACCCATCACTATACTGTACCCCAAAGTGTAAAACATGACATTTCCTGTTCCCACTAGGCGGCGCTGTCCTTGATGTCAAATATGGCAGTTGAAATATGTTCAGGGGTGGAGCCTTATCATATGTGTGCTCTTTGGTCCAGATCGGAACATGTATGACAGAATGAGAGGCAATAAGATTTTCATGGCGAGTCATCGAAATTCGCCATGGCGCCACGGCCTCATACTATTGTGAAAACTCAAAAGCTCCGCAATTTAACATGGCACAAGGGTGTAGTTGACACTGTCCAAATTTGAAGCTTATAGGACCAAATCCCAAGGAGGAGTTCGTTAAAGTACAACGCATGGAAACGGTAAAATCAGACCCAAAATGTCACCTTCAATCCAAAATGGCGGACTTCCTGTTGGGTTTAGGACATTGCCATAATAGACTTTTTTGTTCGACTCTCAACGTTATATAGGTGTACCGACTTTCAAATATGTGGGTCATACCCATACCGGGGGCTCGCATTTTTCATTTTTCTAGGTGGCGCTACTGAGCTAATTTTCCCTGGCCATGTCTGAGAACATTAAAATACGTAAATTTTCACCAGACCTGACGCGTGTGCAAAATTTCATGAGTTTTCGAGCATGTTTAGGCCCTCAAAAGGCCAATTCATTTGCCGGAATAATAATAATAATAATAATTAAAGCTGCAAGCAGCGTTATGAGGGCCCTCGCACCCTGGCGTGTCGAGCCACGCCCAACACCTAAAACCAGCACGTCCAATGTGATGTCACATTGATGGAATTCATGCATTTAACCACCAGCTAACATTTCATCTCATTGAACCATGATTATAGTCGTCCCACTAGGTGGCGCTCTAACTATTACCGACAAATGGCATAACAAACATTTCCGAACTCGAGTCTCATCACACCTGCGACGTTTGGGAGAGATTGGATATTGTGTTTTTGAGTGACAGCAGATTACTGCTTTTTGGCGAGTGATTGAAACTCTAAGTGCCGCCATGACCACCCCGTTTCCCTGAACGTAAAAAGCTTCGCAATTTAACATCACAAAGGTCTTTAGATTCCACAAACTTCAGATCGGTCCAATCTGATGAAATCCCTTGGAGGAGTTCGTCAAAGTATGAAGCCTGAAAAGAGGGGAAAATGTCGCCAAAATTACACATGAATTTTAAAATGGCTGACTTCCTGTTGGATTTGGGATATTGCTCCAAGAGACTTTTTTGTACATCTTAATATCTTCCATGAGCTTACCAAGTTTCAGACTCATAGATAAAACACAGAGCAGGGGCTGATATTTTGAAACTTTGTAGGGGGCGCTGTGGAGCAATTTCGCGCTATTCAATGAAAATGCTCATATGACAACAAAGCCTTCATCCATTTGGGGGTGTGTGCCAAATTTAAAGCCTCTATAAACTTTCCAAGCCCCTCAAAAGCCACTTCATCTTTCATGTTGAACCGCGTTGCCACCAGGGTGCGCCGTTCAGTGTAAAGTCACAATTTTTGCACTGAAGCATCACGAGGGACTGATGGTGATATTCACCGCTTTTGAGGTGGCCACGATGAACCTGTGAAAATCAGTACAACAAAATGAAAGCCATGACATTTCCTGTGGCCACTAGGTGGCGCTGTCCGTATTTCCGATAATGGGCACGTCAATCTGTTCAGGGCGGGTCTGACATCATGCCTGTAAAGTCTGGTACTGATCAGACTGGATTTCATTGAGTTATACTAATTTGTTTCTTCATGGCGTGACATCAAAGTTCGCCATGCTGCTGGGGTCACACCCTTTTGCAAAAAGTCACAGTTTTCACTGTAACCCAAGACCAACTCCTTAAGGCTTTCCTGGAGAAATTTGAGGCTGCAGATGTCACCCATCACTATACTGTACCCCAAAGTGTAAAACATGACATTTCCTGTTCCCACTAGGTGGCGCTGTCCCTGGTGTCAAATATGGCAGTTGAAATATGTTCAGGGGTGGAGCCTTATCATATGTGTTCACTTTGGTCAAGGTCAGAAAATGTATGACAAAATGAGAGGCAATAAGATTTTCATGGCGAGTCATCGAAATTCGCCATGGCGCCACGGCCTCATAGTATTGTGAAAACTCAAAAGCTCCGCAATTTAACATGGCACAAGGGTGTAGTTGACACTGTCCAAATTTGAAGGTTATGAAATGAAACCCCAAGGAGGAGTTCGCAAAAGTTCGAGGCATGGAAATGGCAAAATTAGAGCCAAAATGTCACCTTCTCTTCAAAATGGCGGACTTCCTGTTGGGTTTGCGTCAATGGGCCCACAGACTTTTTTGTTCGTCTTGGCATGATACACATGTGTGCCAAATTTCATACATGTAGCTCAAACGATGTGGTCGTAGGGCTGCATTTAACAAGGCATAGGTGGCGCTCTAGAGCCATTTCCCAGTGCTCATATGTAAAACCATTAAAATACAAAATTTTTCACCAGACCTGGCATGTGTGCAAAATTTCATGAGTTTTTGAGCATGTTTAGGCCCTCAAAAAGGCCCTTGTTTCGCCTGAATAATAATAATAATAATAATAATAATAATAATAATAAGAAACGGAGCAGATACAATAGGGCCTTCGCACTCTCGGTGCTCGGGCCCTAATTAAAGCTGCAAGCAGCGTTATGAGGGCCCTCGCACCCCATCGCGTCGAGCTACGCCCAACACCTACAACCAGCACCTCCGATCTGATGTCACATTAATGACATTCATGCATTCAACCACCAGCTAACATTTCATCTCATTCAATCATGATTATAGTCGTCCCACTAGGTGGCGCTCTAACCATTACTGACAAATGGCATAACAAACATTTCCGAGCTCGAGTCTCATCACGCCTGCGACCTTTGGGACATATTGGACATTTTGATTTTGAGTGACAGCAGATTACTGCTTTTTGGCGAGTGACTGAAACTCCACATGCCGCCATGACCACCCCGTTTCCCTGAACGTAAAAACCTTCGCAATTTAACATCACAAAGGTCTTTAGATTCCACACACTGGAGATTGGTTCAATATGATGAAATCCCTTGGAGGAGTTCGTCAAAGAACGGTGCCTGAAAAGAGGGGAAAATGTCACAAAAATTACACATTAATTTTAAAATGGCTGACTTCCTGTTAGATTTGGGATATTGCTCCAAGAGACTTTTTTGTACATCTTGATATCTCCTATAAGCTTACCAGGTTTCAGACTCATACATAAAACACAGAGCTGGGGCTGTGGTTTTGAAATTTTGTAGGGGGCGCTGTGGAGCCATTTTGCGCTATTCAATGAAAATGATCACATAACAACAAAGCCTTAAGCACAATGGAGGTGTGTGCCAAATTTCAAGCCTCTATAAACTTTCCAAGCCCCTCAAAAGCCACTTCATTTTTCATGGTGAACAGCGTTGCCACCAGGGTGCGCCGTTCAGTTTAAAGTCACAATTTTTGCACTGAAGCATCATGAGGGACTGATGGTGATATTCACCGCTTTTGAGGTGGCCACGATGAACCTGTGAAAACCAGTACAACAAAATTAAAGCCATGACATTTCCTGTTGCCACTAGGTGGCGCTGTCCGTATTTCCGACAATGGGCACATCAATCTGTTCAGGGTGGGTCTGACATCATGCGTGTAAAGTCTGGTACTGATCAGACTGGATTTCATTGAGTTATACTAATTTGTTTCTTCATGGCGTGACATCAAAGTTCGCCATGCTGCTGGGGTCACACCCTTTCGCGAAAACTCACAGTTTTCACTGTAACCCAAGACCAACTCCTTAAGGCTTTCCTGGAGAAATTTGAGGCTGCAGATGTCACCCATCACTATACTGTACCCCAAAGTGTAAAACATGACATTTCCTGTTCCCACTAGGTGGCGCTGTCCTTGATGTCAAATATGGCAGTTGAAATATGTTCAGGGGTGGAGCCTTATCATATGTGTGCTGTTTGGTCCAGATCGGAACATGTATGACAGAATGAGAGGCAATAAGATTTTCATGGCGAGTCATCGAAATTCGCCATGGCGCCACGGCCTCATAGTATTGTGAAAACTCAAAAGCTCCGCAATTTAACATGGCACAAGGGTATAGTTGACACTGTCCAAATTTCAAGTTTATAGGACCAAATCCCAAGGAGGAGTTCGTTAAAGTACAAGGCATGGAAATGGTAAAATCAGACCCAAAATCTCACCTTCAATCCAAAATGGCGGACTTCCTGTTGGGTTTAGGACATTGCCATAATAGACTTTTTTGTTCGACTCTGAACGTTATATAGGTGTACCGACTTTCAAACATGTAGGTCATACCCATACCGGGGGCTCGCGTTTTTCATTTTTCTAGGTGGCGCTACTGAGCTAATTTTCCCTGGCCATGTCTGAGAACATTAAAATACGTAAATTTTCACCAGACCTGACGCGTGTGCAAAATTTCATGAGTTTTCGAGCATGTTTAGGCCCTCAAACGGCCAATTCATTTGCCGGAATAATAATAATAATAATAATAATAATAATAATAATAATAATAATAATAATAATAATAATAATAATAATAAACAGAGCAATTACAATAGGGCCTTCGCACTGTCAGTGCTCGGGCCCTAATTAAAGCTGCAAGCAGCGTTATGAGGGCCCTCGCACCCCCGGCACGTCGAGCCACTGCCAACACCTCAAACCGGCACGTCCGATGTGATGTCACATTGATGGATTTCATGCTTTTAATCACCAGCTAACATTTCATCTTATTCAACCAGGATTATAGTCATGCCACTAGGTGGCGCTCTAACCATTATTGACAAATAGCATAAGAAACATTTCCAAGCTCGAGTCTCATCACACCTGCGACCTTTGGGAGAGATTGGACATTGTGTTTTTTAGTGACAGCAGATTACTGCTTTTTGCGAGTGATTGAAACTCTACGTGCCGCCATGACCACCCCGTTTCCCTGAACGGAAAAAGCTTCGCAATTTAACATCACAAAGGTCTTTAGATTCTACACACTGAAGAATGCTTCAATATGATGAAATCCCTTGGAGGAGTTCGTCAAAGTATGAGGCCTGAAAAGGGGGGAAAATGTCATCAAAATTACACATTAATTTTAAAATGGCTGACTTCCTGTTGGATTTGGGATATTGCTCCAAGAGACTTTTTTGTACACCTTGATATCTTACACAAGCTTACCAAGTGTCAGACTCATAGATGAAACACAGAGCAGGGGCTGATGTTTTGAAATATTGTAGGGGGCGCTGTGGAGCCATTTTGCGCTATTCAAGGAAAATGGTTACATAACAACAATGCCTTCATCCATTTGGAGGTGTGTGCCAAATTTCAAGCCTCTATAAACTTTCCAAGCCCCTCAAAAGCCACTTCATCTTTCATGATGAACCGCGTTGCCACCAGGGTGCGCCGTTCAGTTTAAAGTCACAATTTTTGCACTGAAGCATCACGAGGGACTGATGGTGATATTCACCGCTTTTGAGGTGGCCACGATCAACCTGTGAAAATCAGTACAACAAAGTTAAAGCCATGACATTTCCTGTTGCCACTAGGTGGCGCTGTCCGTATTTCCGACAATGGGCATATCAATCTGTTCAGGGCGGGTCTGACATCATGCCTGTAAAGTCTGGTACTGATCAGACTGGATTTCATTGAGTTATACTAATTTGTTTCTTCATGGCGTGACATCAAAGTTCGCCATGCTGCTGGGGTCACACCCTTTGGCGAAAACTCACAGTTTTCACTGTAACCCAAGACCAACTCCTTAAGGCTTTCCTGGAGAAATTTGAGGCTGCAGATGTCACCCATCACAATACTGTACCCCAAAGTGTAAAACATGACATTTCCTGTTCCCACTAGGTGGCGCTGTCCTTGATGTCAAATATGGCAGTTGAAATATGTTCAGGGGTGGAGCCTTATCATATGTGTGCTCTTTGGTCCAGATCGGAACATGTATGACAGAATGAGAGGCAATAAGATTTTCATGGCGAGTCATCAAAATTCGCCATGGCGCCACGGCCTCATGGTATTGTGAAAACTCAAAAGCTCCGCAATTTAACATGGCACAAGGGTGTAGTTGACACTGTCCAAATTTGAAGCTTATAGGACCAAATCCCAAGGAGGAGTTCGTTAAAGTTCGAGGCATGGAAATGGCAAAATTAGAGCCAAAATGTCACCTTCTCTTCCAAATGGCGGACTTCCTGTTGGGTTTGCGTCAATGGACCCACAGACTTTTTTGTTCGTCTTGGCATGATACACATGTGTGCCAAATTTCATACATGTAGCTCAAACGATGTGGTCGTAGGGCTGCATTTAACAAGGCATAGGTGGCGCTGTAGAGCCATTTCCCAGTGCTCATATGTAAAACCATTAAAATACAAAATTTTTCACCAAACCTGGCATGTGTGCAAAATTTCATGAGTTTTTGAGCATGTTTAGGCCCTCAAAAAGGCCCTTGTTTGGGGTGAATAATAATAATAATAATAATAAGAAACGGAGCAGATACAATAGGGCCTTCGCACTCTCAGTGCTCGGGCCCTAATTAAAGCTGCAAGCAGCGTTATGAGGGCCCTCGCACCCCCGGCACGTCGAGCCACGCTCAACACCTAAAACCAGCACCTCCGATCTGATGTCACATTGATGGAATTCATGCATTTAACCACCAGCTAACATTTCAACTCATTCATTCATGATTAGTTAGTCGTTCCACTAGGTGGCGCTCTAACCATTATGTACAAATGGCATAACAAACATTTCCGAGCTCGAGTCTCATCACGCCTGCGACCTTTGGGAGAGATTGGATATTGTGTTTTTGAGTGACAGCAGATTACTGCTTTTTGGCGAGTGATTCAAACTCTAAGTGCCGCCATAACCACCCCTTTTCCCTGAACGTAAAAAGCTTCGCAATTTAACATCACAAAGGTCTTTAGATTCCACAAACTTCAGATCGGTCCAATCTGATGAAATCCCTTGGAAGAGTTCGTCAAAGTACGGTGCCTGAAAAGAGGGGAAAATGTCGCCAAAATTACACATTAATTTTAAAATGGCTGACTTCCTGTTGGATTTGGGATATTGCTCCAAGAGACTTTTTTGTACATCTTAATATCTTCCATAAGCTTACCAGGTTTCAGACTCATAGATAAAACACAGAGCAAGGGCTGATGTTTAGAAATATTGTAGGGGGCGCTGTGGAGCAATTTCGCGCTATTCAATGAAAATGATCACATGACAACAAAGCCTTCATCCATTTGGAGGTGTGGGCCAAATTTCAAGCCTCTATAAACTTGCAAGCCCCTCAAAAGCCACTTCATCTTTCATGTTGAACAGCGTTGCCACCAGGGTGCGCCGTTCAGTTTAAAGTCACAATTTTTGCACTAAAGCATCACGAGGGACTGATGTTGATATTCACCGCTTTTGAGGTGGCCACGATGAACCTGTGAAAATCAGTACAACAAAATTAAAGCCATGACATTTCCTGTTGCCACTAGGTGGCGCTGTACGTATTCCCGACAATGGGCACATCAATCTGTTCAGAGCGGGTCTGACATCATGCCTGTAAAGTCTGGTACTGAACAGACTGGATTTCATTGAGTTATACTAATTTGTTTCTTCATGGCGTGACATCAAAGTTCGCCATGCTGCTGGGGTCACACCCTTTTGCGAAAAGTCACAGTTTTCACTGTAACCCAAGACCAACTCCTTAAGGCTTTCCTGGAGAAATTTGAGGCTGCAGGTGTCACCCATCACTATACTGTACCCCGAAGTGTAAAACATGACATTTCCTGTTCCCACTAGGTGGCGCTGTCCCTGGTGTCAAATATGGCAGTTGAAATATGTTCAGGGGTGGAGCCTTATCATATGTGTGCTCTTTGGTCCAGATCGGAACATGTATGACAGAATGAGAGGCAATAAGATTTTCATGGCGAGTCATCAAAATTCGCCATGGCGCCACGGCCTCATACTATTGTGAAAACTCAAAAGCTCCGCAATTTAACATGGCACAAGGGTGTAGTTGACACTGTCCAAATTTGAAGTTTATAGGACCAAATCCCAAGGAGGAGTTCGTTAAAGTACAAGGCATGGAAACGGTAAAATCAGACCCAAAATGTCACCTTCAATCCAAAATGGCGGACTTCCTGTTGGGTTTAGGACATTGCCATAATAGACTTTTTTGTTCCACTCTGAACGTTATATAGGTGTACCGACTTTCAAACATGTAGGTCATACCCATACCGGGGGCTCGCGTTTTTCATTTTTCTAGGTGGCGCTACTGAGCTAATTTTCCCTGGCCATGTCTGAGAACATTAAAATACGTAAATTTTCACCAGACCTGACGCGTGTGCAAAATTTCATGAGTTTTCGAGCATGTTTAGGCCCTCAAACGGCCAATTCATTTGCCGGAATAATAATAATAATAATAATTAAAGCTGCAAGCAGCGTTATGAGGGCCCTCGCACCCCATCGCGTCGAGCTACGCCCAACACCTACAACCAGCACCTCCGATCTGAGGTCACATTGATGAAATTCATGCATTCAACCACCAGCTAACATTTCATCTCATTCAATCATGATTATAGTCGTCCCACTAGGTGGCGCTCTAACCATTACTGACAAATGGCATAACAAACATTTCCGAGCTCGAGTCTCATCACACCTGCGACCTTTGGGACATATTGGACATTTTGATTTTGAGTGACAGCAGATTACTGCTTTTTGGCGAGTGACTGAAACTCCACATGCCGCCATGACCACCCCGTTTTCCTGAACGTAAAAACCTTCGCAATTTAACATCACAAAGGTCTTTAGATTCCACACACTGGAGATTGGTTCAATATGATGAAATCCCTTGGAGGAGTTCGTCAAAGAACGGTGCCTGGAAAGAGGGGAAAATGTCACAAAAATTACACATTCATTTTAAAATGGCTGACTTCCTGTTAGATTTGGGATATTGCTCCAAGAGACTTTTTTGTACATCTTGATATCTCCTATAAGCTTACCAGGTTTCAGACTCATACATAAAACACAGAGCTGGGGCTGATGTTTTGAAATTTTGTAGGGGGCGCTGTGGAGCCATTTCGCGCTATTCAATGAAAATGATCACATAACAACAAAGCCTTAAGCACAATGGAGGAGTGCGCTAAATTTCAAGCCTCTATAAACTTTCCAAGCCCCTCAAAAGCCACTTCATTTTTCATGGTGAACAGCGTTGCCACCAGGGTGCGCCGTTCAGTTTAAAGTCACAATTTTTGCACTAAAGCATCATCAAGGACTGATGGTGATATTCACCGCTTTTGAGGTGGCCACTATGAACCTGTGAAAATCAGTACAACAAAGTGTAAGACATGACATTTCCTCTTCCCACTAGGTGGCGCTCTTCATATTCCTGACAATGGGCACATCAATCTGTTCAGGGCGGGTGTGACATCATGCCTGTAAAGTCTGGTACTAATCAGACTGGATTTCATTGAGTTATACTAATTTGTTTCTTCATGGCGTGACATCAAAGTTCGCCATGCTGCTGGGGTCACACCCTTTCACGAAAAGTCACAGTTTTCACTGTAACCCAAGACCAACTCCTTAAGGCTTTCCTGGAGAAATTTGAGGCTGCAGATGTCACCCATCACAATACTGTACCCCAAAGTGTAAAACATGACATTTCCTGTTCCCACTAGGTGGCGCTGTCCTTGATGTCAAATATGGCAGTTGAAATATGTTCAGGGGTGGAGCCTTATCATATGTGTTCACTTTGGTCAAGGTCAGAAAATGTATGACAAAATGAGAGGCAATAAGATTTTCATGGCGAGTCATCGAAATTCGCCGTGGCGCCACGGCCTCATGGTATTGTGAAAACTCAAAAGCTCCGCAATTTAACATGGCACAAGGGTGTAGTTGGCACTGACCAAATATGAAGGTTATGAAATCAAACCCCAAGGAGGAGTTCGTTAAAGTTCGAGGCATGGAAACGGTAAAATCAGAGCCAAAATGTCACCTTCAATCCAAAATGGCGGACTTCCTGTTGGGTTTAGGACATTGCCATAATAGACTTTTTTGTTCGACTCTGAACGTTATATAGGTGTACCGACTTTCAAACATGTAGGTCATACCCATATCGGGGGCTCGCGTTTTTCATTTTTCTAGGTGGCGCTACTGAGCTAATTTTCCCTGGCCATGTCTGAAAACATTAAAATACGTAAATTTTCACCAGACCTGACGCGTGTGCAAAATTTCATGAGTTTTCGAGCATGTTTAGGCCCTCAAACGGCCAATTCATTTGCCGAAATAATAATAATAATAATAATTAAAGCTGCAAGCAGCGTTATGAGGGCCCTCGCACCCTGGCGTGTCGAGCCACGCCCAACACCTAAAACCAGCACGTCCAATGTGATGTCACATTGATGGAATTCATGCATTTAACCACCAGCTAACATTTCATCTCATTGAACCATGATTATAGTCGTCCCACTAGGTGGCGCTCTAACTATTACTGACAAATGGCATAACAAACATTTCCGAGCTCGAGTCTCATCACACCTGCGACGTTTGGGAGAGATTGGATATTGTGTTTTTGAGTGACAGCAGATTACTGCTTTTTGGCGAGTGATTCAAACTCTAAGTGCCGCCATGACCACCCCGTTTCCCTGAACGTAAAAAGCTTCGCAATTTAACATCACAAAGGTCTTTAGATTCCACAAACTGCAGATCGGTCCAATCTGATGAAATCCCTTGGAGGAGTTCGTCAAAGTATGAAGCCTGAAAAGAGGGGAAAATGTCGCCAAAATTACACATTAATTTTAAAATGGCTGACTTCCTGTTGGATTTGGGATATTGCTCCAAGAGACTTTTTTGTACATCTTAATATCTTCCATGAGCTTACCAAGTTTCAGACTCATAGATAAAACACAGAGCAGGGGCTGATATTTTGAAACTTTGTAGGGGGCGCTGTGGAGCAATTTCGCGCTATTCAATGAAAATGATCACATGACAACAAAGCCTTCATCCATTTGGGGGTGTGTGCCAAATTTAAAGCCTCTATAAACTTTCCAAGCCCCTCAAAAGCCACTTCATCTTTCATGTTGAACCGCGTTGCCACCAGGGTGCGCCGTTCAGTGTAAAGTCACAATTTTTGCACTGAAGCATCACGAGGGACTGATGGTGATATTCACCGCTTTTGAGGTGGCCACGATGAACCTGTGAAAATCAGTACAACAAAATTAAAGCCATGACATTTCCTGTGGCCACTAGGTGGCGCTGTCCGTATTTCCGACAATGGGCACGTCAATCTGTTCAGGGCGGGTCTGACATCATGCCTGTAAAGTCTGGTACTGATCAGACTGGATTTCATTGAGTTATACTAATTTGTTTCTTCATGGCGTGACATCAAAGTTCGCCATGCTGCTGGGGTCACACCCTTTTGCGAAAACTCACAGTTTTCACTGTAACCCAAGACCAACTCCTTAAGGCTTTCCTGGAGAAATTTGAGGCTGCAGGTGTCACCCATCACTATACTGTACCCCAAAGTGTAAAACATGACATTTCCTGTTCCCACTAGGTGGCGCTGTCCCTGGTGTCAAATATGGCAGTTGAAATATGTTCAGGGGTGGAGCCTTATCATATGTGTTCACTTTGGTCAAGGTCAGAAAATGTATGACAAAATGAGAGGCAATAAGATTTTCATGGCGAGTCATCGAAATTCGCCATGGCGCCACGGCCTCATAGTATTGTGAAAACTCAAAAGCTCCGCAATTTAACATGGCACAAGGGTGTAGTTGACACTGTCCAAATTTGAAGGTTATGAAATGAAACCCCAAGGAGGAGTTCGCAAAAGTTCGAGGCATGGAAATGGCAAAATTAGAGCCAAAATGTCACCTTCTCTTCCAAATGGCGGACTTCCTGTTGGGTTTGCGTCAATGGGCCCACAGACTTTTTTGTTCGTCTTGGCATGATACACATGTGTGCCAAATTTCATACATGTAGCTCAAACCATGTGGTCGTAGGGCTGCATTTAACAAGGCATAGGTGGCGCTGTAGAGCCATTTCCCAGTGCTCATATGTAAAACCATTAAAATACAAAATTTTTCACCAGACCTGGCATGTGTGCAAAATTTCATGAGTTTTTGAGCATGTTTAGGCCCTCAAAAAGGCCCTTGTTTGGGGTGAATAATAATAATAATAATAATAATAATAATAAGAAACGGAGCAGATACAATAGGGCCTTCGCACTCTCAGTGCTCGGGCCCTAATAATAAACAGAGCAATTACAATAGGGCCTTCGCACTGTCAGTGCTCGGGCCCTAATTAAAGCTGCAAGCAGCGTTATGAGGGCCCTCGCACCCCATCGCGTCGAGCTACGCCCAACACCTACAACCAGCACGTCCGATCTGATGTCACATTGATGAAATTCATGCATTCAACCACCAGCTAACATTTCATCTCATTCAATCATGATTATAGTCGTCCCACTAGGTGGCGCTCTAACCATTACTGACAAATGGCATAACAAACATTTCCGAGCTCGAGTCTCATCACGCCTGCGACCTTTGGGACATATTGGACATTTTGATTTTGTGTGACAGCAGATTACTGCTTTTTGGCGAGTGACTGAAACTCCACGTGCCGCCATGACCACCCCGTTTCCCTCAACGTAAAAACCTTCGCAATTTAACATCACAAAGGTCTTTAGATTCCACACACTGGAGATTGGTTCAATATGATGAAATCCCTTGGAGGAGTTCGTCAAAGAACGGTGCCTGAAAAGAGGGGAAAATGTCACAAAAATTACACATTAATTTTAAAATGGCTGACTTCCTGTTAGATTTGGGATATTGCTCCAAGAGACTTTTCTGTACATCTTGATATCTCCTATAAGCTTACCAGGTTTCAGACTCATACATAAAACACAGAGCTGGGGCTGTGGTTTTGAAATTTTGTAGGGGGCGCTGTGGAGCCATTTCGCGCTATTCAATAAAAATGATCACATGACAACAAAGCCTTCATCCATTTGGAGGGGTGTGCTAAATTTAAAGCCTCTATATACTATCCAAGCCCCTCAAAAGCCACTTCATCTTTCATGGTGGACCGCGTTGCCACCAGGGTGCGCCGTTCAGTTTAAAGTCACAATTTTTGCACTGAAGCATCACGAGGGACTGATGTTGATAGTCACCGCTTTTGAGGTGGCCACGATGAACCTGTGAAAATCAGTACAACAAAATTAAAGCCATGACCTTTCCTGTTGCCACTAGGTGGCGCTGTACGTATTCCCGACAATGGGCACATCAATCTGTTCAGGGCGGGTCTGACATCATGCCTGTAAAGTCTGGTACTGAACAGACTGGATTTCATTGAGTTATACTAATTTGTTTCTTCATGGCGTGACATCAAAGTTCGCCATGCTGCTGGGGTCACACCCTTTTGCGAAAACTCACAGTTTTCACTGTAACCCAAGACCAACTCCTTAAGGCTTTCCTGGAGAAATTTGAGGCTGCAGATGTCACCCATCACAATACTGTACCCCAAAGTGTAAAACATGACATTTCCTGTTCCCACTAGGTGGCGCTGTCCCTGGTGTCAAATATGGCAGTTGAAATATATTCAGGGGTGGAGCCTTATCATATGTGTTCACTTTGGTCAAGGTCAGAAAATGTATGACAAAATGAGAGGCAATAAGATTTTCATGGCGAGTCATCGAAATTCGCCATGGCGCCACGGCCTCATAGTATTGTGAAAACTCAAAAGCTCCGCAATTTAACATGGCACAAGGGTGTAGTTGACACTGTCCAAATTTGAAGGTTATGACATGAAACCCCAAGGAGGAGTTCGCAAAAGTTCGAGGCATGGAAATGGCAAAATTAGAGCCAAAATGTCACATTCTCTTCCAAATGGCGGACTTCCTGTTGGGTTTGCGTCAATGGGCCCACAGACTTTTTTGTTCGTCTTGGCATGATACACATGTGTGCCAAATTTCATACATGTAGCTCAAACCATGTGGTCGTAGGGCTGCATTTAACAAGGCATAGGTGGCGCTGTAGAGCCATTTCCCAGTGCTCATATGTAAAACCATTAAAATACAAAATTTTTCACCAGACCTGGCATGTGTGCAAAATTTCATGAGTTTTTGAGCATGTTTAGGCCCTCAAAAAGGCCCTTGTTTGGGGTGAATAATAATAATAATAATAATTAAAGCTGCAAGCAGCGTTATGAGGGCCCTCGCACCCCCGGCGCGTCGAGCCACGCCCAACACCTAAAACCAGCACGTCCGATGTGATGTCACATTGATGGAATTCATGCATTTAACCATCAGCTAACATTTCAACTCATTCATTCATGATTAGTTAGTCGTTCCACTAGGTGGCGCTCTAACTATTACCGACAAATGGCATAACAAACATTTCCGAGCTCGAGTCTCATCACACCTGCGACGTTTGGGAGAGAATGGATATTGTGTTTTTGAGTGACAGCAGATTACTGCTTTTTGGCGAGTGATTGAAACTCTAAGTGCCGCCATGACCACCCCGTTTCCTTGAATGTAAAAAGCTTCGCAATTTAACATCACAAAGGTCTTTAGATTCCACAAACTTCAGATCGGTCCAATCTGATGAAATCCCTTGGAGGAGTTCGTCAAAGTATGAAGCCTGAAAAGAGGGGAAAATGTCGCCAAAATTACACATTAATTTTAAAATGGCTGACTTCCTGTTGGATTTGGGATATTGCTCCAAGAGACTTTTTTGTACATCTTGATATCTCCTATAAGCTTACCAGGTTTCAGACTCATAGATCAAACACAGAGCTGGGGCTGATGTTTTGAAATTTTGTAGGGGGCGCTGTGGAGCCATTTTGCGCTATTCAATGAAAATGATCACATAACAACAAAGCCTTAAGCACATTGGAGGTGTGTGCCAAATTTCAAGACTTTTTAAACTTTCCAAGCCCCTCAAAAGCCACTTCATTTTTCATGGTGAACAGCGTTGCCACCAGGGTGCGCCGTTCAGTTTAAAGTCACAATTTTCGCACTGCAGCATCATGAAGGACTGATGGTGATATTCACCGCTTTTGAGGTGGCCACGATGAACCTGTGAAAATCAGTACAACAAAATTAAAGCCATGACATTTCCTGTTGCCACTAGGTGGCGCTGTCCGTATTTCCGACAATGGGCACATCAATCTGTTCAGGGCGGGTCTGACATCATGCCTGTAAAGTCTGGTACTGATCAGACTGGATTTCATTGAGTTATACTAATTTGTTTCTTCATGGCGAGACATCAAAGTTCGCCATGCTGCTGGGGTCACACCCTTTCGCGAAAACTCACAGTTTTCACTGTAACCCAAGACCAACTCCTTAAGGCTTTCCTGGAGAAATTTGAGGCTGCAGGTGTCACCCATCACTATACTGTACCCCAAAGTGTAAAACATGACATTTCCTGTTCCCACTAGGTGGCGCTGTCCCTGGTGTCAAATATGGCAGTTGAAATATGTTCAGGGGTGGAGCCTTATCATATGTGTTCACTTTGGTCAAGGTCAGAAAATGTATGACAAAATGAGAGGCAATAAGATTTTCATGGCGAGTCATCGAAATTCGCCATGGCGCCACGGCCTCATAGTATTGTGAAAACTCAAAAGCTCCGCAATTTAACATGGCACAAGGGTGTAGTTGACACTGTCCAAATTTGAAGGTTATGAAATGAAACCCCAAGGAGGAGTTCGCAAAAGTTCGAGGCATGGAAATGGCAAAATTAGAGCCAAAATGTCACCTTCTCTTCCAAATGGCGGACTTCCTGTTGGGTTTGCGTCAATGGGCCCACAGACTTTTTTGTTCGTCTTGGCATGATACACATGTGTGCCAAATTTCATACATGTAGCTCAAACGATGTGGTCGTAGGGCTGCATTTAACAAGGCATAGGTGGCGCTCTAGAGCCATTTCCCAGTGCTCATATGTAAAACCATTAAAATACAAAATTTTTCACCAGACCTGGCATGTGTGCAAAATTTCATGAGTTTTTGAGCATGTTTAGGCCCTCAAAAAGGCCCTTGTTTCGCCTGAATAATAATAATAATAATAATAATTAAAGCTGCAAGCAGCGTTATGAGGGCCCTCGCACCCCCGGCACGTCGAGCCACTGCCAACACCTCAAACCGGCACGTCCGATGTGATGTCACATTGATGGATTTCATGCTTTTAATCACCAGCTAACATTTCATCTTATTCAACCAGGATTATAGTCATGCCACTAGGTGGCGCTCTAACCATTATTGACAAATAGCATAACAAACATTTCCAAGCTCGAGTCTCATCACACCTGCGACCTTTGGGAGAGATTGGACATTGTGTTTTTTAGTGACAGCAGATTACTGCTTTTTGCGAGTGATTGAAACTCTACGTGCCGCCATGACCACCCCGTTTCCCTGAACGGAAAAAGCTTCGCAATTTAACATCACAAAGGTCTTTAGATTCTACACACTGAAGAATGCTTCAATATGATGAAATCCCTTGGAGGAGTTCGTCAAAGTATGAGGCCTGAAAAGGGGGGAAAATGTCATCAAAATTACACATTAATTTTAAAATGGCTGACTTCCTGTTGGATTTGGGATATTGCTCCAAGAGACTTTTTTGTACACCTTGATATCTTACACAAGCTTACCAAGTGTCAGACTCATAGATGAAACACAGAGCAGGGGCTGATGTTTTGAAATATTGTAGGGGGCGCTGTGGAGCCATTTTGCGCTATTCAAGGAAAATGGTTACATAACAACAATGCCTTCATCCATTTGGAGGTGTGTGCCAAATTTCAAGCCTCTATAAACTTTCCAAGCCCCTCAAAAGCCACTTCATCTTTCATGATGAACCGCGTTGCCACCAGGGTGCGCCGTTCAGTTTAAAGTCACAATTTTTGCACTGAAGCATCACGAGGGACTGATGGTGATATTCACCGCTTTTGAGGTGGCCACGATCAACCTGTGAAAATCAGTACAACAAAGTGTAAGACATGACATTTCCTGTTGCCACTAGGTGGCGCTGTCCGTATTTCCGACAATGGGCATATCAATCTGTTCAGGGCGGGTCTGACATCATGCCTGTAAAGTCTGGTACTGATCAGACTGGATTTCATTGAGTTATACTAATTTGTTTCTTCATGGCGTGACATCAAAGTTCGCCATGCTGCTGGGGTCACACCCTTTCGTGAAAAGTCACAGTTTTCACTGTAACCCAAGACCAACTCCTTAAGGCTTTCCTGGAGAAATTTGAGGCTGCAGATGTCACCCATCACAATACTGTACCCCAAAGTGTAAAACATGACATTTCCTGTTCCCACTAGGTGGCGCTGTCCTTGATGTCAAATATGGCAGTTGAAATATGTTCAGGGGTGGAGCCTTATCATATGTGTGCTCTTTGGTCCAGATCGGAACATGTATGACAGAATGAGAGGCAATAAGATTTTCATGGCGAGTCATCAAAATTCGCCATGGCGCCACGGCCTCATACTATTGTGAAAACTCAAAAGCTCCGCAATTTAACATGGCACAAGGGTGTAGTTGACACTGTCCAAATTTGAAGCTTATAGGACCAAATCCCAAGGAGGAGTTCGTTAAAGTTCGAGGCATGGAAATGGCAAAATTAGAGCCAAAATGTCACCTTCTCTTCCAAATGGCGGACTTCCTGTTGGGTTTGCGTCAATGGGCCCACAGACTTTTTTGTTCGTCTTGGCATGATACACATGTGTGCCAAATTTCATACATGTAGCTCAAACGATGTGGTCGTAGGGCTGCATTTAACAAGGCATAGGTGGCGCTGTAGAGCCATTTCCCAGTGCTCATATGTAAAACCATTAAAATACAAAATTTTTCACCAAACCTGGCATGTGTGCAAAATTTCATGAGTTTTTGAGCATGTTTAGGCCCTCAAAAAGGCCCTTGTTTGGGGTGAATAATAATAATAATAATAATAAGAAACGGAGCAGATACAATAGGGCCTTCGCACTCTCAGTGCTCGGGCCCTAATAATAATAATAAGAAGAAACGGAGCAGATACAATAGGGCCTTCGCACTCTCGGTGCTCGGGCCCTAATAATAATAATAATAATAAGAAACGGAGCAGATACAATAGGGCCTTCGCACTCTCGGTGCTCGGGCCCTAATAATAATAAGAAACGGAGCAGATACAATAGGGCCTTCGCACTCTCGGTGCTCGGGCCCTAATAATAATAATAATAATAATAATGATAATAATTAAAGCTGCAAGCAGCGTTATGAGGGCCCTCGCACCCCGGCGCGTCGAGCCACGCCCAACACCTAAAACCAGCACGTCCGATCTGATGTCACATTGATGAAATTCATGCATTTAACCACCAGCTAACATTTCAACTCATTCATTCATGATTAGTTAGTCATTCCACTAGGTGGCGCTCTAACCATTATGTATAAATGGCATAACAAACATTTCCGAGCTGGAGTCTCATCACGCCTATGAGCTTTGGGAGAGATTGGACATTGTGTCTTTGAGTGACAGCAGATTACTGCTTTTTGGCGAGTGATAGAAACTCTACATGCCGCCATGACCACCCCGTTTCCCTGAAAGTAAAAAGCTTCGCAATTTAATATCACAAAGGTCTTTAGATTCCACACACTGGAGATTGGTTCAATATGATGAAATCCCTTGGAGGAGTTCGTCAAAGAACGGTGCCTGGAAAGAGGGGAAAATGTTGCCAAAATTACACATTAATTTTAAAATGGCTGACTTCCTGTTGGATTTGGGATATTGCACCAAGAGACTTTTTTGTACATCTTGATATCTCCTATAAGCTTACCAGGTTTCAGAATCATACATAGAACACAGAGCAGGGGCTGTGGTTTTGAAATTTTGTAGGGGGCGCTGTGGAGCAATTTCGCGCTATTCAATGAAAATGATCACATGCCAACAAAGCCTTCATCCATTTGGAGGTGTGTGCCAAATTTCAAGCCTCTATAAACTTGCCAAGACCCTCAAAAGCCACTTCATCTTTCATGTTGAACAGCGTTGCCACCAGGGTGCGCCGTTCAGTTTAAACTCACAATTTTTGCACTGAAGCATCACGAGGGACTGATGGTGATATTCACCGCTTTTGAGGTGGCCAAGATGAACCTGTGAAAATCAGTACAACAAAATTAAAGCCATGACATTTCCTGTTGCCACTAGGTGGCGCTGTCCGTATTTCCGACAATGGGCACATCAATCTGTTCAGGGCGGGTCTGACATCATGCCTGTAAAGTCTGGTACTGATCAGACTGGATTTCATTGAGTTATACTAATTTGTTTCTTCATGGCGTGACATCAAAGTTCGCCATGCCGCTGGGGTCACACCCTTTTGCGAAAACGCACAGTTTTCACTGTAACCCAAGACCAACTCCTTAAGGCTTTTCTGGAGAAATTTGAGGCTGCAGATGTCACCCATCACTATACTGTACCCCAAAGTGTAAAACATGACATTTCCTGTTCCCACTAGGTGGCGCTGTCCTTGATGTCAAATATGGCAGTTGAAATATGTTCAGGGGTGGAGCCTTATCATATGTGTGCTCTTTGGTCCAGATCGGAACATGTATGACAGAATGAGAGGCAATAAGATTTTCATGGCGAGTCATCAAAATTCGCCATGGCGCCACGGCCTCATACTATTGTGAAAACTCAAAAGCTCCGCAATTTAACATGGCACAAGGGTGTAGTTGACACTGTCCAAATTTGAAGCTTATAGGACCAAATCCCAAGGAGGAGTTCGTTAAAGTACAACGCATGGAAACGGTAAAATCAGACCCAAAATGTCACCTTCAATCCAAAATGGCGGACTTCCTGTTGGGTTTAGGACATTGCCATAATAGACTTTTTTGTTCGACTCTCAACGTTATATAGGTGTACCGACTTTCAAATATGTAGGTCATACCCATACCGGGGGCTCGCATTTTTCATTTTTCTAGGTGGCGCTACTGAGCTAATTTTCCCTGGCCATGTCTGAGAACATTAAAATACGTAAATTTTCACCAGACCTGACGCGTGTGCAAAATTTCATGAGTTTTCGAGCATGTTTAGGCCCTCAAAAGGCCAATTCATTTGCCGGAATAATAATAATAATAATAATAATAATAATAATAATAATAATAATAATAATAATAATAATAATAATAATAAACAGAGCAATTACAATAGGGCCTTCGCACTGTCAGTGCTCGGGCCCTAATTAAAGCTGCAAGCAGCGTTATGAGGGCCCTCGCACCCTGGCGTGTCGAGCCACGCCCAACACCTAAAACTAGCACGTCCAATGTGATGTCACATTGATGGAATTCATGCATTTAACCACCAGCTAACATTTCATCTCATTGAACCATGATTATAGTCGTCCCACTAGGTGGCGCTCTAACTATTACTGACAAATGGCATAACAAACATTTCCGAGCTCGAGTCTCATCACACCTGCGACGTTTGGGAGAGATTGGATATTGTGTTTTTGAGTGACAGCAGATTACTGCTTTTTGGCGAGTGATTGAAACTCTAAGTGCCGCCATAACCACCCCGTTTCCCTGAACGTAAAAAGCTTCGCAATTTAACATCACAAAGGTCTTTAGATTCCACAAACTTCAGATCGGTCCAATCTGATGAAATCCCTTGGAGGAGTTCGTCAAAGTATGAAGCCTGAAAAGAGGGGAAAATGTCGCCAAAATTACACATTAATTTTAAAATGGCTGACTTCCTGTTGGATTTGGGATATTGCTCCAAGAGACTTTTTTGTACATCTTAATATCTTCCATGAGCTTACCAAGTTTCAGACTCATAGATAAAACACAGAGCAGGGGCTGATATTTTGAAACTTTGTAGGGGGCGCTGTGGAGCAATTTCGCGCTATTCAATGAAAATGATCACATGACAACAAAGCCTTCATCCATTTGGGGGTGTGTGCCAAATTTCAAGCCTCTATAAACTTTCCAAGCCCCTCAAAAGCCACTTCATCTTTCATGTTGAACCGCGTTGCCACCAGGGTGCGCCGTTCAGTGTAAAGTCACAATTTTTGCACTGAAGCATCACGAGGGACTGATGGTGATATTCACCGCTTTTGAGGTGGCCACGATGAACCTGTGAAAATCAGTACAACAAAATTAAAGCCATGACATTTCCTGTGGCCACTAGGTGGCGCTGTCCGTATTTCCGACAATGGGCACGTCAATCTGTTCAGGGCGGGTCTGACATCATGCCTGTAAAGTCTGGTACTGATCAGACTGGATTTCATTGAGTTATACTAATTTGTTTCTTCATGGCGTGACATCAAAGTTCGCCATGCTACTGGGGTCACACCCTTTTGCGAAAAGTCACAGTTTTCACTGTAACCCAAGACCAACTCCTTAAGGCTTTCCTGGAGAAATTTGAGGCTGCAGATGTCACCCATCACAATACTGTACCCCAAAGTGTAAAACATGACATTTCCTGTTCCCACTAGGTGGCGCTGTCCCTGGTGTCAAATATGGCAGTTGAAATATGTTCAGGGGTGGAGCCTTATCATATGTGTTCACTTTGGTCAAGGTCAGAAAATGTATGACAAAATGAGAGGCAATAAGATTTTGATGGCGAGTCATCGAAATTCGCCATGGCGCCACGGCCTCATAGTATTGTGAAAACTCAAAAGCTCCGCAATTTAACATGGCCCAGGTGTGTAGTTGACACTGACCAAAGATGAAGCTTATACAACCAAATCCCAAGGAGGAGTTCGCAAAAGTTCGAGGCATGGAAATGGCAAAATTAGAGCCAAAATGTCACCTTCAATCCAAAATGGCGGACTTCCTGTTGGGTTTAGGACATTGCCATAATAGACTTTTTTGTTCGACTCTGAACGTTATAACGGTGTACTGACTTTCAAACTTGTAGGCCATACCCTTACCGGGGGCTCGCGTTTTTCAATTTTCTAGGTGGCGCTACTGAGCTAATTTTCCCTGGCCATGTCTGAGAACATTAAAATACGTAAATTTTCAACAGACCTGACGCGTGTGCAAAATTTCATGAGTTTTCGAGCATGTTTAGGCCCTCAAACGGCCAATTCATTTGCCGAAATAATAATAATAATAATAATTAAAGCTGCAAGCAGCGTTATGAGGGCCCTCGCACCCCCGGCGCGTCGAGCCACGCCCAACACCTACAACCAGCACGTCCGATCTGATGTCACATTGATGGAATTCATGCATTTAACCACCAGCTAACATTTCAACTCATTCATTCATGATTAGTTAGTCGTTCCACTAGGTGGCGCTCTAACCATTATGTACAAATGGCATAACAAACACTTCCGAGCTCGAGTCTCATCACACCTTAGACGTTTGGGAGAGATTGGACATTGTGTTTTTGAGTGACAGCAGATTACTGCTTTTTGGCGAGTGATTCAAACTCTAAGTGCCACCATAACCACCCCGTTTCACTGAACGTAAAAAGCTTCGCAATTTAACATCACAAAGGTCTTTAGATTCCACACACTGGAGATTGGTTCAATATGATGAAATCCCTTGGAGGAGTTCGTCAAAGAACGGTGCCTGGAAAGAGGGGAAAATGTTGCCAAAATTACACATTAATTTTAAAATGGCTGACTTCCTGTTGGATTTGGGATATTGCACCAAGAGACTTTTTTGTACATCTTGATATCTCCTATAAGCTTACCAGGTTTCAGAATCATACATAGAACACAGAGCAGGGGCTGTGGTTTTGAAATTTTGTAGGGGGCGCTGTGGAGCCACTTCGCGCTATTCAATGAAAATGATCACATGCCAACAAAGCGTTCATCCATTTGGAGGTGTGTGCCAAATTTCAAGCCTCTATAAACTTGCCAAGACCCTCAAAAGCCACTTCATCTTTCATGTTGAACAGCGTTGCCACCAGGGTGCGCCGTTCAGTTTAAAGTCACAATTTTTGCACTGAAGCATCACGAGGGACTGATGGTGATATTCACCGCTTTTGAGGTGGCCAAGATGAACCTGTGAAAATCAGTACAACAAAATTAAAGCCATGACATTTCCTGTTGCCACTAGGTGGCGCTGTCCGTATTTCCGACAATGGGCACATCAATCTGTTCAGGGCGGGTCTGACATCATGCCTGTAAAGTCTGGTACTGATCAGACTGGATTTCATTGAGTTATACTAATTTGTTTCTTCATGGCGTGACATCAAAGTTCGCCATGCTGCTGGGGTCACACCCTTTCACGAAAAGTCACAGTTTTCACTGTAACCCAAGACCAACTCCTTAAGGCTTTCCTGGAGAAATTTGAGGCTGCAGATGTCACCCATCACTATACTGTACCCCAAAGTGTAAAACATGACATTTCCTGTTCCCACTAGGTGGCGCTGTCCCTGGTGTCAAATATGGCAGTTGAAATATGTTCAGGGGTGGAGCCTTATCATATGTGTGCTCTTTGGTCCAGATCGGAACATGTATGACAGAATGAGAGGCAATAAGATTTTCATGGCGAGTCATCGAAATTCGCCATGGCGCCATGGCCTCATGGTATTGTGAAAACTCAAAAGCTCCGCAATTTAACATGGCACAAGGGTGTAGTTGGCACTGACCAAATATGAAGGTTATGAAATCAAACCCCAAGGAGGAGTTCGTTAAAATTCGAGGCATGGAAACGGTAAAATCAGAGCCAAAATGTCACCTTCAATCCAAAATGGCGGACTTCCTGTTGGGTTTAGGACATTGCCATAATAGACTTTTTTGTTCGACTCTGAACGTTATATAGGTGTACCGACTTTCAAACATGTAGGTCATACCCATATCGGGGGCTCGCGTTTTTCATTTTTCTAGGTGGCGCTACTGAGCTAATTTTCCCTGGCCATGTCTGAGAACATTAAAATACGTAAATTTTCACCAGACCTGACGCGTGTGCAAAATTTCATGAGTTTTCGAGCATGTTTAGGCCCTCAAACGGCCAATTCATTTGCCGAAATAATAATAATAATAATAATAATAAACAGAGCAATTACAATAGGGCCTTCGCACTATCAGTGCTCGGGCCCTAATAATTAAAGCTGCAAGCAGCGTTATGAGGGCCCTCGCACCCCCAGCACGTCGAGCCACGCCCAACACCTAAAACCAGCACCTCCGATCTGATGTCACATTGATGGAATTCATGCATTTAACCACCAGCTAACAATTCATCTAATTCAATCATGATTATAGTTGTCCCACTAGGTGGCGCTCTAACTATTACCGACAAATGGCATAACAAACATTTCCTAGCTCGAGTCTCATCACGCCTGTGACCTTTGGGAGAGATTGAACATTTTGATTTTGAGTGACAGCAGATTACTGCTTTTTGGCGAGTGATTGAAACTCCACGTGCCGCCATGACCACCCCATTTCCCTTAATGTAAAAAGCTTCGCAATTTAACATCACAAAGGTATTTAGATTCCACAAACTTCAGATCGGTCCAATCTGATGAAATCCCTTGGAGGAGTTCGTCAAAGTATGAAGCCTGAAAAGAGGGGAAAATGTCGCCAAAATTGCACATTAATTTTAAAATGGCTGACTTCCTGTTGGATTTGGGATATTGCTCCAAGAGACTTTTTTGTACATCTTGATATCTCCTATAAGCCTACCAGGTTTCAGATTCATACATAAAACACAGAGCTGGGGCTGTGGTTTTGAAATTTTGTACAGGGCGCTGTGGAGCCATTTTGGGATATTCAATGAAAATGATCACATGACAACAAAGCCTTCATAGATTTGGAGGTGTGTGCTAAATTTAAAGCCTCTATAAACTTTCCAAGCCCCTCAAAAGCCACTTCATCTTTCATGGTGGACCGCGTTGCCACCAGGGTGCGCCGTTCAGTTTAAAGTCACAATTTTTGCACTGAAGCATCACAAGGGACTGATGGTGATATTCACCGCTTTTGAGGTGGCCACGATCAACCTGTGAAAATCAGTACAACAAAATTAAAGCCATGACATTTCCTGTTGCCACTAGGTGGCGCTGTACGTATTCCCGACAATGGGCACATCAATCTGTTCAGGGCGGGTCTGACATCATGCCTGTAAAGTCTGGTACTGAACAGACTGGATTTCATTGAGTTATACTAATTTGTTTCTTCATGGCGTGACATCAAAGTTCGCCATGCTGCTGGGGTCACACCCTTTGGCGAAAACTCACAGTTTTCACTGTAACCCAAGACCAACTCCTTAAGGCTTTCCTGGAGAAATTTGAGGCTGCAGGTGTCACCCATCACTATACTGTACCCCAAAGTGTAAAACATGACATTTCCTGTTCCCACTAGGTGGCGCTGTCCCTGGTGTCAAATATGGCAGTTGAAATATGTTCAGGGGTGGAGCCTTATCATATGTGTTCACTTTGGTCAAGGTCAGAAAATGTATGACAAAATGAGAGGCAATAAGATTTTCATGGCGAGTCATCGAAATTCGCCATGGCGCCACGGCCTCATAGTATTGTGAAAACTCAAAAGCTCCGCAATTTAACATGGCCCAGGTGTGTAGTTGACACTGACCAAAGATGAAGCTTATACAACCAAATCCCAAGGAGGAGTTCGCAAAAGTTCGAGGCATGGAAATGGCAAAATTAGAGCCAAAATGTCACCTTCTCTTCCAAATGGCGGACTTCCTGTTGGGTTTGCATCAATGGGCCCACTGACTTTTTTGTTCGTCTTGGCATGATACACATGTGTGCCAAATTTCATACATGTAGCCCAAACGATGTGGTCGTAGGGCTGCATTTTACAAGGCATAGGTGGCGCTCTAGAGCCATTTCCCAGTGCTCATATGTAAAACCATTAAAATACAAAATTTTTCACCAGACCTGGCATGTGTGCAAAATTTCATGAGTTTTTGAGCATGTTTAGGCCCTCAAAAAGGCCCTTGTTTTGCCTGAATAATAATAATAATAATAATAATAATAATAATAATAATAATAATAATAATAAGAAACGGAGCAGATACAATAGGGCCTTCGCACTCTCGGTGCTCGGGCCCTAATAATAATAATAATAATAAACAGAGCAATTACAATAGGGCCTTCGCACTGTCAGTGCTCGGGCCCTAATAAGAAACGGAGCAGATACAATAGGGCCTTCGCACTCTCAGTGCTCGGGCCCTAATTAAAGCTGCAAGCAGCGTTATGAGGGCCCTCGCACCCCCGGCGCGTCGAGCCACGCCCAACACCTAAAACCAGCACGTCCGATCTCATGTCACATTGATGGAATTCATGCATTTAACCACCAGCTAACATTTCATCTCATTGAACCATGATTATAGTCGTCCCAATAGGTGGCGCTCTAACTATTACCGACAAATGGCATACCAAACATTTCCGAGCTCGAGTCTCATCACACCTGAGACGTTTGGGAGAGATTGGACATTGTGTTTTTGAGTGACAGCAGATTACTGCTTTTTGGAGAGTGATTGAAACTCCACGTGCCGCCATGACCACCCCGTTTCCCTGAACGTAAAAACCTTCGCAATTTAACATCACAAAGGTCTTTAGATTCCACACACTGGAGATTGGTTCAATATGATGAAATCCCTTGGAGGAGTTCGTCAAAGAACAATGCCTGGAAAGAGGGGAAAATGTCGCCAAAATTACACATTCATTTTAAAATGGCTGACTTCCTGTTGGATTTGGGATATTGCTCCAGGAGACTTTTTTGTACATCTTGATATCTCCTATAAGCTTACCAGGTTTCAGACTCATACATAAAACACAGAGCTGGGGCTGATGTTTTGAAATTTTGTAGGGGGCGCTGTGGAGCCATTTTGCGCTATTCAATGAAAATGATCACATAACAACAAAGCCTTATGCACATTGGAGGTGTGCGCCAAATTTCAAGACTTTTTAAACTTTCCAAGCCCCTCAAAAGCCACTTCATTTTTCATGGTGAACAGCGTTGCCACCAGGGTGCGCCGTTCAGTTTAAAGTCACAATTTTCGCACTGCAGCATCAAGAAGGACTGATGGTGATATTCATCGCTTTTGAGGTGGCCACAATGAACCTGTGAAAATCAGTACAACAAAGTGTAAGACATAACATTTCCTGTTCCCACTAGGTGGCGCTCTTCATATTCCTGACAATGGGCACATCAATCTGTTCAGGGCGGGTCTGACATCATGCCTGTAAAGTCTGGTACTGATCAGACTGGATTTCATTGAGTTATACTAATTTGTTTCTTCATGGCGTGACATCAAAGTTCGCCATGCTGCTGGGGTCACACCCTTTCGTGAAAAGTCACAGTCTTCACTGTAACCCAAGACCAACTCCTTAAGGCTTTCCTGGAGAAATTTGAGGCTGCAGATGTCACCCATCACAATACTGTACCCCAAAGTGTAAAACATGACATTTCCTGTTCCCACTAGGTGGCGCTGTACCTGGTGTCAAATATGGCAGTTGAAATATGTTCAGGGGTGGAGCCTTATCATATGTGTTCACTTTGGTCAAGGTCAGAAAATGTATGACAAAATGAGAGGCAATAAGATTTTCATGGCGAGTCATCGAAATTCGCCATGGCGCCACGGCGTCACCGTATTGTGAAAACTCAAAAGCTCCGCAATTTAACATGGCACAAGGGTGTAGTTGACACTGTCCAAATTTGAAGGTTATGAAATGAAACCCCAAGGAGGAGTTCGCAAAAGTTCGAGGCATGGAAATGGCAAAATTTGAGCCAAAATGTCACCTTCTCTTCCAAATGGCGGACTTCCTGTTGGGTTTGCGTCAATGGGCCCACAGACTTTTTTGTTCGTCTTGGCATGATACATATGTGTGCCAAATTTCATACATGTAGCTCAAACGATGTGGTCGTAGGGCTGCATTTAACAAGGCATAGGTGGCGCTCTAGAGCCATTTCCCAGTGCTCATATGTAAAACCATTAAAATACAAAATTTTTCACCAGACCTGGCATGTGTGCAAAATTTCATGAGTTTTTGAGCATGTTTAGGCCCTCAAAAAGGCCCTTGTTTCGCCTGAATAATAATAATAATAATAATAATAATAATTAAAGCTGCAAGCAGCGTTATGAGGGCCCTCGCACCCCCGGCACGTCGAGCCACTGCCAACACCTCAAACCGGCACGTCCGATGTGATGTCACATTGATGGATTTCATGCTTTTAATCACCAGCTAACATTTCATCTTATTCAACCAGGATTATAGTCATGCCACTAGGTGGCGCTCTAACCATTATTGACAAATAGCATAACAAACATTTCCAAGCTCGAGTCTCATCACACCTGCGACCTTTGGGAGAAATTGGACATTGTGTTTTTTAGTGACAGCAGATTACTGCTTTTTGCGAGTGATTGAAACTCTACGTGCCGCCATGACCACCCCGTTTCCCTGAACGGAAAAAGCTTCGCAATTTAACATCAGAAAGGTCTTTAGATTCTACACACTGAAGAATGCTTCAATATGATGAAATCCCTTGGAGGAGTTCGTCAAAGTATGAAGCCTGAAAAGAGGGGAAAATGTCATCAAAATTACACATTAATTTTAAAATGGCTGACTTCCTGTTGGATTTGGGATATTGCTCCAAGAGACTTTTTTGTACATCTTGATATCTTACACAAGCTTACCAAGTGTCAGACTCATAGATGAAACACAGAGCAGGGGCTGATGTTTTGAAATATTGTAGGGGGCGCTGTGGAGCCATTTTGCGCTATTCAAGGAAAATGGTTACATAACAACAAAGCCTACATCCATTTGGAGGTGTGTGCCAAATTTCAAGCCTCTATAAACTTTCCAAGCCCCTCAAAAGCCACTTCATCTTTCATGATGAACTGCGTTGCCACCAGGGTGCGCCGTTCAGTTTAAAGTCACAATTTTTGCACTGAAGCATCACGAGGGACTGATGGTGATATTCACCGCTTTTGAGGTGGCCACGATCAACCTGTGAAAATCAGTACAACAAAGTTAAAGCCATGACATTTCCTGTTGCCACTAGGTGGCGCTGTCCGTATTTCCGACAATGGGCATATCAATTTGTTCAGGGCGGGTCTGACATCATGCCTGTAAAGTCTGGTACTGATCAGACTGGATTTCATTGAGTTATACTAATTTGTTTCTTCATGGCGTGACATCAAAGTTCGCCATGCTGCTGGGGTCACACCCTTTCGTGAAAAGTCACAGTTTTCACTGTAACCCAAGACCAACTCCTTAAGGCTTTCCTGGAGAAATTTGAGGCTGCAGATGTCACCCATCACAATACTGTACCCCAAAGTGTAAAACATGACATTTCCTGTTCCCACTAGGTGGCGCTGTCCCTGGTGTCAAATATGGCAGTTGAAATATGTTCAGGGGTGGAGCCTTATCATATGTGTTCACTTTGGTCAAGGTCAGAAAATGTATGACAAAATGAGAGGCAATAAGATTTTCATGGCGAGTCATCGAAATTCGCCATGGCGCCACGGCCTCACCGTATTGTGAAAACTCAAAAGCTCCGCAATTTAACATGGCACAAGGGTGTAGTTGACACTGACCAAATATGAAGGTTATGAAATCAAAACCCAAGGAGGAGTTCGCAAAAGTTCGAGGCATGGAAATGGCAAAATTAGAGCCAAAATGTCACCTTCTCTTCCAAATGGCGGACTTCCTGTTGGGTTTGCGTCAATGGGCCCACAGACTTTTTTGTTCGTCTTGGCATGATACACATGTGTGCCAAATTTCATACATGTAGCTCAAACCATGTGGTCGTAGGGCTGCATTTAACAAGGCATAGGTGGCGCTCTAGAGCCATTTCCCAGTGCTCATATGTAAAACCATTAAAATACAAAATTTTTCACCAGACCTGGCATGTCTGCAAAATTTCATGAGTTTTTGAGCATGTTTAGGCCCTCAAAAAGGCCCTTGTTTCGCCTGAATAATAATAATAATAATAATAATAATAATTAAAGCTGCAAGCAGCGTTATGAGGGCCCTCGCACCCCCGGCACGTCGAGCCACTGCCAACACCTCAAACCGGCACGTCCGATGTGATGTCACATTGATGGATTTCATGCTTTTAATCACCAGCTAACATTTCATCTTATTCAACCAGGATTATAGTCATGCCACTAGGTGGCGCTCTAACTATTATTGACAAATAGCATAACAAACATTTCCAAGCTCGAGTCTCATCACACCTGCGACCTTTGGGAGAGATTGGACATTGTGTTTTTTAGTGACAGCAGATTACTGCTTTTTGCGAGTGATTGAAACTCTACGTGCCGCTATGACCACCCCGTTTCCCTGAACGGAAAAAGCTTCACAATTTAACATCACAAAGGTCTTTAGATTCTACACACTGAAGAATGCTTCAATATGATGAAATCCCTTGGAGGAGTTCGTCAAAGTATGAGGCCTGAAAAGGGGGGAAAATGTCATCAAAATTACACATTAATTTTAAAATGGCTGACTTCCTGTTGGATTTGGGATATTGCTCCAAGAGACTTTTTTGTACACCTTGATATCTTACACAAGCTTACCAAGTGTCAGACTCATAGATGAAACACAGAGCAGGGGCTGATGTTTTGAAATATTGTAGGGGGCGCTGTGGAGCCATTTTGCGCTATTCAAGGAAAATGGTTACATAACAACAATGCCTTCATCCATTTGGAGGTGTGTGCCAAATTTCAAGCCTCTATAAACTTTCCAAGCCCCTCAAAAGCCACATCATCTTTCATGATGAACCGCGTTGCCACCAGGGTGCGCCGTTCAGTTTAAAGTCACAATTTTTGCACTGAAGCATCACGAGGGACTGATGGTGATATTCACCGCTTTTGAGGTGGCCACGATCAACCTGTGAAAATCAGTACAACAAAGTTAAAGCCATGACATTTCCTGTTGCCACTAGGTGGCGCTGTCCGTATTTCCGACAATGGGCATATCAATCTGTTCAGGGCGGGTCTGACATCATGCCTGTAAAGTCTGGTACTGATCAGACTGGATTTCATTGAGTTATACTAATTTGTTTCTTCATGGCGTGACATCAAAGTTCGCCATGCTGCTGGGGTCACACCCTTTCGTGAAAAGTCACAGTTTTCACTGTAACCCAAGACCAACTCCTTAAGGCTTTCCTGGAGAAATTTGAGGCTGCAGATGTCACCCATCACAATACTGTACCCCAAAGTGTAAAACATGACATTTCCTGTTCCCACTAGGTGGCGCTGTCCTTGATGTCAAATATGGCAGTTGAAATATGTTCAGGGGTGGAGCCTTATCATATGTGTGCTCTTTGGTCCAGATCGGAACATGTATGACAGAATGAGAGGCAATAAGATTTTCATGGCGAGTCATCAAAATTCGCCATGGCGCCACGGCCTCATACTATTGTGAAAACTCAAAAGCTCCGCAATTTAACATGGCACAAGGGTGTAGTTGACACTGTCCAAATTTGAAGGTCATGAAATCAAACCCCAAGGAGGAGTTCGCAAAAGTTCGAGGCATGGAAATGGCAAAATTAGAGCCAAAATGTCACCTTCTCTTCCAAATGGCGGACTTCCTGTTGGGTTTGCGTCAATGGGCCCCAAGACTTTTTTGTTCGTCTTGGCATGATACACATGTGTGCCAAATTTCATACGTGTAGCTCAAACGATGTGGTCGTAGGGCTGCATTTAACAAGGCATAGGTGGCGCTGTAGAGCCATTTCCCAGTGCTCATATGTAAAACCATTAAAATACAAAATTTTTCACCAAACCTGGCATGTGTGCAAAATTTCATGAGTTTTTGAGCATGTTTAGGCCCTCAAAAAGGCCCTTGTTTGGGGTGAATAATAATAATAATAATAATTAAAGCTGCAAGCAGCGTTATGAGGGCCCTCGCACCCCCGGCACGTCGAGCCACTGCCAACACCTCAAACCGGCACGTCCGATGTGATGTCACATTGATGGATTTCATGCTTTTAATCACCAGCTAACATTTCATCTTATTCAACCAGGATTATAGTCATGCCACTAGGTGGCGCTCTAACCATTATTGACAAATAGCATAACAAACATTTCCAAGCTCGAGTCTCATCACACCTGCGACCTTTGGGAGAGATTGGACATTGTGTTTTTTAGTGACAGCAGATTACTGCTTTTTGCGAGTGATTGAAACTCTACGTGCCGCCATGACCACCCCGTTTCCCTGAACGGAAAAAGCTTCGCAATTTAACATCACAAAGGTCTTTAGATTCTACACACTGAAGAATGCTTCAATATGATGAAATCCCTTGGAGGAGTTCGTCAAAGTATGAGGCCTGAAAAGGGGGGAAAATGTCATCAAAATTACACATTAATTTTAAAATGGCTGACTTCCTGTTGGATTTGGGATATTGCTCCAAGAGACTTTTTTATACACCTTGATATCTTACACAAGCTTACCAAGTGTCAGACTCATAGATGAAACACAGAGCAGGGGCTGATGTTTTGAAATATTGTAGGGGGCGCTGTGGAGCCATTTTGCGCTATTCAAGGAAAATGGTTACATAACAACAATGCCTTCATCCATTTGGAGGTGTGTGCCAAATTTCAAGCCTCTATAAACTTTCCAAGCCCCTCAAAAGCCACTTCATCTTTCATGATGAACCGCGTTGCCACCAGGGTGCGCCGTTCAGTTTAAAGTCACAATTTTTGCACTGAAGCATCACGAGGGACTGATGGTGATATTCACCGCTTTTGAGGTGGCCACGATCAACCTGTGAAAATCAGTACAACAAAGTTAAAGCCATGACATTTCCTGTTGCCACTAGGTGGCGCTGTCCGTATTTCCGACAATGGGCATATCAATCTGTTCAGGGCGGGTCTGACATCATGCCTGTAAAGTCTGGTACTGATCAGACTGGATTTCATTGAGTTATACTAATTTGTTTCTTCATGGCGAGATATCAAAGTTCGCCATGCTGCTGGGGTCACACCCTTTCGTGAAAAGTCACAGTTTTCACTGTAACCCAAGACCAACTCCTTAAGGCTTTCCTGGAGAAATTTGAGGCTGCAGATGTCACCCATCACAATACTGTACCCCAAAGTGTAAAACATGACATTTCCTGTTCCCACTAGGTGGCGCTGTCCCTGGTGTCAAATATGGCAGTTGAAATATGTTCAGGGGTGGAGCCTTATCATATGTGTGCTCTTTGGTCCAGATCGGAACATGTATGACAGAATGAGAGGCAATAAGATTTTCATGGCGAGTCATCAAAATTCGCCATGGCGCCACGGCCTCATACTATTGTGAAAACTCAAAAGCTCCGCAATTTAACATGGCACAAGGGTGTAGTTGACACTGTCCAAATTTGAAGCTTATAGGACCAAATCCCAAGGAGGAGTTCGTTAAAGTTCGAGGCATGGAAATGGCAAAATTAGAGCCAAAATGTCACCTTCTCTTCCAAATGGCGGACTTCCTGTTGGGTTTGCGTCAATGGGCCCCCAGACTTTTTTGTTCGTCTTGGCATGATACACATGTGTGCCAAATTTCATACATGTAGCTCAAACGATGTGGTCGTAGGGCTGCATTTAACAAGGCATAGGTGGCGCTGTAGAGCCATTTCCCAGTGCTCATATGTAAAACCATTAAAACACAAAATTTTTCACCAAACCTGGCATGTGTGCAAAATTTCATGAGTTTTTGAGCATGTTTAGGCCCTCAAAAAGGCCCTTGTTTCGCCTGAATAATAATAATAATAATAAGAAACGGAGCAGATACAATAGGGCCTTCGCACTCTCGGTGCTCGGGCCCTAATAAGAAACGGAGCAGATACAATAGGGCCTTCGCACTCTCAGTGCTCGGGCCCTAATAATAATAATAATAATAAGAAACGGAGCAGATACAATAGGGCCTTCGCACTCTCGGTGCTCGGGCCCTAATAATAATAATAATAATAATAATAATAATAATAATAATAATAATAATAATAAACAGAGCAATTACAATAGGGCCTTCGCACTATCAGTGCTCGGGCCCTAATAATAATTAAAGCTGCAAGCAGCGTTATGAGGGCCCGAGCACCCCCGGCGCGTCGAGCCACGCCCAACACCTAAAACCAGCACGTCCGATCGATGTCACATTGATGGAATTCATGCATTTAACCACCAGCTAACATTTCAACTCATTCATTCATGATTAGCTAGTCGTTCCACTAGGTGGCACTCTAACCATTATGTACAAATGGCATAACAAACATTTCTGAACTCGAGTCTCATTATGCCTGCGACCTTTGGGTGAGATTGGACATTGTGTTTTTGAGTAACAGCAGATTACTGCGTTTTGGCGAGTGATTGAGAGCCTACGTGCCGCCATAACCACCCCGTTTCCCTGAACGTAAAAAGCTTCGCAATTTAACAACACAAAGGTCTTTGGATTCCACACACTGAAGAATAGTGCAATCTGATGAAATCCCTTGGAGGAGTTCGTCAAAGAACGATGCCTGAAAAGAGGGGAAAATGTTGCCAAAATTGCACATTAATTTTAAAATGGCTGACTTCCTGTTGGATTTGGGATATTGCTCCAAGAGACTTTTTTGTACATCTTGATATCTCCTATAAGCTTACCAGGTTTCAGACTCATACATAAAACACAGAGCAGGGGCTGTGATTTTGAAATTTTGTAGGGGGCGCTGTGGAGCCATTTTGGGATATTCAATGAAAATGATCACATAACAACAAAGCCTTAACCACATTGGAGGTGTGCGCCAAATTTCAAGCCTCTATAAACTTGCCAAGACCCTCAAAAGCCACTTCATCTTTCATGGTGAACAGCGTTGCCACCAGGGTGCGCCGTTCAGTTTAAAGTAACAATTTTTGCACTGAAGCATCACGAGGGACTGATGGTGATATTCACCGCTTTTGAGGTGGCCACGATGAACCTGTGAAAATCAGTACAACAAAATTAAAGCCATGACATTTCCTGTTGCCACTAGGTGGCGCTGTCCGTATTTCTGACAATGGGCACATCAATCTGTTCAGGGCGAGTCTGACATCATGCCTGTAAAGTCTGGTACTGATCAGACTGGATTTCATTGAGTTATACTAATTTCTTTCTTCATGGCGTGACATCAAAGTTCGCCATGCTGCTGGGGTCACACCCTTTTGCAAAAAGTCACAGTTTTCACTGTAACCCAAGACCAACTCCTTAAGGCTTTCCTGGAGAAATTTGAGGCTGCAGATGTCACCCATCACAATACTGTACCCCAAAGTGTAAAACATAACATTTCCTGTTCCCACTAGGTGGCGCTGTCCCTGATGTAAAATATGGCAGTTGTAATATGTTCAGGGGTGGAGCCTTATCATATGTGTTCACTTTGGTCAAGGTCAGAAAATCTATGACAGAATGAGAGGCAATAAGATTTTCATGGCGAGTCATCGAAATTCGCCGTGGCGCCACGGCCTCATGGTATTGTGAAAACTCAAAAGCTCCGCAATTTAACATGGCATAAGGGTGTAGTTGGCACTGACCAAATATGAAGGTTATGAAATCAAACCCCAAGGAGGAGTTCGTTAAAGTTCGAGGCATGGAAACGGTAAAATCAGAGCCAAAATGTCACATTCAATCCAAAATGGCGGACTTCCTGTTGGGTTTAGGACATTGCCATAATAGACTTTTTTGTTCGACTCTGAACGTTATATAGGTGTACCGACTTTCAAACATGTAGGTGATACCCATACCGGGGGCTCGCATTTTTCATTTTTCTAGGTGGCGCTACTGAGCTAATTTTCCCTGGCCATGTCTGAGAACATTAAAATACGTAAATTTTCACCAGACCTGACGCGTGTGCAAAATTTCATGAGTTTTCGAGCATGTTTAGGTCCTCAAAAGGCCGATTCATTTGCCGAAATAATAATAATAATAATAATTAAAGCTGCAAGCAGCGTTATGAGGGCCCTCGCACCCCCGGCGCGTCGAGCCACGCCCAACACCTAAAACCAGCACGTCCGATCTGATGTCACATTGATGGAATTCATGCATTTAACCACCAGCTAACATTTCAACTCATTCATTCGTGATTAGTTAGTCATTCCACTAGGTGGCGCTCTAACCATTATGTACAAATGGCATAACAAACATTTCCGAGCTCGAGTCTCATCACGCCTATGAGCTTTGGGAGAGATTGGACATTGTGTTTTTGAGTGACAGCAGATTAGTGCTTTTTGGCGAGTGACTGAAACTCTACGTGCCGCCATGACCACCCCGTTTCCCTGAATGTAAAAAGCTTCGCAATTTAACATCACAAAGGTCTTTAGATTCCACACACAGGAGATTGCATCAATCTGATGAAATCCCTTGGAGGAGTACGTCAAAGCACGGTGCCTGAAAAGAGAGGAAAATGTTGCCAAAATTGCACATTAATTTTAAAATGGCTGACTTCCTGTTGGATTTGGGATATTGCTCCAAGAGACTTTTTTGTACATTTTGATATCTCCTATAAGCCTACCAGGTTTCAGATTCATACAAAAAACACAGAGCTGGGGCTGTGGTTTTGAAATTTTGTAGGGGGCGCTGTGCAGCCATTTCGCGCTATTCAATGAAAATGATCACATGACAACAAAGCCTTCATCCGTTTGGAGGTGTGTGCTAAATTTAAGGCCTCTATAAACTTTCCAAGCCCCTCAAAAGCCACTTCATCTTTCATGGTGGAGCGCGTTGCCACCAGGGTGCGCCGTTCAGTTTAAAGTCACAATTTTTGAACTGAAACATCACGAGGGACTGATGGTGATATTCACCGCTTTTGAGGTGGCCACGATGAACCTGTGAAAATCAGTACAACAAAGTGTAAGACATGACATTTCCTGTTGCCACTAGGTGGCGCTCTTCATATTCCTGACAATGGGCACATCAATCTGTTCAGGGCGGGTCTGACATCACGCCTGTAAAGTCTGGTACTGATCAGACTGGATTTCATTGAGTTATACTAATTTGTTTCTTCATGGCGAGACATCAAAGTTCGCCATGCTGCTGGGGTCACACCCTTTCGCGAAAAGTCACAGTTTTCACTGTACCCCAAGACCAACTCCTTAAGGCTTTCCTGGAGAAATATGAGGCTGCAGATGTCACCCATCACAATACTGTACCCCAAAGTGTAAAACATGACATTTCCTGTTCCCACTAGGTGGCGCTGGCCCTTATGTCAAATATGGCACTTGAAATATGTTCAGGGGTGGAGCCTTATCATATGTGTTCACTTTGGTCAAGGTCAGAAAATGTATGACAAAATGAGAGGCAATAAGATTTTCATGGCGAGTCATCGAAATTCGCCATGGCGCCACGGCCTCATAGTATTGTGAAAACTCAAAAGCTCCGCAATTTAACATGGCACAAGGGTGTAGTTGACACTGTCCAAATTTGAAGGTTATGAAATGAAACCCCAAGGAGGAGTTCGCAAAAGTTCGAGGCATGGAAATGGCAAAATTAGAGCCAAAATGTCACCTTCGCTTCCAAATGGCGGACTTCCTGTTGGGTTTGCGTCAATGGGCCCACAGACTTTTTTGTTCGTCTTGGCATGATACACATGTGTGCCAAATTTCATACATGTAGCTCAAACGATGTGGTCGTAGGGCTGCATTTAACAAGGCATAGGTGGCGCTGTAGAGCCATTTCCCAGTGCTCATATGTAAAACCATTAAAATACAAAATTTTTCACCAGACCTGGCATGTGTGCAAAATTTCATGAGTTTTTGAGCATGTTTAGGCCCTCAAAAAGGCCCTTGTTTGGGGTGAATAATAATAATAATAATTAAAGCTGCAAGCAGCGTTATGAGGGCCCTCGCACCCCCGGCGCGTCGAGCCACGCCCAACACCTAAAACCAGCACGTCCGATCGATGTCACATTGATGGAATTCATGCATTTAACCACCAGCTAACATTTCAACTCATTCATTCATGATTAGCTAGTCGTTCCACTAGGTGGCACTCTAACCATTATGTACAAATGGCATAACAAACATTTCCGAACTCGAGTCTCATTATGCCTGCGACCTTTGGGTGAGATTGGACATTGTGTTTTTGAGTGACAGCAGATTACTTCTTTTTGGCGAGTGATTGAGAGTCTACGTGCCGCCATAACCACCCCGTTTCCCTGAACGTAAAAAGCTTCGCAATTTAACAACACAAAGGTCTTTGGATTCCACACACTGAAGAATAGTGCAATCTGATGAAATCCCTTGGAGGAGTTCGTCAAAGAACGATGCCTGAAAAGAGGGGAAAATGTTGCCAAAATTGCACATTAATTTTAAAATGGCTGACTTCCTGTTGGATTTGGGATATTGCTCCAAGAGACTTTTTTGTACATCTTGATATCTCCTATAAGCTTACCAGGTTTCAGACTCATACATAAAACACAGAGCAGGGGCTGTGATTTTGAAATTTTGTAGGGGGCGCTGTGGAGCCATTTTGGGATATTCAATGAAAATGATCACATAACAACAAAGCCTTAACCACATTGGAGGTGTGCGCCAAATTTCAAGACTTTTTAAACTTTCCAAGCCCCTCAAAAGCCACTTCATCTTTCATGGTGAACTGCGTTGCCACCAGGGTGCGGCGTTCAGTTTAAAGTCACAATTTTTGCACTGAAGCATCACAAGGGACTGATGGTGATATTCACCGCTTTTGAGGTGGCCACGATGAACCTGTGAAAATCAGTACAACAAAATTAAAGCCATGACATTTCCTGTTCCCACTAGGTGGCGCTGTCCGTATTCCCGACAATGGGCACATCAATCTGTTCAGGGCGGGTCTGACTTCATGCCTGTAAAGTCTGGTACTGATCAGACTGGATTTCATGGAGTTATACTAATTTGTTTCTTCATGGCGTGACATCAAAGTTCGCCATGCTGCTGGGGTCACACCCTTTTGCGAAAAGTCACAGTTTTCACTGTAACCCAAGACCAACTCCTTAAGGCTTTTCTGGAGAAATTTGAGGCTGCAGATGTCACCCATCACTATACTGTACCCCAAAGTGTAAAACATGACATTTCCTGTTCCCACTAGGTGGCGCTGTCCTTCATGTCAAATATGGCAGTTGAAATATGTTTAGGGGTGGAGCCTTATCATATGTGTTCACTTTGGTCAAGGTCAGAAAATGTATGACAAAATGAGAGGCAATAAGATTTTCATGGCGAGTCATCGAAATTCGCCATGGCGCCACGGCCTCATAGTATTGTGAAAACTCAAAAGCTCCGCAATTTAACATGGCACAAGGGTGTAGTTGACACTGTCCAAATTTGAAGGTTATGAAATGAAACCCCAAGGAGGAGTTCGCAAAAGTTCGAGGCATGGAAATGGCAAAATTAGAGCCAAAATGTCACCTTCTCTTCCAAATGGCGGACTTCCTGTTGGGTTTGCGTCAATGGGCCCACAGACTTTTTTGTTCGTCTTGGCATGATACACATGTGTGCCAAATTTCATACATGTAGCTCAAACCATGTGGTCGTAGGGCTGCATTTAACAAGGCATAGGTGGCGCTGTAGAGCCATTTCCCAGTGCTCATATGTAAAACCATTAAAATACAAAATTTTTCACCAGACCTGGCATGTGTGCAAAATTTCATGAGTTTTTGAGCATGTTTAGGCCCTCAAAAAGGCCCTTGTTTGGGGTGAATAATAATAATAATAATAATAATAATAATAAGAAACGGAGCAGATACAATAGGGCCTTCGCACTCTCGGTGCTCGGGCCCTAATTAAAGCTGCAAGCAGCGTTATGAGGGCCCTCGCACCCCCGGCACGTCGAGCCACTGCCAACACCTCAAACCGGCACGTCCGATGTGATGTCACATTGATGGATTTCATGCTTTTAATCACCAGCTAACATTTCATCTTATTCAACCAGGATTATAGTCATGCCACTAGGTGGCGCTCTAACCATTATTGACAAATAGCATAACAAACATTTCCAAGCTCGAGTCTCATCACACCTGCGACCTTTGGGAGAGATTGGACATTGTGTTTTTTAGTGACAGCAGATTACTGCTTTTTGCGAGTGATTGAAACTCTACGTGCCGCCATGACCACCCCGTTTCCCTGAACGGAAAAAGCTTCGCAATTTAACATCACAAAGGTCTTTAGATTCTACACACTGAAGAATGCTTCAATATGATGAAATCCCTTGGAGGAGTTCGTCAAAGTATGAAGCCTGAAAAGAGGGGAAAATGTCATCAAAATTACACATTAATTTTAAAATGGCTGACTTCCTGTTGGATTTGGGATATTGCTCCAAGAGACTTTTTTGTACATCTTGATATCTTACACAAGCTTACCAAGTGTCAGACTCATAGATGAAACACAGAGCAGGGGCTGATGTTTTGAAATATTGTAGGGGGCGCTGTGGAGCCATTTTGCGCTATTCAAGGAAAATGGTTACATAACAACAATGCTTTCATCCATTTGGAGGTGTGTGCCAAATTTCAAGCCTCTATAAACTTTCCAAGCCCCTCAAAAGCCACTTCATCTTTCATGATGAACTGCGTTGCCACCAGGGTGCGCCGTTCAGTTTAAAGTCACAATTTTTGCACTGAAGCATCACGAGGGACTGATGGTGATATTCACCGCTTTTGAGGTGGCCACGATCAACCTGTGAAAATCAGTACAACAAAGTTAAAGCCATGACATTTCCTGTTGCCACTGGGTGGCGCTGTCCGTATTTCCGACAATGGGCATATCAATTTGTTCAGGGCGGGTCTGACATCATGCCTGTAAAGTCTGGTACTGATCAGACTGGATTTCATTGAGTTATACTAATTTGTTTCTTCATGGCGTGACATCAAAGTTCGCCATGCCGCTGGGGTCACACCCTTTCGTGAAAAGTCACAGTTTTCACTGTAACCCAAGACCAACTCCTTAAGGCTTTCCTGGAGAAATTTGAGGCTGCAGATGTCACCCATCACAATACTGTACCCCAAAGTGTAAAACATGACATTTCCTGTTCCCACTAGGTGGCGCTGTCCCTGGTGTCAAATATGGCAGTTGAAATATGTTCAGGGGTGGAGCCTTATCATATGTGTTCACTTTGGTCAAGGTCAGAAAATGTATGACAAAATGAGAGGCAATAAGATTTTCATGGCGAGTCATCGAAATTCGCCATGGCGCCACGGCCTCACCGTATTGTGAAAACTCAAAAGCTCCGCAATTTAACATGGCACAAGGGTGTAGTTGACACTGACCAAATATGAAGGTTATGAAATCAAACCCCAAGGAGGAGTTCGCAAAAGTTCGAGGCATGGAAATGGCAAAATTAGAGCCAAAATGTCACCTTCTCTTCCAAATGGCGGACTTCCTGTTGGGTTTGCGTCAATGGGCCCACTGACTTTTTTGTTCGTCTTGGCATGATACACATGTGTGCCAAATTTCATACATGTAGTTCAAACGATGTGGTCGTAGGGCTGCATTTAACAAGGCATAGGTGGCGCTGTAGAGCCATTTCCCAGTGCTCATATGTAAAACCATTAAAATACAAAATTTTTCACCAGACCTGGCATGTGTGCAAAATTTCATGAGTTTTTGAGCATGTTTAGGCCCTCAAAAAGGCCCTTGTTTCGCCTGAATAATAATAATAATAATAATAATAATAATAATAATAATAATAAGAAACGGAGCAGATACAATAGGGCCTTCACCTCGCACTCTCGGTGCTCGGGCCCTAATTAAAGCTGCAAGCAGCGTTATGAGGGCCCTCGCACCCCCGGCACGTCGAGCCACTGCCAACACCTCAAACCGGCACGTCCGATGTGATGTCACATTGATGGATTTCATGCTTTTAATCACCAGCTAACATTTCATCTTATTCAACCAGGATTATAGTCATGCCACTAGGTGGCGCTCTAACCATTATTGACAAATAGCATAACAAACATTTCCAAGCTCGAGTCTCATCACACCTGCGACCTTTGGGAGAGATTGGACATTGTGTTTTTTAGTGACAGCAGATTACTGCTTTTTGCGAGTGATTGAAACTCTACGTGCCGCCATGACCACCCCGTTTCCCTGAACGGAAAAAGCTTCGCAATTTAACATCACAAAGGTCTTTAGATTCTACACACTGAAGAATGCTTCAATATGATGAAATCCCTTGGAGGAGTTCGTCAAAATATGAGGCCTGAAAAGGGGGGGAAATGTCATCAAAATTACACATTAATTTTAAAATGGCTGACTTCCTGTTGGATTTGGGATATTGCTCCAAGAGACTTTTTTGTACATCTTGATATCTTACACAAGCTTACCAAGTGTCAGACTCATAGATTAAACACAGAGCAGGGGCTGATGTTTTGAAATATTGTAGGGGGCGCTGCAGAGCCATTTTGCGCTATTCAAGGAAAATGCTTACATAACAACAATGCCTTCATCCATTTGGAGGTGTGTGCCAAATTTCAAGCCTCTATAAACTTTCCAAGCCCCTCAAAAGCCACTTCATCTTTCATGATGAACCGCGTTGCCACCAGGGTGCGCCGTTCAGTTTAAAGTCACAATTTTTGCACTGAAGCATCACGAGGGACTGATGGTGATATTCACCGCTTTTGAGGTGGCCACGATGAACCTGTGAAAATCAGTACAACAAAGTTAAAGCCATGACATTTCCTTTTGCCACTAGGTGGCGCTGTCCGTATTCCCGACAATGGGCACATCAATCTGTTCAGGGCGGGTCTGACATCATGCCTGTAAAGTCTGGTACTGATCAGACTGGATTTCATTGAGTTATACTAATTTGTTTCTTCATGGCGTGACATCAAAGTTCGCCATGCTGCTGGGGTCACACCCTTTCGCGAAAACTCACAGTTTTCACTGTAACCCAAGACCAACTCCTTAAGGCTTTCCTGGAGAAATTTGAGGCTGCAGATGTCACCCATCACTATACTGTACCCCAAAGTGTAAAACATGACATTTCCTGTTCCCACTAGGTGGCGCTGTCCTTGATGTCAAATATGGCAGTTGAAATATGTTCAGGGGTGGAGCCTTATCATATGTGTTCACTTTGGTCAAGGTCAGAAAATGTATGACAAAATGAGAGGCAATAAGATTTTCATGGCGAGTCATCGAAATTCGCCATGGCGCCACGGCCTCATAGTATTGTGAAAACTCAAAAGCTCCGCAATTTAACATGGCACAAGGGTGTAGTTGACACTGACCAAATATGAATGTTATGAAATGAAACCCCAAGGAGGAGTTCGCAAAAGTTCGAGGCATGGAAATGGCAAAATTAGAGCCAAAATGTCACCTTCTCTTCCAAATGGCGGACTTCCTGTTGGGTTTGCGTCAATGGGCCCACAGACTTTTTTGTTCGTCTTGGCATGATACACATGTGTGCCAAATTTCATACATGTAGCTCAAACGATGTGGTCGTAGGGCTGCATTTAACAAGGCATAGGTGGCGCTCTAGAGCCATTTCCCAGTGCTCATATGTAAAACCATTAAAATACAAAATTTTTCACCAGACCTGGCATGTGTGCAAAATTTCATGAGTTTTTGAGCATGTTTAGGCCCTCAAAAAGGCCCTTGTTTGGGGTGAATAATAATAATAATAATAATTAAAGCTGCAAGCAGCGTTATGAGGGCCCTCGCACCCCGGCGTGTCGAGCCACACCCAACACCTAAAACCAGCACGTCCGATCTGATGTCACATTGATGGAATTCATGCATTTAACCAACAGCTAACCTTTCATCTCATTCAATCATGATTATAGTCGTCCCACTAGGTGGCGCTCTAACCATTAATGACAAATGGCATAACAAACATTTCCGAGCTTGAGTCTCATCATGTCTGCGACCTTTGGGAGAGATTGGACATTGTGTTTTTGAGTGACAGCAGATTACTGCTTTTTGGCGAGTGATTCAAACTCCACGTGGCGCCATGACCATCCCGTTTCCCTGAACGTAAAAAGCTTCGCAATTTAACATCACAAAGGTCTTTAGATTCCACAAACTTCAGATCGGTCCAATCTGATGAAATCCCTTGGAGGAGTTCGTCAAAGTATGAAGCCTGAAAAGAGGGGAAAATGTCGCCAAAATTACACATTAATTTTAAAATGGCTGACTTCCTGTTGGATTTGGGATATTGCTCCAAGAGACTTTTTTGTACATCTTGATATCTCCTATAAGCTTACCAGGTTTCAGACTCATAGATAAAACACAGAGCTGGGGCTGATGTTTTGAAATTTTGTAGGGGGCGCTGTGGAGTTATTTTGCGCTATTCAATGAAAATGATCACATAACAACAAAGCCTTAAGCACATTGGAGGTGTGCGCCAAATTTCAAGACTTTTTAAACTTTCCAAGCCCCTCAAAAGCCACTTCATTTTTCATGGTGAACAGCGTTGCCACCAGGGTGCGCCGTTCAGTTTAAAGTCACAATTTTCGCACTGCAGCATCATGAAGGACTGATGGTGATATTCACCGCTTTTGAGGTGGCCACGATGAACCTGTGAAAATCAGTACAACAAAGTGTAAGACATGAGATTTCCTGTTCCCACTAGGTGGCGCTCTTCATATTCCTGACAATGGGCACATCAATCTGTTCAGGGCGGGTCTGACATCATGCCTGTAAAGTCTGGTACTAATCAGACTGGATTTCATGGAGTTATACTAATTTGTTTCTTCATGGCGAGATATCAAAGTTCGCCATGCTGCTGGGGTCACACCCTTTCCTGAAAAGTCACAGTTTTCACTGTACCCCAAGACCAACTCCTTACGCCTTTCCTGGAGAAATTTGAGGCTGCAGATGTCACCCATCACTATACTGTACCCCAAAGTGTAAAACATGACATTTCCTGTTCCCACTAGGTGGCGCTGTCCTTGATGTGAAATATGGCAGTTGAAATATGTTCAGGGGTGGAGCCTTATCATATGTGTGCTCTTTGGTCCAGATCGGAACATGTATGACAAAATGAGAGGCAATAAGATTTTCATGGCGAGTCATCGAAATTCGCCATGGCGCCACGGCCTCATGGTATTGTGAAAACTCAAAAGCTCCGCAATTTAACATGGCATAAGGGTGTAGTTGGCACTGACCAAATATGAAGGTTATGAAATCAAACCCCAAGGAGGAGTTCGTCAAAGTTCGAGGCATGGAAATGGTAAAATCAGAGCTAAAATGTCACCTTCAATCCAAAATGGCGGACTTCCTGTTGGGTTTAGGACATTGCCATAATAGACTTTTTTGTTCGACTCTGAACATTATATAGGTGTACCGACTTTCAAACATGTAGGTCATACCCATACCGGGGGCTCGCGTTTTTCATTTTTCTAGGTGGCGCTACTGAGCTAATTTTCCCTGGCCATGTCTGAGAACATTAAAATACGTAAATTTTCACCAGACCTGACGCGTGTGCAAAATTTCATGAGTTTTCGAGCATGTTTAGGCCCTCAAACGGCCAATTCATTTGCCGAAATAATAATAATAATAATAATTAAAGCTGCAAGCAGCGTTATGAGGGCCCTCGCACCCCCGGCACGTCGAGCCACTGCCAACACCTCAAACCGGCACGTCCGATGTGATGTCACATTGATGGATATCATGCTTTTAATCACCAGTTAACATTTCATCTTATTCAACCAGGATTATAGTCATGCCACTAGGTGGCGCTCTAACCATTATTGACAAATAGCATAACAAACATTTCCAAGCTCGAGTCTCATCACACCTGCGACCTTTGGGTGAGATTGGACATTGTGTTTTTAGTGACAGCAGATTACTGCTTTTTGCGAGTGATTGAAACTCTACGTGCCGCCATGACCACCCCGTTTCCCTGAACGGAAAAAGCTTCGCAATTTAACATCACAAAGGTCTTTAGATTCTACACACTGAAGAATGCTTCAATATGATGAAATCCCTTGGAGGAGTTCGTCAAAGTATGAGGCCTGAAAAGGGGGGAAAATGTCATCAAAATTACACATTAATTTTAAAATGGCTGACTTCCTGTTGGATTTGGGATATTGCTCCAAGAGACTTTTTTGTACATCTTGATATCTTACACAAGCTTACCAAGTGTCAGACTCATAGATGAAACACAGAGCAGGGGCTGTGGTTTTGAAATATTGTAGGGGGCGCTGTTGAGCAATTTTGGGATATTCAATGAAAATGATCACATGACAACAAAGCCTTCATCACATTGGAGGTGTGTGCCAAATTTCAAGCCTCTATAAACTTGCCAAGACCCTCAAAAGCCACTTCATCTTTCATGGTGAACAGCGTTGCCACCAGGGTGCGCCGTTCAGTTTAAAGTCACAATTTTTGCACTGAAGCATCACGAGGGAATGATGGTGATATTCACCGCTTTTCAGGTGGCCACGATGAACCTGTGAAAATCAGTACAAGAAAATGAAAGCCATGACATTTCCTGTTCCCACTAGGTGGCGCTGTCCGTATTTCCGACAATGGGCACATCAATCTGTTCAGGGCGGGTCTGACATCATGCCTGTAAAGTCTGGTACTGATCAGACTGGATTTCATTGAGTTATACTAATTTGTTTCTTCATGGCGTGACATCAAAGTTCGCCATGCTGCTGGGGTCACACCCTTTTGCGAAAAGTCACAGTTTTCACTGTAACCCAAGACCAACTCCTTAAGGCTTTCCTGGAGAAATTTGAGGCTGCAGATGTCACCCATCACTATACTGTACCCCAAAGTGTAAAACATGACATTTCCTGTTCCCACTAGGTGGCGCTGTCCTTGATGTCAAATATGGCAGTTGAAATATGTTCAGGGGTGGAGCCTTATCATATGTGTTCACTTTGGTCAAGGTCAGAAAATGTATGACAAAATGAGAGGCAATAAGATTTTCATGGCGAGTCATCGAAATTCGCCATGGCGCCACGGCCTCATAGTATTGTGAAAACTCAAAAGCTCCGCAATTTAACATGGCACAAGGGTGTAGTTGACACTGTCCAAATTTGAAGGTTATGAAATGAAACCCCAAGGAGGAGTTCGTTAAAGTTCGAGGCATGGAAATGGCAAAATTAGAGCCAAAATGTCACCTTCTCTTCCAAATGGCGGACTTCCTGTTGGGTTTGCGTCAATGGGCCCACAGACTTTTTTGTTCGTCTTGGCATGATACACATGTGTGCCAAATTTCATACATGTAGCTCAAACGATGTGGTCGTAGGGCTGCATTTAACAAGGCATAGGTGGCGCTGTAGAGCCATTTCCCAGTGCTCATATGTAAAACCATTAAAATACAAAATTTTTCACCAGACCTGGCATGTGTGCAAAATTTCATGAGTTTTTGAGCATGTTTAGGCCCTCAAAAAGGCCCTTGTTTGGGGTGAATAATAATAATAATAATAATAATAATAATAATAATAATAATAATAATAATAATAATAAGAAACGGAGCAGATACAATAGGGCCTTCGCACTCTCGGTGCTCGGGCCCTAATTAAAGCTGCAAGCAGCGTTATGAGGGCCCTCGCACCCCCGGCGCGTCGAGCCACGCCCAACACCTAAAACCAGCACGTCCGATCTGATGTCACATTGATGGAATTCATGCATTTAACCACCAGCTAACATTTCAACTCATTCATTCATGATTAGTTAGTCGTTCCACTAGGTGGCGCTCTAACCATTATGTACAAATGGCATAACAAACACTTCCAAGCTCGAGTCTCATCACACCTGAGACGTTTGGGAGAGATTGGACATTGTGTTTTTGAGTGACAGCAGATTACTGCTTTTTGGCGAGTGATTCAAACTCTAAGTGCCGCCATAACCACCCCGTTTCCCTGGACGTAAAAAGCTTCGCAATTTAACAACACAAAGGTCTTTGGATTCCACACACTGAAGAATGCTTCAATATGATGAAATCCCTTCGAGGAGTTCGTCAAAGTATGAGGCCTGAAAAGAGGGGAAAATGTCATCAAAATTGCACATTAATTTTAAAATGGCTGACTTCCTGTTGGATTTGGGATATTGCTCCAAGAGACTTTTTTGTACATCTTGATATCTTACACAAGCTTACCAAGTGTCAGACTCATAGATGAAACACAGAGCAGGGGCTGATGTTTTGAAATATTGTAGGGGGCGCTGTGGAGCCATTTTGCGCTATTCAAGGAAAATGGTTACATAACAACAATGCCTTCATCCATTTGGAGGTGTGTGCCAAATTTCAAGCCTCTATAAACTTTCCAAGCCCCTCAAAAGCCACTTCATCTTTCATGATGAACCGCGTTGCCACCAGGGTGCGCCGTTCAGTTTAAAGTCACAATTTTTGCACTGAAGCATCACGAGGGACTGATGTTGATATTCACCGCTTTTGAGGTGGCCACGATCAACCTGTGAAAATCAGTACAACAAAATTAAAGCCATGACATTTCCTGTTGCCACTAGGTGGCGCTGTCCGTATTTCCAACAATGGGCACATCAATCTGTTCAGGGCGGGTCTGACATCATGCCTGTAAAGTCTGGTACTGATCAGACTGGATTTCATTGAGTTATACTAATTTGTTTCTTCATGGCGTGACATCAAAGTTCGCCATGCTGCTGGGGTCACACCCTTTCGCGAAAACTCACAGTTTTCACTGTAACCCAAGACCAACTCCTTAAGGCTTTCCTGGAGAAATTTGAGGCTGCAGATGTCACCCATCACTATACTGTACCCCAAAGTGTAAAACATGACATTTCCTGTTCCCACTAGGTGGCGCTGTACCTGGTGTCAAATATGGCAGTTGAAATATGTTCAGGGGTGGAGCCTTATCATATGTGTTCACTTTGGTCAAGGTCAGAAAATGTATGACAAAATGAGAGGCAATAAGATTTTCATGGCGAGTCATCGAAATTCGCCATGGCGCCACGGCCTCATAGTATTGTGAAAACTCAAAAGCTCCGCAATTTAACATGGCACAAGGGTGTAGTTGACACTGAACAAATATGAAGGTTATGAAATCAAACCCCAAGGAGGAGTTCGCAAAAGTTCGAGGCATGGAAATGGCAAAATTAGAGCCAAAATGTCACCTTCTCTTCCAAATGGCGGACTTCCTGTTGGGTTTGCGTCAATGGGCCCACAGACTTTTTTGTTCGTCTTGGCATGATACATATGTGTGCCAAATTTCATACATGTAGCTCAAACGATGTGGTCGTAGGGCTGCATTTAACAAGGCATAGGTGGCGCTCTAGAGCCATTTCCCAGTGCTCATATGTAAAACCATTAAAATACAAAATTTTTCACCAGACCTGGCATGTGTGCAAAATTTCATGAGTTTTTGAGCATGTTTAGGCCCTCAAAAAGGCCCTTGTTTCGCCTGAATAATAATAATAATAATAATAATAATAATAATAATAATAATAATAAGAAACGGAGCAGATACAATAGGGCCTTCGCACTCTCGGTGCTCGGGCCCTAATAATAATAATAATAAACAGAGCAATTACAATAGGGCCTTCGCACTGTCAGTGCTCGGGCCCTAATAATAATAATAATAATAATAAGAAACGGAGCAGATACAATAGGGCCTTCGCACTCTCAGTGCTCGGGCCCTAATAATAATAATTAAAGCTGCAAGCAGCGTTATGAGGGCCCTCGCACCCCCGGCACGTCGAGCCACTGCCAACACCTCAAACCGGCACGTCCGATGTGATGTCACATTGATGGATTTCATGCTTTTAATCACCAGCTAACATTTCATCTTATTCAACCAGGATTATAGTCATGCCACTAGGTGGCGCTCTAACCATTATTGACAAATAGCATAACAAACATTTCCAAGCTCGAGTCTCATCACACCTGCGACCTTTGGGAGAGATTGGACATTGTGTTTTTTAGTGACAGCAGATTACTGCTTTTTGCGAGTGATTGGAACTCTACGTGCCGCCATGACCACCCCGTTTCCCTGAACGGAAAAAGCTTCGCAATTTAACATCACAAAGGTCTTTAGATTCTACACACTGAAGAATGCTTCAATATGATGAAATCCCTTGGAGGAGTTCGTCAAAGTATGAGGCCTGAAAAGGGGGGAAAATGTCATCAAAATTACACATTAATTTTAAAATGGCTGACTTCCTGTTGGATTTGGGATATTGCTCCAAGAGACTTTTTTGTACATCTTGATATCTTACACAAGCTTACCAAGTGTCAGACTCATAGATGAAACACAGAGCAGGGGCTGATGTTTTGAAATATTGTAGGGGGCGCTGTGGAGCCATTTTGCGCTATTCAAGGAAAATGGTTACATAACAACAATGCCTTCATCCATTTGGAGGTGTGTGCCAAATTTAAAGCCTCTATAAACTTTCCAAGCCCCTCAAAAGCCACTTCATCTTTCATGATGAACCGCGTTGCCACCAGGGTGCGCCGTTCAGTTTAAAGTCACAATTTTTGCACTGAAGCATCACGAGGGACTGATGGTGATATTCACCGCTTTTGAGGTGGCCACGATCAACCTGTGAAAATCAGTACAACAAAGTTAAAGCCATGACATTTCCTGTTGCCACTAGGTGGCGCTGTCCGTATTTCCGACAATGGGCACATCAATCTGTTCAGGGCGGGTGTGACATCATGCCTGTAAAGTCTGGTACTGATCAGACTGGATTTCATTGAGTTATACTAATTTGTTTCTTCATGGCGTGACATCAAAGTTCGCCATGCTGCTGGGGTCACACCCTTTTGCGAAAAGTCACAGTTTTCGCTGTAACCCAAGACCAACTCCTTAAGGCTTTCCTGGAGAAATTTGAGGCTGCAGATGTCACCCATCACAATACTGTACCCCAAAGTGTAAAACATGACATTTCCTGTTCCCACTAGGTGGCGCTGTCCCTGGTGTCAAATATGGCAGTTGAAATATGTTCAGGCGTGGAGCCTTATCATATGTGTGCTCTTTGGTCCAGATCGGAACATGTATGACAGAATGAGAGGCAATAAGATTTTCATGGCGAGTCATCGAAATTCGCCATGGCGCCACGGCCTCATAGTATTGTGAAAACTCAAAAGCTCCGCAATTTAACATGGCACAAGGGTGTAGTTGACACTGTCCAAATTTGAAGGTTATGAAATGAAACCCCAAGGAGGAGTTCGCAAAAGTTCGAGGCATGGAAATGGCAAAATTAGAGCCAAAATGTCACCTTCTCTTCCAAATGGCGGACTTCCTGTTGGGTTTGCGTCAATGGGCCCACAGACTTTTTTGTTCGTCTTGGCATGATACACATGTGTGCCAAATTTCATACATGTAGCTCAAACGATGTGGTCGTAGGGCTGCATTTAACAAGGCATAGGTGGCGCTGTAGAGCCATTTCCCAGTGCTCATATGTAAAACCATTAAAATACAAAATTTTTCACCAGACCTGGCATGTGTGCAAAATTTCATGAGTTTTTGAGCATGTTTAGGCCCTCAAAAAGGCCCTTGTTTGGGGTGAATAATAATAATAATAATAATAATAATAATAATAATAAGAAACGGAGCAGATACAATAGGGCCTTCGCACTCTCGGTGCTCGGGCCCTAATTAAAGCTGCAAGCAGCGTTATGAGGGCCCTCGCACCCCGGCGCGTCGAGCCACGCCCAACACCTAAAACCAGCACGTCCGATCTGATGTCACATTGATGGAATTCATGCATTCAACCACCAGCTAACATTTCAACTCATTCATTCATGATTAGTTAGTCATTCCACTAGGTGGCGCTCTAACCATTATGTACAAATGGCATAACAAACACTTCCGAGCTGGAGTCTCATCACGCCTATGAGCTTTGGAAGAGATTGGACATTGTTTTTTTTAGTGACAGCAGATTACTGCTTTTTGCGAGTGATTGAAACTCTACGTGCCGCCATGACCACCCCGTTTCCCTGAACGGAAAAAGCTTCGCAATTTAACATCACAAAGGTCTTTAGATTCTACACACTGAAGAATGCTTCAATATGATGAAATCCCTTGGAGGAGTTCATCAAAGTATGAGACCTGAAAAGGGGGGAAAATGTCGTCAAAATTACACATTAATTTTAAAATGGCTGACTTCCTGTTGGATTTGGGATATTGCTCCAAGAGACTTTTTTGTACATCTTGATATCTTACATACGCTTACCAGGTTTCAGACTCATAGATGAAACACAGAGCAGGGGCTGATGTTTTGAAATATTGTAGGGGGCGCTGTGGAGCCAGTTTGCGCTATTGAAGGAAAATGGTTACATAACCACAATGCATTCATCCATTTGGAGGTGTGTGCCAAATTTCAAGCCTCTATAAACTTTCCAAGCCCCTCAAAAGCCACTTCAACTTTCATGATGAACCGCGTTGCCACCAGGGTGCGCCGTTCAGTTTAAAGTCACAATTTTTGCACTGAAGCATCATGAAGGACTGATGGTGATATTCACCGCTTTTGAGGTGGCCACAATGAACCTGTGAAAATCAGTACAACAAAGTGTAAGACATGACATTTCCTGTTGCCACTAGGTGGCGCTGTCCGTATTTCCGACAATGGGCACATCAATCTGTTCAGGGCGGGTCTGACATCATGCCTGTAAAGTCTGGTACTGAACAGACTGGATTTCATTGAGTTATACTAATTTGTTTCTTCATGGCGTGACATCAAAGTTCGCCATGCCGCTGGGGTCACACCCTTTTGCGAAAAGTCACAGTTTTCACTGTAACCCAAGACCAACTCCTTAAGGCTTTCCTGGAGAAATTTGAGGCTGCAGATGTCACCCATCACTATGCTGTACCCCAAAGTGTAAAACATGACATTTCCTGTTCCCACTAGGTGGCGCTGTCCTTGATGTCAAATATGGCAGTTGAAATATGTTCAGGGGTGGAGCCTTATCATATGTGTTCACTTTGGTCAAGGTCAGAAAATGTATGACAAAATGAGAGGCAATAAGATTTTCATGGCGAGTCATCGAAATTCGCCATGGCGCCACGGCCTCATAGTATTGTGAAAACTCAAAAGCTCCGCAATTTAACATGGCACAAGGGTGTAGTTGACACTGTCCAAATTTGAAGGTTATGAAATGAAACCCCAAGGAGGAGTTCGCAAAAGTTCGAGGCATGGAAATGGCAAAATTAGAGCCAAATTGTCACCTTCTCTTCCAAATGGCGGACTTCCTGTTGGGTTTGCGTCAATGGGCCCACAGACTTTTTTGTTCGTCTTGGCATGATACACATATGTGCCAAATTTCATACATGTAGCTCAAACGATGTGGTCGTAGGGCTGCATTTAACAAGGCATAGGTGGCGCTCTAGAGCCATTTCCCAGTGCTCATATGTAAAACCATTAAAATACAAAATTTTTCACCAGACCTGGCATGTGTGCAAAATTTCATGAGTTTTTGAGCATGTTTAGGCCCTCAAAAAGGCCCTTGTTTGGGGTGAATAATAATAATAATAATAATAATAATAATAATAATAATTAAAGCTGCAAGCAGCGTTATGAGGGCCCTCGCACCCCCGGCACGTCGAGCCACTGCCAACACCTCAAACCGGCACGTCCGATGTGATGTCACATTGATGGATTTCATGCTTTTAATCACCAGCTAACATTTCATCTTATTCAACCAGGATTATAGTCATGCCACTAGGTGGCGCTCTAACCATTATTGACAAATAGCATAACAAACATTTCCAAGCTCGAGTCTCATCACACCTGCGACCTTTGGGAGAGATTGGACATTGTGTTTTTTAGTGACAGCAGATTACTGCTTTTTGCGAGTGATTGAAACTCTACGTGCCGCCATGACCACCCCGTTTCCCTGAACGGAAAAAGCTTCGCAATTTAACATCACAAAGGTCTTTAGATTCTACACACTGAAGAATGCTTCAATATGATGAAATCCCTTGGAGGAGTTCGTCAAAGTATGAGGCCTGAAAAGGGGGGAAAATGTCATCAAAATTACACATTAATTTTAAAATGGCTGACTTCCTGTTGGATTTGGGATATTGCTCCAAGAGACTTTTTTGTACATCTTGATATCTTACACAAGCTTACCAAGTGTCAGACTCATAGATGAAACACAGAGCAGGGGCTGATGTTTTGAAATATTGTAGGGGGCGCTGTGGAGCCATTTCGCGCTATTCAATGAAAATGATCACATGCCAACAAAGCGTTCATCCATTTGGAGGTGTGTGCCAAATTTCAAGCCTCTATAAACTTTCCAAGCCCCTCAAAAGCCACTTCATCTTTCATGGTGAACCGCGTTACCACCAGGGTGCGCCGTTCAGTTTAAAGTCACAATTTTTGCACTGAAGCATCACGAGGGACTGATGTTGATATTCACCGCTTTTGAGGTGGCCACGATGAACCTGTGAAAATCAGTACAACAAAATTAAAGCCATGACATTTCCTGTTGCCACTAGGTGGCGCTGTCCGTATTTCCGACAATGGGCACATCAATCTGTTCAGGGCGGGTCTGACATCATGCCTGTAAAGTCTGGTACTGATCAGACTGGATTTCATTGAGTTATACTAATTTGTTTCTTCATGGCATGACATCAAAGTTCGCCATGCTGCTGGGGTCACACCCTTTTGCGAAAACTCACAGTTTTCACTGTAACCCAAGACCAACTCCTTAAGGCTTTCCTGGAGAAATTTGAGGCTGCAGATGTCACCCATCACAATACTGTACCCCAAAGTGTAAAACATGACATTTCCTGTTCCCACTAGGTGGCGCTGTCCCTGGTGTCAAATATGGCAGTTGAAATATGTTCAGGGGTGGAGCCTTATCATATGTGTTCACTTTGGTCAAGGTCAGAAAATGTATGACAAAATGAGAGGCAATAAGATTTTCATGGCGAGTCATCGAAATTCGCCATGGCGCCACGGCCTCATAGTATTGTGAAAACTCAAAAGCTCCGCAATTTAACATGGCACAAGGGTGTAGTTGACACTGACCAAATATGAAGGTTATGAAATCAAACCCCAAGGAGGAGTTCGCAAAAGTTCGAGGCATGGAAATGGCAAAATTAGAGCCAAAATGTCACCTTCTCTTCCAAATGGCGGACTTCCTGTTGGGTTTGCGTCAATGGGCCCACAGACTTTTTTGTTCGTCTTGGCATGATACATATGTGTGCCAAATTTCATACATGTAGCTCAAACGATGTGGTCGTAGGGCTGCATTTAACAAGGCATAGGTGGCGCTCTAGAGCCATTTCCCAGTGCTCATATGTAAAACCATTAAAATACAAAATTTTTCACCAGACCTGGCATGTGTGCAAAATTTCATGAGTTTTTGAGCATGTTTAGGCCCTCAAAAAGGCCCTTGTTTCGCCTGAATAATAATAATAATAATAATAATTAAAGCTGCAAGCAGCGTTATGAGGGCCCTCGCACCCCCGGCGTGTCGAGCCATGCCCAACACCTGAAACCAGCACGTCCGATCTGATGTCACATTGATGGAATTCATGCATTTAACCACCAGCTAACATTTCAACTCATTCATTCATGATTAGTTAGTCGTTCCACTAGGTGGCGCTCTAACCATTATGTACAAATGGCATAACAAACATTTCCGAGCTCGAGTCTCATCACGCCTATGAGCTTTGGGAGAGATTGGACATTGTGTTTTTGAGTGACAGCAGATTACTGCTTTTTGGCGAGTGATTCAAACTCTAAGTGCCACCATAACCACCCCGTTTCACTGAACGTAAAAAGCTTCGCAATTTAACATCACAAAGGTCTTTAGATTCCACACACTGGAGATTGGTTCAATATGATGAAATCCCTTGGAGGAGTTCGTCAAAGAACGGTGCCTGGAAAGAGGGGAAAATGTTGCCAAAATTACACATTAATTTTAAAATGGCTGACTTCCTGTTGGATTTGGGATATTGCACCAAGAGACTTTTTTGTACATCTTGATATCTCCTATAAGCTTACCAGGTTTCAGAATCATACATAGAACACAGAGCAGGGGCTGTGGTTTTGAAATTTTGTAGGGGGCGCTGTGGAGCAATTTCGCGCTATTTAATGAAAATGATCACATGCCAACAAAGCCTTCATCAATTTGGAGATGTGTGCCAAATTTCAAGCCTCTATAAACTTGCCAAGACCCTCAAAAGCCACTTCATCTTTCATGTTGAACAGCATTGCCACCAGGGTGCGCCGTTCAGTTTAAACTCACAATTTTTGCACTGAAGCATCACGAGGGACTGATGGTGATATTCACCGCTTTTGAGGTGGCGAAGATGAACCTGTGAAAATCAGTACAACAAAATTAAAGCCATGACATTTCCTGTTGCCACTAGGTGGCGCTGTCCGTATTTCTGACAATGGGCACATCAATCTGTTCAGGGCGGGTCTGACATCATGCCTGTAAAGTCTGGTACTGATCAGACTGGATTTCATTGAGTTATACTAATTTGTTTCTTCATGGCGTGACATCAAAGTTCGCCATGCTGCTGGGGTCACACCCTTTCGCGAAAACTCACAGTTTTCACTGTAACCCAAGACCAACTCCTTAAGGCTTTCCTGGAGAAATTTGAGGCTGCAGATGTCACCCATCACTATACTGTACCCCAAAGTGTAAAACATGACATTTCCTGTTCCCACTAGGTGGCGCTGTCCTTGATGTCAAATATGGCAGTTGAAATATGTTCAGGGGTGGAGCCTTATCATATGTGTGCTCTTTGGTCCAGATCGGAACATGTATGACAGAATGAGAGGCAATAAGATTTTCATGGCGAGTCATCAAAATTCGCCATGGCGCCACGGCCTCATAGTATTGTGAAAACTCAAAAGCTCCGCAATTTAACATGGCACAAGGGTGTAGTTGACACTGTCCAAATTTGAAGGTTATGAAATGAAACCCCAAGGAGGAGTTCGCAAAAGTTCGAGGCATGGAAATGGCAAAATTAGAGCCAAAATGTCACCTTCTCTTCCAAATGGCGGACTTCCTGTTGGGTTTGCGTCAATGGGCCCACAGACTTTTTTGTTCGTCTTGGCATGATACACATGTGTGCCAAATTTCATACATGTAGCTGAAACGATGTGGTCGTAGGGCTGCATTTAACAAGGCATAGGTGGCGCTGTAGAGCCATTTCCCAGTGCTCATATGTAAAATCATTAAAATACAAAATTTTTCACCAGACCTGGCATGTGTGCAAAATTTCATGAGTTTTTGAGCATGTTTAGGCCCTCAAAAAGGCCCTTGTTTGGGGTGAATAATAATAATAATAATAATAATTAAAGCTGCAAGCAGCGTTATGAGGGCCCTCGCACCCCCGGCACGTCGAGCCACTGCCAACACCTCAAACCGGCACGTCCGATGTGATGTCACATTGATGGATTTCATGCTTTTAATCACCAGCTAACATTTCATCTTATTCAACCAGGATTATAGTCATGCCACTAGGTGGCGCTCTAACCATTATTGACAAATAGCATAACAAACATTTCCAAGCTCGAGTCTCATCACACCTGCGACCTTTGGGAGAGATTGGACATTGTGTTTTTTAGTGACAGCAGATTACTGCTTTTTGCGAGTGATTGAAACTCTACGTGCCGCCATGACCACCCCGTTTCCCTGAACGGAAAAAGCTTCGCAATTTAACATCACAAAGGTCTTTAGATTCTACACACTGAAGAATGCTTCAATATGATGAAATCCCTTGGAGGAGTTCGTCAAAGTATGAGGCCTGAAAAGGGGGGAAAATGTCATCAAAATTACACATTAATTTTAAAATGGCTGACTTCCTGTTGGATTTGGGATATTGCTCCAAGAGACTTTTTTGTACATCTTGATATCTTACACAAGCTTACCAAGTGTCAGACTCATAGATGAAACACAGAGCAGGGGCTGATGTTTTGAAATATTGTAGGGGGCGCTGTGGAGCCATTTCGCGCTATTCAATGAAAATGATCACATGCCAACAAAGCGTTCATCCATTTGGAGGTGTGTGCCAAATTTCAAGCCTCTATAAACTTTCCAAGCCCCTCAAAAGCCACTTCATCTTTCATGGTGAACCGCGTTACCACCAGGGTGCGCCGTTCAGTTTAAAGTCACAATTTTTGCACTGAAGCATCACGAGGGACTGATGTTGATATTCACCGCTTTTGAGGTGGCCACGATGAACCTGTGAAAATCAGTACAACAAAATTAAAGCCATGACATTTCCTGTTGCCACTAGGTGGCGCTGTCCGTATTTCCGACAATGGGCACATCAATCTGTTCAGGGCGGGTCTGACATCATGCCTGTAAAGTCTGGTACTGATCAGACTGGATTTCATTGAGTTATACTAATTTGATTCTTCATGGCATGACATCAAAGTTCGCCATGCTGCTGGGGTCACACCCTTTTGCGAAAACTCACAGTTTTCACTGTAACCCAAGACCAACTCCTTAAGGCTTTCCTGGAGAAATTTGAGGCTGCAGATGTCACCCATCACAATACTGTACCCCAAAGTGTAAAACATGACATTTCCTGTTCCCACTAGGTGGCGCTGTCCCTGGTGTCAAATATGGCAGTTGAAATATGTTCAGGGGTGGAGCCTTATCATATGTGTTCACTTTGGTCAAGGTCAGAAAATGTATGACAAAATGAGAGGCAATAAGATTTTCATGGCGAGTCATCGAAATTCGCCATGGCGCCACGGCCTCATAGTATTGTGAAAACTCAAAAGCTCCGCAATTTAACATGGCACAAGGGTGTAGTTGACACTGACCAAATATGAAGGTTATGAAATCAAACCCCAAGGAGGAGTTCGCAAAAGTTCGAGGCATGGAAATGGCAAAATTAGAGCCAAAATGTCACCTTCTCTTCCAAATGGCGGACTTCCTGTTGGGTTTGCGTCAATGGGCCCACAGACTTTTTTGTTCGTCTTGGCATGATACATATGTGTGCCAAATTTCATACATGTAGCTCAAACGATGTGGTCGTAGGGCTGCATTTAACAAGGCATAGGTGGCGCTCTAGAGCCATTTCCCAGTGCTCATATGTAAAACCATTAAAATACAAAATTTTTCACCAGACCTGGCATGTGTGCAAAATTTCATGAGTTTTTGAGCATGTTTAGGCCCTCAAAAAGGCCCTTGTTTCGCCTGAATAATAATAATAATAATAATAATAATAATTAAAGCTGCAAGCAGCGTTATGAGGGCCCTCGCACCCCCGGCGTGTCGAGCCATGCCCAACACCTGAAACCAGCACGTCCGATCTGATGTCACATTGATGGAATTCATGCATTTAACCACCAGTTAACATTTCATTTGGTTCAACCATGAGTATAGTTGTCCCACTAGGTGGCACTCTAACCATTATAGACAAAGGGAATAACAAACATTTCCGAGCTCGAGTCTCATCATGCCTGCGACCTTTGGGAGAGATTGGACTTTGTGTCTTTGAGTGACAGCATATTACTGCTTTTTGGCGAGTGATTGAAACTCCACGTGCCGCCATGACCACCCCGTTTCCTTGAACGTAAAAAGCTTTGCAATTTAACATCACAAAGGTCTTTAGATTCCACACACTGGAGAATGGTTCAATATGATGAAATCCCTTGGAGGAGTTCGTCAAAGTATGAAGCCTGAAAAGAGGGGAAAATGTCGCCAAAATTACACATTAATTTTAAAATGGCTGACTTCCTGTTGTATTTGGGATATTGCTCCAAGAGACTTTTTTGTACATCTTGATATTTTCCATAAGCTTACCAGGTTTCAGACTCATAGATGAAACACAGAGCAGGGGCTGTTGTTTTGAAATTTTGTAGGGGGCGCTGTGGAGCAATTTCGAGCTATTCAATGAAAATGATCACATGACAACAAAGCCTACATCCATTTGGAGGTGTGTGCCAAATTTCAAGCCTCTATAAACTTGCCAAGACCCTCAAAAGCCACTTCATCTTTCATGTTGAACAGCGTTACCACCAGGGTGCGCCGTTAAGTTTAAAGTCACAATTTTTGCACTGAGGCATCACGAGGGACTGATGGTGATATTCACCGCTTTTGAGGTGGCCAAGATGAACCTGTGAAAATCAGTACAACAAAATTAAAGCCATGACATTTCCTGTTGCCACTAGGTGGCGCTGTCCGTATTTCCGACAATGGGCACATCAATCTGTTCAGGGCGGGTCTGACATCATGCCTGTAAAGTCTGGTACTGCTCAGACTGGATTTCATTGAGTTATACTAATTTGTTTCTTCATGGCGTGACATCAAAGTTCGCCATGCTGCTGGGGTCACACCCTTTGGCGAAAAGTCACAGTTTTCACTGTAACCCAAGACCAACTCCTTAAGGCTTTCCTGGAGAAATTTGAGGCTGCAGATGTCACCCTTCACTATACTGTACCCCAAAGTGTAAAACATGACATTTCCTGTTCCCACTAGGTGGCGCTGTCCTTGATGTCAAATATGGCAGTTGAAATATGTTCAAGGGTGGAGCCTTATCATATGTGTGCTCTTTGGTCCAGATCGGAACATGTATGACAGAATGAGAGGCAATAAGATTTTCATGGCGAGTCATCGAAATTCGCCATGGCGCCACGGCCTCATAGTATTGTGAAAACTCAAAAGCTCCGCAATTTAACATGGCACAAGGGTGTAGTTGACACTGTCCAAATTTGAAGCTTATACAACCAAATCCCAAGGAGGAGTTCGCAAAAGTTCGAGGCATGGAAATGGCAAAATTAGAGCCAAAATGTCACCTTCTCTTCCAAATGGCGGACTTCCTGTTGGGTTTGCATCAATGGGCCCACAGACTTTTTTGTTCGACTCGGCATGATACACATGTGTGCCAAATTTCATACATGTAGCTCAAACGATGTGGTCGTAGGGCTGCATTTAACAAGGCATAGGTGGCGCTCTAGAGCCATTTCCCAGTGCTCATATGTAAAACCATTAAAATACAAAATTTTTCACCAGACCTGGCATGTGTGCAAAATTTCATGAGTTTTTGAGCATGTTTAGGCCCTCAAAAAGGCCCTTGTTTCGCCTGAATAATAATAATAATAATTAAAGCTGCAAGCAGCGTTATGAGGGCCCTCGCACCCCCGGCACGTCGAGCCACTGCCAACACCTCAAACCGGCACGTCCGATGTGATGTCACATTGATGGATTTCATGCTTTTAATCACCAGCTAACATTTCATCTTATTCAACCAGGATTATAGTCATGCCACTAGGTGGCGCTCTAACCATTATTGACAAATAGCATAACAAACATTTCCAAGCTCGAGTCTCATCACACCTGCGACCTTTGGGAGAGATTGGACATTGTGTTTTTTAGTGACAGCAGATTACTGCTTTTTGCGAGTGATTGAAACTCTACGTGCCGCCATGACCACCCCGTTTCCCTGAACGGAAAAAGCTTCGCAATTTAACATCACAAAGGTCTTTAGATTCTACACACTGAAGAATGCTTCAATATGATGAAATCCCTTGGAGGAGTTCGTCAAAGTATGAGGCCTGAAAAGGGGGGAAAATGTCATCAAAATTACACATTAATTTTAAAATGGCTGACTTCCTGTTGGATTTGGGATATTGCTCCAAGAGACTTTTTTGTACATCTTGATATCTTACACAAGCTTACCAAGTGTCAGACTCATAGATGAAACACAGAGCAGGGGCTGATGTTTTGAAATATTGTAGGGGGCGCTGTGGAGCCATTTCGCGCTATTCAATGAAAATGATCACATGCCAACAAAGCGTTCATCCATTTGGAGGTGTGTGCCAAATTTCAAGCCTCTATAAACTTTCCAAGCCCCTCAAAAGCCACTTCATCTTTCATGGTGAACCGCGTTACCACCAGGGTGCGCCGTTCAGTTTAAAGTCACAATTTTTGCACTGAAGCATCACGAGGGACTGATGTTGATATTCACCGCTTTTGAGGTGGCCACGATGAACCTGTGAAAATCAGTACAACAAAATTAAAGCCATGACATTTCCTGTTGCCACTAGGTGGCGCTGTCCGTATTTCCGACAATGGGCACATCAATCTGTTCAGGGCGGGTCTGACATCATGCCTGTAAAGTCTGGTACTGATCAGACTGGATTTCATTGAGTTATACTAATTTGTTTCTTCATGGCGTGACATCAAAGTTCGCCATGCTGCTGGGGTCACACCCTTTCGTGAAAAGTCACAGTTTTCACTGTAACCCAAGACCAACTCCTTAAGGCTTTCCTGGAGAAATTTGAGGCTGCAGATGTCACCCATCACAATACTGTACCCCAAAGTGTAAAACATGACATTTCCTGTTCCCACTAGGTGGCGCTGTACCTGGTGTCAAATATGGCAGTTGAAATATGTTCAGGGGTGGAGCCTTATCATATGTGTTCACTTTGGTCAAGGTCAGAAAATGTATGACAAAATGAGAGGCAATAAGATTTTCATGGCGAGTCATCGAAATTCGCCATGGCGCCACGGCCTCATAGTATTGTGAAAACTCAAAAGCTCCGCAATTTAACATGGCACAAGGGTGTAGTTGACACTGACCAAATATGAAGGTTATGAAATCAAACCCCAAGGAGGAGTTCGCAAAAGTTCGAGGCATGGAAATGGCAAAATTTGAGCCAAAATGTCACCTTCTCTTCCAAATGGCGGACTTCCTGTTGGGTTTGCGTCAATGGGCCCACAGACTTTTTTGTTCGTCTTGGCATGATACATATGTGTGCCAAATTTCATACATGTAGCTCAAACGATGTGGTCGTAGGGCTGCATTTAACAAGGCATAGGTGGCGCTCTAGAGCCATTTCCCAGTGCTCATATGTAAAACCATTAAAATACAAAATTTTTCACCAGACCTGGCATGTGTGCAAAATTTCATGAGTTTTTGAGCATGTTTAGGCCCTCAAAAAGGCCCTTGTTTCGCCTGAATAATAATAATAATAATAATAATAATAATAATAATAATAATAAGAAACGGAGCAGATACAATAGGGCCTTCGCACTCTCAGTGCTCGGGCCCTAATAATAATAATAATAATAATAATAAGAAACGGAGCAGATACAATAGGGCCTTCGCACTCTCGGTGCTCGGGCCCTAATAATAATAATAATAAGAAACGGAGCAGATACAATAGGGCCTTCGCACTCTCGGTGCTCGGGCCCTAATAATAATAATTAAAGCTGCAAGCAGCGTTATGAGGGCCCTCGCACCCCCGGCACGTCGAGCCACGCCCAACACCTAAAACCAGCACGTCCGATCTGATGTCACATTGATGGAATTCATGCATTTAACCACCAGCTAACATTTCAACTCATTCATTCATGATTAGTTAGTCGTTCCACTAGGTGGCGCTCTAACCATTATGTACAAATGGCATAACAAACATTTCCGAGCTCAAGTCTCATCACACCTGGGACGTTTGGGAGAGATTGGACATTGTGTTTTTGAGTGACAGCAGATTATTGCTTTTTGGAGAGTGATTCAAACTCTAAGTGCCGCCATAACCATCCCGTTTCCCTGAACGTAAAAAGCTTCGCAATTTAACATCACAAAGGTCTTTAGATTCCACACACAGGAGATTGCATCAATCTGATGAAATCCCTTGGAGGAGTACGTCAAAGCACGGTGCCTGAAAAGAGGGGAAAATGTTGCCAAAATTGCACATTAATTTTAAAATGGCTGACTTCCTGTTGGATTTGGGATATTGCTCCAAGAGACTTTTTTGTACATCTTGATATCTCCTATAAGCCTACCAGGTTTCAGATTCATACATAAAACACAGAGCTGGGGCTGTGGTTTTGAAATTTTGTAGGGGGCGCTGTGGAGCCATTTTGGGATATTCAATGAAAATGATCACATAACAACAAAGCCTTCGTCACATTGGAGGTGTGTGCCAAATTTCAAGCCTCTATAAACTTGCCAAGACCCTCAAAAGCCACTTCATCTTTCATGGTGAACAGCGTTGCCACCAGGGTGCGCCGTTCAGTTTAAAGTCACAATTTTTGCACTGAAGCATCACAAGGGACTGATGGTGATATTCACCGCTTTTGAGGTGGCCACGATCAACCTGTGAAAATCAGTACAACAAAATTAAAGCCATGACATTTCCTGTTCCCACTAGGTGGCGCTGTCCGTATTCCCGACAATGGGCACATCAATCTGTTCAGGGCGGGTCTGACATCATGCCTGTAAAGTCTGGTACTGATCAGACTGGATTTCATTGAGTTATACTAATTTGTTTCTTCATGGCGTGACATCAAAGTTCGCCATGCCACTGGGGTCACACCCTTTTGCGAAAAGTCACAGTTTTCACTGTAACCCAAGACCAACTCCTTAAGGCTTTCCTGGAGAAATTTGAAGCTGCAGGTGTCACCCATCACTATACTGTACCCCAAAGTGTAAAACATGACATTTCCTGTTCCCACTAGGTGGCGCTGTCCCTGGTGTCAAATATGGCAGTTGAAATATGTTCAGGGGTGGAGCCTTATCATATGTGTTCACTTTGGTCAAGGTCAGAAAATGTATGACAAAATGAGAGGCAATAAGATTTTCATGGCGAGTCATCGAAATTCGCCATGGCGCCACGGCCTCATGGTATTGTGAAAACTCAAAAGCTCCGCAATTTAACATGGCCCAGGTGTGTAGTTGAAACTGACCAAAGATGAAGCTTATACGACCAAATCCCAAGGAGGAGTTCGCAAAAGTTCGAAGCATGGAAATGGCAAAATTAGAGCCAAAATGTCACCTTCTCTTCCAAATGGCGGACTTCCTGTTGGGTTTGCGTCAATGGGCCCACAGACTTTTTTGTTCGTCTTGGCATGATACACATGTGTGCCAAATTTCATACATGTAGCTCAAACGATGTGGTCGTAGGGCTGCATTTAACAAGGCATAGGTGGCGCTCTAGAGCCATTTCCCAGTGCTCATATGTAAAACCATTAAAATACAAAATTTTTCACCAGACCTGGCATGTGTGCAAAATTTCATGAGTTTTTGAGCATGTTTAGGCCCTCAAAAAGGCCCTTGTTTGGGGTGAATAATAATAATAATAATAATAATAATAATAATAATAATAATAATTAAAGCTGCAAGCAGCGTTATGAGGGCCCTCGCACCCCCGGCGCGTCGAGCCACGCCCAACACCTAAAACCAGCACGTCCGATCTCATGTCACATTGATGGAATTCATGCATTTAACCACCAGCTAACATTTCAACTCATTCATTCATGATTTGTTAGTCATTCCACTAGGTGGCGCTCTAACCCTTATGCACAAATGGCATAACAAACATTTCCGAGCTCGAGTCTCATCACGCATATGAGCTTTGGGAGAGATTGGACATTGTGTTTTTGAGTGACAGCAGATTAGTGCTTTTTGGCGAGTGACTGAAACTCTACGTGCCGCCATGACCACCCCGTTTCCCTGAACGTAAAAAGCTTCGCAATTTAACATCACAAAGGTCTTTAGATTCCACACACAGGAGATCGCATCAATCTGATGAAATCCCTTGGAGGAGTTCGTCAAAGAACGGTGCCTGGAAAGAGGGGAAAATGTTGCCAAAATTACACATTAATTTTAAAATGGCTGACTTCCTGTTGGATTTTGGATATTGCTCCAAGAGACTTTTTTGTACATCTTGATATCTCCTATAAGCTTACCAGGTTTCAGACTCATACATAAAACACAGAGCTGGGGCTGTGGTTTTGAAATTTCGTAGGGGGCGCTGTGGAGCCATTTCGCGCTATTCAATGAAAATGATCACATGACAACAAAGCCTTCATCCATTTGGAGGGGTGTGCTAAATTTAAAGCCTCTATATACTTTCCAAGCCCCTCAAAAGCCACTTCATCTTTCATGGTGGACCACGTTGCCACCAGGGTGCGCCGTTCAGTTTAAAGTCACAATTTTTGCACTGAAACATCACGAGGGACTGATGTTGATATTCACCGCTTTTGAGGTGGCCACGATGAACCTGTGAAAATCAGTACAACAAAGTGTAAGACATGACATTTCCTGTTCCCACTAGGTGGCGCTCTTCATATTCCTGACAATGGGCACATCAATCTGTTCAGGGCGGGTCTGACATCACGCCTGTAAAGTCTGGTACTGATCAGACTGGATTTCATTGAGTTATACTAATTTGTTTCTTCATGGCGAGACATCAAAGTTCGCCATGCTGCTGGGGTCACACCCTTTCGCGAAAACTCACAGTTTTCACTGTACCCCAAGACCAACTCCTTAAGGCTTTCTTGGAGAAATATGAGGCTGCAGATGTCACCCATCACAATACTGTACCCCAAAGTGTAAAACATGACATTTCCTGTTCCCACTAGGTGGCGCTGGCCCTTATGTCAAATATGGCACTTGAAATATGTTCAGGGGTGGAGCCTTATCATATGTGTGCTCTTTGGTCAAGGTCAGAAAATGTATGACAAAATGAGAGGCAATAAGATTTTCTTGGCGAGTCATCGAAATTCGCCATGGCGCCACGGCCTCATGGTATTGTGAAAACTCAAAAGCTCCGCAATTTAACATGGCACAAGGGTGTAGTTGACACTGTCCAAATTTGAAGTTTATAGGACCAAATCCCAAGGAGGAGTTCGTTAAAGTTCGAGGCATGGAAATGGCAAAATTAGAGCCAAAATGTCACCTTCTCTTCCAAATGGCGGACTTCCTGTTGGGTTTGCGTCAATGGGCCCACAGACTTTTTTGTTCGTCTTGGCATGATACACATGTGTGCCAAATTTCATACATGTAGCTGAAACGATGTGGTCGTAGGGCTGCATTTAACAAGGCATAGGTGGCGCTGTAGAGCCATTTCCCAGTGCTCATATGTAAAACCATTAAAATACAAAATTTTTCACCAGACCTGGCATGTGTGCAAAATTTCATGAGTTTTTGAGCATGTTTAGGCCCTCAAAAAGGCCCTTGTTTGGGGTGAATAATAATAATAATAATAATAATAATAATAATAATAATAAGAAACGGAGCAGATACAATAGGGCCTTCGCACTATCAGTGCTCGGGCCCTAATAATAATAATAATAATAAGAAACAGAGCAGATACAATAGGGCCTTCGCACAGTCAGTGCTCGGGCCCTAATTAAAGCTGCAAGCAGCGTTATGAGGGCCCTCGCACCCCCGGCGCGTCGAACCACGCCCAACACCTAAAACCAGCACCTCCGATCTGATGTCACATTGATGGAATTCATGCATTTAACCACCAGCTAACATTTCAACTCATTCATTCGTGATTAGTTAGTCGTTCCACTAGGTGGCGCTCTAACCATTATGTACAAATGGCATAACAAACATTTCCGAGCTCGAGTCTCATCCCGCCTATGAGCTTTGGGAGAGATTGGACATTGTGTTTTTGAGTGACAGCAGATTACTGCTTTTTGGCGAGTGATTCAAACTCTAAGTGCCGCCATAACCACCCCGTTTCCCTGGACGTAAAAAGCTTCGCAATTTAACATCACAAAGGTCTTTAGATTCTACACACTGAAGAATGCTTCAATATGATGAAATCCCTTGGAGGAGTTCGTCAAAGTATGAGGCCTGAAAAGGGGGGAAAATGTCATCAAAATTACACATTAATTTTAAAATGGCTGACTTCCTGTTGGATTTGGGATATTGCTCCAAGAGACTTTTTTGTACATCTTGATATCTTACACAAGCTTACCAAGTGTCAGACTCATAGATGAAACACAGAGCAGGGGCTGATGTTTTGAAATATTGTAGGGGGCGCTGTTGAGCCATTTTGGGATATTCAAGGAAAATGGTTACATAACAACAATGCCTTCATCAATTTGGAGGTGTGTGCCAAATTTCAAGCCTCTATAAACTTTCCAAGCCCCTCAAAAGCCACTTCATCTTTCATGATGAACCGCGTTGCCACCAGGGTGCGCCGTTCAGTTTAAAGTCACAATTTTTGCACTGAAGCATCACGAGGGACTGATGTTGATATTCACCGCTTTTGAGGTGGCCACGATCAACCTGTGAAAATCAGTACAACAAAGTTAAAGCCATGACATTTCCTGTTGCCACTAGGTGGCGCTGTCCGTATTTCCGACAATGGGCACATCAATCTGTTCAGGGCGGGTCTGACATCATGCCTGTAAAGTCTGGTACTGATCAGACTGGATTTCATTGAGTTATACTAATTTGTTTCTTCATGGCGTGACATCAAAGTTCGCCATGCTGCTGGGGTCACACCCTTTCGCGAAAACTCACAGTTTTCACTGTAACCCAAGACCAACTCCTTAAGGCTTTCCTGGAGAAATTTGAGGCTGCAGATGTCACCCATCACTATACTGTACCCCAAAGTGTAAAACATGACATTTCCTGTTCCCACTAGGTGGCGCTGTCCTTGATGTCAAATATGGCAGTTGAAATATGTTCAGGGGTGGAGCCTTATCATATGTGTTCACTTTGGTCAAGGTCAGAAAATGTATGACAAAATGAGAGGCAATAAGATTTTCATGGCGAGTCATCGAAATTCGCCATGGCGCCACGGCCTCATAGTATTGTGAAAACTCAAAAGCTCCGCAATTTAACATGGCACAAGGGTGTAGTTGACACTGTCCAAATTTGAAGGTTATGAAATGAAACCCCAAGGAGGAGTTCGCAAAAGTTCGAGGCATGGAAATGGCAAAATTAGAGCCAAAATGTCACCTTCTCTTCCAAATGGCGGACTTCCTGTTGGGTTTGCGTAAATGGGCCCACAGACTTTTTTGTTAGTCTTGGCATGATACACATGTGTGCCAAATTTCATACATGTAGCTGAAACGATGTGGTCGTAGGGCTGCATTTAACAAGGCATAGGTGGCGCTCTAGAGCCATTTCCCAGTGCTCATATGTAAAACCATTAAAATACAAAATTTTTCACCAGACCTGGCATGTGTGCAAAATTTCATGAGTTTTTGAGCATGTTTAGGCCCTCAAAAAGGCCCTTGTTTGGGGTGAATAATAATAATAATAATAATAATTAAAGCTGCAAGCAGCGTTATGAGGGCCCTCGCACCCCGGCGCGTCGAGCCACGCCCAACACCTAAAACCAGCACGTCCGATCTGATGTCACATTGATGGAATTCATGCATTTAACCACCAGCTAACATTTCAACTCATTCATTCATGATTAGTTAGTCATTCCACTAGGTGGCGCTCTAACCATTATGTACAAATGGCATAACAAACACTTCCGAGCTGGAGTCTCATCACGCCTATGAGCTTTGGAAGAGATTGGACATTGTTTTTTTTAGTGACAGCAGATTACTGCTTTTTGCGAGTGATTGAAACTCTACGTGCCGCCATGACCACCCCGTTTCCCTGAACGGAAAAAGCTTCGCAATTTAACATCACAAAGGTCTTTAGATTCTACACACTGAAGAATGCTTCAATATGATGAAATCCCTTGGAGGAGTTCGTCAAAGTATGAGACCTGAAAAGGGGGGAAAATGTCGTCAAAATTACACATTAATTTTAAAATGGCTGACTTCCTGTTGGATTTGGGATATTGCTCCAAGAGACTTTTTTGTACATCTTGATATCTTACATACGCTTACCAGGTTTCAGACTCATAGATGAAACACAGAGCAGGGGCTGATGTTTTGAAATATTGTAGGGGGCGCTGTGGAGCCAGTTTGCGCTATTGAAGGAAAATGGTTACATAACCACAATGCATTCATCCATTTGGAGGTGTGTGCCAAATTTCAAGCCTCTATAAACTTTCCAAGCCCCTCAAAAGCCACTTCATCTTTCATGATGAACCGCGTTGCCACCAGGGTGCGCCGTTCAGTTTAAAGTCACAATTTTTGCACTGAAGCATCATGAAGGACTGATGGTGATATTCACCGCTTTTGAGGTGGCCACAATGAACCTGTGAAAATCAGTACAACAAAGTGTAAGACATGACATTTCCTGTTGCCACTAGGTGGCGCTGTCCGTATTTCCGACAATGGGCATATCAATTTGTTCAGGGCGGGTCTGACATCATGCCTGTAAAGTCTGGTACTGATCAGACTGGATTTCATTGAGTTATACTAATTTGTTTCTTCATGGCGTGACATCAAAGTTCGCCATGCTGCTGGGGTCACACCCTTTCGTGAAAAGTCACAGTTTTCACTGTAACCCAAGACCAACTCCTTAAGGCTTTCCTGGAGAAATTTGAGGCTGCAGATGTCACCCATCACAATACTGTACCCCAAAGTGTAAAACATGACATTTCCTGTTCCCACTAGGTGGCGCTGTCCCTGGTGTCAAATATGGCAGTTGAAATATGTTCAGGGGTGGAGCCTTATCATATGTGTTCACTTTGGTCAAGGTCAGAAAATGTATGACAAAATGAGAGGCAATAAGATTTTCATGGCGAGTCATCGAAATTCGCCATGGCGCCACGGCCTCACCGTATTGTGAAAACTCAAAAGCTCCGCAATTTAACATGGCACAAGGGTGTAGTTGACACTGACCAAATATGAAGGTTATGAAATCAAACCCCAAGGAGGAGTTCGCAAAAGTTCGAGGCATGGAAATGGCCAAATTAGAGCCAAAATGTCACCTTCTCTTCCAAATGGCGGACTTCCTGTTGGGTTTGCGTCAATGGGCCCACTGACTTTTTTGTTCGTCTTGGCATGATACACATGTGTGCCAAATTTCATACATGTAGCTCAAACGATGTGGTCGTAGGGCTGCATTTAACAAGGCATAGGTGGCGCTCTAGAGCCATTTCCCAGTGCTCATATGTAAAACCATTAAAATACAAAATTTTTCACCAGACCTGGCATGTGTGCAAAATTTCATGAGTTTTTGAGCATGTTTAGGCCCTCAAAAAGGCCCTTGTTTCGCCTGAATAATAATAATAATAATAATAATAAGAAACGGAGCAGATACAATAGGGCCTTCGCACTGTCAGTGCTCGGGCCCTAATAATAAGAAACGGAGCAGATACAATAGGGCCTTCGCACTCTCGGTGCTCGGGCCCTAATAATAATAATAATAATAATAATAAGAAACGGAGCAGATACAATAGGGCCTTCGCACTCTCGGTGCTCGGGCCCTAATAATAAGAAACGGAGCAGATACAATAGGGCCTTCGCACTCTCGGTGCTCGGGCCCTAATAATAATAATAACAAGCAGCGTTATGAGGGCCCTCGCACCCCCGGCACGTCGAGCCACTGCCAACACCTCAAACCGGCACGTCCGATGTGATGTCACATTGATGGATTTCATGCTTTTAATCACCAGCTAACATTTCATCTTATTCAACCAGGATTATAGTCATGCCACTAGGTGGCGCTCTAACCATTATTGACAAATAGCATAACAAACATTTCCAAGCTCGAGTCTCATCACACCTGCGACCTTTGGGAGAGATTGGACATTGTGTTTTTTAGTGACAGCAGATTACTGCTTTTTGCGAGTGATTGAAACTCTACGTGCCGCCATGACCACCCCGTTTCCCTGAACGGAAAAAGCTTCGCAATTTAACATCACAAAGGTCTTTAGATTCTACACACTGAAGAATGCTTCAATATGATGAAATCCCTTGGAGGAGTTCGTCAAAGTATGAGGCCTGAAAAGGGGGGAAAATGTCATCAAAATTACACATTAATTTTAAAATGGCTGACTTCCTGTTGGATTTGGGATATTGCTCCAAGAGACTTTTTTGTACATCTTGATATCTTACACAAGCTTACCAAGTGTCAGACTCATAGATGAAACACAGAGCAGGGGCTGATGTTTTGAAATATTGTAGGGGGCGCTGTGGAGCCATTTTGCGCTATTCAAGGAAAATGGTTACATAACAACAATGCCTTCATCCATTTGGAGGTGTGTGCCAAATTTCAAGCCTCTATAAACTTTCCAAGCCCCTCAAAAGCCACTTCATCTTTCATGATGAACCGCGTTGCCACCAGGGTGCGCCGTTCAGTTTAAAGTCACAATTTTTGCACTGAAGCATCACGAGGAACTGATGGTGATATTCACCGCTTTTGAGGTGGCCACGATCAACCTGTGAAAATCAGTACAACAAAGTTAAAGCCATGACATTTCCTGTTGCCACTAGGTGGCGCTGTCCGTATTTCCGACAATGGGCACATCAATCTGTTCAGGGCGGGTCTGACATCATGCCTGTAAAGTCTGGTACTGATCAGACTGGATTTCATTGAGTTATACTAATTTGTTTCTTCATGGCGTGACATCAAAGTTCGCCATGCTGCTGGGGTCACACCCTTTCGTGAAAAGTCACAGTTTTCACTGTAACCCAAGACCAACTCCTTAAGGCTTTCCTGGAGAAATTTGAGGTTGCAGATGTCACCCATCACAATACTGTACCCCAAAGTGTAAAACATGACATTTCCTGTTCCCACTAGGTGGCGCTGTCCCTGGTGTCAAATATGGCAGTTGAAATATGTTCAGGGGTGGAGCCTTATCATATGTGTTCACTTTGGTCAAGGTCAGAAAATGTATGACAAAATGAGAGGCAATAAGATTTTCATGGCGAGTCATCGAAATTCGCCATGGCGCCACGGCCTCATAGTATTGTGAAAACTCAAAAGCTCCGCAATTTAACATGGCACAAGGGTGTAGTTGACACTGTCCAAATTTGAAGGTTATGAAATGAAACCCCAAGGAGGAGTTCGCAAAAGTTCGAGGCATGGAAATGGCAAAATTAGAGCCAAAATGTCACCTTCTCTTCCAAATGGCGGACTTCCTGTTGGGTTTGCGTCAATGGGCCCACTGACTTTTTTGTTCGTCTTGGCATGATACACATGTGTGCCAAATTTCATACATGTAGCTGAAACGATGTGGTCGTAGGGCTGCATTTAACAAGGCATAGGTGGCGCTGTAGAGCCATTTCCCAGTGCTCATATGTAAAACCATTAAAATACAAAATTTTTCACCAGACCTGGCATGTGTGCAAAATTTCATGAGTTTTTGAGCATGTTTAGGCCCTCAAAAAGGCCCTTGTTTGGGGTGAATAATAATAATAATAATTAAAGCTGCAAGCAGCGTTATGAGGGCCCTCGCACCCCCGGCACGTCGAGCCACTGCCAACACCTCAAACCGGCACGTCCGATGTGATGTCACATTGATGGATTTCATGCTTTTAATCACCAGCTAACATTTCATCTTATTCAACCAGGATTATAGTCATGCCACTAGGTGGCGCTCTAACTATTATTGACAAATAGCATAACAAACATTTCCAAGCTCGAGTCTCATCACACCTGCGACCTTTGGGAGAGATTGGACATTGTGTTTTTTAGTGACAGCAGATTACTGCTTTTTGCGAGTGATTGAAACTCTACGTGCCGCCATGACCACCCCGTTTCCCTGAACGGAAAAAGCTTCGCAATTTAACATCACAAAGGTCTTTAGATTCTACACACTGAAGAATGCTTCAATATGATGAAATCCCTTGGAGGAGTTCGTCAAAGTATGAGGCCTGAAAAGGGGGGAAAATGTCATCAAAATTACACATTAATTTTAAAATGGCTGACTTCCTGTTGGATTTGGGATATTGCTCCAAGAGACTTTTTTGTACATCTTGATATCTTACACAAGCTTACCAAGTGTCAGACTCATAGATGAAACACAGAGCAGGGGCTGATGTTTTGAAATATTGTAGGGGGCGCTGTGGAGCCATTTCGCGCTATTCAATGAAAATGATCACATGCCAACAAAGCGTTCATCCATTTGGAGGTGTGTGCCAAATTTCAAGCCTCTATAAACTTTCCAAGCCCCTCAAAAACCACTTCATCTTTCATGGTGAACCGCGTTACCACCAGGGTGCGCCGTTCAGTTTAAAGTCACAATTTTTGCACTGAAGCATCACGAGGGACTGATGTTGATATTCACCGCTTTTGAGGTGGCCACGATGAACCTGTGAAAATCAGTACAACAAAATTAAAGCCATGACATTTCCTGTTGCCACTAGGTGGCGCTGTCCGTATTTCCGACAATGGGCACATCAATCTGTTCAGGGCGGGTCTGACATCATGCCTGTAAAGTCTGGTACTGATCAGACTGGATTTCATTGAGTTATACTAATTTGTTTCTTCATGGCGTGACATCAAAGTTCGCCATGCTGCTGGGGTCACACCCTTTCGTGAAAAGTCACAGTTTTCACTGTAACCCAAGACCAACTCCTTAAGGCTTTCCTGGAGAAATTTGAGGCTGCAGATGTCACCCATCACAATACTGTACCCCAAAGTGTAAAACATGACATTTCCTGTTCCCACTAGGTGGCGCTGTACCTGGTGTCAAATATGGCAGTTGAAATATGTTCAGGGGTGGAGCCTTATCATATGTGTTCACTTTGGTCAAGGTCAGAAAATGTATGACAAAATGAGAGGCAATAAGATTTTCATGGCGAGTCATCGAAATTCGCCATGGCGCCACGGCCTCATAGTATTGTGAAAACTCAAAAGCTCCGCAATTTAACATGGCACAAGGGTGTAGTTGACACTGACCAAATATGAAGGTTATGAAATCAAACCCCAAGGAGGAGTTCGCAAAAGTTCGAGGCATGGAAATGGCAAAATTAGAGCCAAAATGTCACCTTCTCTTCCAAATGGCGGACTTCCTGTTGGGTTTGCGTCAATGGGCCCACAGACTTTTTTGTTCGTCTTGGCATGATACATATGTGTGCCAAATTTCATACATGTAGCTCAAACGATGTGGTCGTAGGGCTGCATTTAACAAGGCATAGGTGGCGCTCTAGAGCCATTTCCCAGTGCTCATATGTAAAACCATTAAAATACAAAATTTTTCACCAGACCTGGCATGTGTGCAAAATTTCATGAGTTTTTGAGCATGTTTAGGCCCTCAAAAAGGCCCTTGTTTCGCCTGAATAATAATAATAATAATAATAATAATAATAATAATAATAATAAGAAACGGAGCAGATACAATAGGGCCTTCGCACTCTCGGTGCTCGGGCCCTAATTAAAGCTGCAAGCAGCGTTATGAGGGCCCTCGCACCCCCGGCGCGTCGAGCCACGCCCAACACCTAAAACCAGCACGTCCGATCTGATGTCACATTGATGGAATTCATGCATTTAACCACCAGCTAACATTTCAACTCATTCATTCATGATTAGTTAGTCGTTCCACTAGGTGGCGCTCTAACCATTATGTACAAATGGCATAACAAACACTTCCGAGCTCGAGTCTCATCACACCTGAGACGTTTGGGAGAGATTGGACATTGTGTTTTTGAGTGACAGCAGATTACTGCTTTTTGGCGAGTGATTCAAACTCTAAGTGCCGCCATAACCACCCCGTTTCCTTGGACGTAAAAAGCTTCGCAATTTTACATCACAAAGGTCTTTAGATTCCACACACTGGAGAATGGTTCAATATGATGAAATCCCTTGGAGGAGTTTGTCAAAGTATGAAGCCTGAAAAGAGGGGAAAATGTCGCCAAAATTACACATTAATTTTAAAATGGCTGACTTCCTGTTGGATTTGGGATATTGCTCCAAGAGACTTTTTTGTACATCTTGATATCTTACACAAGCTTACCAAGTGTCAGACTCATAGATGAAACACAGAGCAGGGGCTGATGTTTTGAAATATTGTAGGGGGCGCTGTGGAGCCATTTTGCGCTATTCAAGGAAAATGGTTACATAACAACAATGCCTTCATCCATTTGGAGGTGTGTGCCAAATTTCAAGCCTCTATAAACTTTCCAAGCCCCTCAAAAGCCACTTCATCTTTCATGATGAACCGCGTTGCCACCAGGGTGCGCCGTTCAGTTTAAAGTCACAATTTTTGCACTGAAGCATCACGAGGGACTGATGGTGATATTCACCGCTTTTGAGGTGGCCACGATCAACCTGTGAAAATCAGTACAACAAAGTTAAAGCCATGACATTTCCTGTTGCCACTAGGTGGCGCTGTCCGTATTTCCGACAATGGGCATATCAATCTGTTCAGGGTGGGTCTGACATCATGCCTGTAAAGTCTGGTACTGATCAGACTGGATTTCATTGAGTTATACTAATTTGTTTCTTCATGGCGTGACATCAAAGTTCGCCATGCTGCTGGGGTCACACCCTTTCGTGAAAAGTCACAGTTTTCACTGTAACCCAAGACCAACTCCTTAAGGCTTTCCTGGAGAAATTTGAGGCTGCAGATGTCACCCATCACAATACTGTACCCCAAAGTGTAAAACATGACATTTCCTGTTCCCACTAGGTGGCGCTGTCCTTGATGTCAAATATGGCAGTTGAAATATGTTCAGGGGTGGAGCCTTATCATATGTGTGCTCTTTGGTCCAGATCGGAACATGTATGACAGAATGAGAGGCAATAAGATTTTCATGGCGAGTCATCAAAATTCGCCATGGCGCCACGGCCTCATACTATTGTGAAAACTCAAAAGCTCCGCAATTTAACATGGCACAAGGGTGTAGTTGACACTGTCCAAATTTGAAGCTTATAGGACCAAATCCCAAGGAGGAGTTCGTTAAAGTTCGAGGCATGGAAATGGCAAAATTAGAGCCAAAATGTCACCTTCTCTTCCAAATGGCGGACTTCCTGTTGGGTTTGCGTCAATGGGCCCACTGACTTTTTTGTTCGTCTTGGCATGATACACATGTGTGCCAAATTTCATACATGTAGCTCAAACGATGTGGTCGTAGGGCTGCATTTAACAAGGCATAGGTGGCGCTCTAGAGCCATTTCCCAGTGCTCATATGTAAAACCATTAAAATACAAAATTTTTCACCAGACCTGGCATGTGTGCAAAATTTCATGAGTTTTTGAGCATGTTTAGGCCCTCAAAAAGGCCCTTGTTTCGCCTGAATAATAATAATAATAATAATAATAATAATAATTAAAGCTGCAAGCAGCGTTATGAGGGCCCTCGCACCCCCGGCGCGTCGAGCCACGCCCAACACCTAAAACCAGCACGTCCGATCGATGTCACATTGATGGAATTCATGCATTTAACCACCAGCTAACATTTCAACTCATTCATTCATGATTAGCTAGTCGTTCCACTAGGTGGCACTCTAACCATTATGTACAAATGGCATAACAAACATTTCCGAACTCGAGTCTCATTATGCCTGCGACCTTTGGGTGAGATTGGACATTGTGTTTTTGAGTAACAGCAGATTACTGCGTTTTGGCGAGTGATTGAGAGTCTACGTGCCGCCATAACCACCCCGTTTCCCTGAACGTAAAAAGCTTCGCAATTTAACAACACAAAGGTCTTTGGATTCCACACACTGAAGAATAGTGCAATATGATGAAATCCCTTGGAGGAGTTCGTCAAAGAACGATGCCTGAAAAGAGGGGAAAATGTTGCCAAAATTACACATTAATTTTAAAATGGCTGACTTCCTGTTGGATTTGGGATATTGCTCCAAGAGACTTTTTTGTACATCTTGATATCTCCTATAAGCTTACCAGGTTTAAGACTCATACATAAAACACAGAGCTGGGGCTGATGTTTTGAAATTTCGTAGGGGGCGCTGTGGAGCCATTTTGTGCTATTCAATAAAAATGATCACATAACAACAAATCCTTATGCACATTGGAGGTGTGCGCCAAATTTCAAGACTTTTTAAACTTTCCAAGCCCCTCAAAAGCCACTTCATCTTTCATGGTGAACAGCGTTGCCACCAGGGTGCGCCGTTCAGTATAAAGTCACAATATTCGCACTGCAGCATCATGAAGGACTGACGGTGATATTCACCGCTTTTGAGGTGTCCACAATGAACCTGTGAAAATCAGTACAACAAAGTGTAAGACATGACATTTCCTGTTGCCACTAGGTGGCGCTGTCCGTATTTCCGACAATGGGCACATCAATCTGTTCAGGGCGGGTCTGACATCATGCCTGTAAAGTCTAGTACTGATCAGACTGGATTTCATTGAGTTATACTAATTTGTTTCTTCATGGCGTGACATCAAAGTTCGCCATGCTGCTGGGGTCACACCCTTTGGCGAAAAGTCACAGTTTTCACTGTAACCCAAGACCAACTCCTTAAGGCTTTCCTGGAGAAATTTGAGGCTGCAGATGTCACCCTTCACTATACTGTACCCCAAAGTGTAAAACATGACATTTCCTGTTCCCACTAGGTGGCGCTGTCCTTGATGTCAAATATGGCAGTTGAAATATGTTCAGGGGTGGAGCCTTATCATATGTGTGCTCTTTGGTCCAGATCGGAACATGTATGACAGAATGAGAGGCAATAAGATTTTCATGGCGAGTCATCGAAATTCGCCATGGCGCCACGGCCTCATAGTATTGTGAAAACTCAAAAGCTCCGCAATTTAACATGGCACAAGGGTGTAGTTGACACTGTCCAAATTTGAAGGTTATGAAATGAAACCCCAAGGAGGAGTTCGCAAAAGTTCGAGGCATGGAAATGGCAAAATTAGAGCCAAAATGTCACCTTCTCTTCCAAATGGCGGACTTCCTGTTGGGTTTGCGTCAATGGGCCCACAGACTTTTTTGTTCGTCTTGGCATGATACACATGTGTGCCAAATTTCATACATGTAGCTGAAACGATGTGGTCGTAGGGCTGCATTTAACAAGGCATAGGTGGCGCTGTAGAGCCATTTCCCAGTGCTCATATGTAAAACCATTAAAATACAAAATTTTTCACCAGACCTGGCATGTGTGCAAAATTTCATGAGTTTTTGAGCATGTTTAGGCCCTCAAAAAGGCCCTTGTTTGGGGTGAATAATAATAATAATAATAATAATAATAATAAGAAACGGAGCAGATACAATAGGGCCTTCGCACTCTCGGTGCTCGGGCCCTAATAATAATAATAATAATAATAAGAAACGGAGCAGATACAATAGGGCCTTCGCACTCTCGGTGCTCGGGCCCTAATTAAAGCTGCAAGCAGCGTTATGAGGGCCCTCGCACCCCCGGCGCGTCGAGCCACGCCCAACACCTAAAACCAGCACCTCCGATCTGATGTCACATTGATGGAATTCATGCATTTAACCACCAGCTAACATTTCAACTCATTCATTCATGATTAGTTAGTCGTTCCACTAGGTGGCGCTCTAACCATTATGTACAAATGGCATAACAAACACTTCCAAGCTCGAGTCTCATCACACCTGAGACGTTTGGGAGAGATTGGACATTGTGTTTTTGAGTGACAGCAGATTACTGCTTTTTGGCGAGTGATTCAAACTCTAAGTGCCGCCATAACCACCCCGTTTCCCTGGACGTAAAAAGCTTCGCAATTTAACAACACAAAGGTCTTTGGATTCCACACACTGAAGAATGCTTCAATATGATGAAATCCCTTGGAGGAGTTCGTCAAAGTATGAGGCCTGAAAAGAGGGGAAAATGTCATCAAAATTGCACATTAATTTTAAAATGGCTGACTTCCTGTTGGATTTGGGATATTGCTCCAAGAGACTTTTTTGTACATCTTGATATCTTACACAAGCTTACCAAGTGTCAGACTCATAGATGAAACACAGAGCAGGGGCTGATGTTTTGAAATATTGTAGGGGGCGCTGTGGAGCCATTTTGCGCTATTCAAGGAAAATGGTTACATAACAACAATGCCTTCATCCATTTGGAGGTGTGTGCCAAATTTCAAGCCTCTATAAACTTTCCAAGCCCCTCAAAAGCCACTTCATCTTTCATGATGAACCGCGTTGCCACCAGGGTGCGCCGTTCATTTTAAAGTCACAATTTTTGCACTGAAGCATCACGAGGGACTGATGGTGATATTCACCGCTTTTGAGGTGGCCACGATCAACCTGTGAAAATCAGTACAACAAAATTAAAGCCATGACATTTCCTGTTGCCACTAGGTGGCGCTGTCCATATTTCCGACAATGGGCACATCAATCTGTTCAGGGCGGGTCTGACATCATGCCTGTAAAGTCTGGTACTGATCAGACTGGATTTCATTGAGTTATACTAATTTGTTTCTTCATGGCGTGACATCAAAGTTCGCCATGCTGCTGGGGTCACACCCTTTCGTGAAAAGTCACAGTCTTCACTGTAACCCAAGACCAACTCCTTAAGGCTTTCCTGGAGAAATTTGAGGCTGCAGATGTCACCCATCACAATACTGTACCCCAAAGTGTAAAACATGACATTTCCTGTTCCCACTAGGTGGCGCTGTACCTGGTGTCAAATATGGCAGTTGAAATATGTTCAGGGGTGGAGCCTTATCATATGTGTTCACTTTGGTCAAGGTCAGAAAATGTATGACAAAATGAGAGGCAATAAGATTTTCATGGCGAGTCATCGAAATTCGCCATGGCGCCACGGCGTCACCGTATTGTGAAAACTCAAAAGCTCCGCAATTTAACATGGCACAAGGGTGTAGTTGACACTGTCCAAATTTGAAGGTTATGAAATGAAACCCCAAGGAGGAGTTCGCAAAAGTTCGAGGCATGGAAATGGCAAAATTTGAGCCAAAATGTCACCTTCTCTTCCAAATGGCGGACTTCCTGTTGGGTTTGCGTCAATGGGCCCACAGACTTTTTTGTTCGTCTTGGCATGATACATATGTGTGCCAAATTTCATACATGTAGCTCAAACGATGTGGTCGTAGGGCTGCATTTAACAAGGCATAGGTGGCGCTCTAGAGCCATTTCCCAGTGCTCATATGTAAAACCATTAAAATACAAAATTTTTCACCAGACCTGGCATGTGTGCAAAATTTCATGAGTTTTTGAGCATGTTTAGGCCCTCAAAAAGGCCCTTGTTTCGCCTGAATAATAATAATAATAATAATAATAATAATAATTAAAGCTGCAAGCAGCGTTATGAGGGCCCTCGCACCCCCGGCACGTCGAGCCACTGCCAACACCTCAAACCGGCACGTCCGATGTGATGTCACATTGATGGATTTCATGCTTTTAATCACCAGCTAACATTTCATCTTATTCAACCAGGATTATAGTCATGCCACTAGGTGGCGCTCTAACCATTATTGACAAATAGCATAACAAACATTTCCAAGCTCGAGTCTCATCACACCTGCGACCTTTGGGAGAGATTGGACATTGTGTTTTTTAGTGACAGCAGATTACTGCTTTTTGCGAGTGATTGAAACTCTACGTGCCGCCATGACCACCCCGTTTCCCTGAACGGAAAAAGCTTCGCAATTTAACATCACAAAGGTCTTTAGATTCTACACACTGAAGAATGCTTCAATATGATGAAATCCCTTGGAGGAGTTCGTCAAAGTATGAGGCCTGAAAAGGGGGGAAAATGTCATCAAAATTACACATTAATTTTAAAATGGCTGACTTCCTGTTGGATTTGGGATATTGCTCCAAGAGACTTTTTTGTACACCTTGATATCTTACACAAGCTTACCAAGTGTCAGACTCATAGATGAAACACAGAGCAGGGGCTGATGTTTTGAAATATTGTAGGGGGCGCTGTGGAGCCATTTTGCGCTATTCAAGGAAAATGGTTACATAACAACAATGCCTTCATCCATTTGGAGGTGTGTGCCAAATTTCAAGCCTCTATAAACTTTCCAAGCCCCTCAAAAGCCACTTCATCTTTCATGATGAACCGCGTTGCCACCAGGGTGCGCCGTTCAGTTTAAAGTCACAATTTTTGCACTGAAGCATCACGAGGGACTGATGGTGATATTCACCGCTTTTGAGGTGGCCACGATCAACCTGTGAAAATCAGTACAACAAAGTTAAAGCCATGACATTTCCTGTTGCCACTAGGTGGCGCTGTCCGTATTTCCGACAATGGGCATATCAATCTGTTCAGGGCGGGTCTGACATCATGCCTGTAAAGTCTGGTACTGATCAGACTGGATTTCATTGAGTTATACTAATTTGTTTCTTCATGGCGTGACATCAAAGTTCGCCATGCTGCTGGGGTCACACCCTTTGGCGAAAACTCACAGTTTTCACTGTAACCCAAGACCAACTCCTTAAGGCTTTCCTGGAGAAATTTGAGGCTGCAGATGTCACCCATCACAATACTGTACCCCAAAGTGTAAAACATGACATTTCCTGTTCCCACTAGGTGGCGCTGTCCTTGATGTCAAATATGGCAGTTGAAATATGTTCAGGGGTGGAGCCTTATCATATGTGTGCTCTTTGGTCCAGATCGGAACATGTATGACAGAATGAGAGGCAATAAGATTTTCATGGCGAGTCATCAAAATTCGCCATGGCGCCACGGCCTCATAGTATTGTGAAAACTCAAAAGCTCCGCAATTTAACATGGCACAAGGGTGTAGTTGACACTGTCCAAATTTGAAGCTTATAGGACCAAATCCCAAGGAGGAGTTCGTTAAAGTTCGAGGCATGGAAATGGCAAAATTAGAGCCAAAATGTCACCTTCTCTTCCAAATGGCGGACTTCCTGTTGGGTTTGCGTCAATGGACCCACAGACTTTTTTGTTCGTCTTGGCATGATACACATGTGTGCCAAATTTCATACATGTAGCTCAAACGATGTGGTCGTAGGGCTGCATTTAACAAGGCATAGGTGGCGCTGTAGAGCCATTTCCCAGTGCTCATATGTAAAACCATTAAAATACAAAATTTTTCACCAAACCTGGCATGTGTGCAAAATTTCATGAGTTTTTGAGCATGTTTAGGCCCTCAAAAAGGCCCTTGTTTGGGGTGAATAATAATAATAATAATTAAAGCTGCAAGCAGCGTTATGAGGGCCCTCGCACCCCAGCGTGTCTAGCCACGCCCAACACCTAAAACCAGCACGTCCGATGTGATGTCACATTGATGGAATTCATGCATTTAACCACCAGCTAACATTTCATCTCATTGAACCATGATTATAGTCGTCCCAATAGGTGGCGCTCTAACTATTACCGACAATTGGCATACCAAACATTTCCGAGCTCGAGTCTCATCACACCTGAGACGTTTGGGAGAGATTGGACATTGTGTTTTTGAGTGACAGCAGATTACTGCTTTTTGGAGAGTGATTCAAACTCTAAGTGCCGCCATAACCACCCCGTTTCCCTGAACGTAAAAAGCTTCGCAATTTAACATCACAAAGGTCTTTAGATTCCACACACTGGAGAATGGTTCAATATGATGAAATCCCTTGGAGGAGTTCGTCAAAGTATGAAGCCTGAAAAGAGGGGAAAATGTCGCCAAAATTACACATTAATTTTAAAATGGCTGACTTCCTGTTGGATTTGGGATATTGCTCCAAGAGACTTTTTTGTACATCTTGATATTTTCCATAAGCTTACCAGGTTTCAGACTCATAGATGAAACACAGAGCTGGGGCTGACTTTTTGAAATTTTGTAGGGGGCGCTGTGGAGCAATTTCGCGCTATTCAATGAAAATGATCACATGACAACAAAGCCTTCATCCATTTGGAGGTGTGGGCCAAATTTCAAGCCTCTATAAACTTGCAAGCCCCTCAAAAGCCACCTCATCTTTCATGTTGAACAGCGTTGCCACCAGGGTGCGCCGTTCAGTTTAAAGTCACAATTTTTGCACTGAAGCATCACGAGGGACTGATGTTGATATTCACCGCTTTTGAGGTGGCCACGATGAACCTGTGAAAATCAGTACAACAAAGTGTAACACGTGACATTTCCTGTTCCCACTAGGTGGCGCTGTACGTATTCCCGACAATGGGCACATCAATCTGTTCAGGGCGGGTCTGACATCATGCCTGTAAAGTCTGGTACTGATCAGACTGGATTTCATTGAGTTATACTAATTTGTTTCTTCATGGCGTGACATCAAAGTTCGCCATGCCGCTGGTGTCACACCCTTTTGCGAAAAGTCACAGTTTTCACTGTAACCCAAGACCAACTCCTTAAGGCTTTCCTGGAGAAATTTGAGGCTGCAGATGTCACCCATCACAATACTGTACCCCAAAGTGTAAAACATGACATTTCCTGTTCCCACTAGGTGGCGCTGTCCCTGATGTAAAATATGGCAGTTGAAATATGTTCAGGGATGGAGCCTTATCATATGTGTTCACTTTGGTCAAGGTCAGAAAATCTATGACAGAATGAGAGGCAATAAGATTTTCATGGCGAGTCATTGAAATTCGCCATGGCGCCACGGCCTCATGGTATTGTGAAAACTCAAAAGCTCCGCAATTTAACATGGCATAAGGGTGTAGTTGGCACTGACCAAATATGAAGGTTATGAAATCAAACCCCAAGGAGGAGTTCGTCAAAGTTCGAGGCATGGAAATGGTAAAATCAGAGCCAAAATGTCACCTTCAATCCAAAATGGCGGACTTCCTGTTGGGTTTAGGACATTGCCATAATAGACTTTTTTGTTCGACTCTGAACATTATATAGGTGTACCGACTTTCAAACATGTAGGTCATACCCATACCGGGGGCTCGCGTTTTTCATTTTTCTAGGTGGCGCTACTGAGCTAATTTTCCCTGGCCATGTCTGAGAACATTAAAATACGTAAATTTTCACCAGACCTGACGCGTGTGCAAAATTTCATGAGTTTTCGAGCATGTTTAGGCCCTCAAACGGCCAATTCATTTGCCGAAATAATAATAATAATAATAATAATAATAAACAGAGCAATTACAATAGGGCCTTCGCACTGTCAGTGCTCGGGCCCTAATAATTAAAGCTGCAAGCAGCGTTATGAGGGCCCTCGCACCCCCAGCGCGTCGAGCCACGCCCAACACCTAAAACCAGCACCTCCGATCTGATGTCACATTGATGGAATTCATGCATTTAACCACCAGCTAACATTTCAACTCATTCATTTATGATTAGTTAGTCGTTCCACTAGGTGGCGCTCTAACCATTATGCACAAATGGCATAACAAACATTTCCGAGCTCGAGTCTCATCACGCCTATGAGCTTTGGGAGAGATTGGACATTGTGTTTTTGAGTGACAGCAGATTACTGCTTTTTGGTGAGTGATTGAAACTATGTGCCGCCATAACCACCCCGTTTCCCTGAATGTAAAAAGCTTCGCAATTTAACATCACAAAGGTCTTTAGATTCCACACACAGGAGATCGCATCAATGTGATGAAATCCCTTGTAGGAGTTCGTCAAAGAACGGTGCCTGAAAAGCGGGGAAAATGTTGCCAAAATTGCACATTAATTTTAAAATGGCTGACTTCCTGTTGGATTTGGGATATTGCTCCAAGAGACTTTTTTGTACATCTTGATATCTCCTATAAGCTTACCAGGTTTCAGACTCATACATAAAACACAGAGCTGGGGCTGTGGTTTTGAAATTTTGTAGGGGGCGCTGTGGAGCAATTTCGCGCTATTCAATGAAAATGATCACATGATAACAAAGCTTTCCTCTATTTGGGGGTGTGTGCCAAATTCCAAGCCTCTATAGACTTTCCAAGCCCCTCAAAAGCCACTTCATCTTTCATGGTGGACCGCGTTGCCACCAGGGTGCGCCGTTCAGTTTAAAGTCACAATTTTTGCACTGAAGCATCACGAGGGACTGATGGTGATATTCACCGCTTTTGAGGTGGCCACGATGAACCTGTGAAAATCAGTACAACAAAGTGTAAGACATGACATGTCCTGTTGCCACTAGGTGGCGCTGTCCGTATTCCCGACAATGGGCACATCAATCTGTTCAGGGCGGGTCTGACATCATGCCTGTAAAGTCTGGTACTGATCAGACTGGATTTCATTGAGTTATACTAATTTGTTTCTTCATGGCGAGACATCAAAGTTCGCCATGCTGCTGGGGTCACACCCTTTCGCGAAAACTCACAGTTTTCACTGTACCCCAAGACCAACTCCTTAAGGCTTTCCTGGAGAAATATGAGGCTGCAGATGTCACCCATCACGATACTGTACCCCAAAGTGTAAAACATGACATTTCCTGTTCCCACTAGGTGGCGCTGTCCCTGATGTCAAATATGGCAGTTGAAATATGTTCAGGGGTGGAGCCTTATCATATGTGTTCACTTTGGTCAAGGTCAGAAAATGTATGACAAAATGAGAGGCAATAAGATTTTCATGGCGAGTCATCGAAATTCGCCATGGCGCCACGGCCTCATAGTATTGTGAAAACTCAAAAGCTCCGCAATTTAACATGGCACAAGGGTGTAGTTGGCACTGACCAAATATGAAGGTTATGAAATCAAACCCCAAGGAGGAGTTCGTTAAAGTTCGAGGCATGGAAACGGTAAAATCAGAGCCAAAATGTCACCTTCAATCCAAAATGGCGGACTTCCTGTTGGGTTTAGGACATTGCCATAATAGACTTTTTTGTTCGACTCTGAACGTTATATAGGTGTACCGACTTTCAAACATGTAGGTCATACCCATATCGGGGGCTCGCGTTTTTCATTTTTCTAGGTGGCGCTACTGAGCTAATTTTCCCTGGCCATGTCTGAGAACATTAAAATACGTAAATTTTCACCAGACCTGACGCGTGTGCAAAATTTCATGAGTTTTCGAGCATGTTTAGGCCCTCAAACGGCCAATTCATTTGCCGAAATAATAATAATAATAATAATAATTAAAGCTGCAAGCAGCGTTATGAGGGCCCTCGCACCCCCGGCGCGTCGAACCACGCCCAACACCTAAAACCAGCACCTCCGATCTGATGTCACATTGATGGAATTCATGCATTTAACCACCAGCTAACAATTCATCTCATTCAATCATGATTATAGTTGTCCCACTAGGTGGCGCTATAACCATTACTGACAAATGGCATAACAAACATTTCCTAGCTCGAGTCTCATCACGCCTGCGACCTTTGGGAGAGATTGGATATTGTGTTTTTGAGTGACAGCAGATTACTGCTTTTTGGCGAGTGATTCAAACTCTAAGTGCCGCCATAACCACCCCGTTTCCCTGGACGTAAAAAGCTTCGCAATTTAACATCACAAAGGTCTTTAGATTCCACACACTGGAGAATGGTTCAATATGATGAAATCCCTTGGAGGAGTTCGTCAAAGTATGAAGCCTGAAAAGAGGGGAAAATGTTGCCAAAATTGCACATTAATTTTAAAATGGCTGACTTCCTGTTGGATTTGGGATATTGCTCCAAGAGACTTTTTTGTACATCTTGATATCTCCTATAAGCCTACCAGGTTTCAGATTCATACATAAAACACAGAGCTGGGGCTGTGGTTTTGAAATTTTGTAGGGGGCGCTGTGGAGCCATTTTGGGATATTCAATGAAAATGATCACATGCCAACAAAGCCTTCGTCACATTGGAGGTGTGTGCCAAATTTCAAGCCTCTATAAACTTGCCAAGACCCTCAAAAGCCACTTCATCTTTCATGTTGAACAGCGTTGCCACCAGGGTGCGCCGTTCAGTTTAAACTCACAATTTTTGCACTGAAGCATCACGAGGGACTGATGGTGATATTCACCGCTTTTGAGGTGGCCAAGATGAACCTGTGAAAATCAGTACAACAAAATTAAAGCCATGACATTTCCTGTTGCCACTAGGTGGCGCTGTCCGTATTTCCGACAATGGGCACATCAATCTGTTCAGGGCGGGTCTGACATCATGCCTGTAAAGTCTGGTACTGATCAGACTGGATTTCATTGAGTTATACTAATTTGTTTCTTCATGGCGTGACATCAAAGTTCGCCATGTCGCTGGGGTCACACCCTTTCGCGAAAAGTCACAGTTTTCACTGTAACCCAAGACCAACTCCTTAAGGCTTTCCTGGAGAAATTTGAGGCTGCAGATGTCACCCATCACTATACTGTACCCCAAAGTGTAAAACATGACATTTCCTGTTCCCACTGGGTGGCGCTGTCCTTGATGTCAAATATGGCAGTTGAAATATGTTCAGGGGTGGAGCCTTATCATATGTGTTCACTTTGGTCAAGGTCAGAAAATGTATGACAAAATGAGAGGCAATAAGATTTTCATGGCGAGTCATCGAAATTCGCCGTGGCGCCACGGCCTCATAGTATTGTGAAAACTCAAAAGCTCCGCAATTTAACATGGCATAAGGGTGTAGTTGGCACTGACCAAATATGAAGGTTATGAAATCAAACCCCAAGGAGGAGTTCGTTAAAGTTCGAGGCATGGAAATGGTAAAATCAGAGCCAAAATGTCACCTTCAATCCAAAATGGCGGACTTCCTGTTGGGTTTAGGACATTGCCATAATAGACTTTTTTGTTCGACTCTGAACGTTATATAGGTGTACCGACTTTCAAACATGTAGGTCATACCCATACCGGGGGCTCGCGTTTTTCATTTTTCTAGGTGGCGCTACTGAGCTAATTTTCCCAGGCCATGTCTGAGAACATTAAAATACGTAAATTTTCACCAGACCTGACGCGTGTGCAAAATTTCATGAGTTTTCGAGCATGTTTAGGCCCTCAAACGGCCAATTCATTTGCCGAAATAATAATAATAATAATAATAATAATAATAATAATAAACAGAGCAATTACAATAGGGCCTTCGCACTGTCAGTGCTCGGGCCCTAATAAACAGAGCAATTACAATAGGGCCTTCGCACTGTCAGTGCTCGGGCCCTAATAAGAAACGGAGCAGATACAATAGGGCCTTCGCACTCTCAGTGCTCGGGCCCTAATAATAATAATAATAAGAAACGGAGCAGATACAATAGGGCCTTCGCACTCTCGGTGCTCGGGCCCTAATAATAATAATAATAATAAGAAACGGAGCAGATACAATAGGGCCTTCGCACTCTCGGTGCTCGGGCCCTAATAATAATAATAATAATAATAATAAGAAACGGAGCAGATACAATAGGGCCTTCGCACTCTCGGTGCTCGGGCCCTAATAATAAGAAACGGAGCAGATACAATAGGGCCTTCGCACTCTCGGTGCTCGGGCCCTAATAATAAACGGAGCAATTACAATAGGGCCTTCGCACTGTCAGTGCTCGGGCCCTAATAATAATAATAATAATAATAATTAAAGCTGCAAGCAGCGTTATGAGGGCCCTCGCACCCCCGGCACGTCGAGCCACTGCCAACACCTCAAACCGGCACGTCCGATGTGATGTCACATTGATGGATTTCATGCTTTTAATCACCAGCTAACATTTCATCTTATTCAACCAGGATTATAGTCATGCCACTAGGTGGCGCTCTAACCATTATTGACAAATAGCATAACAAACATTTCCAAGCTCGAGTCTCATCACACCTGCGACCTTTGGGAGAGATTGGACATTGTGTTTTTTAGTGACAGCAGATTACTGCTTTTTGCGAGTGATTGAAACTCTACGTGCCGCCATGACCACCCCGTTTCCCTGAACGGAAAAAGCTTCGCAATTTAACATCACAAAGGTCTTTAGATTCTACACACTGAAGAATGCTTCAATATGATGAAATCCCTTGGAGGAGTTCGTCAAAGTATGAGGCCTGAAAAGGGGGGAAAATGTCATCAAAATTACACATTAATTTTAAAATGGCTGACTTCCTGTTGGATTTGGGATATTGCTCCAAGAGACTTTTTTGTACATCTTGATATCTTACACAAGCTTACCAAGTGTCAGACTCATAGATGAAACACAGAGCAGGGGCTGATGTTTTGAAATATTGTAGGGGGCGCTGTGGAGCCATTTCGCGCTATTCAATGAAAATGATCACATGCCAACAAAGCGTTCATCCATTTGGAGGTGTGTGCCAAATTTCAAGCCTCTATAAACTTTCCAAGCCCCTCAAAAGCCACTTCATCTTTCATGGTGAACCGCGTTACCACCAGGGTGCGCCGTTCAGTTTAAAGTCACAATTTTTGCACTGAAGCATCACGAGGGACTGATGTTGATATTCACCGCTTTTGAGGTGGCCACGATGAACCTGTGAAAATCAGTACAACAAAATTAAAGCCATGACATTTCCTGTTGCCACTAGGTGGCGCTGTCCGTATTTCCGACAATGGGCACATCAATCTGTTCAGGGCGGGTCTGACATCATGCCTGTAAAGTCTGGTACTGATCAGACTGGATTTCATTGAGTTATACTAATTTGTTTCTTCATGGCGTGACATCAAAGTTCGCCATGCTGCTGGGGTCACACCCTTTCGTGAAAAGTCACAGTTTTCACTGTAACCCAAGACCAACTCCTTAAGGCTTTCCTGGAGAAATTTGAGGCTGCAGATGTCACCCATCACAATACTGTACCCCAAAGTGTAAAACATGACATTTCCTGTTCCCACTAGGTGGCGCTGTACCTGGTGTCAAATATGGCAGTTGAAATATGTTCAGGGGTGGAGCCTTATCATATGTGTTCACTTTGGTCAAGGTCAGAAAATGTATGACAAAATGAGAGGCAATAAGATTTTCATGGCGAGTCATCGAAATTCGCCATGGCGCCACGGCCTCATAGTATTGTGAAAACTCAAAAGCTCCGCAATTTAACATGGCACAAGGGTGTAGTTGACACTGTCCAAATTTGAAGGTTATGAAATCAAACCCCAAGGAGGAGTTCGCAAAAGTTCGAGGCATGGAAATGGCAAAATTAGAGCCAAAATGTCACCTTCTCTTCCAAATGGCGGACTTCCTGTTGGGTTTGCGTCAATGGGCCCACAGACTTTTTTGTTCGTCTTGGCATGATACATATGTGTGCCAAATTTCATACATGTAGCTCAAACGATGTGGTCGTAGGGCTGCATTTAACAAGGCATAGGTGGCGCTCTAGAGCCATTTCCCTGTGCTCATATGTAAAACCATTAAAATACAAAATTTTTCACCAGACCTGGCATGTGTGCAAAATTTCATGAGTTTTTGAGCATGTTTAGGCCCTCAAAAAGGCCCTTGTTTCGCCTGAATAATAATAATAATAATAATAATAATAATAATAATAATAATAATAATAATAATAATAATAATAAGAAACGGAGCAGATACAATAGGGCCTTCGCACTCTCGGTGCTCGGGCCCTAATAATAATAATTAAAGCTGCAAGCAGCGTTATGAGGGCCCTCGCACCCCCGGCGCGTCGAGCCACGCCCAACACCTAAAACCAGCACCTCCGATCTGATGTCACATTGATGGAATTCATGCATTTAACCACCAGCTAACATTTCAACTCATTCATTCATGATTAGTTAGTCGTTCCACTAGGTGGCACTCTAACCATTATGTACAAATGGCATAACAAACACTTCCAAGCTCGAGTCTCATCACACCTGAGACGTTTGGGAGAGATTGGACATTGTGTTTTTGAGTGACAGCAGATTACTGCTTTTTGGCGAGTGATTCAAACTCTAAGTGCCGCCATAACCACCCCGTTTCCCTGGACGTAAAAAGCTTCGCAATTTAACAACACAAAGGTCTTTGGATTCCACACACTGAAGAATGCTTCAATATGATGAAATCCCTTGGAGGAGTTCGTCAAAGTATGAGGCCTGAAAAGAGGGGAAAATGTTGCCAAAATTGCACATTAATTTTAAAATGGCTGACTTCCTGTTGGATTTGGGATATTGCTCCAAGAGACTTTTTTGTACATCTTGATATCTTACACAAGCTTACCAAGTGTCAGACTCATAGATGAAACACAGAGCAGGGGCTGATGTTTTGAAATATTGTAGGGGGCGCTGTGGAGCCATTTTGCGCTATTCAAGGAAAATGGTTACATAACAACAATGCCTTCATCCATTTGGAGGTGTGTGCCAAATTTCAAGCCTCTATAAACTTTCCAAGCCCCTCAAAAGCCACTTCATCTTTCATGATGAACCGCGTTGCCACCAGGGTGCGCCGTTCATTTTAAAGTCACAATTTTTGCACTGAAGCATCACGAGGGACTGATGGTGATATTCACCGCTTTTGAGGTGGCCACGATGAACCTGTGAAAATCAGTACAACAAAGTTAAAGCCATGACATTTCCTGTTGCCACTAGGTGGCGCTGTCCATATTTCCGACAATGGGCACATCAATCTGTTCAGGGCGGGTCTGACATCATGCCTGTAAAGTCTGGTACTGATCAGACTGGATTTCATTGAGTTATACTAATTTGTTTCTTCATGGCGTGACATCAAAGTTCGCCATGCTGCTGGGGTCACACCCTTTCGTGAAAAGTCACAGTCTTCACTGTAACCCAAGACCAACTCCTTAAGGCTTTCCTGGAGAAATTTGAGGCTGCAGATGTCACCCATCACAATACTGTACCCCAAAGTGTAAAACATGACATTTCCTGTTCCCACTAGGTGGCGCTGTACCTGGTGTCAAATATGGCAGTTGAAATATGTTCAGGGGTGGAGCCTTATCATATGTGTTCACTTTGGTCAAGGTCAGAAAATGTATGACAAAATGAGAGGCAATAAGATTTTCATGGCGAGTCATCGAAATTCGCCATGGCGCCACGGCGTCACCGTATTGTGAAAACTCAAAAGCTCCGCAATTTAACATGGCACAAGGGTGTAGTTGACACTGTCCAAATTTGAAGGTTATGAAATGAAACCCCAAGGAGGAGTTCGCAAAAGTTCGAGGCATGGAAATGGCAAAATTTGAGCCAAAATGTCACCTTCTCTTCCAAATGGCGGACTTCCTGTTGGGTTTGCGTCAATGGGCCCACAGACTTTTTTGTTCGTCTTGGCATGATACATATGTGTGCCAAATTTCATACATGTAGCTCAAACGATGTGGTCGTAGGGCTGCATTTAACAAGGCATAGGTGGCGCTCTAGAGCCATTTCCCAGTGCTCATATGTAAAACCATTAAAATACAAAATTTTTCACCAGACCTGGCATGTGTGCAAAATTTCATGAGTTTTTGAGCATGTTTAGGCCCTCAAAAAGGCCCTTGTTTCGCCTGAATAATAATAATAATAATAATAATAATAATAATAATAAGAAACGGAGCAGATACAATAGGGCCTTCGCACTCTCAGTGCTCGGGCCCTAATAATAATAATAATAATAATAATAAACAGAGCAATTACAATAGGGCCTTCGCACTGTCAGTGCTCGGGCCCTAATAATAATAATAATAATAATAATAATAATAATAATAAGAAACGGAGCAGATACAATAGGGCCTTCGCACTCTCGGTGCTCGGGCCCTAATAATAAGAAACGGAGCAGATACAATAGGGCCTTCGCACTCTCGGTGCTCGGGCCCTAACTATCCAAGCAGGGAAAAACGAATAACAAAGATGAAATGGCTATTTGTTGTAGCACATAAACCAATAACTTCCTCTAATGTTCCCTAAACCACTGTTTTTCCTCTGCTCCTCACAAAGCATTTGCGGCAGTCACTCCCAACAAAGTGATATAGTGGACTAGCCGTGGTATAAATGGGATTTCGGGATCTCACGCTATTCTCCCGTCCAAAGCTTCATTTCACTGAGTCCCGGCTCCCCTGCTAAGTTCAGTAATGGAGCTTTAAATCCCCTCTGTTGTCGGGTCCTCACTCATTTTGCAACTGGGTCGATGATGGAGCTCCCGCTTCTTGTGCCACCTTGTTGATAAGACTTCACTTTGTGCCTTGAAACGCCACTGATTATTTTCTCTTCTCACAGTGGCCCCTGCTCCACTCCCTCCTGCAGGTTTTGAATGCTTTTCTCCTCACAGACATCCTTACGGCCATGCCTCTCACACTTGACTAATATATTGACGTTACTGGTGTCTTTTTACGATTCTGTGAGCTTTTTACAGACCGTTGCTTTGTACTGTGGAAAGGTCAAAGCCAGAATCTCACTGTTTATCTATTGGAGAAGCTTGTTTGAAGCCATCACCCGTTACTGTAATAACACGCATGTGTTCGTGCTTTTCCTCAGAGTGTGTGTGAGCACATTAGAGGAAAACAACAAATGGAGAAAAAGTGGGAAAAAGGGAACGCGAGGCTGCGCGTGGGAAGTTTTCCCTGGCTTTGATCGTTAAGGATAGGATCTTTGTTTGGGGGAAAGCTTCTGTTTGCGTGTTTCATGTTTTTGAGTTAAGCTGATGCCTGTTTGCTGAGAACTTTGAGGTAATTGTAGTGATTATTAAGGCGTGACTGAATGAAATTTTTGAGCTTTCAGAAGATGGCCTGACTGTCACCCTGTCTCACTCTTTCTTGCAGAGGCCTTTGACCTGGTGCTGCGCCACGGACGTAACTCCACCCTGACGATGCTGAAGTCAGAGTTCCCGACTCTTGCGAGCGGTGCCCAGAGCTCTGTGGGGCAGCTGTTCCTGGACATGTCGCTTTACATCCTTGGCTCGGACTCCACAGTTGACCACATGGTGGCGGTGCTCTACGGCCGCCTCTTTCCGCTCACGTACCGCCGCCTGCTGGGAGGCAGTGGCACCTCAGTGTCCGAGGAGTGTGTAAGAGGAGCTTGGAAGGACTCGGGAGCATTTGGTCCTTATCCTAAACTGATGATGACTCGACTCTCTCGCTCCCTCCTGGCCACACGAGTCTTCCTGCAGGCGCTGAACCTGGGCATCGAGGTCGTCAACACCACAGACCATCTGCGGCCCGGCCGAGAGTGCAGCCGGTCCCTGCTGAGGCTGTGGTACTGCCCGCACTGCCAGGGCATGCTGGGGCCGCCGGCCTGCAGAGGCTTCTGTCAAGCAGTGATGCACAACTGCCTGGGGGGAGCTGCAGAAGTGCAGCCTCATTGGAGGAGCTATATAGATGGACTGGGGAAGTTGGCTGGTGCCATGAGGGGAGAGCAGGATATGGAGGCTGTTGTTCTTAGACTGCCCACAATGATTAAACTGGCTCTCAAACACGCCGTGAATACCCGCAGCCACCTGAACACCCTGGTGAGTCCCGTACACTAACACACGTACACACTGTAAGATGTGCTTTTAAACTGAAGAGGAATAAATCCAGAGCGATGTCACAACTTGGACCTGCTTTATGGTCATCAAATGTGATTTGAGCTTGGTATTTATCATCCCTCTGCAAATGCAATGTTACTTTCTCCGTCTGCATTTGTTTGTATTCCCAATAAAACTTTCTTCGAGTCATCACTCGAATATGAAATTTGCTGCAGGCCTGATAAAAACCACGCACAGGGCCTTTTATTTATTTTTTCGCTTGTTGGTTTAGCTTTCCAGCCCCGCATGCTGCTGCCTATTTAAATGTTAAAGGTCTGCAGTATGGGGGCTCTGTTGTTGAAGTTACAACCTGCTAGAAGTCTGGTCTTTCATCTGAAACCCTACCAGAAAGGTCCCAGCAGCTTACAATACTTGCTGCTAGGGCTGCTCAATTAATCGAATTTTAATCACGATTACGATCTGGGCTTTCAACGATCATTAAAAATGACTGAGCCGATTATTAGCCCCTCCCTCCTGCTTTACTCTCGCACTGCTCCGTGTGGCAAATCGAGCGCACACAACAATTAAGAGCAGCGGTCCCCAGCCTTTTTTGCGCCACGGACCGGTTTATGCCCGACAATATTTTCATGGACCGGCCTTTAAGGTGTCGCGGATAAATACAACAAAATAATACTAGTACCGGTACCGAAAAAAATGAGATTTATTCATAACACATGTGAAAATACCGAGGAAAACTGAGTTAACGATAAAAACGATAACAAAATAACGCTGAAAACCGATAAAAACCCTGAAAACTATACATTTCACACCTGAGCCTCAACTCTCGCGGCCCGGTACCAAACGAGGTAAAAAAAACTTCAGTGGTGTGGAAACATTATGGGTTCGCGGAGTCTGACGTGGATCAAGTAGACATAGAGTGTAAACTTTGCTACAGTGTCGTAGCTGCACCACAGAGCAACGCTGCAAAGTTCACTAAACATAGATGTTTACATTTTTCATTTATTTTTTATATTGCGAACATTTGCACTGTTATCAGTATTTGCACACTATTTTATATTATTTTTTGACAATCTTTAAAGTCATTATTCAATACATTGTTATTGTTAAATAAATATCGTCAAATAATCGAGATCTCAATTTCGGTGAAAATAATCGTGATTATCATTTTTGCCATAATCGAGCAGCCCTAGTTGCTGCTTTGAACACTACGAGATGAGATGTTGCTAATCAAGGCAGCAATCATCTCATTTTGATCTCAGCAGGTTGGAAGAGAACACAGCTACAAATATCACCTCAGTTGTGGCCATGAGACGTAAACACTTGATAACCTTGTTTATCTGGATTTTCAGTTTCGAGATGATTTGAATAAATTTCTCTGAATGTTGTTTATTTGCTTGTTTTCTGGCCTATAGCGCATAATCACTGCAGTCCTCTCACTGAGCCGACCCACTTTCCTTCTGCTTACATTAAAAGACTGCAAATGATTCATTTATATTATTCTATAGTGTTTTAATTTTACCTGAACTCTTGGTATACCTATAGCAGTAATGTGAGAGTCTACATATTTTTTTCACCTTTGATTTCACTAAATCTCTAATCGTGCGAGCAGAGATTTGGTGACACCTCCCGCTGTAGTATCACACTGATAGTATGTATGCTTGTAACCACATTAGACCCGCTGAGTCACATCCTTTTTCAGCGTTCGGTGCTGAAGAAGACAGGCTGAGACGTTTCTTCTGCCTAAGACAGCAGGCTGCAACACATTACTTCTCCACATCCAAAGCAAAAATGCACTTTGGGTGGAACTGCATTAAAAGGAGAAGCAACAAGCAGGCAAGAGAGGGATGAAGACTAGCACGTATCAGACAGATGCTCCCAGCACGTCTCTCTGAAACTTGTCTCTCACTTCTCAGCAGCGGTGACCCGTTATGTGTAGCGTTAACTGCAATAAAACCATCAAGTTGGTTCTTAGCCCACATGCGAAGTCAGACAGAACTGCTTATGAAATATGAAAGGCCCTTTCTGCTGGGGTTACAGAGCTGGATGTGCTTTTTCTCCTGGATATCTGCTGAACTTTTCACTCTCACACCCTGAATCCCCACAGTGACCAGGTTTTCACTCTGAACCCATCATTTATTAACGCACAGGTTGACCTCACTTACTCTGCAGTGTGAGGGTGTGGCTGCATCTATGAATCACTGACTTGTGGGGGAAAGCTCACTTTCTTCTGTGTGTGTGTTTGAGATGGATTTTTTTATTTTTTTATTCTTGTCTGTGGTACTTAAGACTCCAATTCAAATCATCATGACGTTACATTGTGTTTATGAGTCTGTGTCCTGTATATGAGGCAGAACGGGGCTGCTGTGACAGTGTATTCACTGACTCGGTGAAAAAGTGTGTGTGTGTGTGAGAGACAGAGGATGTGAATGTCATCTCGCTCCTTTCTTAGTGTCACAGAAGGGACAGAGCTATTGTCTCTCTCAGGGCTAATTGTGTCACACTAAAGAGCCTCACCCAGAGTTAAACACCTGAATGAAGGACCACTAACTACAGTGGTGTCAGGGTTTTTTCACCTGTATAGACGACCTGCTGAGCTTAAAATTAACTGACTTTAAGCATAGCATGGTTGTTGGTGCCATAAACAGCTGATCCACTGGGTTTTTTCTTGCACTACCATCTCTAGGGCTTACAGCGAAAGATCTGAAACAGAGAAAACATTCGCTGAGCAGCAGATCTCTGGGTGAAAGTTTTTCATGCAGAAGTCAGAGGAGAATGGCCAGATTGCTTCAAGCTGAGAGGAACAGTAGCTGAGTTACCACCTTGTTTGTAGGCTCTTCTACATACTACCAAGGTGTGCAGAAGAGCATCTCTGAACACACAAAACACTGAACCTTGAATGAGAAGAAGACCAAACTGGGTGTCAACTAAGAACAGGAAACTGAGGCTACCATTCACACAGACTCATCAAAATTGGGCAATAAAAGTCTGATGAGTCTCGATTTCTGTTGCTACATCCGGGTGGTAGGGTCAAACTTTGGCATGAAACATAAAAGCATGGATCTATCCTGCCTTGTATCAGCGGTTCAGCCTTCGCCTGGTGGTTTAATAGCGCAGGCGATATTTTCTTGGCATACTTTGGCTGCCTTAGTATCAGTTAAGCACCATTAAAATACCACATTCTTCCTGATTATTGTTGCTGACCTCGTCCATCCTTTTATGACGTCAGTGTACCCATCTTCTGATGGGCCTATGCACCATATCACAAAACTCAAACAATCCCAAACTGGTTTCTTGAACATGAAAATGAGCCCTATGGTGAAAAAGCTCCCTCCCAACAACCAACAAGCAGCTTTATAGTTTATCCTGTTTGGTAACATGTAGAACATCAGCTATAAGAAGAATGATAAGAGAAAAAGCGAGAAGCAGTAAAAAAGTTTTTTAAATGAGAAGAATATACAGAATTGCAGGCAGGTGACAAACATGGTGACACCCAGAGACAGCTGTGGCTGCAGGGACTGGTTTCATGTTGTCTAACCAGCTGTGCGGTTCTTTTTAAAATCTTGATGGAATTTCTTCAAGGTAGTTAAAGATGACCGTTTTGTGGTCATTACACTAACTTTTTTATTGTCACCCCACAAAACAAAAACAAATGCATGCACTATTTCTTTAATTACAAATTTTGCCACAAGATCACATGATGACGAGGTGACAGCAATTTAAAAGGTTGAAAGTAAATCGTGGACATAAAGCGTGGATGTAAACGGCAACATGATTGTTTGGATGGATTTTCAGATATGATGTACCTTTGAAGCCCAGTTTTCACTATAAATGAAACAGATGGAAAAATTTGAATTTTCAGAAATGTTTATTCGTCATGGAAACTAAAACTGTTGGCAGAGCTGTCAAAAATGTAACCTGAATTAAATGGTGACTTGTTGGGGATAGATTGATTGTCCACCACAGCCTATCAAAATCATTTGCAGGGATACCAAACAGGAAGTGAGTTCATATCACAGTAATGCTTTGATCTGTGGGTCATGGATTTGGGCGCTTCATTTACAGAGGAAATATTTACATTATGTGGCGATTATTTGGCAGTGCAGTAATCATTTTGCCTAAAATAGCGCAGATGAATCCTCAGACCAATTCTCACCAAAGTTATCAGATTGATTTTAGATGTTTATACAGCATGTGTCTGTTACAGCCAGTTGAAATCAACACCAGATGGCCTAACAGGAAGTTTTTCATCTGCTGGCACCAAACTTGGAGCATGGACTCTGCACTCTTACTGGGGTTCTCCCAAACATTTCATCATCTTATAATGGTGGGGGGTTATGGCAGCTTACAGCCATGTTTTTAACACGATCAAATAAAACTCGCTGCAGCTGCGTTATCAAATAACTTTGATTTCTAATCTTTTTAAAAAAAATCACAGCCGTGGTGATTTTTTCACTAAGAGGAACCCTTAAGTAATATTCTCGTGATACAATATTTTGTACAACAGCCTAATGGATCTACCGTGCCTTGTTTTGGGGTTTCATGTGATTCTACATGTGGTGCAGTTGTCGTAGCGATCTCACACTTAACCTTCCCGCCAGTCAGAGTGCAGACCCCTGTTACTAAGGGCGACAGACGGATCGACCCTATCTGAGTAAGAGAGTCCTCAAGGTGCGAGAGAGACATCTCTTCTCCGCTCTGCGAGCTTGAAACATGTAACTCTGCTGGCGAGATGACCACTCATCGTCCGCCAGCCCACTCCTTGGCATGTTAACATTCATTTCCTCCAACTCCAGCGTGAATCAGCCAATGTTCAGAGAGACGGAGAGGGCAGCCAAGAGCCCTGCAGCTCCAATCTATTCCCCTGTCAACTTCCCACCCTTCTCCTGGAGTTTGATGTCATCCACCTCCGTCTCCACATCTCATCCTCAACATCCCCCCCCCCCCCCCCCCATTTATTTCTTTTCCTCTCTTTTATTTTTTACGCACTGCTGTGAAAGACGATGCATGATTTATGAAGCTCTATTTTTACCAGTTACCGAGGAGAAAGAAAGGAGAGAAAGAGGGGACAAAGAGACGGAGAGACGAAAGAATAGAGTGGGAGGGGGGAAGTGTGTGAAGAGCAAGCCCAAGGGGAAGGAGGACAGGAGAGTGTGGAGGAGACATCCATCACCCCTCGACCCCTCGGCTGAAAATGAAGACGGGAAGTAGGTTGAGACAGAAATATGATGGATCTGACCAAGATTAGAGGAGATATACTGCGGAGTACATGACTTATGTGTTGTTATACACTCAATGCAGCTGGGTGCTTAGTTTTAAGTCTAATATCAAATAGCTCTTTGTGTGCCTGTTGCAGTTTTTGTCAATAACACACTCTTTTCATCAGCTGTCTTTATTTGGTGGCTTTCCCATTGTGCTCACACATATCAGAGGCAGATCAAATCACATCCAAACTGTTGCTTCAGCGAGAAAACAAGAAAACTAATTAAATCTTCGCTGCATTTTTACTGCCTATTAATCCGTTCGAACAAGTGCGAAACTACTGCAGAGAAACGGGAAGCGCAGCCAGCTCTGAAACCGTTGATACCATCAGAGCCAGCATCCAGCCAATCAGATTTCCAAACGCTCCAACATATTTCTAATTTATCAGCTATTTCTTAGTTATTTATCTAGTCGTGTTTAAATATTTAATTGATGCATAATTAATAAAAGTCATGTTTAACTGTTCAATGCAAATTATAGAAGATGATTTGGGATGTTTAAAGGTCCCAGAGGGATCATTCTGTAGCTTAACACTGTAAATTATGATAGATTTTTATCACTCACCAGCCCCTTCTTTAGATACATCTTACTAATACCAGGGTTGCTTTAAATCTTCACACCACAGGTGGTGGATTTTGGTCCATACTAACATGACAGCATCACACTGCAGATTTGTCAGCTGCACGTTCACGATGCAAATCTCCTGTTCCACCACATCCCAAAGGTGCTCTGTTGGCTTGAGATCTGTGACTGTGGAGGCCATCTGAGTACAGTGAAGTCACCGTAATGCTGAAGCCAGCAGGCCACAGCCAGGCTCCACCATCAGCCAGCAGGCCACAGCCAGCAGACCCAGCCAGGCTCCACCATCAGCCAGCAGGCCTAGCCAGGCGCCATCATCAGAAATTCCGCTTCCGGGTCCTTCGTGGTGGCCGCCTCGTGCTCTCGCTTCAGTATGCCACCCAAGAAAGGCCCAACACCAGAGGAGGTTGAGGACATTAAAACCTCCCTCGGAGCGCTGTGCGGAGACGTGGCCGCAGTCAGGGCACAGCAGGAGCTGCTTCTGGGGCTTCTGGAGGAGGTAAAACAGCTACGCCTCCAAAATGCCGAGAAGGACAGACGGATCATGGATCTCGAGCGGCGGGTGGATGAGCTGGAGCAGTACACCCGTACGAACGACGTGGTCATCAGCGGTATTAAAATCAAGCCGCGCTCGTACGCGCGCGCGGTGGCCGGGAACGTCGGGGAGCCCAGCGACGAGGAGACCCGCTCGGTGGAGCAACAGGTGGCGTCCTTCCTCCAAAGCAAGGGGATAGAGATGGACCTGGAGCACATAGAAGCATGTCACTCACTGCCCAGGAGGAGTGACAGACCGCCGGCCGTCGTTATGAGATTTGTCAATCGGAAGAACAAGGTCGCACTGCTGAAACAAGGACGCAAACTGAAAGGCACGGACGTTTTCATTAATGAGCATCTGACACGAAAAAACGCAGACATCGCGAGGAAGGCAAGGCAACTGAAGAAGAACGGTAAAATACAACATACATGGGTAACAAACTGTAAGATTTTCATTAAGCTAAACGGGACACCAGAAGAGGCAAAAGTACTGATAGTGAGGAACATGGAGGATCTGGACAAGTATAACTGACACCAATGTATCAATTACACCAGGAAATGACATGGACATGTTGAAATTAGTTCTTCAACAGAAAGTAATTGATCTAGATTGTGAATATAAGGAGCATAATATAATAGATCCAGAAATAGATTCTGAAAGTAACTTTCTCTCTTCTTTTGTTAAAAATTGTAATTATTTCACTCAGGAACAATATGAAAAAGAAATTAACCTAGACGGGAAGCTCTCATTAATTCACTTTAACAGCAGAAGTATGTACTCTAATTTTGATTTCATTAAGGACTATTTGCAACAATTTTCTCGCCCCTTTAGTGTTATAGCCATCACTGAAACGTGGTTCAATGTCGATAAAGGAATAGATTTTTGTTTGAATGGATATGATTTAAAATACATGAATAGATTAAATAAGGCGGGCGGCGGGGTTGCTATATATGTTCATAACTCTATAAAATATAATGTTGTAACAACTATGTCTATGGCTATTGATGGAACTTTGGAATGTTTGACTATTGAGATTATGAATGAAAAAAAGAGAAATGTTATAATAAGTTGTATATATCGGACACCCAGTTCAAGTATTGACACTTTTAATGAATGGATAGAAAAAACGTTTGCTTCGGTGAACCAAAAATTACTATTTATCTGTGGTGATTTTAACATTGATTTGCTAAATCCAACAAGGTTAAAAGCCATTGATGACTTTACTGACACAATGTACAGCTTATCACTATATCCAACAATAACAAAGCCAAGCAGAATAACATCACATAGCGCCACTATTATTGACAATATTTTTACTAATGTCATGGATTTCCAAATTAATAGTGGCCTGCTTGTCTGTGATATAACTGACCACTTACCAGTTTTTACTTTGTGTGACTGTGATTTAAAAAAAATAGGTACCAAGATCATGATAGCAAAGCGAACAATAAATGAAGAAGCAATTCATGCCTTCAATTTCGATTTAGCACAACAAGATTGGAGTTCGGTGTATGAAGAGTCAGATGTGGACAAGGCTTATGATAATTTTCTAGATATTTTTACTATGTGGTACAATAAACATTGTCCTGTAAACGAACACATGACAAAGAAAAAAAAGATAAAAAGTCCTTGGCTCACAAAAGGAATTATTAATGCTTGCAAAAAGAAAAACAATCTGTATAAACAGTTTATCAAAGTAAAAACAAAAGAAGTGGAACAAAGATATAAAGCATATAGAAATAAATTGACTGATATTATAAGAACGAGCAAACAACTTTATTATAGAAGAAGATTATATGAAAATAAAAACAATATAAAAGGAACTTGGGATGTGTTAAACAACTTAATTAAACAAGGATCTTCTGGAACATCATATCCTGAATATTTTACTGATGCAAATGGTGAAAATCACAACATGAGTAATATTGTCGATGGGTTCAATAAATTCTTCATAAATGTTGGCCCAGAACTAGCAGCGGACATCCCGTGTCATAAAAATGAAAATATCAGCAATATAAAATCAAATCCCTTTTCACTGTTCCTCTCAGCTACAAATGAGCAAGAAGTAATAAATATCACATTAAAATGTAAAAGTAAGTCTTCAATGGATTATCATGACATAAATATGTCTGTAGTTAAACAGGTTATTCTGAATATTGCTAGTCCCTTAACATATATCTGTAATTTATCATTTCAGTCCGGTTGTTTTCCAAAAAAAATGAAAATTGCGAAAGTAATACCACTATATAAAAGTAATGACAAACACAGTTTTACCAATTATAGGCCTATTTCTCTACTGCCTCAATTCTCAAAAGTTCTAGAAAAACTTTTTAATTCAAGATTAGAAAAATTCCTTGAAAAACATCAAATAATAAATGTTGGTCAGTATGGTTTCAGAACGCAAAGAACCACTTCAATGGCGATAATTGAGGCAGTAGAAGAAATTACTGATACACTGGATAAAAATAAATATGCAGTTGGTATTTTTGTTGATCTCAAAAAGGCCTTCGACACAATCAATCACTCAATTTTACTGGATAAATTGGAAAGATATGGTATTCGAGGGAAAGCTGGTAACTGGTTAAAAAGTTACCTAACGGGTCGGGAACAATATGTTAGCATAGGGCATTACCATTCAGAGAAACTTGGTATTACATGTGGTGTTCCCCAAGGGTCAGTGTTGGGACCAAAACTTTTCAATGTATACATAAATGATATTTTTGATGTTTCTCAAGTACTTAAACTCATACTGTTCGCAGATGACACCAACATATTTTTCAGTAGCGATGATTATACTGATCTTGTAATGACTGTAAACAGGGAGCTAAAATTAATAAAAAAATGGATGGACATAAATAAATTATCATTAAATATAAATAAAACTAAAGCAATGTTTTTTGGTAATTTAAAATATAATATAGAATTACCAATTATCATTGAAGGTGTACCAATTGATAATGTGAGTGAAAACAAATTTTTGGGAGTTATAATTGATAACAAAATTTCATGGAAACCCCACATCAGACACATAAAAACCAGTTTTGAACAAAGTGAAACAATTCCTTGATAAAGATGCACTTTGTACTCTGTACTGTACCCTGGTTCTTCCATATCTTACATATTGTGTGGAAGTGTGGGGAAATACATATAAAAATACAACTAATCCATTAGTCACAGTACAGAAACGAGCACTGCGTATTATTCACAAGGCTGGTTATCTAGATCATACTCACAAATTCTTTCTTCAGGCAAAGTTACTTAAATTCCAGGATCTGGTTAATTACAATACATCCATAATTTTGTATAAAGCTTTTACTAAACTTTTACCGGCAAATTTACAAACTAGATTTGAAATTCGAGAAAAGGTTTATAATGTGAGAGGCTTTGGAGAATTCAAATTACCCAGAACTCGAACAACCCGTAAAGGCTTTTGTGTGTCTGTATGTGGTGTGAAAATCTGGAACAGTCTGAGTTTACAATTGAAACAATGCAAAAATATTGATAGATTTAAATTTCTCTACAAACAGTTGGTCTGGTCACAGTATACTCAATGATGGGTTTTAGTGTGCTCTGTAATGTCTGTCCTCTTACCATTGCTGGTATGGATTCCAAAATAAAAAATAAAAAATAAAGTGTGCGTATGTATGTACATATATGTACTTGTGTGTGTAGATATATATGTATGTATATGTATGTGTGTTTGTTACTTGTAGTTATTACTGCCCGTTACCTGTGGTAATGCAATTTATAATTTATATATTCTGTATTCAGTTATGAAGGCTCTAATTGTTGGTTGCGAGCTGCCGCTTAGATGCTTGTATGTGCCCGGAGCTGTTGATGGGTCTGTATGCAATGATGGGCGTAGCTGCGGGAAGTTTATTGTTTTTTTTGTTGATGAGTGAGTATAGGGGTGGGATTTAATAAGTTTTCTTCGTCCCACTCCTTTTTCAGGCAATTTTTGTTTTTTGTTTTGTGTATTTTATGTTCAATATAGGTATTTGTTGTGCCTGAAAATGAATAAATAAATGAAATGAATGAATGAAATGAAATGAAGAAACCAGGTTGATATGATTTGAGTTTTGTGATATGCTGTGAAATCCTGCTGGGAGCAGCCATCAGGAGATACTATGCATAACGACAAGATCAGCAACAATACTGTAGTAGGCTGTGGCATTTAAAAGATGGTCAGCTGGTACTACGGGACTTCTGCCATGAAAATGTGGCCCACACCATTATACCTCTACCAACCTGAACATTAACACAAGGTAGGATGGATCCATGCTTTTATGCTGTTTCTGCCAACATCTGACCATACCAGTCAGATGTTGCAGTGTTTTCCCAGTCTTCTGTTGTTTGGTGAGCCTGTGTGAACTATACTCTTAGTTTCCTGTTCTTAGCTGAAACGATTGGCATCTGCTGTGGTCCTCTGCAGCTGAAGCCCATCTGCTTCAAAGTTTGTTGTTTAGAAGCTCTTCTGCATACAGCAGGGAATGCAGAAGAGCATACAAGCCTCACCGCATTCTATCTATTCTCCTCTGAGCTCTGACATCAACAAGACATTTTCAGCCAGAAACTGCGGCTCACTGGAAATTTTGTTTTTCAGACCATTGTCTGTAAACGCTTCTGATGCTCAGTTTGAACTTCAGCAGGTCATCTTAAATCCACTGATGTGCTCTCATGTTATTGGCTGATTAGATCTTTGTATTAATAAGCAGTCAAACAGGCATACCTAATAAAGAGGCTAGAGAGTGTGTATCTGTAAGCCATGATAAGGAAGCCCAGCAGTTGAACTAAAATTCTTCTTGTGCTACTGGTCAGCCATGTTGGAACATGTCTGAACTATTTTGAGCTGTTTTAACTACTAGTTGAATTAAATGAATTGTGTGCAGAGTACCAGTCAAGTTTGACAAACATTAAAATGTTCCACTGACTTTCATTAAAACAATGTTTTTTCCACACAAGTTGAACTTGTAGATTGCATCAGACCGAAGCCGTGGCTGGAAGCTCTGATAGGAAATCTTCTGTGTGTTCTTGCTTATTGCAATGACCTGAGCAGTGGTCAGATTATGCAGAAGTGCCTACAGACACTGCGTTTAGGGTTAAAACATCAAATCTCATATTCTGTTTGGAGGCTCATCTGTTGTCATTGATTGGCTGTAACAGATAAATGGCTTTGAAAATCTAAAATCCGTCTGATAGTTTTTGTGAGACTTAAAGATCAGTTGTTAAAAAATTGTGGCCTTTTTGATTCAAAGGGGAGGTCACATCAATCAATTTGACCAGATACAAGAATTACTTCCAGCTAATTAACACCTTTCCAGTTATTGCAGCACCCTCCAAGTAGTGACGTTTTTTGTTTTTTTGATCTAGCAATACAAAGTTTGCTTTTGCTAAACTGCAGAACGGCTTTGATTGTGATCTCATTTCATGTCTGCCACTTTTCACTGTGATTGTGATTGGCTGTGTGTGGCTCAAAAATCGATTTGATAACTTTAATGAGACATTTATGAGGCTTGCTCTGAAGATCTCTGTGCTGGTTTTTCTAAAGATTGGGAAGAAAAATTATGATTTTTTTTTTCTTTTTTCATGAGATAAAATGTGATGGAAATGCTTTGAACTCTGCTTGATCCAAGGAGTCCAACAGTACCTCGTTTTTGAAAACTAGGCACATGGTTCAATAGTTTAACTCCAACCGAATGGTGATGCCGGGGTGCTTGATGTGCATACATGAAAAGAATTAAGAGACTGTCCACAGTTAATACTCTTTATTTTCAAAACTCTTTATTATATGACTCTGGGTGGCTGGATTTCAGAGAAATAAAAAGGAGGAAGAAGATAAAGATGAATAAGAAATGACAGAAACAGCGGCGGGTCCTGTGCAGGCTTTTGTTTGTTTAGCTGAGCTTTAATAACAAATGACTAATTCTCTAATTTAAAAATTAATCAAAACCAACTCGGCTTTTAAGTCTAATTCCCTTTCTGGTCATCACTTGTATGTTGTATAATTATTTATAATATGGATACAAATTTCAATTTGAACAACATCCTTCTCACTAAAGAGCCATTTATCAAATGCTTTCCCCATGCAGGCAATTAGCTCCTCGTTGCAGGGGGCATCTATCACATTTCTTGGACTTGTTTTCCATCTTACTTGAATAAAACATCAGGATTTACACCCCCCCACACCCCCCCTTGATCTGCATTGGGACAGTGTTGATAAAATCAAAAATACATCATGCTTTAATAGCTTTTCACAGTCTCCGAATGCTTCAGGAATAGTAGCACAGTGAGTGAGGAGTGTGAAATCCATTTTTCCAAAGAGTGTCTCCATACGCGTGATTCACAAACAAGTTTCATTTTAAATTAAACTGTCAGCTGTACATTATCTGTTTTAGACATTAACATCCTCCTTTCAGCTCAGCGTTTAGTCACTTGTGTGTTTTTAGCACTGATAGTTTTGCTACGGGATTTCTGTGTTCACTGGTCCATGTGCGCTTTACATTACTGCTCACATTTCCCACACTTCACCTCTGGCTCAGAAAGTCCCAACCAGAGGGTACATGTACCCCCTGGGGTACCTCTGGAACTGCTAGAGGGTAGACTGTGGAGTAGCTCAGCTAATTTGAAAAAAAGTTAAAAAAAAATGCAACACAGACAGTATATGTGGGCAATTTCACCAATAGGTCAGCATGCTGGAACTTTTAAAATGATGCTTCACCTTTGAAAGATATCTGTAGATATTTATACGGCACACATTACAGTGAGAGCGAGAAACAGGAGTCAGGAGCAGGAGTGATGCTAAGATAGCACGAGTGTAGATGTCACAGGGCGTGCGGGAGATTTATGAGCTCAGTTAGCTTTAGAGCATCTCCTCTGGTATAATGGCTGATAACCATTAAGGAGAGAAAAAATAAGAAGAGGTTCAATAGTAGGATGCTTTCTCTTCTCAGAAATCTCAAAATGGATCATGTTTTAAGTGGTTAAGGTTTTGCTGTGCTAGCGAATCAAGCTAATAAGTCAGCCTCGGGCATACAGCGGAGCTTTATGTAATTCCTAACATTGATCACTACAACAGAGAAACACGGACCTGTGACATGTTTTTGAAAATTCTTTTGAATGTGATCATAACATTTTCTGGAAACACACGTGAGCTACTGAAATCCTCCTGAGATCACAACAGTGATATCAGACAGAAATGAGAAAATCTGACAATAATAAAGAATAATTAATAATAATAGAAAAGTGATGATTTTTTTTATACATTTCCACTATAAAATAATGTCAAAATCTACGTACTAACAGTTCACTGTAAATTAATAAAAGTTCATCAAAATGCAAGAAATTAAGTAGAGCCCGACCAATATATCAGTCTAATATTAGACATTTGCTGATATGTCCGTATCGTACAGTGGCCCTGAGAGTCCAAACGGACTGCAACTTAAGAAAACACCAGCATTAAGAAAAACGCTGCAAAAGCACACAAAACACAACGGAAATAGGAAAAAAGAGATTTCCAAAAGCACAAGGGAAGTGTTTCTGGGGAGACAATAACCTGACGGACCAGTTGCAGGAACCAAAACATGCTAGGTAAGTATTTTTTAATCTGATGATTCATATAATACTGATGACGGATTTTTAGGCTAATAGTTAGGCTAACACACTTACCTCTCATCTTTTCTTTCCTCACAAAACCGATAGATCCTCCACTTCTGTGTCTCCCAGCGCAACTCTTAGCACATTTTGGTTCCTGCAACTGGTCCGTCGGGTTATTTTCTCCCCAGAAACACTTCCCTTGCGCTTTTGGAAATCTTTTTTCCTATTTCTGTTTTCTTTTTTTCTATTTCTGTTTTACTTTTCCTGTTTCCATTTTTGTTTTTTGTTTTCCTATGTGGTGTTTTCTTAAGTTGCAGTGCATTTGGCCTCTCAGGGCCACCATAGTATCGGCATTTATATTGACCAATAAGCAAAAAAACTAAAAAGTTAAAGTAAGACAGGAGAAATACTCTTCAACCATGTATTAGTGACAATAAAACAAAATTAATTTTAAAATGAATTGTTGTATTATTCTAGTAAATAATTACACATAACAAATGTTAGGGGAAATCTGCTTATATTTCACGTGTCTACAAGAAAGCATATCAGAAAATTGTTATTGGTCTGAAAAAATCCAATGTCAGTTGAGCTCTAAAGTGGAGTGTCTAATCACCATTTAATATGTCGAATGAAACCTACACTCACATAAAACTACGCAACGTTAGCTCAAGAGAGAGGGAGAAAATGACACCAGCTGGCAGGACGGGTTAAACGATGCCCCTCTCTAACAGTTCATGCAAGCACAGGGTCAACATGGGCATGCTTATGCTGTGAAGGATTTGCTTGCTCACGTCTGTTGTAATTGTAACTTGAACATGTTTGACAAAAATACGTTTTTTTCTGTGCTGGAAAGAAACCAGATCAGTTAAAGGACGATCTCAGGTGTGACTGCAGTGTAAAGAGGAAAAGCTTCGTTCCTGACAAATCTGTTAAAAAAAGCCTCAGTACATGTTTTTCCTAAATAAAATGCAAGCATAACAATACATTTCCCCCCCGAAGCCATTAGGTTGCTTCTGTCATACTCATTTCAAACACAGAGCCTGATAAACATCAGCGTTACCGTGTGAGCAATTGCTTCACTGTAAAGCTCTTCCTTCATAAAATCCAAGCCTCTGACCAGATATATACAGATAAGAACCAATGTGAGCTGACGGGCTGTTTTCATTCTCAGAAAAAAAAAACAGGCACCTAATAAGCTCTCAATCGTTGAATTTTGTGCACGTTAGCACGTTATGGTTGTGATATGGTCTGGGAACATGTGGGTAATAGTCACAAACTAAGGCTACGTTCACACTGCAGGTCTTAATGCTCAATTCCGATTTTTTGATCAAATCCGATTTTTTGTCTGCGTGTTCACACTACAAATAAAATGCGAAAGCAAACGCGCTCTAGTGTGAACGCTCAAAGCGGCCGCATGCGCAAAAGAAGACGTCACACACAACGCGGTGTGTTTAGACCCAGAGCAAACAATATTGTTTGACAGATGGCCGTTAATATGAAGACTTCGGACTTTACGTTTCCCAATTTTTGCTTTAAGTTATTTTGTTATTTACATAATAATGTAGATAACCTAATAATGATCCTTATTGCTGTTTAAGAGAGGAGCGGTGCTTCAAAGGATGGTTGCAGATTTCTGTCAGAATCTGCAGATTATACAGTACAAATAAAATGTTTACGTTTCTCCAACGTTGTCTTCCCAACAGTTTCACTGACATCTACACTGGATGGCCAGGAAGCGTTCGCGATGTCTTCTCTGGCGCTGATAATTGGCTTCAGTCTTGTGTCGGTGACGTAAAAGGCGGATTTAATGCGACCTGACCGTTCACACAGCAGTCGCTTTCTAAAACATCGGATATGTATCGGATTCAGTACCACATACGAAAGTGACCCAGATCGGATTTGAAAATATCGGATTTGCGCCGTTCACACTGTCATAGCATGATCGGATATGGGTCGCATAGGGTCAAAAAAGTCGGATTTGATGCGCTTTCACCTGCAGTGTGAACGTAGCCTTAAAGACACCTAATCCTACAACCTTGTAGCCATGAATTTATTAAGAGAGACCTCACAGTTATAAAAGATACGTCAATTGGTTTATAATGTGCCAATGAAAAATGAGTTATCTTATTTGAAGTCTGTTGTCTGTGTATAAACCAAGGTCGGGGCCAGTGAAAGAAACACTAACGTGCATGTGTAGTGAGCTGCACTCATGGTTCAGGAGCCACAATTAATATTGTAACACCTGAACTCCACAAGTTGAAATAGTTTGCTAAGAGAAAAGGATTTTAAATGCGCTCTAATAGTAACCACAGCTACGGTTAATCACAGCCACTTTAAATCACAGCGACTTCAGATCTTTGGCTGTGGTTGTGAGTCAGCCAGCAAAGACTGACGCAAGCAAAACTTTTGAATCAAACCCAAGTCCGACAATATCTTTCAGCCCGAAAGACTCGATGACGGTAAAAATAATAATAAAAATTGATTAAATAAGATTAAAATAGAGAGGAAATAGTTTTCTTGTTAATCTGGAAACATTTGTTATGATAACTCAGATGATAGCGATGATGATCTCGCAGCCTGAGATCATCTAATCAAAGGCTGTTGGGAGTCCCACAAACTCGTTTTAAGACCAGAGGTGATAGATCTTTTAGAGCGGTGGCCCCCAGGTTGTGGGATGCTCTCCCTCCATCATTACGTTGCCTTGATTGTATTTATTCTTTTAAAAATCAGCTTAAGACTCATTTATTTAGATTGGCTAAATAAATGACACAGCACAGCACAAATAAACACACAGCACAGACTTGTGCTGTGTGTTTGATTATTAATTTATTTTATGCATTTCTGTTTTATATTACTGTGAAGCACTTTGTGGTATTTATCCTGTGAAAAGTGCTATATAAATAAATTGATTTGATTTGATGATGTGTTCACTGAGCACGCATGATTTCCTCTGTGTTGAACAAAAGGAGATTCATTTGAAACCAGATATTTTCATGTAAAGACATAAATTAAATTGACAACAAAGCATGTTTAGCACTGTTGGCTCGCAGTGAGAGGTTCCTAGGGTTAAAAGAAAGTTAATGTTATTTGTCTCTGACATTCTTAATCTAAAAAAGTTTACTTCCTTAAATTAAAAACAAAAAACTGCTAATTTCAGCTCCTTTCCAGATGCCCTTCCTGACATAATTCCAAAGGAATTTGTGTTTCCTCCTGGCATCAAACCAGGAATCTTTTACTTAGGTTGGATAAAAGTGTAAACCACTATTGTGACAGTATGGAGTGACGAAGAGGACCCAAAATGCAGACACTAAGGAACGTGGAAGAAAACTTAACAGAAAGCGAGCCATTTATTAAGGCTGGGAAAAGATTACAAAACAAAAGTCAGAGGTGAAGCTAAACAATAACCTAAACTGGGGAAACTGAAGATAAACATAAAAATACCAAACCATGAAACTTGGTGTGGATACAAAGATACATGGAACATGGACAAGGGGAAGCAAAACTAGACACACTGCACATAGGACAAGGACTTTCACAATAAAACAGGAAACAGAGTGGAATGCAGACATGACAACACGAATGTGATAACATAGGACACACAGCATGAAACACATAAAGGGTGAGGGAAGCTTAAATACAGGGGTAGAAAACACAAGGGGAAATCTAATAAACAAATGAAGCTAACTTAAGGAACTTAAACATAAACATCAACATCCAAAAAAACTAAAACTTGAAACGCTGGGTCAACAGACGCAGGAACGTGACAGCTACACTATTTAGCCAATTTCTTCATAAAGTTTATACAAAAATAGAAATGAATTATTAAAAATGAAAATTTGCATATCAATTTAAAAAGCCCATGCAAGTGTAACATATAAAAATCAATGTGACTCCCTAATAATGAATAAAAAGTTGAACAAACAAAAACAAAGGTAAGCTGAGCATGTCAAGGACATAAAATCTATCATCAAATTTATGAGAAGGCCCTGCATTATAAATGGGTTTCTAATAGTGATTTAAAAGAAGCCACTGACCAAGTAGGCAGGTCGTTCAACAATCGAGGAGCCCAAACAGAAAACGCTCGATCGCCATTTATCTTTAAACGTGAGGCTGGAACAGTTAGCGGGATCTCAGGCTGCACACAGGTCGGCACAAGAACAGCAGCTCTAGTGTGCACTCTGGAGCCAGGCCGTGAAGGGCTTTAAAAGGAGTCAGTAAAATCTTAAAATCAATTCTGAAACAAACGAGCAGCCATCGTAGACTCGTTAAAACTGACCTTGACGCCGCATCCTGAACAGTTTGAAGTCTATTCATTGATTTATGATTGATACCTCTTTAAAAAGGGCATTACAATAATGCAAAGATGACATAAAAGCATGAATTTATAGACAATCCAGATTTTTTTTTTCTGTGTACAGTGTGTATTTCAGCAAAAGTTAGTTTCTATGCTGGTGACAGGAGGAGGATGGGGGCTGAGTGCTGACTCAGTCTGTCCCCTGAGCCTTGACTTCTCTGGAGCACGAGCATTACTCACTAAATTTTCTCCAGTATGTTGTTACAGCTGTGCGTGGCATCGTGCCATCCTATAACACTGATAGTATCGTCTTTGCTCCTGAAACCGTTTGCTTATTAAAAACTCCTCGCGATCATAATGAAAGCAAAAGCCCGATCTCACATTAGTCCCAGCGCTGTGTGCAATTCCATTGATTTGTTTGCGGTGCATCTCTACACCATGTTTGCACATGCTGAGCCCAAAATGCAGGTGTGCCAGTGCAACCAAGTGTGGGCTGCGAGGTTTGTGTGACTCGTACTACTGGCCGCCAGCACCCCTCTCTTCCTCTGAGAGAAAGGCACAGGCTGCCCGGTGCAGATAAAAGTGTGCAGATATTTCTGAGCTGTCCCGCTGAGGCAGACTTTATCCAACTCTCCTGTTGGTTGTGTTAGTCGAGCCCTGGGTAATATTAATACCCCACTAATGAGCCCCTTCCTTGAAGAATCCGGAAAACAATCGGCGGGGATGGGGTGGGGCTGTGTTGGCGTGCGTGCTGAATCAGTCCTCTCCCTTGTGCCACAACTTCCCTACGGCTTCCCGAGAATGCTCAAACAAAAAGGAGAAACGCAGCTCCGATCACATTAATCATGGCCCGTGGAAGCACCGGCAATTGCTCCAGGCGCACGAGAACAAAAGTATCGCACGAGAGGAAGATGTGGAAGGAGAGAGTGGGGTGGGAGAAGCAATGAGCTCAAATAGGTGTGTGTGTGTGTGTGTGTGTGTGTGTGTGTGTGTGTGTGTGTGTGTTATATCCCCTTAAGCACACGGTAGGGAAGATGGCTAGTCAGGGAAGCTGTGTGTTGGTAAATGCCTAGTGCAGGAGAACTCAGCCATCTGTGACTGTCAGGAGTGTGTGTGTGTGTGTGTGTGTGTGTGTGTGTGTGTGTGTGTGTGTGTGTGTGTGTGTGTGTGTGTGTGAGTCTCTAACACCATCCTTGGATGACAAGGCTGTATTGATTAACCCTGATGGTTCCGTGTTGCAGCCGATCAGCATTTCAGTGTGTCAGCACGCGTGCGATAAATGAGCGCATGCACTGTTGTAAGATATGCAAGTGCTTGCAAAGAGTATATTATGTAGGCGTGTGTGTTTATCATGTTAATGGGATTAGGTGCATTATGCAAAAATGAATCATTGCATGAAATGATTCATTTTTGTTTATGCTGAAAAGATCTGTGTGCATGCATGCATTTCTGTGTGTGTGTGTGTGTGTGTGTGTGTGTGTGTGTGTGTGTGTGTGTGTGTGTGTGTGTGTGTGTGTGTGTGTGTGTGTGTGTGTGTGTGTTATGTGGCCTCGGTTAGCTCCAGATGAAGATGTCCGTCGCTGCTCTATCGGATCCCATCAGTATTCAGCGGCAGTGATGCCAGCCTTTTCACTTAAAGGGGAGCTGGGCACAATTAGCTGTTAACATTACATGGCAGAATTAAGCCCTGCCAGTATTCCCCAGGGAAATTAAACCACCGGCAAATCATTAAACCACAAGCTAAACATTAACAGCCATTTGCATTTTTATTGCACCTGAAAAGAATGTGCCAGGTCCGTTATCTCTGAGAGACAGAGAAGGACTCCTTATTTATTATTGTTATGTTGTCTCTCGTGTGAAACACAATGGCATTTATACAGGAAAGAAGCAGCAAAATGAGAGGCTGGAGGGTTTTTTTTTTTTTTTTTGGAGTGTTATGATTACAAATTCGAACATGGCTGGCAGAGGATACAATGACTTGTTTGTTATGCAAATCCCGGTGCTTTCATCCCTCCCAAAAATAAACAATTCCAAACAGATGACAATTTGCAGAGGCGCTCAGCTGAGTAAGGCCGGCAGTTTGGTACTGACAGGCTCGTACCGTCTGCAGTGTCACCGCTGCTTGAATGAAGAGGCTTTTAGGAGCAGGAAGTGGATACAGTGCCACATAAGTGGTGATGAAGAGGTTCTGGGGAGAAGTGAGATCTTCCTTTCTAATCTCCTCTCTCTCTTGGGCAGGTGAGCGGGATGTGCGGACAAACTCCTCAGCGGGCCTCTCGCTCTGTCGGATCCCCTCCGTCCCAGCCTCCGGCCGCCGCAGCCCGTGGGGCTCAGCCGTCATCCTCGGACCCCGACGAGACGTTGGCAGACCTCCGCAGGTGAGGAAATCGGGCGCCAGGACAAGACCTCTTCCTATGATGAAGCGATTCTCTGTCTCTCCAGGGTGCCATGGGGGCAATATTTTTCCCTGACAGACAAATATTGCCCCTGACGCTGTCGACAGGTCCGCTCCTGCTTGCGCACGATGCTTTGGCTCGGTCTCTCTCCGCTTGAGTATTTTTTTTTAGCACTTCTGATGCAGTAACAGGCTTAATGAACAGTGTAATGACGCCCAGCGGGGGCTGCTGGCCTCAGCAGCACAATGGCCAGATTAATGTCAATTAGGAATAGAGACACTGCTCATTTTGGCCTCTTTTATTCTCTCCTTCTCCAGGGGGATCTAATCGAGTTGCTTTCGCTGCTATCAAGCTGAATTCCCTCTCTTGCACTTTCCCTGCCTCCTTTCGCTGCTGTTTTCTTCTCCACTCACTAACAATGGTGTTAACTGACGTTTGTATTCTTTGCCTTTGTGTTTCAGGGACTTCATAACCAGCCTGAGAGGCTTCAGCTCCTTTTATAGTGGTCTCGGGGAGGCCTTATGCAGCCGCGAGCCTGCTCCAGTGAACCACTCCCTCTGCTGGAACGGGCAGGAGATGACAGACAGGTAAGGCGGGGGTCTGGTTTTTGTTTGCAGACTGCGAATCAGCACTTCACAGTTTATTGGCTCTCTCTAAATGATCGCTTATGCAAACACTTTGCTCCCATTCTTGAATTCCCAGCCCTCTAGCTTCACATCTAGGAGTGTAGGTGAACTGAAGGGCAAGTTTTCCCAGAGCTGATGAGCTTCCCACAAGGCCCCCCCACTCCCACCGTCTCACCCACTGAGTGCGAGTGTAAATCTTGACTTTGGCTCTATGGGATGTTATTAATGTCAGGAACACTGTCACCTTCTTCTCGCTTAGTTAATTGCAGTTTCGATCGCTCTCTCCTCCTTCATCCAGCGTCTCCTGTGCACCCCGCAGAACAGCATTCGGTTTCCACAATATTTCATTTCACCCCTGTCCTTTGGCTTCACACATCACAACTCTCAGCGCTCTTTCCGCCTGCACCGTCAGCTGGCCCCGATTTCAATTTGGCTCACATAGTTACAGATATCATAGGATTTTTAGGCTTTTAAATCATGTGTGGAATTAAATCAGTGTAGATGCACAAATTCTAGTATAAAAGCACTGGGGGATGTTTTAAGTTCCCAAGGATGAAGGAGAATAAGTTCAGTACTTCTTGCACAAAGATATAAAAAAAAAGAACCCGAGTCTGAGGAGGAGATATCAGGCTGGCAAGGGGGCAGAGCTGTCCTGAGGGGATGATTACAAGCTGGACCAAGCAGTGCGACAGGAAGGTGCAGGGGAGGCAGGAACAGGAGACAAAATGATGGAGAGATTACAGTGTCTCGCGGCAAGCAATTCTCCATGTCACCTGCGAGGGCATATGTCTGCAGATTCACTCTGGTGCATTTTCACTTCGAGATTTGTTCTGGATCATCTTCCATTATCTCCTGAGATAGGACCTTCTTCAGAGCCAAATGTGGCATTCATTCAGTGCATTGTCTCATGCAGATAAATTTAGACCGGGTGGGTGGGGAGGATAAGCACTGGAGGGGTCGGGTGCTGAATGTCTCTGATACTTGAGGAGTGATCTGTGGAGCTAAATGAGGCGCCTGTTATCGGGCTCTGTTTACCATCACACCTGGAAGCCAGATCAGAGGAGGAACACTTTTCACCACATCAAAGAGTGTTACCGTGCTAACTGTGATAAAAACGTAACGCCGTATCAACTCAAAACATTCCTCTTTTGGATCTACTGACAGTGTAAATTCATGTGTGTGTGATAATTGATTCAAAGATAAGATTCGGTGTCGACCGTGAATGTTTCATTTTGGGGATTGTGACGATGGAGACTGAGAGGAGGTCAGCAGATATCATATTTAAAGAGTTTCAGCTGCTGCCATGTTGATTTTTGCAGCCAGAAATAAGCAAATGTGGTCCAGAAGGATAGCAGCAAGACTGAAAGTTAAGGTTTACAAGGTGGTAGTGAGACCTGATGCAATGTATGGTTTGGAGATGGGAGTGACCAGAATGGACAGCAGTAGAAATGAGACTATCAAGCTGGGAAGGTTTGAACATGTGCAGAGGAGGGATATACTGGAGAAAAGGTGTTGAAGATGGAGCTTCCAGACAGGAGGAAAAGAAGAAGACCTCAGAGAAGATTCATGGATGTAGTGAAGGAGGTAGAGTGAGATGAAAACAGGAGAAAGGACATAAAGATAGAGTGCTAAGTTAGCGAGTTAGCTGTCCCTAGCCAGCTTAGCTAGCAAGCTGCACCCGTGAAGCACAGACACTTGCTGCAACAGGCACCAGCAGTATAACACAGATAGGTGGAGTCGAGTTCTAGGTCACAGCCCAACTGTAAGCCTAAATCCACATGGATGGGAGCCGGATTCAAGTGGCCACTAAAGGAACTGCAGTTTTTGGGGCTTCAACTCTGTTTTCAGCCTCAGTGGCTGCCACATGCTCCGTGCCCACTGTCATCCTTTAGCATTGTGTTAAATTATAGTTGTCTGAGAGCCTACAGCACATGCTATGCTAAATGTCTTGTGAGGCCTTGAGTTGAGTCAGATACGACTCTTTATGCTAACACTCTGCCAGCGGCAATGCTATTTAGATATATAGACACTTAAAGAATAACAGAGCCTAATGGGAAAGTTCAGAGTTTTAAGCTTGTATCAAATTTATTTTTAAAAACTGGTTCTACTTAAAGAGGTGAAGAAAGTTGAAGCATCACCAAAGGTATTTCCATTCTTTCTGAGGAAAACATGAATTCCCTCAGTAGATTTAATCTAATTGTGTAATCAGAGTCCCCAACTTTTCTTTACAAGGAAGAAATGCCATTAGTGCCAAACTGGGTCAATAAAAAGCAGTAATGGTTTGTCACACTCTGACAGACTCGACTGAATTCATGACAGCTGATGTGATGTGGTACATGTAAGAATTACTGTGGCCCCAAAGACATCATACACAATAATGCATATCTGTATATATGTTTTTTCAGTCACAGTTGATTTAAAGCAAATGATTTAGTACCTCCGTCAGCTAGAACAATTTCACCCCACCCTCAAACATTAACCTCATGGTCTAAAGTTAAGGCAACGCGAGCTTCATAGTCAGTGTCATGTTTCGTCTTTGCATGTAGGGTAGCAAAACCAAATTTTACGGCAATCCATCAACAATTTCTGAGAAAGTTCAACCTGGACCAGTGCAGACTGGCCAAGAATCGAGATAAGTCGTTTCAAGGAGCCATTAAAAGGGAACCATTATCCTCTCCCTTAGAGTCTCCCATGTGAATATGCTGTTACTGAGGTGGATGCTCATATTACAAATGGTCAGTGGTTCAATGATTTCAGCATATGTACAATAAAAGCTAAGGCTTTAAGAACGTTTGTACCTGCCATGTGAACGGCACCGTATGACAAAGTTAACGTCAGACTGTCGCTTGCAGCACTTTCTGCCGGTCGTGCACCGCTTTTTGAAACCTGCTGCGTTGTACTGTTGCTACGGCAGCTAGGATGAATAAAACGAGTGCATAATTGTGTCAGTTTTTACCACCATTTTAATGATACATTAGTACAGAAGAGCGGAGCTACTGATGATGTAAAGTAAGCAACTCCGCCCACCTGCTGTTCAAACTTGACATTTACAAGGGGTCAGCCAGTTGGAAGAAATCTGGCTTAATTTAGTTTAAAGGAAAGGGAAGGATTGAGGATTAAAGAATAATGAGGATTATGTTGAAGTTAGAATCATGCAGCGCTCCAAAAATAAAAGTATAGAGCATAATGCGCCCACTTTAATGAGACTTAAGTTCACCCACCCGCTGCTCCATAACAGCTGTTTGTATGAACTCTGAATTTTGTGTTTTCTCAGTGCGACATTAAAACAAAGGAACAGTGTTAATAATCACGTGTGTGTCTGTGTTTGTGTGTGTTAGACAAGATTCTTAGGCACAGAAAAAGGTGTTTGTATAAACGTGTGTGTGTGAATGTGGCTTGTAGTAGGACGTGTTCTTCTACTTCTGCGGGTTATTTTGCTGCGAGAGATGGCAGCCTCACACTGGACCTAATGGCAGCGTGGTAATTGGTGTTACATTAGATTAAGTTATCGCAAGCATGAGGCGATGTGATCAGCTCTGCTGGCAGCGAACAATAACACAAGCAGGATTGGATAACGAGCCGAGAGTCGACAACTGAGACTATCGGCGGTGAAAAACGGTTTAACGGTGAGACACGCTAAATTATATTGTGGTAAAATTATCTGACAGGCACTTATCATGTGAAACACTAACCTGCCTCGGCTTCTTATCGTCACTCAAAATCTCCCCGTCCTAATCCTCCCTCCTCTTAACCATATTTCCTCTTTTCCTCTGCTTAAGTGATCACACGTTTTTCCATTATTCATGTGATAATTAGCAGCGAAGAAGGGATGAGATCATGGATAATAAGAAGAATAAATAACTGGGGAAATGTAATTTGAGCTTAATGAAAAGTCTGACTTGGAGGAGAATGAAAGACTGATGAAAAGAGACGGCAGCTCATAGGTGTGTGTGTGTGAGTGTGTGAGTGTGTGTGTGAGTGTGTGTTGGGGGAGTGTGCCCACAGGGCTGTTTAAAAGAGAGAGAACAAAGGATGACCTCATACTTTACACACAAACACACACATGTGCACAGATTCTTTTTTCAAGGCCCCTTTTTCGCTCTCGCTAATCTACTTCCTCTAAAATAGTTCGTCCTTCATCTTTTCAAACATTTACAACAACACGGCAGACGACATTTACGCTGCAGCGTGACATCCACTGCGGCACCTGAGAGAGATGTCTGATTCAGGTTCACCTAAACGTGCTCGTCTCAGTCAAGCAGAATTAGCCGGTCTCATCCTTCCGAGCGTGCGGTGAGGAAGGGGTTAAACCCTTGGGACTGTCAGAAGTGAAAAAAAAAACACACCTGCAGGAAAGTCTCAACATGAAAGAACAGCTGTGAAGAAATCTACCTTTCAGACATCCCAGCTCCTCCTCTTCATAGTGTACACAAGTGTAAACAGAGCAGCACTTCCTCAGTCGTACATTTATGCATGTAAGAGCCTGCCCGTGTGCTGCTTCTACCTAAATATACCCTCACAGCTAAAGCAGGGCAAAAATACATCTCTGCTAATGTTCTCTCATTAACTTCAGATGATTAAAAAGCTACTAACTGAGCAGATAATGTGCATGAAATTAATCAGCAGCCAAACTTTACATGATAGTTCAAGATCTTTGGGGATGTTGTCGGCACCCTTGAAACACTTAAAAATGTCAAAGAAGGTGGTAATGTAACAGCCTGCCTCTTAAAGGCAGATGTTCAGAGTTAGCGTGTGATGAGTGATGAATTGCAGCCTTTATAACTACATTAACAGCATTAAGCTGTCTTTAAACAGCAGATCTTGGATAAATATCAACCCGCCTCTGGTTTTGTAGCTGTAGCTTCTCCATTGAGGGAAAAGTTGGTTCTTTGGTCAGAGCTCATTGACAAATGAGTTTTTTAGCTCAGGAAACTAAAATCCAGAAGACCTGAGATTCCTCTTATCAACACTAGATGGTGATAAATCCCTGTTTGTGTCTTCCACAAAGGTACCTTAGCCTGAAGTCACTGAAGCTCTTCAGAGTTTCATAAACATAAGGCTTATTTAAGCATTTTCTTCCCGTCCTTTCAGATATCCTGGGCCCGGCCTAAAACGACTGCACCCCAGCTCCGAGTCCAGGAGCAACAAGCCGCCTGAGCCGGTCATCAGCCAGATCATAGACAAACTCAAACACATCAACCAGGTGAGCTGTGCTCTTTTATTTCCTTCATGGTTATAGCTCCGGCTCTGCAGAGGTGGGATAGTCCACTCTCCCATTAGCTCTGCTTCTTGGCTCACAGTTGGACACTGATTCCCAAGCTGCTGGAGGCCCTGCTCTGCAGCTCCTGTGGGGGTCAGCACAAGCCAAGTAAAGATTTTAAATAAGGATGTTTTGTTTACTATTTTGCCCTTTTAAAACACAGCAAAACACTTGTGACTGGAAACTGTTTTTAAAAAAAAAGCTCTTCCTGGACACAAATTCTCCCGCATGGCAGCCAGAATATGAAAGGATGCGTGTCCTCCATCCACAAAAGGCCCAGCTGTCATCAAGGCCGAAGCCCTTGTTTTTTTCCCACCACTTCCGCTGGCATGTAAACCACGGTCGGGGCAGGCTGGCTTTGTTCAGAGATGCAGGATCGAACTCACGTATCAGCCCACAGATCTGCTGGCACGTCCTGATTCTTGGTGGTTGCATTTGTAGCTGTCAACACTTCTAGCTGACTACCCCTCGCCCCCTCCCGCATGCATACACACATATGTGTGCATGTTAACACGAGTCTGTTTGAGCTTTAGGATGTTGTAGCCCTGTCAAGGTGGATTCCCCTGTTTAAAAGGGAACCTGGGAGATCTAAGAAGTAGCTCCGGACCCTTCTGCACTCCCCGCTGACAACCAGAGAGCCTCAAGAAAAAACAAAATTGAGAGGGCTGTGGGTTGAAACTAATTCTATCATTTACTTCCACAGTATTACTTCATTCATATGTGTCAGACGCCTCCTGCTGCCTTCAAACGCCACCATACCTGATTCATCCTGGCTCTACATACGTTGGACAGTTTAAACGCTCATTCAAATGTGGGTCTTATTTTTTTTATAGCTTTGGCCATCTTTTCTGTGAGCTGTGAAGACGTTGGACTCACCAGAGAAAGTTCCTGACATTCACTGGGGAAAGAAAAACTGTTTAACCATTTTATTTGGTGCTAAAACGCAAAGAAAGCATAAAATGTCAATAATAATCCATAAGTGCAGAGACCAGGATGGATGTTTTGTGTAATAATTTCAGTGTAAAATCAGTGTGATCACCTGACTGTGCATTTTTTGCCCTTTCAGCCTTCTTTGGAGGAATTTTGTACACTATTATTATAAGTAGGAGTGAGAGCCAAAATGACCAAAATAAAAGCCAAGCTGTAATAAACCTGAATTATCCTGTAAGCTTAAAAACACAGGACATACCCTTTAATGTAATAAGTCTTTCAAAACTTCCTGCATCGGCACAGATAAACAATTGTAGCCATATGATTACAAGCAGAGCTGCTGCAGTGCAGACTGTTTACCATCCTGATAGGCTTTTGATGAGATTTTGCAAGAAAATGCAGTTTAGTGAAATGACTGAGCTCATTGTGTTATAGATATTGAGACAATCCCTTGGAAGCATGAACTCAGTCAAGTCATATGTTCTCAGTAACCTAATTTCCATTTCTAATTGGCTCGCATGTTGCACTGATGATGTGGCAAACATGTGGACATTTATGGGGTTTTTCTTCTGTTTACACAATCGGTTAATATTTATGCAGATTGACCATTCGCAAGGGAGCTTTTAGTCTCATATCTGATGACCGTGCAGCAGAGTCAAGCGTGTTTCTGCTTCGGCTCCCCTTCCCTTCAGATCTTAACTTCAATGGCCTGGATTAACATCTGACAAAAGAATGACTGCACTTGATTGCATATTTCATGTGCAGTAAAACTGTTCATGGCTCACAGCCATGCTTTCCCTCCCCCCTTTTGTTGCAGAAATTGGTTTTAAAAATATTAGTGTAATCCTATCACCATTATACTTGGGCGTGCAAAATGACAGGAACACCTTGTAATGTTGTGCAATCTGCTGCAACAGTCCTGCTGTAAATCAGCCCACTGAGAAGTTTAAAGTATTGGAATTTTAGGGGAAGATGACTCACCGAGTTTATCTTGATAGTAATTTGTAATTTTCTTGTAACATCTCTTATCAAAACATATGAAACTAATTCGTTTTCATAAAAATAAAATTACTTTTGCTTTAGTTGGAGCTCTGAGACACAATAAAACTGCTAATCTGCACAATGTCCATTTACCTGACGTTGTTGTTAACATGGTAATAGATCTAATGTTTATTATTGCCACTGTGGGGGGGGGTGGCATGTTAGTATGGGAGCTCAACCAATAAACTGGTAGAGTGATGTTAATAATGGGCTTAATTTCTAGAATACTGTGGCTGCAAACCCAGCACAAACTCTGACCCCTCCACCACTGTTCTTGACAGTTGGTAAGAGATGTGCTCTGTTCGCTTTTCTCCAAACATGGCGCTGTGCACTACGGTCAAACATCTGCACTTTGGTCTCGTGTGTCCAAACAACATTGTTCCAGAAGTCCTGTGTTTTGTTCAGATGGAGCTTTGCAAATATAAACCATGCTGTCATGCTCTTTTTGGAGAGAGGAGGCTTTCTCCTGGCAACCCTTCCAAACAGGCCAGACTTGTTCAGGGGTGAATTTGCTGGACTGTCCACATATCTGAACGCTTCAGACCAGGAAACTGCAAAAACCAAACTGCTCACACTTGCTGATTATCAGTTAATGATCAATGATTAGCAATGCCTGGCTGCTACTTGCAATGTATTCAAGTTTTCACAGACTGCATAGAATTGTCCGTCCATTAGGGGCCAGACTTTACTCCCAGCCACAAATGTTAACCCCCTGGTTGAGCTAGAAGAAAAAGAAGGGGATCGTCAAAGTCCTTCGACATACCTAACGAAACACATGAATGCATACATACTTTTACCTGCTAATTAAAAACAGTTGCCAGACTCAGTGGGATCCTTCCTTTGGGAAGCCAAGAATAACAATTTGCCAAATTTCAAATCTGAAACCAAGTTGTGTACCAAGTGACTTGGCAGCATAACCATACCCAGAGCTACAATGCTAATATGTTTGAAAGGATACCTGCCAACAGGGAAGGATCAAGTCGCTCTTCAACAGAGAGGCACAGCCCTAAACATACTTTCTAATCCTGCTAAATGTTTATTGAGTATACACCGCATTTCATGGTCCTGCTCTCCGCTTGCATATTGTAAACAACCACCGAGGGCACTGGAGAAAGTGATGTTGTTCAGTTAAAAGCAGTTTTACAAGGTCTCCGCCTCCCCGCCAGTTGAAAGACCGACAGTTCCAGATGATGCAGGGCTAAAAGCAAGTAATTAACCATGTGATATGAAAGAGTGGGGCCATGGCTCACAGATAATTACTTTCATCTGCCCTGTTTATATGCAAAGTGTATGAGGACAGGCCAACGGTGAGATAGTAATGTTGCGTAATGGTCCAGGAAGGCAAACAGCGGAGTGCCATGTTGATTAAAACCTGCAGTATTCACAGACGATCGTGCTCAGATGAATGTGCACATGTAAGTCCTGGATATGCATTCAGCTCTGCATGCTGGACAGGGGTCGCTTGCATACAGTCCTCTGCAAATCCTATAAGGCTCTTTTTCTCCTGTGCACATTTTCCATTTGAATGAACATTATTCTCCTTTTGGCTGGAGCAGCGAACATGATCAGCGGTTCTTCCAGGTCTTACTGACCCACTTTCAAACAGTGAATCGGTCCCAGACCATAGTATGTAAGACTGTGTCGTAAAATATACATTCTCCAAGAGCGAGAGGGAACGTGGGACCCCTCAAAAAATCGACTTCCTTCCAACTTTAATCCCTCTGATGTTTCATTCCTCGACTCTTAAGTGCTCCGTGACGATGGCCCCGTGAAATGCAACTATGCGGCGGAAATGTGTCATTTCTCACGTTGTCAGTGTTGATCAAAGTATCAGCAGATACAGAGACAGTTTGGCAGGGGACCCCTTGCCTTTGTGCCTCTGTGAGGCTAAACTAAACACAATAAGAAGAGGAAAAAATTCAGAGCCGGTCGCCTCAGCTTATAAAACAGCGTTTTCTCACGCCTGAACCAGTTGATGTCATGACTGAGCCGTAGCCAAGTTTAAAGTGAGCCGCACACTATAAATGGATGAGGAGAAATGGCTTTCTCCTTCAGTTATTGCTTCCCGACTTGGAATCTTTAAACAGTGCGGGACTGTGAGGAGCCACGGACATTTTTGTGCATGCAAACACTGTGTGTAACAAATTCCCGTGTGAGGTCCTGTCTGTATATGCAATATGAGCTGATAAAGACGGGAGTGCTCGAGCTCGCTCTCTCCCCGGCTCTGACGTCAGGTTTGAGATATTCTTTTGATGCCAGACTGGCGATTCTTCCTGGTTTTCTTGCTGAGAAGTGGACTGTGTGAACGTGACTCCGCATTAACACTTTCGTTTTTCGTGAAGTTCTTGCGCGCAGGGGACGTAGGGGCGTTAGCGCTCCTAAATTAGAACATATTATATTGATGATGTGTTCTTGTTCTGGGGGGATTAGTTTGTTTTTTTTGTTGTTTTTTCTGAACATCTGTTTAACTTCCCAGAGTATCAAGTTTCTCCTCTGAACAACTAATCTGGCAGGAGATGGTTGAGCTAGTGGCAAAATAGAGCAATTATGTGATTGGTCTTTGATTACAGAGCGTTTCATTTGTCAGATGAGTTTGCCATTTGGAGGGTCAGACCTCCTGGGATTCTTCTGACAGCCCCCCTTTTCTGGCTACACGACACTCTTTGGAGAGCTTAAATTTGGAATGCATCTTTTATGAGTCAGTTTCATTAAAACACAGCTGTTTGATCTGACACTGTTATAATTGCTCTGTAATTTGAAAAATAACTTCTTCACATTGCCAGCCAAAGCTTTCATTTTCAGCTATTTGAACATTTTAGCTTTTACTTCCATCCGTCTCTATCCCTCCCTGTTCGTTTCACTTCTTTCCATCTCCCCAGCTGTGCTGAGTTGTGTGTGACAGACTGCAGCGCTGTCGCCCTTCGCTCCTCCAGCCCCCACCTTCTATCCCCCCCCTAAAACCCCAAGACCCCCCCCTCCCTCTTCCCCACACCCACCTCTCTTCTGCTCGCAGCTTCCCAGACTAATTGAAGCCAGAACCTGGGAAAATCCTGCAGGTAGGACAGGAATCCAGGGTGGAAAATGAACCAGATCCCAAGCGCCACAAATTCCATCACGCAGTCTCACTTCCTCCGAGCCACCAGAGCCTGGGCGGCGTGCGCTTGACACCTAGTGCATGTTTGCGCAGAATGCACTCTTTAATATCATAACTCACAGAAACACTCGTCCTGAGTCACTGTGCACAGTGGTAGTAATTAATTACGGACACGTCGAAGCTCATATAGCAGGAATATATAAATAAGAAACCCTTTACTGAATACTACTGTAGAGATGTGTGCAGTGGCCTTTAACTTAGGACTAATGCACACTATGGGTGTCTACTAGGCCTGCTGTTTTGTAAACTTGCTAACCTAGTCATTACACGTACTCCAGTCAAAGAGACTGACTTCTGTTTGATGTTATTGACTGAGAGGGTTTTGAAGCGGGGGTTTTTTTTTTTTTATGTATCCCCTCAGGGCTTTGTCCTCTCGCCCTCCTCGTCTTTTTTTATTTTCTTTTTTTTCATGTACAGCAGAGAGGAAAGAGGGGATGCTAATATTTGTGAGCGGGTACGAGCTCACGAGGGGTGCTTTAAATGATGTGTGACACCTGGTGTAAACCTCTGAAGGGGCTGCAGGGCGTTTGTGTACCCCTGTTAGCGCACCGTACATGCGTGTTATCCTTTCGTTTTCCGGAGACTTAGGAATTCATGGTAAGTTTAGGATTTGAGCAGTTGTGGTTCCTTAACTTGACAAATCCAACCAACAGATTACACACACACTCACACACCATTCTCCCACCCCAGGCTTTCTCCCCTGCTGACTGTGAGGTCAGACAGAGCATGTGAGGGGCCTTTTCCTCCCAATTAGTCTGCCTGCTAATGAGTCCCAACCATCCTTTCTACCACTGCCACCCGTTCCTCCTTACCTCCATACCTCCACCTCTCCCTCCATCTTTGCCCCCTCCCCAAACCCTCAATCAATCCTGAGGCCCATGCCACCCCCTTCGCTCCCACACTACTACCACCCCAGTGGGTGTAATTATCACACAGCCGGCTTATAAAAACCCCGCAGCACAAGGCGGGCACTCGCCTTGCTGAGCAGGAACACCGGTGAGGGGTATTTTCCTATTTTTTACCTGTGACTCTGAGCTGAGGGCTTGCTTGCTTGTTTGTTTGTTTGTTTGTTTGTCTTTTTCGTGCTAACTTTTCTTTGCTGATTCTTGACTTTTCGTTGAACTGTCAGGGAATCGGACAGCTGAGTCTTCCTGCTGCGTTCTCACACTCTCTGTCGCTGGGCACAGTCATATGTTGCTGTGTAACAGGATACCTCCCCGTAGAGGTCACGGGTCACACTTCCTGTTTCCTGTTTCTGCTAGGTCATCATAGGGTCTTATCCGCGAGGGTCATAGACCTCCCCGTTCATCCTGCGCCTTTTGTTTGGGACAGCAGTGCTCAGGGCGGAGTGGGTGGTTACAGCTCAGTTGAGGCTCCTCTCTAGACCCGTCAAAATGTCAGCACTCCCAAATTTTATCATCCCCTCTCATGCTCCCCGTCTTCTCATATCGCAAGACCCCTATTTATCTCTGTGGTTAGCGGTTTTTACGTTTCTCTTTCATTCTTTCCAGCACCTTCAGTTCTCTATGTGCTTAGGCTAGAAGCTAAGCTAAGCCTACAGCACATCAGCTGATTGCCGCTCACACACAAGCATAGCTCCTCCACTCTTTCTTACCCACTTGCCCCAGTGATCATCCACAGATTCCCACTAGGTGTGATCATGGAACATGCAGTGACAGTCTGCTGATGTTGAAATGGAGGATTTCTGAGCAACACATGACTCTGGAAAGCACTGGACAAAAAGAGATTGTCTGACGGGGTGTAATCAGATTTAGCAACCAGCAGCCTGAGCAGGAATGAGACTTTTTAAACTATTAAACCCCATAGAGACAATCAGGCACATTCACAGACATAAGTCGATATTTTCATTTGGTTACCCTCAAAAAAAGATTGAAAATTGCTGTCATACCAGATATATTTAATACTAAAGGGAGTTAACCCCCTGCGTTCATGCGCCGCCTCGATCTGAGCCCAGCGTGTTGGAAAACAACATTCTTCTATTCTTAAACACCAACAGTTTAAGCTCCCTCTGCAACATCATCTAAACATGCGTTCAGGATTCAGTCCAAACTGAGAGGTCTGGAAATAGAGTTACGGGCTAAGGTGGAGCACAAACACTCCCAGTTTCATGCCGGACCGGAGAGCCGCTTCTTTTTTTTCCTCCTGCGTGTTCTGTGTCCGACTGGAATGAACATCAGGAAATTAATTTTGTCTGCATTAACCGTCTGAGGCTGAGCTCCTGTTGCGTGACACGCTCGAGCGTGGACAGATAGGGAAAGACAGGAGGGTGAGGGGAGAAGAAACAGAGGAGAATGAGACAGCGCTGGTCCTCCTCCTCCTCCTCTCTTTACATTTCACATTCAATAAAAGTTGAGTAACGACTCGAGGAGAGCGGGTGGGAATGCGAGGCAGGCTGCGCTGACCCAAACGCCGCTCCGCCCCGCTGAGGAGCTATCCATGACTCACTCTGTGGAAAGTGCCTCCTGTCATTCCTCCATCTGTCTGTCTATCTGTCTCTACTCTCCCATGATGTGCCTCATTTATTTCCACTCTCATGCCGTTTCTCCCCAGGCTACGAGCTCCGAACAGGGATATCTGCCAGCGTGACAGAAACACAGCAGCTCACGGGACATGTGCACATTAAATGCAAGGAAAGTCCATTTCCTTCGTTTATCAAGAAAAACAGTGCGCGATGGAAAGGCTTTGTCTGACACAATGACCTGCACGCTTGCTTTAAAAGTGTGCTGTACCTTTTTTGCGCTAGAGGCGCTCTGATATCAATACCAGAGTGTCGCAAACTATTTTTAACCAGGGCCTGGAAGGTACAGGAGAAATGTCTTGTAATCTGGGTCTGATTTTCTTAGTTCAGGACACTATTTCTGTTAGTTATAACAGAATTATACTCCTCAAGCCACTTCTATGGCAAGCATCGCTTAGAAGGAGGCTGAGAGGCTAACACATGCATACAATCTGACAATTAGACAGGCTGTAAACAGAACTTCAGGTTAGTCAGAGAAACAAAGGCATGATGCAAACATCCGTTTTTGTAGCTTTGTGCAGTGGAAGAAGGGGTTATTACCGACACTTGAGGTTCACTCTGAGGTTGGTTTCACTTCTAAATAAAGATGGGAAAGTTTAGAACATGTGGCCAGACTGCTTGAAAGCATTCCACATGTCCATCAAAACAATTGTTTCCAACCTGAGGAGAATTGTGGGTAATATTTTAGCAAATATTTTCCAACTCACACACTCAGCAGACATGGGGCAACATCAGCATCAGTTTGGAGCATGTGTGTGAGTCAGACTCCACATCAAAGGGTTGTGACATGTACCAAAGATGTTTTGGTCTTCAAAGACAAATCAGCAGCATTGTGTGGAAAATACAGGGCCGTGCAAAGGTCTCGAGCCACCACTCATTTCTTTCTATCTTGCTAGAGAAATGCGAGGTTGAATGATTTATCAAAACATGCAGCATAAAAAACAGAGTTTGTGAAGTTTGAATGAGCTTCACGTGACCACCTTTATTCTTTAACACAGCCTCAACTTTCTTATGTAGCTCTGTGATCAGTTCTCCAGGCTTCTTAAAGGACATTCAAATCTGTTCTTTGGATGTTTCAGCCGTTTGTTCCATCCTCTGTCAAAATGATCCCACACTGCTTCAATAATGCTGAGGTCTGGGATCTGGGGAGGCCAATCCATGGCTGATAGTGTTTCATTCGGTGTCTTTAGGCCCTTGTGGTGGAATTAAGGCACGACGGGACCACAGATCCATGTTTTGAGCCATCTTTATTTAATATTTGCATCACACCACCACAACCCCCCACCAACCCCTGAGTCCCCGTGTTTTAACACGGCGGGCGTGATTGCGGATGCCGTGCAGGTGCGTATGCACGGCACCGCAGACCACGCCCCACCACAGCCCTCTCTCAGGTCCTTCCCGATTTTTTTTCCTGTTTCTTAAAGACATGAGTCTCAGATACTGTTCATCTGCTGTACTTGTTTTTTAGGCCTGTCACTTCTTTTGTACTCCACTTGTTCTTTTTCCTCATAGCCTTTACGGATACACTGCACACCGTGCTGAGATATGCATGTACATTTACAATAAATGGCTCTTTGGGAATCGCCTTTTTTGGTTCGTGCCACTTTGTCTGTTAAACTGCGTGATTTTTTTAATCTTTGTAAAGAAATGGGAACGCATTATTTATTTTTGTGACAGGCCACTAGTAACAAAGTGCCTAAAGATTCTATTTAAAATTAGTTATTTGTAAATTGTCTGCTATATGTGCATACAGGACTTCTTAGGTGCCATTTTTCATGCTTGAATGATTTATAGGTCACTGTTAAGCAGCTAAACAGAAAAGTCCTGGTTAGGTGCAAGGACTGGACTGAAAATGTGTGAAATAAAGCTGCCAGTGTCCAAAGGAACAACTAGAAAGCCTGGATGAGAATTACATCACATGAGGAGTGGCTCAAGACTTTTGCACACTACTGCATTTGTGACCATTTTTATTATTTGTTAATTATAGGTCTGTTTTATTCCAGGAAAACCCCTGCTTCAGTACCCAGCACGTCCTCATTCCTGTGAACTTAGCCTTCTACCAGCGCTGCTTATTGATGAAATACTTTTCCTGCAGCTCATCAGACACTGAAAAGCTTTGTAAGGTGGAGGAGGACGACAGAGTCTGTGGAGCAAAAAGCTCCCACAAAGGGAGAGGAGCTAAAACTGTTTGTTTCACACAGGTATCAGGTAAATAAGGATTATTTTTAATTGTGAGTCATGCAAAGCTACTTTAAAAAAGCAGGACTGAAACCCCTTAAATCAGGTCAGCTAATTTCATCACTGTGTCACTGATTTCCTTCAGGTCAGAACAATTAAACACTGAGGAACTTTCTTTTTTTAACTTATGGGAGGTAGTCTGTTTGGAAACCGAATCCTTGAATTCTGTAGATTAGATTTGCAGGCGTGATGTAAATGTGTTGAAGCACTGATAGAAACATTCAGTCCTACAGATTCCATCTGGGCCGAGTCACATAGCAGCATGTCCAGACAAGTCCTGTGCATGTAGAGGAGGACATAACACAGGCCCAGATCCCAATCACAGACACTGATAAAAAAAATTCCATGCACTTTTCCTTTTTTACTCATCCTCTCCATTTTTGACTATCACCCATTCAACCAGGCTCTTCCTACATTCTGAAAATTTCTGTGACTTATGGGAAAATGTGATCCAAGATCTCGGTGCCAGCTCGAGCAGACCACAGCTGATGATCAGCGAGCGCAGGTTGATTTCTATCAGCGGAGGTCAGCCAGAGGCTCTGAGGCTCAGCTGCAGCTGTCGTGTCGAGCAGTGACCCTGTGTGGAGTTCATGTCATGTGTGGGAGGCAGTGACAGACTTGTGGTTTCTGTGTCTCTGTCTGGGCTGGCCTGCATTGAGCAATCTGCCACATGTTTGGGCTTTGTGTGCAGCCTTTGAGCCCATGTTTCCTTGGTGTGACTTGCACTTTTGTGTTAAAGGGAGGTGAACCCTGTGGCGTGCGGGATGCCTATGGTCGAGCTGATTACATGTTCCCTGTGTCCAGCTGTCTGTGGGAGCCAGCTCCCGATGCTACTCGTGAAACAGAGAAGAGGAGAGCGAGAGATTTCCTCTCGTAATGGAAAACATGCCGAACATTTCTCGAAAAAAAAAAGTCCCTTTTATTTGCTTCCTCCCTGCTTCCTCTTGCTTTGGTTTTTCTTTTCTCTTTTTTTATAATTGCAGAAGATTCCAGTTCAGAGCTGCTTGAGGTTTCTCCTCTTGTGGTAAATCTGGATGCTCTTGGCGTATCACGCAGCGGCTTTGCCATGCCAAAAGCGCAGCGTCACTTTCGATACAAACATCCATCCCACCCCTAGATGCTACCGCAGCCGCGGCAGAGGCGGGTAGCCAGTGGGCAGAATCCACAGCGCCCTGCCACAGAGCTACTGCCCTGTCATCCTCCCCTCTGTACCGCTGTGGAGAAGGGTCAGTGCCATGCCTGTATATACAGTTTCTTTTTTTAATTCTCCAAAACCGTTTTCATGCGTTCTCCATGTACAGCTCATATGCTCTTCACTCAAATGTGTGCATGAAACTAGATTTTAATCAACATCTTAAAAAAAAAGATTAGCTCTGAGACAATGTTGGTCGGTTAGTTGGTTTGTCTACTACTTTATCTTAACAGTTATCAAACTGTCATGAAGGTTAGCAGTAATACCCGTGAGAACTATTCCTGTAAACTGCCTCTGGTGTCACTGGCAGGTTTCTCGTGCTCGGCAAAATATTTCTAGACTTACTTGGTCGGCTGGCATATTTGTGGTCTCTAAATATTTAATCCACAGTGACTTTTGTGGTGCCCTCTAGCTGTACAATGACAATAACAGCATTCATGTCTTCATCAGAATGAATTGTTATTTCTTTGACATTTTAATTGTGCTCCATGACCAGGGCTAAATATTGATTTATCCAATACAGTGGTTTAAGACAAAACAATTAATCCTAGAATGTCAATCGTTGTGATGTGCACAGCACTTTTTTCTGTTCAAAATCCAGAGAAATGTTTTAATTAAAATAATTCCTCAGAAAAATAACAGTGTTCTCTGAACTGATCAGAGCTCTGAAGCTGAGGTGAATCATAAATGCCTTATTGTTTCAAGGTTCAAAATGTACATTTATCGTGTGTTCAGCAAACAAATGTACGATGTTCCCTCAGTTTTCATGCTGCAGCTGCACCGCACATTTTACAGTGTAATCCATCGGTTGCCATGAGGATGATGACTTTTTGCTGGAAGTTGTGACTTGTGTGTGTGTGATTTGGGTTAAAGTGAGGGGGACTTCTGGATCCAGTGCCAGGATATATTTGGAACGGCGGGAGGATGCAGGAGCTTCCTGACAGTGACAAGAAAGTCATCCAACCAACTTTGAGACTCCATTCTGGATTTTGGTCTTTGTCACTCCCGACACAACCACAAGGCAGTGGTGCTAACTACCCATAGCTGGGGATCTGGTTCGCGGCCATGAGGGCATGTTCACGCACCACTGCCAGGGGTCAGATCTCCTCCAATCCCCCTGTAGCTCCGCCTGAGTCCAAAGGGTGCTCTGTTGATGTGTGGCGCTACAAAGACACTATGTACTAGCAGGAAGGGACTTACAGACTCAGGTCAGCTTTTCATTGATCCACAAGCAGCGGCGGTTGCTGGTGGTGTAGGCGCGCACTAGATGGGTCACACCCACCAGATGACACACCAGGTTTAAACTGCTATTGATTTTGTGTTTTAAAATTTTTACATGTGTTGCTTTGCATATATCCAGCTAGCATGTTTACACGTTTTTCATTATATTTATTACTCGTCCAATAGCAGCCACTGGCCTCGTTGGCACCTGGTGAAAGGAGTCCAATGTAGGTTGATGAGTCTGAGAAGCTCACATCTGTCTGATGACAGCGATACTGAGGTGATTTAGTGAGGATGCTACTTTTTTTCCTGAATTTCTTTGTTGTGGATTGTTGGATACTGGTGTGTTAGAGCTCTAACTTCAGTTCGGGGCATAATGCTTGAAGACGAGGATGACATTTTATTAAGTTGCTTGTTGTCTCTTTCGTTCGCATTTTTGCTTGATTGGTGAAGGGGACCCATTTCAGATTATAACACACCATGTCTGAGTCTGAAGGTCCAGGCATGAATTAAAACTTGCCTCCACTGAGTGCAAGCATCTATAAGTTGATCGTTCTCCTGCCACAAACATAAAACGAGGTTGGGGGAACGGTGATATCCATCTCAGCCATGGCATTCAAGATGGCAGGGCAACATGGCGGCGCCCTGCAGTCTATGAGACTTCATCAGTTTGTTGGAAGATAATAATTACACACTAATCAATGTATATTTATGAGTCCCACATTTTTTTCCATTGAATAAACTTCAAAAAATGACTAAATGTATCTTTACGAAGGAGAAAACTGGGTATAAGACAAAAATATTTATTCTTTATAGCAGGCTGTAAACATTTTAAATTCTGCTGTAAAGTTGACCATTTCATCTAAGAGATCGGTGGGATCGTCTGACTTTTTCACAACATTAAACTTGAAGGTGCGTGTTTGCTTTTGTGTGGTTTTCTGTTTGAGGAAGCAGGCCATTGATTGTATAGCGTTAACTCCCAGCTACCGCCGTGTTAGGATAATGAACTGAATTACTCATTCAGTGACTGAATATATCCCGCATGTTTGCTCGCAGCTGACTAAGAGCTTTTAAGTGATTCAACTCAGTCATTCACCCAAAACATTTATTCTTTTAAACAAATTGATTGTGACATTAGCTGACATGCCAAACTAAGATGGTAAACATGAAACCTGACAAACACCGGTGTGTCAGCACTGTTATTGTGAGGATATTAGCCTGCCGACACATTAGCGCTGAGCTCAAAGCCCCACCAAGCTGCAGATCCTGCACGACTGTAAACACTTAGCCCTGTGTCATCTACCGTCAGGATGTAGTAAAGCAGACGTCAGAGTGTCTGTTTATGCGAGTTTGTATGTATACTGGAAGGTGAAGATCTGCTCATGGCAGTAAACTCCAAACACGGCTGTTGACATCAGTGGTTTTCCCTCCTCTCCTCATTCCTTTTTTTAGGTTTTGCTCTAAAATACCCCGAGCCACCTCATTCTCTCCCTGCTTTACAAGTGTCTGTTTGCCTTTTAACAAGGTTTGCCCCTCCCGTGCCTGAGTCTGGACAAGTTGCCAGGATACAAGTCGTTAGAAGGAATTTCGGGCCCAGCTCGGTAAATCTGTGGAGGGCTCTGCAGGCAAACACATATGTCTCTTTAACACAGTTCAGTACATTAAAGTTCCATTCACGATGTGGAGAGTGTACTTGTGGAAGATAACGGGGTGTTTTCATGAGAGCTCAGCTTTGTCAGCAGGTGGTGCTTCGCTGCACAGCCTCAAAAAGAAGCTAAAATATTCCTGTGGATCCGATGTCTGTGAGTTACTGTTTGTCCGTCCCTCGGTCCAAGTGACCAGGCTTTTAAAAATGTTGTGGTCATCATCAGTGTATGGCCTCAATGTTGCTAAATGAATGGAGGTTTGTTGGTTGGCTGTGCTGGGAACAGGGTAATGTGTGTTCCCGCTCCAAAATTGAGAGTTTATGTCACTTGTAAAAGCCAGATTGACTGGCTTGTATATGGAGCCGAAGGGAAAAGGGTTGTTTATCTTCCGACTGACGTAATTCTGTGATTAGCTTGGGCTTTTTATACCTCCGCTCTCTATCGCGCGCACACAAACTCACACACACGAGTCTGGGCCCAGACAGACGTCGCAGCTGACCTGAGACGAGGCCCATATGAACCCAATTTTCTCCCAAAGACAACTAGAAACAACAGCAAAATATGCATGCTGACGCACACAAATAGGAAGGAAATCAATAAAAAACAAACAAGGAGGAGCTTGAGCGGCGAGATGAGAGGACACTGCCAGAGAGGGCAGGCGGCTGGAATTTAGCACATCTGTTCCTCTGGCGAGGCTCTCAATCACGTGTGATGTCATGAAGCCTGAACGATGGTCAGAGTGCGACCGTGTACGTTGTCTCCAAGCTCTCACACGCATTTTTTTTCACGCACGAATGTAAGATGGGAACTGAATGAGGTTTTTCAAGGATGTTTCATTCAGTTTAAGTTATTAAACGTGTAAAACTTGATGTATTTTTATTATACTAGGTCGACTGGAATTTAAACATCGTTAATGAAATAGCTTAACAGCTCCAGGGTATTTTTTTTTATATGATTTATGAGTTGATGAGTTTCCCACATTTCTCCCAAACAAAGGAAGAAGTTAAGGAATGTGTTGCAGAACTCATTATGAGCTTCTGTAAATTGTCTAAGTCACACAGCCACTGCTTTTCCAGCCCAGAGGCCAAACTGGATAAAGGCTATGCTGAAAATCACATTTCTGTCGCACACTTACTCGAGCTTGTGGTGCATGTTTGTCTTTTACCATCTTGCTTTGATGTCGTATTGATCCATCTGCTGGATTTTATCTTCTTTTCAAGCTAAAATGCTCCAAAAATATTGCAAACATCATTTCTCCTAATCTCACATCTAGCTGTGTATTTTTAGTTGCCGGGGGAGGGGGGGGCCTTGATGTCCACCCGGGTGGAGTGTGTTATGTGGTGTTATCCTTGTTGCCCTGAGACAACCACTCAAGACAATGATGTTTGCCAGTAACAACACAATCACACCAGTCTGCTTACCCCAGTTTCTTTTTCGACCGGCAAATTACATGGAGCAAAAGCCGCAGCCCTTTGAATGAATCACGTTTGGACAAAAATAACAAAACTGGCACCGATAACAAAACTGTTTTTCCTGCCTGGTGATTGTCATACACGTTTGGTAAATACCAACCTTTTTTAGATCTCGCCGACTTTTTTCCTTTTTCCCTGGAATTCCCCTCACCCTGTTATAATCACATGCTACACACTCAGATCAAGAGACACCCCTTATTTATTTTCACAGCTTTGTTAAACTTTTAATGTGCGCAGGCCCACTCCGCAGCCGCAGAGTGACTCACGGAGAGGCTGAGGGTGCATTTTTTTCACATGATTACCTTTAACCGCTTCCTGTTTGTCCCACAGTTGCTGCAGATTGTGACGGTGTCTGAGAAGCGCTGGAGAGCCCGGTCTCGTGGAGCAGGAGCGAACGGGTGGAGCGAAGAGGGGGAGGAGGAATTTGAGAGTGGCGACTGCGACGACGAGGACGAGTGCACGGGGGTGTCTGGGCTGGGCCCGCCGCCACGACGCAAGCGATTACGCATCTTTGCAGGTTAGACGCACACGATATGGACTTTAATTTGTGTGGTTTTAAGTGATGCTGTATCCATGCTCACGAATCAAAATCAGCTTAACTTGTATTTATGAGCCAGGCTGTAAAAGGAAGAAGAAAAAGGTTGTTTAGTTGTTTATGTTTGTGCCCGCTAACCAGATTAACAGATCTGGCCTCTTTTGCAGCGAGTCAGAGCGATCGCAGTCCAAAGCAGAGAGGTGGTTTACGTGACTGCTGTGCATGTTGACACCAACGTGACACTATGTGGCAGGAGACATGAGACTTCCGCAGGTAGCTGCCTCACCTCCACCTCGTGACCTGCCGTCAATCTTGTGAAAAACGTCAGATGCACGCTGTGAAAGACAAACAGAGAACAAAAAAAAGGCCACAAACAGTTGGAAGAAAAAAAACCAAACAGAAGAAGAGGGAGAAAACACCCAGGGAGCAGAAACAAGAGGGTTCGATACACTGATACAAAGCCAGCGCAGCTGAGCAAACACAGCAGTGGGAGTAGTCCTCCTGTCTGGGATGTTGTGGCAGAGATTTGGGTTTGCCGGGCAGGGAGCGAGAGCAGGAACCCAGGGTTCACACAGGAATCCTGCAGGGCCATCGCTTCCAGCGTGAGAGCCTGATGCCCTCTCTTAAACACTCCTGTCAGCCTCTCTGTGCAGCTCTGCTTCACTGCAGTATATTTCTAGATTAGGTATGTGTGCATCAGTGTGTGTTTGCAACCACCTGAAAGCCTGTTTGCACCGGCCTCTATGCAAGTCAGTAATGTTTGCAGACCTTGAGAAGTCGGTGCTTATTGGCAGATGCGCAGATAGCTGCTGATAGCCTGTGATGACCTAGCAAAATGCTGACCCCACACGGCCTCTCAGTCCATTCTGGTCAAATGGGGGACTGGAGTTCAAAGGTTAACCTGCAGAGCAGAGGGGCCTAATGGCCTGCTTGTCTGTGCTCTGCTGGTCTGAGATGGACGAGGCAGATCGGATTTCACAAAGCCTGGTAAGCGATCAGTGGTGTGACACACACGCATACCCACACAGGCCGTGGGGAAAGGTGACCGAAGCCACAACAACAAGGTGCAGACAGGCAGGGCTAAGCCACCAACGTAGTCAGCTGTCAGCCTGGTGACCAGAGCGAGGCTGTTACCAAACGGTAACGACGGATCTCTCCTCACCGACTCTCTGCGCAGATTCCATAACCTTCTGACAACACATACGCAGACCGACACGCTTCTCCTCCCGAGCCAATCAAACCTTCGCGCTACACATTCCCCAGAACATTCCAGTCCCGGAGCTATTCCAGGACAGGGACACCCCACCACCACCTGCCCCACCTCCATACCTCCTGAACCAAACTGGTTGCAAATTACACACCAAAGAATCTCTATGCCATGACCTGAGGTGGTGTTAAAAAAAGAAAACAGCATTAAATTTGCGAATCATTTAATGATGCAAATGTTGCATTAGCGGGGTTGTGGATACATTTTTATGATCACTGGATTTACAGGGAGATTTATTGAAATGTGGTTGGTAAATAGACTCATTCTTATAGCGCTTTTCTACTCTCCTGGAGTACTCAAAGCGCTGTATACAACACATTCACCCATGACACAAGCACTGTTATCTATACTTTCAGTGCTTTCTAACTGTCATTCATACGCATTCATACTCCGATGGGTGCATCGGAGTTCAACTCAGAGTTAGTATCTTTGGCATGCAAACTGGGGGAGCCAGGGATCGAACCACCAACCTCCCAATCTGAGCAACAGCAACCAGGTTCTGGGCCTTAAGTAGGCTGTATCGTGACAGAGCCTCCACCGTGCTTTACCACAAAGTAAGATATTAAGTTCTGCCATAACTACCTAATGTTTTACTACAAGGACTGGATCCATCTCTCACATCCTGTGTCATATGTGTTCAGATACTTTTTATAGGCTGCAGACAGTTTTTAGGCCTGATACTACTTCTTTTATCCTCCACTTGTCCTGTTTCCTCAAACTTTTGAAGGACAAACTGCACAACACCATGAAGTTTTCAGCTAATAGCTCTTTAGAAATATAGTTTTATACTGTTATGTGTAGACATTAAGCTGGTTCATCTCTTGAGTTAAGCTCCTTTTTTATGCTTGACTGAATCCTAAGTCAGTGTAAAGTGTCTTAACAACCAAGCAAAACAAAACAAAACAAAAGTCATTCTTCTGAAAATGGTCAGGTACAAGTAACGGACTGAAGAAATGTTGAAAGACGACTTTAAAATGACTAGAAAGAGGCTCCTTGGAAGGAAAATATGAAGGAACGATGGAAGTCTTTGCACAGTACTGTACCTATGAATAGATGTGTGTTTGTGAACAGATGGAGTTGTCTCTAGCTTTGTTGTAGTCCAGTAAAATGTGATTCTATATGGCGTGTCTTTACCTTTATGATGAGGGCTCACCTGTGTTTCTGTGCTTTCATGCACACCTGGCCTCTGACTGTATGGCCTCTATGAGAAACAAAGGATGTGCTGCCATCTCTGCAAAAACCTGCTCACAGATTCCTCTCAAAGCCTCTCTTCATTGCCTGAGCCACACATTTTTTTCTCCTGTTTCCACCTGGTGCTAAAAAACTTCACAAAAACATCTGCTAATACACACTCATTTACTGCATAAAGTCTTAAAATTTGAAGAAAAAATTTAATTGTGAAAAGCTGGCAGTGAGGGAATCATCTGTTTCCAGCTCAGTGTGGAAGCCCAGTGAAATACAGCAGATAACTCCCAGTAGGATCAAGGTAATATTTCATGGTCCAGTCAGTACACAGTGGGAAAACGAGTGATTAATCCAGAGAAGTGGCTAAGATAATCACACAATTTTAATTCCCTTTAATAAAAGGGTTGTTTTTTGTTTTTTTTGTGGCGCTAAGTGGACTACTACTAAACAACCTGCGAAAATGGCTTTTTGATGCAGTTTGGAAACATTCAGTAGTCTGCAAGCAAACAGTGTGCTCTGCTTTGGCTCAGCAGCTCAGATCCCTGCCTCGTGTGTTTTCTTGCTGAGCTGGACGGGCTTTTGCTCGCTATGCTCAGCAGGAGCCACGTGAATAGACCTCTTGTTATGTTCCTGAGCTCAGACATTCGCTCACTATAAGCGCCCCGAAGGAAAGCCGTTCCTTTGGGAGCTCTGGATCTTTTTTATCAGCGCCAGAGGTTAGCAAAATACAAAGTGGAAATATTCCTGTAATGTGAAACACGCGGCTTACGATGAGAGGCTGGGCTCGGCTCACCTTTCAGGTCTGCTACAAATTTTGCGGCTGGAACAAAGGAGTGAGTAAAAGAGCGAAGAAGGTGATGAGAGAATGTGGGGAACGAACACAAAGAGACAAAAACACCTTTGATAACTGTAAAGGCTGATACACTGGGAAACCTAAACATTCTTTATTCTGTATGTGGGTCAAATTAACAGCCTAACGTGCTGTCAGTGCTCCAGCATGGTATGTTAATTAACTGCAGCTGTGACCTCTGACCCTTCTGCACCTGATAGGTGAGTCACACGGTGCCTGTCTTCCACAACAGTGTTTGCACATGTCTTCATCACAGCGGACACAGTTTACATTAACAGCACCGGATGCATCCACCGTATAAGCAATTTCCTTCTTCTTCAAGCTTCGTGTAATTTCATAGAGCTGATCGTCAGCGCTACTGTACTCATGAAGAGTCATCAACATATGGTTGCCAGCCAGGGAGGCTCTGTGCCACAGGCCAGGATGAGAAAGAGACGGGCTCAGACGGTGCACATGTGAGAGGAAGCGTGCAGGTGCCTGCATGCCCACGTGGCAGGCAGAAAAAACACACTTCACTCCTTGGCCCGTGCATCGATCAGCATTAAGTTGTCTTTTTACACATTTCATTCAACGTTTTTCTTTCTAAAATTATTTTTTGAAAAAAAAAATTGTAAAAACATGTTGGGTAACAGGAGGTGAAAAACGATTAAAGAAAAACATTGAAATGAAGTCAAATACTGTGAGCTCTGTGTGGTGATTGGACAAACTATTAGATGCCGAGACTAGTTTGAATTTGAGTGCCAAATGTGCCAACAGTTATTACCCAGGTTATCAATACGATGCCAGATCTGAAGTGTTTACCTCTATAAGGAGTTCAGAACTAATTAAGTACGAAGAAAATGTGATAATATATCTGTCAGTGAACCACAAAGTTGCTGTTAAAGGAGGTGGTTACTGTAATGTTTTGGACATTTCATTATTAGCACTGTATTCTCTAAAAGTGATACTCGTAATCTCTCAACCTTGCAAATGGTTTGTTTCCTTTTTCAAATACCTGCAAAGGTATTTAGATAGATCACAGGTGGTCAATCCAGGCCTCGACGGCCAGTGTCCTGCAGGTTTTAGATGTGTCCTTAATCCAACACAGCTGATTTAAATGGCTAAATGACCTCCCCAACATGTCTTGAAGTTCTCCAGAGGCCTGCTAATGAACTAATCATTTGATTCAGGTGTGTTGACCCAGGGTGAGATCTAAAACCTGCAGGACGCCGGCCCTCGAGGCCTGGAGTTGCTCACCCCTGAGATAGATAAATGGGTCAGTTGGTGGTTACACTGTGGAGCTTTTGTCCGTATTAAAATACATAATGACATCAGAGTTCCTGCAAATTTGTTTGCGGCACATCAATGACGTGAATCTCCCATTCTCACACGACATGAGTACATGTCAAGAAACCAGTTTGAGGTGATTTCAGCTTTGTGACATGATGAGTAGCCTGGTGGAAGCAGTCATCAGCAGATGGGTGCACTGTGGTCATAAAGGGATGGACATGGTCAGCAACAATACTCAGGAAGGCTGTTGCGTTTCGTTGATACTCAGTCGGTACTAATGGTCCCAAAGTAGGACATTAAAGTAATCGCCACAGCTTCACACACAGCAGGATAGATCCATCTTTTCATGTTTACAACAAATTCTGCAGTGGCACCCAGTGCGGTCACGTTGTGCATTCAGAGGTGCTCTTCTGCACACCTTTGTTTTAATGAGCAGAGATTTGAGCTTCTGTTGCCTTCCTGTCATATCAAAGTAGTCTGGCCATTCTCCTCTGACCTCTTGCATCAACAAAGCATTTCACCCTGACAACTGCAGCTAGCTGGATGTTTTCTTTATTTACAACTGTTCTCTGAAACCCTAGAGATGGAGATAAAATCCCAGTAGATCAGTAGATTCTGAAATACTCAGAGCAGCTTCACCTGGCACCAACAACCATGGACTGTCCAAAGTGTCACTTTTCCTCCCCATTCTAATGCTCACTTTGAACTTCAGCAGGTTGTTTTGACCACGTATGTACCTAAAATATATGTATTTAAATAAATACATATAAATAAAATGCATAGATTAAAATGATGTGATCTGCAGGATTACTGCAAATCAAAATCTTCATTCAGAAAAGAGATTTGGACAGAGTGCCTGCTGCTTTCATCCTTGTCTGACACAATGATGACTGTTTACCAGCCCAAATCTGTGTAGGCTTCACATGATAAATGATTTCAAAGTACTAACTGTTTGGCGGAGTGGGTATATAAAATTTCTGGAGAAGTCTTAAACTGATGACAGCGTGAAATCCTTGGGGTAGAGGAATTGTTGAAAGGCTGTGTAGTTGAGGGGGCTGATAATGTGCAACACACTGGAAATGTTCTGACCCAATGTTCTCCGTGTCCATCCCTCTTTGAGCTTATAAACAACCTCTGTAAATTCAGCCAATCCTCCTCCTTCCACACCCCTCACAAAAATAATGAAGCTTGCCACCATCTGTGTAAACAGGCTTGGCTAGTAAGAGTCATAGTTTCCCAGTCTTGTTCTTCTTGGGGCTGATCACAAGGCCTTGTGTGTCCCCAGTTCCTGAGCTGAATGAGGTGGCAGTAAGAGGGGAAGATGGAAATGGAGCAGAAAAAGAGGGGGGAGAGGAACAGGGGGATGATGTTGTCTTCTTATTGTCGTTGGGCTTCTGTCATGGTGTTATCTCAGATCAGTTCAGGGATAAAACACTCCAAATTAGCCAGAAGGCAGGAAGAAGAGTCCTGGTTTTAATTTATGTGGATACAAGGGCTCAGAGCTGGGTTCTCATCATGTACTTGAAGGGGGCCCACCAGCATTTGATTCATTTTGTAGGCCTTTTGCATTTCTCCGTGTTTGTGTGTGCCTCTTGGAAAAGCGTTTGTTTGCTCAAGAGCTTTATTTACATTCACAGGCACTTTCTGGACGCACTAAATTGATTCCAGGCCTGTTCCTGGGTCGTGTCCATCAGCTCAGCCACAGTCCACAAACACTCTGCACACAGCGGGACCATTCTCGAGGTCCGCAGCTCTGCTGCTCGCCGCCACAGTGACACACAGAAGCCATTTTGTGGGGAATGTCTTAAAAGCTCGGCTGAGAGTTTGGGAGGTTTGCAATTCACACGTTAACCCTCTAATCTCACCTGCGTTTTTTAAATTTTCCCTCCATCCATTCCCCTCCCTCTGGCCTGCTCTCACTCTCTCCTTCCAGGCTGTTCGTGAAAGTAACTCGACGACACAGTGAACAGTCCTGCTGTCACTACACTCGGAGCTGCTGCAGGAAACCGCAGGCTAACCACTAAAAAGGGCTCAGACAGATAGTGAAACTGCGCTGCAGGAGCTCTCTGTGTGTGCAGTCAGACCAGCCAAGTTGTCACTCCTGGCTGTATTTGTAGTCTGGCTTTTTTCTATGACAGGAATGTGGGGACAATTCGGCTGGTTAGTCAGTGAGGACATCTAAACAACAAACATATCAGAATCTACCAGCACCATTTCCATTACTGATTGCCGGACTCAGGAAAAGAATGTAAACATGTTTTTGTCGGCTTCCTTTATTATAAGAAGATAAAGACAGAATCCAAAAAATGTGCTTGTTGGAGGCAGCTTGACCAGGACGAGGCCCAGGATGCCCCTTGGGTCAAATGCTGACCCATCAGCTACCCACTAACTTGATTCTCTCTCTCGTGTCTCTGTCGTTCTATGCCAGTCTCTCGCTTGTTCCAATAAGAACTGCCATTGTCCAGTCTTTTCAGAAGCAGTCTCAAACGGTGCACCCTGCCAACCTCTGACCCCGCCTCAGGACTGACCTCTTAGAGGGTTCACAGCCCTTCTCTGTACACAGAAGCGCTCCCCCCCCCTGCCCTGAATGAGCTCTTCGCCCTGAGTACAGAATCAACTCTTTGTATTCAAAGGAGCTTGCAAAGAAAAGCGTCTGGACTTCTTTAAGTTGCTTGAAGACGTTTCACCTCTCATCCGAGAAGCTTCTTCAGTTCTAAGGTCAAATGGTGGAAAGTCTCGGATGAGAGGTGAAACGTCTTCAAGCAACTTAAAGAAGTCCAGACGCTTTTCTTTGCAAGCTCCTTTGACTACGATGACCTGGATGACTGAGAACCTTCACAGACAACTCTTTGTATGTTTGATTTGTTATGGTTTTTACCTCTCTCGCTAGTGCGCACACTTTCCGCCCTCGCAGCGTCAGCACTGCAAGGAATTCTCGGTTAAAATTTACGTCCCTGCTCAAAGCTTTTATTTCTATTCAAGCTAGGTCTTTTACTCCTTTCTGTGATCATATTAGCTGCTTCGGGAGGCGGAGACTATAAATACACTGGAGTAAATTTAATTTGGATGGTGCAGGGGAGAGGGTAATGGGTGCAGCATGCTGGTCATTCCCTCGGTGACAGCACCGCCCTTCGTTGACCATGTTAATTAATAACTGTTGACTTGCATTTGTTCCACAAGCCGCAGTTGAGAGAGTGCCTGTGATGGGTCGGTTTTCCCCGGTCAACAGGAGGGTGTATTCCTCTCCCATCGGAGCAACGGGGAACTTTTGCAGATTCACTCAAGCAACGTCTTCTCGCATTTTTTAATCAATTGTGCACCTTTGTTTTTCAAAAGCAATTAAAACGCCATCATCTGTGTTTTCATGTCCCCGGCCCTCTTTGGCATCGTGTCTCTCTGTCTTGCTCTCTTGCCCTTTGTGTGGGAGGGTCCCTCTGTCTAGAATAACAGAGTTGTGGAAGTTGGGAGGCCGGAGTAGCTCAGAGAGCAGCGCCGTTGCAAAGGCCAGCGCCAGGGCCGCCTCTGGGCGTCCCGTTTTTCTTGGCCCGACATTCCCAGCCTCTCCGAGCGCCCCTGTGGTCGGCCTGTGGGTGTGGAGGCAGACGGTCACATTCCCAGCCCATCGACAGAGGCATCCCGGACCGCTCCCTCATTTCACTCCCGGCTCTCAGTCAAGCAGTGTCCCAGGACTCAGCGCCCTGGCCAAGTGTCGGAGTTTGAGAATGTGACCAAGGAGCCGATAATCACAGTGCACTGTCTTATCAGTTAATCTCTTCCAGATAAGCCAAACGAATGAGCAGCTCCTATTATGTTTTTATAGAACCCATGTCTTTGCAGCTGTAAGGGCGGCTACTGAAAGAAGACTATACACACACACACACACACACACACACACACACACACACACACATACATATATACATGCTGGCCATTCAATTTCTAAATTTGCTGAGTTTAATATCCAAGCGAGTAGTTTGCTCTGCTGCAATGGGACAAGGGATAAAATATTTGCTTTATCTTGGAAACCAAAATATCACTTAATCTGTTGAATCTTCAAAACCCAGATCAAATTTGAGCAGCTTAGATGTGTTATGCGCACACATCGTCTGCCAATGTAGCAGCAATCTAAACCATCTCCTCCATTTCATAAGAAGCACCTGTGTTTGGAGACTTAACATTCCACATACTTATCTGACCAAAAAAGGCCTTTGTGCATAGCACACATGTACTGAATAAACTGTACTGCACCATGAAGGCACACACTCTCACAGTAACGCTTCAGCCACTGGTGTGCACCCACTCCGTTAAGATGAGTTAAATTAAGAAAACGTTTTTACAGACAGCATTTCGTGTGATTTATTTATTTTTTCTCCAACCTGTACTCTTCACCTGTGCTGGGAAATGCGTCTCTCTCTGCTCGCCGTTGCAATTTTTCTACATAGTTTGCTTGTTGTGACAACTGCAAAGCGTAAAGGACGAGCCTCGGGCACCGAGCGCTGCTGAAAACAACGCTCCAGACTCCCCTCCTTCTCTGTCTTCCCCCTGTCCTCCTTTTGCACAGACAGAGACAACAGACACACTTAATGCACATGCACGCACACACACACACTGCAGCCACCGTTTGACCTGTGAGGAGAATCCAAACAAACATCCGCTCCCACGCTAAAATACTGCAGCGCCTGGATATATTGGTCTGTCCTCCCAGGGACCGGTCACTAAAGAAAACATAAAGCTAAACCCTGAATGCGACCTCGTTTGTTAACTTGCATGTGACTACCGTGCTTGCTTCGCAGCCCAGAGCCTTTACCGTTACCAATCAATGGTTGGACTGTTGACCTCTCCCCTGGGTCGTAACTCAAGCTCATAAGGCCACGATAAAGGTAGCAGGGGTACGCTAGCAAGGTGGCGTCTTTTTGCAGAGGCTCTGAATGGATGAGCAGGAGGGGGGCTGTGTTCTGCCGAAAGCCACCAGGGCCCACATTGGTCACATTAATCACAGTCTGGACTGTGGCTCTATTTATATCCAGGAGTTATTCATCTATTTGCCTAATTGTCCCTGTCTGTCCGCTGTCCAGGTTCCTCCTCAAAAGGGGGAAAAGAATCTGGATTACTTGTGTCTGTGTTCTCCTCTCAGTCACTTTCACTTACTTGCTGCACACAGGCACAGGTGTTCATCACTAATTATACCAGGATATTATTAGTCCCAGCCCTGCGCAGGAGTGTAAGGGATCTAAGTTTGCATAGTGTTCAGTCCCCGTTGGGTTGTTTTTAAATCCTGCAGAACAAGGCCCCTCTGTGGTGCTGCTCATGTCAAAGTGTTTAAACTAGCAAGAAAAGGCCCTCTCTCTCCCCTCCCTCCCTGGCTTTAGGGATTTTTTTCAGAGCCTGAGATTTTTCCCTTTTTTTCACTCGCATTATTGCCGCTGTAAAGCAACACCAACACAATGCTCTCCCACTTTGTCTCCAGCTTTTTCACAACCACACATAGGGACGGGCGTGCGCACACACCCCACTCAATCATCCCCGCACAACTCCACAAATGCAAACGCGCATGCAAACGGCCCCCACATCCCCCGCCCGAGACCCCGCCCGAGACCCTGCCCTCCCTCTTACCCACAGTGTATATAAAAGCTGTATCAAATTGCACCTTGAGCTTAATTGGCTCGGCAGTACAGTGCGCCGCTGTCGACAGTGACAAATCGTTCTTTCAGAGCCCCAGAGAATGCCTGCCCACTGCCATGTCAGAGGACACAGGAGGAGGAAAAAAAGTCAATTGTCCCCTGGCCGCCATTCAAATGATGTCGTAACGGCAAAGAAATTTGTAGGAGATGCATTTCGAAGCTCTGGAGTGCATTTACAGTGCTGTGCAAAAATCTTGAGCCACTCATTTCTTTGCATTTTGCTAGAACAATAGGAAGTGTGCAAACATACATGGAAGTAGACTATATGTAAAGCGCCAACAGAGTTTATTCAATTCTAATGAGCTTGAAAGTTTATTCTTCAACACAGCCAGGACTCTCTTAGTCAGGGTTTCTTCTCATTTCCTTCAGGACACAAAGTGCGTAATGTCAAGATATGCCAAGGTGTCAGCTAATAGCTCTTTGGGAATCACCTTGTTGATGTAAAAAAAAAAAAAAAGATTTTGCCACAGGCTGCTAATAACGAAGTGGCTAAAGGTGCAGTTTGAAACGGGTTATTTGTAAGTTGTCTGCTGAGTTAGGAGTCGTTTTTATGCTTGAACTGGAGTGTATTTCTCTGTTCAAGATGGTGCCTGAGTGTGTAGGAGCCTGAGGCGCTACACAGTTAGGCGGTTTGTTGTGTTTTTACTCAAGTAAAGCAGGGCGAAGCTTTCATCAGATTCCTGACTGCTCCCTGTGATCACACAGCGGCTCAGATCAGCCACTTCCTCCTGCTGGATCGCTGCCGTGAGGGGGAACAGTACACAGATCAGATGAGACAGCTAATTCAATTAGGAGCAATGTGTTATTTTTAGGAGCTCAGATGTGACCGTGCGGTATGAGTGTGTGTCAGGATGAGAATGTATGCACAACCATCAGGAGTGTGTGGGAGGAAGCTATGTCAGAAGTCCACCTGCGCACATGTGTGTGTGTTTGTGTCTGGTTTAACAGAGGGCGGCTCAACTCATAGCTCGCATTCCTAACTGTACTGCTGCTTTATTACTGATATCCTCCTGGCCTCCCTAATAGCTCACCCTTTATATTTCAGCCTTTCTCACAGCTTTTTGCCAGACAAAGTAACACAGAATATTTCACACAAAGGGAGGGTGATCTGCTCGGTGTCAGGGGGGAAACAGATGTGGATGCAGTGCAGCAAGAGAGCAGTAAGCAACATCAGAGCAGCAGGTAGCCAAGGAGTCACTGCAGCACGCAAAACAGATGGAGAAAAATAGGAAAAGAGATTATCTTTCTCTGACTCACATCCACAAAATAGTGACACTAAGCCCCAAGCAGCCCCATTGGAGCAAATGAGTTACCTGCGTTGCCTCAGGGCATCATTACAGTAGCTGCAGAGGGAGAGATGAAAGTGAAAAATAACAGTATGCCTTAAATGGAAGCTTTCACCAGAGGCAAACAGTGCATAAACCTCGCACAACTCTAATTTTCTCCATATTATCCCTGGTGCGCTCGCAGCGCATGTGCGATACAATAAACCCTGAGCGTTAGCTGATTCTGATGGACTCCAAGGTCCAAGCCACATCAGATGTGTTTTAGAAGCCGGATCCATCAGTTAATGAACACTGATCCCCGCTGGCTCAGATGGCTTTTTCACTTGACTGCCCACTGGTGCGTTATCTGTTCTTTTTTTAACTTTTTTTTTTTTCAAACATTTATGCTTGGTTGCAGACCTGTAAAAATTATGAAAATTAATAGCATACTTTCTATCACTTCCTCACCCTAATCACTTATTTAACAGCAATAACAGCACAGTAACTTATTGTTGCTCAAGTGTGTAAGCAGGTATTTCCTAGGCTAAACCGCTAACAGATGTGTTTCTGCCCCAGTAAACATGTGAATACAGGTTAGCTTAGCAATGACAAATACAGCGGCAACAATCCTGTGATGGCACCCTGGTACTGAGAAAACAGCAGGGACAAAAAGTCTTTTTTCAAGGTCAAAACGAACCTAGATATTCTTTTTTTATATTATTTTATTTTTAATCTCACATGAGAAATAATGAAATAAATAAAAAGATTCCAGTTTATCTCCACAAATGTTTTTCTCCTAAATATGCCAACTCTCTCCTTTATATATGTGTGTGTATATACGTATATATATATAATATGTGTGTGTGTGTGTGTATGAATTCTCATAGCAACAACATAGCAACCATACTTCCTGTGCTCTCATCAGCACTACGTTCATATACAGTGCTGAGCACAAAACTGCTACTTGGCAATGACAGTGCATCTTCAAGGGAAAAAATGCACAGTCTGCATGAAAGAGTTAATGCAGCAATAAGAAAAGGTGACAACTTTCCACCTTTTTCTGCTTACTGGAAACAAAAGTTTGCATTTCCAGAACAAAAAGCTGAATGAAAAACAAAGCAGCACTCAATAACGGGAGAGATTACATTTCAATATACCTTTGTAAAAAAAAAAAAAACAACCAAAAGGGCATATCAGATGGTTAAAATGGTAACTGATACACAATAATAACATTTCACGATCTGTAAAAAAAAAAAAAAAAAAAAAAGGGGGGGGGGGGGAGCAGACCATTTGACAAAAGATTAACATAATCATAGAAGAAGAATGATGAGAGGAAAACATTACAGCTCATTTGGTTGCCACATGATACTGATGAGACAATCTAATTACAGGTTGTATTCTGTGTCTTCATCTGTGTGATTTCTCTCTGACAGTACTGAATATTGACTGTCTGAATACAGCAATTGTTTGTTCTGTGTGGCAGAGAATTTTGGGATATATTAAATTTAGTAAACATGTAAAAGTTAAACCATTTTATGAGATTTTTGAGATGCATTTTATACTCACATGACTGTCATATGTGCTTCTGATGATGGCTCATTTTGCTTTTTTGGGTAGGAATATTTAAGCTATATATAACTTTTTTTCTCATGTAAAGCACTCAGTCATTTTTACATGTAGTAAGTAGAAATATGCAACTTCCTTGAAGATAATAAGTAATTACCTTTGGAAGAAAGGGGAGAAAAAAAACATCACTGTAGATTTATTTGATGAAAAGTATGTTTTTATTCTTTTGGCTAGAATTAGTAACACTGGTGCTGACTTCAACTGGGGATAGTTGGTCAGCAGAAGGAACGATCTGAGGATTGTGTCCATCCCATTGGCACGCCTCCCATAGAGAAAGCACAGACGGATGACCAGCCCGTTTTCACTCCCGAGGCGTAATATACTGACGATTTCTCAAGTCCTGAGGCGGAAGGTCTCCACTTTGGTGGCTGCAGGATTTCGTCTCTGCATTTTGCAGATGTGGTTCTGTTGGCTTTATTAGTGGATAATCTCAACCTTGCACTTGTACAGTTTGCTGCCAAGTGTGAAGCAGCAGAAACAGCTGAATTAGCAACTCAAACTCTATGCCGCAGATATTTTGGTCCATCTTGACATGGTAGCCTCACACAATTGCTGCAGAATTTTTTAAGCTGCACATCCATGATGCAAATCTCCCATTCCACCACATCCAAAAGATGCTCTATTGGACTGAGATCTAGTGACTGTGAAGGCCATTTGGATACAGTGAGCTAACTGTCATGTTCAACAGACCGGTTTGAGATTACTTGATTTTTATGATGTGCATTATCCTGCTGGAAGAATCCAACAGAAAATACTGAACCTAACTGAGTACTGATACTGACATAAACAGTTGATACACGGCAGGATGGATCCATGTGTTCATGTCCTTTACACCAAATTCTGACCCTACCATCCAAATATCACAGCATTAATCGAGATTCATCAGACCGACAACATTTTTCCAACCTTTCATCGTTTGGTTTTTGTGAATCTGTGTAAATTGTAGCCTCGTTTTCCTGTCAGGAAATGACAGGAAAGTGAGACCAGTGTGGTCTTCTGCTTGAAGTGTTGTGATGTGTTCTGTGTTCAGAGATGCCCTTCTGCATACCTTGGTTGTAACAAGTGGATATTTGAGTTACTGTTGACTTCCTATCAGCCTGAAGCAGTCTGCTCATTCTCCTCTGACACCCAGAACACCCAGAGAGCTGCTGCTCACTGGGTGTTATCTCCTTTTTACTGTTTACAGTAAACCCTAGAGATGGTTGTGAGGGAAAATACCAGTATATATGAAGAACAACAATATGAAGGGTTGTTGCCGTAGTCTTGTTTTAACTAAAATGTCAGTTAAATTGTGACAGATGATTCACATTAAGTTTTCGACATGACCTTAGGCAGCTTTTGTGGTTTTTCACTTTAATTTTTTGTTTTTCAGCATCTCACCACATTTCAGCACTTGCTATCAGCAAAATTTATGTCTGTATGATTCAGCACGTGTTTACAACAATAACATGCAACATCTGGTTATATGAGCAGCTTGGGTTTCTCCCAATGTAACATTGTTTTTACAGCTGTGTCAGACATCATGCAGAAAGATGACAGACATGTGTTTTTCAGCTTTTGTGGCAGCCTTTATTTCTAATTGCCTCTTCTTTTTCCTGCTTCGCTCATATTTTTCATTCTTTCACCTTCCTTCATTATCTTCTGTCCATCTCCTCCGTCTCTGACTCCGTCTGTCTCCCTCCTTAGACCTTTCTGATAACCTGGCAATGGATGACTTCACCTTCCAGGAGCAGCTGTTAACCCCTCGTTTGGCTACAGCTGGGATGGGAGGCGTCTCCTCACTCGCGGCTCCACTGTGGAGGAGCTACCTAGTTCCAATCCTCTCCTTGATGCTCAGTCTGTTCCCGGTCTATCCCCACTGACCCATGCATTCCCATCACCTCTTCCCTCTAGGATTCAGTACAAAATGTGTGGAATGTGACAAACCTTTTTTTGGAATTCTTGTTCCTGATATAAAGTTTAGTGGCTCAGCAGAGGACGCATGAACAACAGAAAATGCTACATTTCTCTTTATCTGTCTGAACAAGAACCTGTTCAACCTGTGTTCTTAACAAACCTATTAAAGCACATTAGACGCCATTGTGTAAATAAGAAAGTTGCCCACTGGTCCGCTGCCACAATGGTTATTTCAACTTTTGCGTCCTGTTGCCTAACCTCTGTTCTCACACTCACTTCTTATGTAATGTAACAAAGTGATGGAGAGACTCATTTTTAGACATATAAAGGACCTAGAACACAACGGGCCTTTTAAAAAAATAAATAAATAAATGCTCCCGCTCAGTCTGTACTGAGTCACAGCCCAGCAGGTACAAACTGGAAGAAGACGAAATCAGCTGCTGTCATTTTCCTTCGTGGCAGAGCATGACCTCCTGCCAGGGCTGGACTTTATCTGGTCAGTTTTAGTGAGCTCCTTCCCCCCGAATGATGCAATGAATCACTTATTTAAACATGCACTGTTCCTTAAAATGCTCTGCTACTACTCACCCTTCTCTCTGATTGTTTATGTCGTAGTGATAGCTAAATTATTACCGACTGCTTCCTTCACACGCCCACCATCACTGTTTGCTCTGTTTTGTAAAGCTGGTGCACTTTTTTTTAGAAACAGTAACAGCCCTATAATTTAAAAAAAAGGATCCAAGGGCTATCATTCGAATATAAGTCTCCAAAGTCAGCCTGATAACTGTACAGGTGTATGTTTCTCTGTGTTGGTGACATGTTTACATTAACGTGTTTATTTACAATACTGGCATTTTGGTTTTTTCTGGACTAATTATTGGCCGGATTGTGAAGCCTTGCTGCAGTTTCTAGCTTACTCTTTAGCACTGTGCATAAAGCGATCATTAATGTGAAATATAAATATGTATAAAAACGTGTACATTAATTTTGTTATGTTGCACTGGTCTCATACATTTCCAAGGATGGCCTCTGTATTTAATCTTTTTTTCTGTGCTTTTTGGGTTAAAAGCAAAAGTGAGATTCTTATTGTTTCATTTGTTTGGTTTTTTAACATGGTGCTGCTGCTACCACACAGCTGACTCCACAGCTGCAAGTGCTGAGTCTGCCCATGGCCCACTGTTTGACTTGTCATGTCAGGAAAAGCACAGGTGTACAGCTAAGTCATATCAGCGATCGAGCATGCCGACTACCAGGGTCCTGGCAGTGGAATGCCTAAACAAAGTGCAGGCCTAAATTATTTGACTAGCGCCACCTGATTTTTGTCTCCTATGGCCAGTTACAAGACCCCTGGCCAGTGTCCCACCTAGGAGTCATAAGAAATAATGATGTGTTTGTTTTTCTCTCAATTGAATGTTGATGGGGAAAATACATTGTAAAATAAACTCAATCTGTTTTGATGTTTTGTGCCTGTGGCAATGTGTTTTTAAGCTAAGATATTAGCATCACAATTAGCATTAGCGTATTCAGCTAAGCATTTAGCAATGAAGCAAGAAATGAAGTTTAAGACACGAAGGGGGTGGAAATATGCTTAGCTGCTAACACTAAGCATATTTCAGTGGTATGAGTGTAACAGGAAAAGTACTACACACTAGTTTAGTATAAAAAGTGCTGAATGAATGTGTGGGCACTTTAAGTGCTTTGAACAATGGATAGAGCTACTACAAGGATAAGAAGTAGAGCTAGCAAAAATGCTGACTGTGTAAGCTAGCAGACTTTTTAGTGTCACAGCTCTATCATTAAGACCCAAGAATCTGATGGATTTGCTATTCCATCCGTCTGCACAGTCACAATATGCTAACCTCCAGTTCTACTCTAGCTTCTATGAATGTGTGTGAATGTTAGATAGGTAAAGAATGCAGCAAGATGTAAAAAGTGCTTGGTGTGGTCAGGTAGAGTAGAAAAGCACTATATAAGAACCACTTGCTGTGTGGACAAGCATGGATGAACTTGATGGATGTTAGTTTGCTACTGTTAATAAACTCAAATAACATTAAAAAGTGTCTTTCTGCTCCAGGCGAGCACTCCCATGACTTCTTTGTTGACTGAACATTATGTTGGCAGGTCAAAAGTCATTCACTTGTGATTAGTTGAGGCAAAAGAAAACACCCCCTTCCAGGAATAAACTGATTGACATGGATGTAGTGTCAGGCTGAATGAATTAAGTAAAATTAAGTTGCAGATTAACTTGGTTGTCAGGCTTGTTTTACGTGAGAGTAATGGCAGAATGAGCAAATGTTTGGACTAAAAGCTACCAACAGCTCAATGCTAAGTTGTTGGAGGAAAGTGGAAAAACAACCCCAAAAACATGAAGTGAAAGATTCCAACTCACAGATTTGGCTTTTTGGGTATGGAATAATCCTTAAAATGCCATGAAAAACAAGGATTAAATGGATGGCACGCTGCTGCGATTACAAATTGCACACACAATGTTCCAGGCATATATATTACTTTCTGTGCTTTTCGCTACTGATCCACTTCAAAGCGAGTCATGAATCATGAAATTTATGTGTTTCTGGACTGCACTCGTTGCTCTGAGTCCTAAAGCAGCACGTGGATTATGTGTTTTTTCTTTGGATCTGTATTTTTTCACTCCCAGCAGATTATGAACTACTGTCCTCGCTGTCCCTCTCTGTGGGGCTTCTCTCTATTGACCCAGTCTGTTAACCTCCTGAGCTTAACTTAACCAGGTAGCTATACTCATCCACAACCCAGCAGTGAACCAGGGTTCATTAGTCCCAAGTGTTTGTGTTTCGTCTCCATTATTAAAGCCTGTCTTCTTCCCTAACAAGGCCAATCACTCACAGCTCCGCAGATAACACGCCTGTCACAGCAAACGCACTTCAAAATCCCATTTCTGTGTCCCCGATTCTCTGCTGTAACTTTTCACACTCACACACCCTCTGCTCGGCAGTGCTAGATAAAAACGCCATTATTATCCAGCTGTGCCTTTCTCTCCTGAGCTGCAGCTTTTAAGATGTAAACGGGAGGCTGATTATAAGGAGATGAGCAAACGCTGGCTGCAGAGAGAGCAGCAGCTAGCCCAGGATGGAGGGGGAGGGGGGGGGAGTATACTCTGAATGCTAATATGAGGCTGGAGAATGGGCATACAGGCCCATTGAGATGCAGAGTCCATGTGTTTTCTTAGGGTAATATTGGGGCAATGTTGGAACAGCCTGCATTATGAGAGTGAAAGGTCAATGTGATGTTAGTCAGCAGGAACAGTGAGAATTGCTGACTATTAGGAATTGTTGCATTTTCTGCCTGAGTGATTGACTCCCCTATGAATATGTATTTCAGCCCTTTTTTCATGGCCACACAAAGATGTTCGGGCTTGTGTACCTTCACGAGCCAGAGGGGTCATTAAACACTGCATATAAATTAAAATAACAATGTAATTCAGGTGCTCAAAAGTGCACGGCCACATCCCCGCCCACCCCCCAAAGTCCAGTCCAATTTTTACCAAGCTGGATGTTGAAATTCCTTCGCTGCAGAGAAAGGCCCGAGACATGTCATGTTGCTCAAAGCTCATTCACGTCTAATTACCATGGCACTGGACCATTTTCTTACCTTTTGTTGGCCCGCTGAGAGGAGCGCTGGGCCCACGCTCTCCCATGCACACACAGCTCCAGCATCCTCCTCCTTCTCCTGCTCCTCAGCAGCCCCTGGCTTCCCCTGCAGCAGCCGCAGTCACACAGAATGAGTGGAGCCGCCTGAGGAATGTGGACACAAAAGGAGGAATGTCATTTTGCTGATCGCTAACCCCCCCGCACCCTCCCCAAACCAACGGACATGTGCACAAGTCCGGGCATTTTTAAATGCAGGGGGTACAAAAATCTTGTCAATGCTACTTTTGGCATAAAAAAGACTGTAGTGCACCTCATCCTTGCTGAAAATGAGCAAATAGTGCAGCTTCTGATTGTGAATTGAATTATTTTTCTCCTTTTTTGACGGTTCTGGTGTTTTAAGAGGTTGACACTTTGAATTTTTCACATGCTTAATCTTTTCAGTGCTAAATGGCCTATAAAGCTCTGAATGGTTTAGGACCAAAATACATCAATGACCTCCTGACCCAGTATGAACCATCCAGATCCCTCAGGTCATCTGGATCCGGTCTTTTATCAGTTCCCAGAGTCAGAACCAGACACGGAGAAGCTGCATTCAGCTTTTATGCTCCTTATATCTGGAACAAACTCCCAGAAAGCCTCAGATCAGCTAAAACACTCAGTTTATTTAAATCCAGGTTGAAGACTCACCTGTTCTCAGCTGCATTTGAATAAAGCACCAAATCCACACTTTAAGCTTAAATTTCAAAACTTACATTTAACTACTGATTTTATCTACTGTTCTGATTTTATCTGTTTTGATTTTATATACTGTTTTGTTTGTTTGTTTGTTTGTTTGTTTGTTAATTAGTTAGTTAGTTTATTTGCTTGTTTTAATCAATTTTAAATCATGCTTTTTATTTGTTCTTGTTTCTAATGTCTCTGTAAAGCACTTTGAATCACCTTGTTGTTGAATTGTGCTATACAAATAAACTTGCCTTGCCTTGCCTAAATAAACTCAGATTGTTTTTTTCTTTCCTCTTTTCTTGCCGGCGTTGCGAGATGGACAAAGGTCAGAGGCAAAGAACAGCATGACAACACCAGCAGACAGACGCCAACAAAGTGCAGCTTAAAAAACTAAAACATGACAGGAGGACGCATCATTTCAAGCATGTCCAGCAGCTTTTTATCTAAACAAAAAAAGCATTCTTCCTCATTTCATCTCAGTGAGCATCTGCTTTTCACTGATTTATACATCTCCCATTAGATGCGAGTGCAATCTCAGTCCACCTCTACAGCCTGCTACCATGCTTCCAGCAAGCTGCTTACTGTTGTTTACAGCACTATATGACAGGCAGCTGGATGTGCAAAGCACAGCTGCCCCATTGCTAACACAGGACAGCCTGATCGTGTTTGTGTAAGGAGCGGGCCCTGTCATTTTTTTTGACTCCTTGTTACAGAAACACTGGCCACGGTTTCACCCACCCATTTTAAACAAACTCTAATGTACTGGACTCAAATAAAAGCATCTGGGTGAAGACTTAAAAGACTTCACACTGGTCTCTGTTTCCCCACCTTGGATAAGATGTGGTTACAAAATGTCCTGGTTATCATTCAAGTCCTTGGGGTGGCCTAGAAACAGAGATAAAAATGGTTTATTGTCACTAATATCTGTTAAGACTGTGTGTGTAAGCCTGTTTGACTCCAAGGACTTTTATCTACTCTTATCTCAACACTAACAGCAAAAAAGAAAAAAAACTGATAAGAAATCCCTGCTCAAAGCAGAGGTCAGACTTGGATCTTCTGTGAAAGAGATCTGTGATTTTGAGCACTTTTGCATATCTAAATGAGTCTTTTCTTTATGTCATGTGGGCCAGTAATAGGTCATACCCACATGTTATGCCACCGTGTAGCTCCACCCTCAGCTCCAGTCCTGATTTTCAAGCGCGGCTTCCTCCAGTCTAAACATTAAAGTGGGAGAGAGCTCCTGGGTTGGTTGGAAGCCCCTGCTCCACCCCTGGTGTTCCTGATCTCCAGGTCTTTGTCCCCCGGAACTTGCTCTCACTCCTGGGTGTCCACCAGGGCTTTTTCTGCTCGCATCTGGATCCCAGTACAACCTGCAAGCGGTCCAGCGTCCTCTCCCACTGAAACCCTCGGCCTCCTCCGATTCGGAAAAGAAAAGAGAAGAAGACTGAAGAAACCCAAATTTTTCCCGATAACTTTCCACAGCCTGCTCTCCTCCCGTGGTTTTTACTTTTCGTCGAAACTCTGAAGCAGTAGTGAGACTGTGATTGTTGCTTTCAGTCTCAAAGAAAAAAAAAGTTTTTTCATGTTTTAACCCCGTTGTTTTGTCGCGTCTTTGTGTGTTTTTCATTTGAGTCTGGAACTCGACACTTAACCCACGTACCTGTAGTTGTGAAACGTCCGACGTGAATGGTGTTTTTTCGGTGTCTTTTCTGCTCTCCCGGCCTCTGCTGCTGTGAATGAAGTATCTGTTGAGCCGAAGAAATCAGCGCGTCTCCATGAGGAAACTCGACCGTGGACTCGCTGAAACTTTGTCCTAGCCGTGCACACACTCACACCTGAGCGACTTTAACATTTTTGCGGTTTTCGCTGTTAGGCTTCTTATTTTTCTGTCTTCGCCTGGCCCAAAATGAAGAGTTTGTTGGCGCTGTGTGTCGTGTGGACGGTGGCTGTGGTGTCGGGGACTGAGGAGCAAAAGTTGAACAACTGTAATGAAGTTCGTGCTGCCTACAGCTCCAAAGGCTTCAACGTTAACGACGTCCCCAGCAAAGGAGTCAACGGTGAGACCCATTTTTATTTATGTGTATATACAAATATATCTCAAGTTTAACCTTAAAACCCAATGGGTTCTAAAGTAGGGAGCGGGGACCCCCGGTGGGTCTTGCAGAGGTTTCCGGGTGGTCCTAGCTAAGAGAACTTTTTAAGCTAGCAAAGTTAGCTTGAAGAGAGTTTAGCTTCAAATCTGTGAAATTAACTCCAATATTTCAATCCAAACCTGACATTTAGACATCTTTTAATCACACCCATGTTTTCCATTTTAGCCAAAAACTACCTAACTGCTTTTTGACACTGCCACAAATAACAACCTCTACAGCAAATGATTAAACGGTCACTTTTGTAAATGGACATTTAGTGCTTATTCCAGATTTGATATAGAGGCGTTGTTAATCATACTGACATGCTGCTTTTTTCATTTTCTTTTGGTCTGTGTTTTTCCTCAATTATTAAGTAGCAATGAAACATTTGGGAATGCATTCTTCTGGCTTAGTGCTGCTGGCAACACTTCACTGCTCCAGTGTGTAAACAGAGTCATCATTTAGGAAATACTTGTAGGTAATTCATAACAATAAAGAGCTATAATCAACACACAGGCTCTGTTCCACACAGAAAGAACCCAGGCCCATGTTTATTTCCAAGCTTCCTCAGTAGAGACCCCCATGGCTGTGAAGCACAGGCCGCCGGCAGCGATTTAGTAAGCATTCCTCTGCATTATGGAAAAAAGAGCTTATGGATTTTTCTTTCTCTCCAGGCTTGGCTGAATTATTATTTTTTTTTATTTGTTTATCTCCCAAATCCACCTCCAGACCAGTCACAGGATGCAGAGTGCTAAGTAATAATGGAAGCAGACATGTTAATAATCAGAGAGGCAAAAAGGCAAATCAATGATGCTAATCATGAGATAAGCCCAAGCAATGGAAACTTTCCTTGAAGGAGGGGGGTGGGGGCGTTTACAGTAAATCCTTGAGGGCAACAAGGGGAGGGGTTGGGGGGTTGAAATTCCTATGTGCCCTGCATACTTTCACCCACCCCTCACTGCCACTCATTTCCTTTTAATTTTAATGGCACTTAAAATAAATACGCAACATTTGGTGAAGTTAGGTTTGCCAGTTTTGGAGTGGCTTCAGCATGGTGTATGACAGTATAGAAGTAAGTCATCTGGGGGGAAGCTTAGGTCTTGTTTCCCACTTGGGAAAAAAATACATATGTAGGTTTTGGCCCTCATAAAGAGCTTAATTAGCAGAAAAGCTATTTTTACAACTTGGATAACTGTTTTTGGCGAAGTGCTCACAGCATTATTCCATCTGACTACGTGAGCCAATGTGCATATGTTCTCTTTATTATCATAAAGCCCTTTATGAGTTCTCGTTTGCATACTAAGAGGATGTTCAGATCAGCTTTTTTATTTTGGGGCCACAATGGCTCATTAGAATTTGAGTTGGGTGTAGCTGTCAAAGAGACAGAAATTTGATCCCAAGTTTCACACAAGTCTCAGTCTTTTTTAAATAAGGTTTGTGTGGGGTTTTTGCTTCTGTCTTTGTGATAGTAAATGTCATTAGGAGTACCGCAACACGTCTGTCTCGGTCAGATTTTATTGTCTTGCATCCCTGGGTTTGAAAGGATGTGAATGAAAGCTTGTCCAGGTTTGTGTGCTACATACACACATGTGGCTTTTCCTTACAATAGTTTGCTGGTGTATGTCTGGGTTTTTAGGCAGGGCTGACCTCAATGAGCGGCTTTTTGTCGCTGATAGAGACTGAGATGATAGAGACCCCCCCACACACACACACACCACACTGAATCTGAATAAAGCAACTGTTTTACTATTACTGTGTGGCAAAGTTGACATGCTTTAAAAATGATGCACAATCTCAGCCAGTTGTCACAGGACAAGTTCTTGAAATGTTTACGTCCTCCGATATGTGCATCACAAATCAGTTTCGTGGAATATGAGTCTTATAGAGATTGACAGACCACGTGACTTTCGCGCATTGCATGCCGGTAACTCGTGGCAAAACAATCCATGTACCTACATCAAATGCAAGCATTTGCAGCACCGCAAACGTCCATTCTTCGGTTCCAATAAATTCTTGCCTTTTCTTTGTCCCCCAAAAAGGTATGTACAAAACGAAGGAGAACAATGCCGGTCCGTACAAAGACAGACTTAATGAAAAGTCAAAGAAAAGATACGAGGAAAAAAATCAAACCAGTGAAAGTGTTAGATCCTTACGAGCACACAGAGGGACAAAATACGTTAGCGTGCTGCCCAACTTCACCACGCTCATATTTATAATCATACGGTTCTTGGAGTGAGTGCATACACTCGTGAAGTTTAGTAACTTCAGGTCACTGCAACAAGCCCAGGTACAGTTTACCGACGGATGGGTGCAGGACCTTGAAATGCACCGTGTAGAAAGTAAAGACCATCGTACGTATCATAAGTTTACCAGTCTCACAAATCGTCTTCATAAATACACATTTGTTAACCGTTTATTAATAGGACCTTTGAGCTCAATGGTAATTAATTAGTAGTAGAAATAATTTCTGGTACCCATCACAGAAATGTAGCAGTGACAATAATATTGTATGCTGTAATCGCACTGGGCAATTAGTGATACAAAACAACTATTTTATCCTGTGAATAAAAGTATATGTTTTTGTCAGTGTACCATGGCAATAACCGAAGCGAAACGCAATATTGTGTCAGGACAATTTACTATTTTGTCTTTGAATGGCTGCAATCCAGGCCACCCGTCGCCTCTTTGTTACTTCGGAAACATGGCTCGAACAATTTCTCTTCAACGACGTAATCCGATAACAACCGATCTCTTTACCCGTCGGCTTTCCGTGGCTGTCATGCGACCGGCTATTGCAGTTAATAATACAACAGCTTCTTGACATTTTTTGTTTCTTTTTATCGCTGTGTAACTGATTTCAATTGAAAGCCTGCGTGCGCTAGTACCTCTTGCCACGAGTTCCCAGAATTCTTTGCGGGTTTACCCCTGAGTGACGTCACATTTTCAATCTCTATTGGTGGGATTCAAAACTTGCCTTTTGTAACCGCAAGTATCTTGTGTTATTGTTGGCAGCACGGAGATATGAATGTTTGTTGCCATTAAAATTACTGTCAGCCTGAGCTGAAGCCAGACTTGAGATTCAGTAAAGATGTTTTAATGCCGTAAAACTGAAATGGAAACCCTGCTTTGCTGTAGACAGAATTAAGTGGTGCAGAGGAAGAGCAGGCTCACTCGGTAAATTCCTTTCTGATCCCATAGTATCAGTCGTTTACCACTCACGTGAAAACAGTTCAAGCCCCATTTCCAAGGTTCCTGTCTTATGGATGATGATTTGTTTATGTCCCGTGGTTGGATACTTCACTGAAATGGGAAATAAATTCGATTTACTCCCTTAATGATGACAGATAAATAATGCTGGTAATCGCACAGGATGTAAATGGTGGTTTTGCTGTCTGACTATATCTGCTAATAATAGTTTAGTTCCCTTTACAGTTGTATTTGATACTGTGATAAATTGTTAACAGCATTTCCTGCAAAGCTGTAACAGGACCATCTCTTTAGTGGTTTGGGCCATGTCAAAGGCTACCCAAAGCAGGGTCAGACTTCACGCTTCATTTAAAAGAGTGGGGGGGGTAAATCTGTTTTGATTTACTCTGGCTGTCAGGCTTCATATCATGCTTCAGGTATGAGACAATAGCAGAGTTCAAAGAAAGGAGGGTCGTTTTCCCTCCTTTCAGTGCGCGGAACATCCTCTGCTCATAATCAGCTCAGTGCATTATGGCTGAAACTTAAGGCGTGCATGACCTCAGTGCGTTGGCCTCTCAGTAAGCTCGAGACATTCTGCAGTCTCACATTGTAAGGGCTACCCCCCTCCCTTAGCTGGTGGCAGCACGCCCCACATCATTACAGTTTGGGGAAATGGCAGGTTGTGCTGCTGCAGCGACATTCTGCAGATAAGATAAGAGCAGGAAACTGTGGCGCACACACACGGTCTGCAAGTTTTTATGGTGCAACAACCAATATTGGAGTGGCTCTGCTCACTAGAGTAGTGCCCCAGCATTTTGCGCTTGTAATAATTAACCAATAACGAACCCATCAAGTGTCTCAAGGTCAGACTCGTAAAACCAACTGGCAAGTGTTGTCATTAAGAATCACTTCCACAGTTTTATAAAGTGTTATTGCTTCCAAGAAAAAGAAACTGTGGGAAACGTCAGTGCAAAAGTTTTGTTGGCACTGTCAAATATAACACCCACCCACCCCCTAAAAAATAAAGGTTCCTGCTTATACTTTTGTCTTCTATGGTTAAAATCACATGTCACAGTGTGCATTGCCAAAAGTCAACAAACCTGACTTCTCATAGCAAAGTGTTACCAGTCCAAACATCAAAAATGCTTGTAGAAACCGACCTTGCATCTCTTGCATGGCAAAGAGTTGGAGGAATGCAACATCAAGGGTCCCACAGGGACACAAGACATTGAGTTAATGAATTAATTGGTTTTAAAATGTAAGACATAGGAAGTTGGATTTTTCTAAACATTGTTAGAAAACATTGTTAAAAAATCAGAACACATATTTTATATTGTGGTCTGGATGCTAGTTGGCAATGACGCAGGGAAGGGCGAATTCAAAGAAAATTGGCTATGCAACAAATATTCTGTGGCATGGCTGCAAAATGTGAAACATTAAAACAAATGTGAAACACGAAGTTTTGTTTGAGGCTCTGCAGGCTGGGAGTGAAGACAAGGCGGCTCACAGCAAGTTTACATTAGCATCATTAGCTAAGAAGGAGGTGTTTGTCTTAATGTTCTTTTTTTAATCCTTAATCTTTGCTTTGTTAGATTTTCAGACCCTTCCCCCCCCAGAGGCAACATGTTTTTTTGTTTACTTTGAGAATATTGTAGGTCCCCAACTGATTGAAATGTAGTCTACTTAATTAAAGGTTTTTCCTCCCATGGCAGAAGAAGCTCAGGCAGGCCGTATAAATACATAGCTATTTGGCTTTCAGGTCTCACATATGGAACTGCAGGCTGCATCCTTTGAAAGATGCATTTGCTGTGAAATGCTTCATTTGTTCTTTTCTGAATGGTACATTAGAGAAGTACATGTTTTTAAGTCTCAGTTATTTATTTATATATATTTTTAAATCGGGTATGGAGGGATCAGATGGATTCAGGTGGTGTGCCAATCAAGTAACTGTCTGTAGGCCCACCCATAGGTGTGGTTACAGCCAACAGAAAATTCACACATCTAAGTCTGACTCATAGCATTTACGAAGAACCACTTATAGCTCTTTAAAGCCACATTCTTGCTTGGATCTAGACTTGGTGAGCCTAAAAAGTAATTTAAATGCATTATACACCTATCTAGGTGTGAGTCTAATAAAAACCTTATGTTAAGTGTGCTGTTTTGCCCCCCCCCCCCCCCCCGAATATTAACCCTGCTTAGTTAAGGGCTAATATTTGTAAAATGAATTGCATTCATCCGGCTTCATTACTGACGTGTGTTGCCTTCATTTGGTTGCATGAGGATGTAAAGATCTTCTGTATTTGTGACTAATCGTTGATGCTGAACACAAGAGTTCCAAATCATGTGGGCTCAAGTTCATGACAGCAGCTTTTGGTTGCTGCTGATCAAATGCAGTCATAATATTGCTGTCTGCAGTGAATTTGTAACATCTTTTGCCTTACTGTTTGACTCGCCTTGGGGATAATTGAGTTTATATATCATGAGGATGAGGTCTTGTGAATCGGTGAGGGGTTTGGGGGGGAAGTGTTATCCCGGCTGTGAGTTTGAGCACCCAGATGGGGCCAAAGGAGGAAGGGAGGGTGGCTACAGGTGCCTGCCAGCTCTTATCAGTTTCCTGCTATCGCGGTGTGGCAGCTCTGAGATCAGGGGTTCTCATGGTATCCCGTTCCTAAGCACATCAGCATATCACAGTGTATAAAAATATTCAGGCTGAGCACAGAAGCGGCTTGGGAGTGCTGACGAAAGTACCTGGTTTTGTTGTTGCGTGGATCTTGGGAATTCAGGCCTGTTTTAGTCTTTGGGTAAGAACCACCTTCAACAACTCTGGAATGTTAAGTTTGTCTCTTATGCTCATTTAGTATGCTGCAAGTGTAGCATCAGTTCAATAGCTGTGTGTGTGCGCGTCGACTCGACGTCCTTAATTCCAACGCTTTGCATCCTTTGCTTTGGTCCCCACAACCCCCAAATGGCCAAGTGAGCGACAGATCAGTGGGGGGGTGGATGCTCTGTGTGGGAACAATTGATTACCCCCTTTTTGGGCCGGCCTGCCTCCCCCCTCCTCACCACATTCCACACCGGACCACCAAGACCTGCACACAGGAGTCCCGGAGCTGGGAACACACGGCAACAAAGAGAGCACTGGAGGGACTGACTGAGGCATGCAGAGAAAGGGAGAGATTTGACTGACAGGACAGTTTTGTACCCGAGTCCACTTGAATATCCACAAGTGGTGGGCTAGACGGGAGCCAGAGAGTGGTTGGGAATGTGTGACACAGGCTCATTGAATCCAGGGAGGCAACTGGATGCATGTGAATCATCCTCGGTTGGCCATATAGGCCGTGTACAAGTCGACATCTAGCCTGCTCCGCTTAGTAAATCCCTCTGAGTGCACGTGCCTGTCAAGCACAATACAAGGTTTTAAACAAGCGCCTCACAGTACATTTTTGGCACTGCAGGCCACAGTTGAACACAACTGTATCATTTGGCGGCTCTTGCCCTCATGCAAACTGTGGGGAATCCTGATCTGGCCTTGCGGTTTTCCGTATTTTGATTTGAGAGAGATGACACCCCCCCCCCCCCCCCCCCCCCCAAAAAAAAAAAAAGAAAAAAACCCCCCTCCTTGTTAACACATCCTGTTTGCTCGCTGTTTAAAAAGAAAAAAAACGAAAGAGTCGACTGTGCCTCTTCTCTCCCGACTGACACATCAGATCATTTTCTTCTCCCACCGCTCGCTGTTTTGCAGCTCCTCTGGGAGGTTTTGTTTCACTGCTAGTCTTTCCCTTTTCTCCCCTTCCTGTTCTTTCTCTTCAGTCAGTCTTTTTCTTCAGTCAGAAGTGGTTCACTGGCACTTTCCTGCCTTGCAGCCCACCTAGCTCCTGTCTAGTCTCCTTTTACCACTGTTGTTCACTTGACCTGAAAGGGTTTGATTATGTGAACGCCAAAAGTAAGCCACATTTCTTGTTATAGCTTTGCACACGCTTCTGATGGTTAGGGAGGCACCAGTAAGACGTCTCCCAGTATGAAAATATGTTTAAAAATTTGGCTTTGACATGAAATGATGCTTTTAAACCCACAAGCTGAGGAAGTATCTGCTCTGAAACACACAAAAATGTTGTCTGTGTATCAAGACAAGCACTTTAGGCTAGTTTTGGTGTGCTGTCAGATCACTTGAATACCTGCTCTGTATGCTTTTGGGTTGTTTTATCACAGCTACTCCCTCACCACCTCAGCCTGTCTCTGCCAGTTGACTCCAGGCTTCTAAGCTGCTGCTTCTGCCACTTTTTTTGTCCTGATATTTGAGCTGCCGTTTTGCTGACCACTTGGTGACACCCGGCCAGCTGTGAGGAGTGTGGTACAGGGTCGCTAGCGCTGATCTCAAACTGCAGGGGTGGAGTGTGACACCCCCCACCTCCTTGCCTGTTGCATCGTGTCTCCAATCACTCACTCAAGTCATCTCACCACGTAGCGTGGAGTGTGGTTAAGATGTAGGTGTAACTCGACCAAGGTTAATTGATTTCCTCTGAAGCCCCAGCGGGCTTGATGCCCCGTTTTGATAGTCATGATCGTCATTAGGATTTGTGTGACCACCAGAGGCCTGTGCGGTTGGGGAAAGCTGTGAGGGAGCGAAGCCAGGGACTTGCCTGGGTGTTTGGGCTGAAACCCCAGTGCTGGGTGCAGGCCAGAGGAGCTGTAATCCTTGCTAATTACTCCCAAGGCCTGCATCAAGACTCCCACTGACATGGCAGTCAGTCACTTAGCTCAACTTTCCAAACTGCAGTTAGCTTAATAGGTTTCCTAATATTTACCCATTCTCTCTCCTTGTGCGCTGCTCACTCTTGGATTTATTTTCATATAAATTATATTGTTTGAGATCAAAAAGCTCTCTTGTTTTTCTTGCGTAAACATCCCCCAAAAAAAGCAATAGTCAGATTTTTGGCTGCTCGACATAGCTTTGTGAACTTGATAAGTTTGCACCACGATAAAAGTAGGTTTTGAAAAGATGAAGGAGACAGCGGCAGATGTTCTTCTGGTTGAGGCCGGGTAAAGGAGCGTGATAAAAAACGTACACATAAAAGGATCGAATGCTTTGCTAAGTGATGGCTGCAAATCATTTGGTCAGTGTGTGGTTTGTGGGCAGAAAAATTACTCGTTATGTGGGAATGCGAGACGGCGCGCCAGTGGTTGAAATATTGTGAATGACTGAAACAGCAAGTAGCTTTGATTTATCGACCCATTCGGTGCACATCGTCGTGAACAGACTGAGCCATCCATGACTGAGAACCATTAAAGCATTGTACCCCAAGGTTTAGTCTTTCCGCTCCTTTTGACAGTCGGCAGTGAGTGCTTCTCTTCCCAACGCCTCTGTTGGGTGTCCAGTTTCGTAAGGCCCAACAGGTATATCAGAATCTTTGTTGCCCCCCCCCCCCTTGTAGCTTTGAGCTTCCAGAAACGTGATCTCGTACCTGACCTCATTCTGCCTGGGGGGGCTTCGCCGGGCCCCGTCCTGCCTCAACATCTGGTGGACTTCAGCTGCTTTTTGAGGTCTGTTATAAACATTGTCAAAGAGCTCCCAGTCCTTAGGAGTGGTTCGTTGGGTTTTACTACCAACAATGAAATGTATTGTTTGCATGTCAGGTCTTTTAAGAGCCCTCGTATGTTTCGAAAAATTAGAATTTTTTTGAGTGGCAGGGTGTTAATTTGGGTTTTGCGACTTGCACAGGGCACACATAAAGGCCACAAACTGGTTTAAGCTTTCTCCATATATTCTACTGCATAGCTCTCATGCGTTGTGTGTGAAGCACATCTATTTGCAAGCTTAACGGTAGTCCATTTCTCTGACAGCACAACAGTGTTTGCGCAGGGTCCCCTGGTAAAGCACTTGGCGTTAAGTAAAGAGTGTTTTTCATCTTCTCCTTTAAAGTCTGTTTTCATTTGTGTGCCATGAGTCAGTGGAAAGATGGAGGGCTGGTGTATAGGGACAAGCCAGGAACGTCTTTTGTGCCTCCTCCCCCCCCTCTTGCTCTTCCCTTGTGATAATCACACTGTGCTGTAACTTGTTCTCTCCATTTGTCTGCAAACTCTGTCTGCTTGTCTCTGCAAATCTTCAGCGTAACAGTCTCGCTCTCTCTCGCTGTAACTGCGTCACATTTCCTCGCACGCGTGTACACGCAAACACTGAAAGACTAAAGCGGCAAGGTGGAATCTGTAGTTGAAGCCATGGGTCTAATACTTCAAATCTGCGGCTCATCAAAGGCAGCATCACCTGAGAGATAGATGTGGGGAAGGTTAAAAGATTAGACCAGTTGTTAACGTGAATCCAACGCGTGCTGATAGATGGTGCAGTTGTTGAGGAAGATTCCCAGCAGAGTGATGGTAGGAAGGAACGTTTCTTGATTTACTTGCAAGTGTTTAGTGTTGTCTTTTCTTTTATGTACGAATCTGTTCTCTGTGCATTACTTGACACAGATGCGTCAAAAACCAGCTGGCTAAGCGGAGCTGAGTAGCAGTCACCCCACTGAACCGGGGCTGATTTATGGACGGGAGGTTTTCAGAAAGTAAAACATGTTGCAGAAAGTTTGTGCGGCGCACACTATGAAAGTACCCCAAGCTAAATCATATCCTGAACCAAACCACTTCTGTTTGAACTATGAATTCCCCATAACTATGTTAATATGAATTATGGCTTCAAGCGCCCTCGTGGTTGGAGGCTAAACTCGCAGTTGTGTTGGAGGCCTGACCTTTCTGTCTATAATCTAATTTCAGGGCAGTTATGACCGTGGTTTGACCTGCTTCTTTCTGGGCCGAATGTTGAACCGTTTTATTCTAATTTAAGAGCATTTAATTTAAAATGGGCATTTTAAGCACTAATACCTGAACCCGTTGAATCCACATGCACAGTCTTTAATCAGAACATATAGCTGTTTTGCATGCATTGGTCAGGGATTCAAGTCCAGCAGGTGAACTTGCAGAGCAGTTGCGGAACAGCGGCTGGAATTTGGTTTGACTTGTTAAATGCACTTGGGGAAGTTAAGAAGCGAGCTGAAGTCCTGACAAAGCAGTGACCTGGGAAGTGGTGTAGGCAGGGAGCTTTTGTGTGGGGAGACAAAGCCGGAGATGCAGGGCTGGGATGGGAGAAGGGGGAGAAAAAAAAAAGAAAAAAAAAAAGGCCGAACCAGAGGCCAGGGCAGTGTTGAGGAATCTCCCCAGGGGCTTCTGGGTAAATGTTCATGGATGACAGCGTTTTGGAATGTTCACAAATGGAGAGTTTTAATTGGCCCGAGCCCCCGACTGGTTTAGTAATCAGAAATGGACTCTGGTGGCGAAGGGCTCCGATTTATGGATCCTAGTGTGAGGTTTGTTTGTTAGGTTGAGAGCCATTAAGAGAACAACTCGCAAGCTGGACAAAATCTTGCAGATTTTAGCGCAGATAAAGTCTTAAATGTGACATTTCTTCACTCTAAATTGGAGCTGGGCCGTGCTCTGTTTTTCTGCTGAGATGGCAGGAGGCATCTACTGCTTTTGTTTTTGTTTTCTTAAAAAAAAAAACAGTAGATGCACTTTAGGATTTTAATGATTTTTTTGCTCTTGCACCGCAGCAGTAGCCACATTTTTATTTTTTCCCCCTCCTCACACTGATGCCACGTGACAAGTACATTTTGGCAGTTTGGTGTTTTCACAGCTGTGCGGAAGAGATTTTAATTCTTGATTTATTTAAGGAAACATCATTTTGCACAGTTATTATCCAAAGCTCTGTGGCTGCCTGCATAGCTCTGAATATTCACTCCAGAGAGTACTCCGCTAAACCTCAACTTCCTCCCTCACAAATGGATGGTGAACATTGTTCTAAGTGGAGTAAATCTTTCACGTCACAGGCGGTGTTCGAGTTTCCCAAGCTCGACACTAGTGATCAACTTCCTCTGTGACTGTAGTCTGCATTAACCTCCAAGGCTGAAACAACATCGGTGCCTTGACTCATCATGTGAACGATGGTCGCTTTATGGTCAGCTGACTAACAGACTCAGAGTTGTCGTTACTTGACATCTTGTTAACCTGCTGTGAGTGAAATCAAAGCTTCCCAATAAGATGAACAAGAAGGCGGTCCTTCAGACGATGCTTGGCAACAATGAGCTAACCTGCAGTGTGATGCTGAGTGTTATGTCATGCGGTCAGCCTGAGATGGTTGTTGGGTTCTTTTCCTGCTATAAAGGTGAAAAACAAATCTCTAAAACTTACACGAATATTCCTCAAAGTTAAAAAATAATAATTGTTTACAGCCCTGCTATAGAGACAACTATCATTGTTATTGGACATATTCAGTAACGGATCAACAAAACGCAGTTTAGTGTATGGTCTAGAAGTATTGTAGCACATGCAGTTTTTGTCTAGGATGAAAAACTTCATGAAGATGGTGATCCTGCTGAGGGAAAACCTTTTGTTCCAGGCACGTTTTCTGTTTTTGCAGATGTTTGGATTTAAGTTTGAAATGACCGTCGTAAAAGATTTTACCGCTTAACTTAAATTTTTAAAGCCATTGCCCACTTCACTTGCATCCTTTACAAGCTAGAGGGTAGTTACGAGAGCTGTGTGTGTGTGAGTGTGAGTGAGTCATAGGTTAGCTGGAGCCTGTCTCCAAAAACTGCCACTCCCTGTGAGGAGCCACAGCTCTACAGCATGTGTTGTAGTGTCTTCTTTAGAGCAGATGTCCGGGTCAGTGGTGCTGTGCTGTGTTTGTAGAGCAGACGGGATTTCTGTGCAGACACTTGACTTGACACACAGCTTATGATCAGCTGTGTTTGTTAGCTTTGCTTCTATGCAGGCGCTGACGACACCGCTTGAGTAGAACCACGTTAAACAATCGTTTCTTGTCCATCAAGTGCAGAATTTGTTGGTTCGGTTATTCTTAACTTCACAAACAATGGATACAGGGCAGCATTTCTACCCACCATTTTGTTGAGGCTTGTGACTTCAGACTCAGAATTCCCCTCCCAGCACATTCAGAATCTCTTGGACGTCCCTAATGGTGCGGGACCCAAAAAGCATTATTGGTTTGGCCAAAGCTGCCATAAACTTGTCATTACTCTATTTTTGTAAGGGCTGAAGTGTAGAAAAGGAGTAGGTGGAAATATCGCCCTGCCCTGATGATCTCCATATGAACAGCCCAGTCTCTAATAATGGTTTCCGCTTACAGCATAATGTTGCTGAACATTTTCTCCCTTTGCGGTAATTCAGCTGAAGCTCAGTATGTATTCAAGATATTAGAGTGTGCGTTTAACGTTGCTTTATTTCTTCTTCTTTTCTTCTTCTTCTTTGTTCTTCTTTTTCTTTCTTCTTCTTTTCCCAGTTGCTGAATGTGATGGTAGTGGTGTTTAAGCTTAAAAAGGGGGCACACTTTTCAAGTTGATATCTGAACAGTAATTACTTTAACGTAATGGTCACCTTGCAGACATGAGTAGGTTGACTCCTCAGAAGGGAGCAAGGAAAATGTGGATGTGGAAAGTGAACCAGAGACACTTCCCCCTCCCTCCCTGAACTAGTGCTGGCATGATGCCCTTCAGCAAGTCTGCGGTTGTACTGAGTAGCAGGCAGTGAATGTTTGTTATAACCCCCCCCCCTTCCAAGCTGTAAACAAGGTTTGAGTAAGGCTTGGTTAAAGAATTTCTTGAAAAGCACTTATCCTAGCTGTACTGTGAAAAATCACGGGATAAAGTAACACTAGACTGATGTCATGGCAGACACTGAATCGCTAAGCCCTGCACAGAGAACATTCATTCCCTCATTTTGCATAGCTGTGAGGGTGTAATTTCGAAATACTCGCTTCCCAAAGTAATTAGTGAAAGCTGACTTAAAAAGCGAAGCATTTTTTAGTCTGTACTGAGTTATTTAGTTCTGCATTAAGCGCAGAATTATTAGAATTCTTTTGAACATTACATTAGCTGAGAAAACTAATGGATCAGTGACGAATGAGCGAATGAGTCAAAGGATTTCTTAAAACCCGGATACAGACGACAACTTTAGGCTTCTTGGAGATGAAAGGGAGGCAGAGAGGGAGACAAAAAGAACGGGCTGATTTGACAACATGTTGCAACAGGAAAGAATCTAAGAAGGGAATGAGTTGGAGGGGGGAATGCTATGATTTTATGTTTTTGGAAGGGATATGCGCAGCTGTTTGCTTATTTTTTCATCTCTTTCTCCTCATTTAAATCAATCCACAATTTATTCTGCCCTTAACGTCATGCTTGTGCGTAAAATATCACACCTTTTTTAAATGAGCGGTGACGTCGACCTGCTCCGCCGCAGGTTTGGTTCACGTGATTGTGCCTGACAGGATGTGGCGCAAGAAAAGAAAGTTGCCCAACAAATGGCACCAATCTCTTAACCCCCTCGGGAAAATTGCACCGCAGACAGAGGTGAGAAGCAAAAGGAGAATGTTATGGCTGAAGGGTGTGCAAATTTACAACAACGTGTGTGAGTAACGCTCAGCAGACTAGCAGCACTCTCCCTTTTACAGGACCGAGCATAATATGTGAATTAATAGTGAACCTTTGCATTCACGGGTGTTGTTTTTCATTTTTCTTTCTTGTACTTCACTCGGCTGGGAATGTTTGAATCTTTTGTTTTATATATTGAGCATTCACACATAAATCAGAGCGACTTGGAAGGCGCCCGCACATTTTTGGTGTTTCGAAGTGAGATTTCCCAGCTTTCGCCATCTCAAACGACCTGCATTCCACTGGGACTGAAGTGTGTGTTTGTGTATATACACGAGCTTTAAGCTGCATTTATCATTTTAATTATTTACAAATGTTGATGGTCGTGTGAAAGCTCGGTGTTATGGTTCAGTCACAGATGACTAGGCTCCAATTAGTAGTGTGTGCCCGTTAAGTAGTCCTTTTTATATGTTGTCTGTTTCCGTGTCTCTTAATTGCCTGTACTTGTGAGGATTTTTACAATTTTTGTTTGGGGGGGATATGTGTGTTGGCAGCGTTATTATTGGAGTGATTGGGGTTTGAGGCATGACTAACTGTGTGTGTGGTGGATGTGCTGGCTAGCGGACAGGGAGGGAGAGGAGGGGTCAGAGGACAGGACCTCTCTCAGAGGAGTCGCTGTTAACCCCTGACCTCGCTGGTTAAGCCTGCAGGGTGGTGGCGGGCGAGGCGGCAGCGGGGGGCACTTTGAGGTCCGTCTGGTTCAGGGGCACATGATGGCAGGCAGAGGGGGTGGCGAGGTGTCTAATCTGGTTTTTGTCTGTAAGGCGTTTTCACCTCCCCCACCATCCTTCCTCTGAGAACAAAGTTTGAGAGGCAGGACAATGTCAAAGGGAAGTGACTTATTTTATGAGCCATTTAAAGGGGATGGTGGTCGCTCCCCCCTCAACAGCCACAAAGGAAAGGCCAGAGAGGCAGCAAAGAGCCCATGAATGCCACGACACAGTCGCATGTTTGTTTACAAGATGCTACTCTCTCGTTTTCCCTGCCATAAATTGCAGTTTTCCTCTTCTAAGTGACACTTGAACAATGCTCTGTCACTGTGTCTTATTACATCTTAAAGTACTTGGGGAAACTGGAGGGGATGACGGAGGCCCCTCAAAGGAACTCCATCAGGCAACTCGTCGCACAAAGACTATTCATGCTAGTGCTGGTGGAGAAATGACTGATGCATCAACTGACAAAGCTTTTTCCTTTTTTCCCTGCAATGGTGAGGCAGAAACATGTCAGTGGGATGTTGATTTTTATAAGCTCTAACTGTTCGTTTTCGCTGCGCGCTCTTTTTGTTCCAGCGGGTGCCGTTTCTCTCCCAGCGGTTTGAGCAATTGGCTGCCAAAATGTTTTCACAAAGTATGCATTAGCTAAGATTCTTCAGTTTTCAGAGACCTAATCCTTTGAGCTAACAATGTGACATTTGTACAGACATTCCTGTGAAATATTGACCATCTCACTTTTATTTGTGTACTTTGGTAACTACGTCTATTTTCCACATGGATATAGCCCTTTTGATTGTACGCCTGCGCTGTGGGCAAGCAGGGGGCCCTGCTCGAGGAGAGACTGGATGGTTGTTTCACCTAAAAGTTCAGCCTGTGTGTGTGTGTGTGTTTGTGTGTGTCTGCGTACCTCCAATCAGGCTCCTCATACAAAGAGCCATGTGTTGAGCGGTGATGTGATGTGTGAATATGTTTAGGTATGGGGTGCCAACTGTGCCTGGGTATGTGTGAGAGGTAGGTGCATATGTTTAAAGGAACAAGGGGGATGAGTTTGAGGAGAAGGGGTGACTTGAGGCTTATTTGGACTCGATCCCAGACAGAGGCGTCCAGTTTATGGCGCCAGGGTGCATCCCTCCCTCTGGTGCCCCGTTTAGACCATTGCACTGCTGAGAGTCACGTCTGACCCTTAAGTTTCATTATTTTTAAGTTCTAGGTGCTTATTCAAACATGCTAGGAACTATGATATGTTTGATTCACTGTGCTGAAGAAAATCTTGGTTGGTGTGTGTGTGTGTGTGTTTGCAATCTTTTTATGCTGTGCTGCCAAGAAAAATCACCAAAAGTCGGGCCCTGTTTGCTAATAGAATTCAATGGGCGTCTTCTATTACATTTACAGCAGTAATGAAAGCAGCCTCAAGATGTCACAGAGAAACACATCCACATTGTCAGGGTTGTCATAGCAACGCATTAAACATTTGAAGATAACACAAGGCGGGGGAAAAATCCCAGTCATATGCTTTGATTTTAATGTAATCAAACCAGTTTCAACAGGCAGAACCTCAGCTGCAGCAGAGCAGCTTCCCTGAGTGTAACAGAAACGAGTAACACAAGGAAGTGAATAATAACTGATTATCAGCGCTGAAAGTGACGGGAACAAAAGATGAGCTTATGGTAGCTTTGCCAGGGTTATTCAGGACATGTTAGTGAATGGAATGGCCAGATGTGGTTTACATACGGTTCTTTTAGTGTCACTTAAAGGAAGTACAGGGTTTTGGGTTTTTTGTTTGTTTGTTTTTTTATGTTGAAAAGTCTCAACTTGTCATAAAATGTTTAAACCAATAATAACCTTTTTGAATAACTGTGAGGGTATAAAGTATTAATAGTGTGTCAGTAATGTGGGAACTTGGTGAAATCTGAAAACACTAATCCAGGATTTTTATGTATTTATTTTTTTGAATGAGTGGCTGATAATCCCAAAGCGTCAGTCCATGAATGACATGCTAGTCCTGCAAGTAGCAGGAACGTGTTCAGCACAAGCTGGTGGGGAAAACTAAACTGGCTGCTGGTGCTGGGATCCAGTGAAAGGATCCCTGTGTTCTCCCAGTTTCCAACAGCTACATTTAAAACAAAACATTATTGCAGCTGCGGCTTGCATACGTCCTCCATTGACCCTCCTTTTAATTGGATGGTAAACTGACTTATGGCAGTTCGCATTTTGTCAGACACAGTATTTGGGTTTTAACAGAGATGAACAGGCTGCTGTTTTGTTTTTGTTTTTAATCGAGTCAATCTTTCAGAGCCATGTCTGTCAGTTTTGTACCCCAGCTGTTCGTGCTGAGATTCTAGGGGAGAAGAACACCACTTGTCTAGTATAACGAGCCTTGAAGAAGGCATCACTTGGCACTTACTCTTGATGGAAATCTTATGCATATATACACTTTCAGTTCACACCAAAATAGGGCTGCCACGATTGGTCGACTAGTCACGATTACATCAACTATTAAAATCGTCGATGACTGATTTAATAGTCGATGCGTCGTTTGAAGCTTTGTAAGATCCCAAAAGACGCAGGAATAAGTAGTAGGATTTAAGAGTGTAATAACGGACTGAAACAGAAGATGGCAGCACTGCATGTACAAGGATGCCAGCTGCCATTAAACCCCGAAGAAGAAGCTGTGTCCCAGAATTCATAGCACGGCCCAGCGCAGTTGTCAACAATAGCGGCAGCTAGTTAGTTTTAATATTACTCTTATTATTCTTTCTGGGTCACAAAATAAACGTTTAACATATTTTCAGGCGAGAATGTAGCTGTGTAAACTTCAAATATCTGCTCAGTTTATCAAGACACCACATATTTTCAAAATCGCTCCGACGTTTTCGGAGACGTCTGTTACCCACTAGCTCGATAGCTAGCTGGGGGCAAGGCTCACTAGAGCCCGTGAGAACGCCGGACTCCCGGCAAATCGTTTTCAAACCCACCGCCATCTTTCGCTACTCAGGTTAAACATGTAATATAAGTCACTTAGATAACTTACAAATGTTATTGTTTGGCTTTTTGTAGTATTTTATTTGTTCCTGAGTAAATCAGTTTGGATTAGATTGAAGTTATAGTTTTTACACAGCTGAATAAACGTCAAGCAGACAGCTGATTATCAGAAGTGTGAGATGCTTGAGAATTTACTCCGGTGTCCTGTAGAGCTGGGCGATATAAGATTTTTTCATATCATGATATGTTTTTTTCCCATTTCAGGCGATAACGATATCCATCACGATATAAGCCAAATAACTATATTTGTAAGATTTAAATGTGCCGTTGCTCACAAGTAAAATGTGAAATAATCAGCAGCTTGTTTTTATTTAAATATTTATTTCCCATAATAAGTTCAACAGGGTAGATGTACTTAAGGAACATGAGACTTTTTCAGATAAATAAAGGCAAATAATGCAAACTACACAAAAGGCAGCCGCTAAAGCGTTTAAGTTTCAAAATAGAACAAACGAAACAGACTAAATTGTCAATTCCACTTAGAAACAAAATATTAATTCTAAAAATAAATCTTAGTTTGTTTTACAGAAAAACAGACAAAACTGACTAACTTTTGTCAATATCAAATAAACTGAGAACTAAAAGGAAATTCTCAATCTCTCCTTGTTGTATAGCTGAGCTTTTCAAACAGTTTTAACAGTTACTTTAGTCTGACAAAAGCCGAATGATGAATTAGCGCTTCCAGTCAGAGACTGAGGCTACGTCCACACGTACACGGGTGTTTTTGAAAACTGAGATTTTCCGTTTTCGTTTTTAAAAAAATAATCCCGTCCACACATAAAGGCAGAAATGAAGGAAAACGCTGCTATGAACATGCCAAAGCAGCAGGTGGCGCTAGATTCCTAACCATGCAGAAATGTTGGCCAATCAGAAGTCTAGAAGCCTCGGTGGGAAAAAGTAAACAAAGCTGCGGCATAGAAGCAGAACCGAGTCGTACGTGTGGAGGGACAGTAACTGTGTGTGTATATGTAAGCATTTAAACACTGCAGAGAGTAGAATTAACAGTAACAGTATTGTAGGAATTCATTTCACCGAAACAATAACGTGGCGCACAGTGTGACGTCAAAAAATGCGCACACCTCTGACGCTGCGTTTTCTCCGTTTTTCTAGTCCACACGTAAATGCAAAAACGAAGTTTTCAAAAATATCCACCCTGGCCGGAGTTTTTGAAAATCTTCGTTTTCAGTGACCAAAAACGCCGTTTACGTGTGGACGAAAGGTGCAAACGCATAGAAAAATCTGCGTTTTCAAGAATGCCCGGGTACATGTGGACGTAGCGCATGCACCAGTTTATTGTATTTCCAGACTTGCTTTCGGCACAATTTACAGTGCACGCTACTCTGTTTTGTTGTCAGACTTGAAATAGCCGAAATACCTTCACACTACGGAACTTCTCTGGCTCTTCCGTTCGACAATCTCTCCGGCATTACCACCATCATCTGTTTTCTCTTCGGTCACGCTCGGTTGATTTTTCTAGTCGGCACACTCATTTCCTCCATTACCCGGGCGGTACGGTGGCTGGCTGCTTCCCAAACAAATACACATGTGCGGCTTGGCACTTGTGCTGTACGTAACAAATCACGTGACGTGACGCTGCGGCTGTGTGGCTCTGCGCTACTTAATTTGGATTGGCTGTTCTTTTTTTTTTCTTTTTTTTTAAGAGGACAAGAGCGGCGAGGTCTATCGCGATAGTTTAATTTTTCTATCGAGAAAAAGTTATATCGCGATACATATCATTATCGTTCTATCGCCCGGCTCTAGTGTCCTGTTATATTTTAGATAGCAAGGAGCAGACAGATGAGTTTATTAAACTTCACTGAAACAACCTGCAGATTTCATTAAAATTTAATAAACTATCATCTTGTCTTTATTTTTAGTTAGCACATACCTTAAACACTTCAAGCTGTAAGCTAATGATAGTTATATAAGAGCAGATGTGTGCTGGTGCAATAAGCTGTACGTTTTACGTTCAATGGATGCATGATCTGATTAGTCGACTAATCGCAAAAATAATCGATGACTAGTCGACTATCAAAATAATCGTTTGTGGCAGCCCTACACCGAAATAAGGAGTCCAAAACCTTCTAATTTACATTACTTGGAGAGCATTTTCAGACTCCTCAGCCCAGCATGCTTGCACATATGTTTATCTCCATTCATGTGCTTGTGGTTGACGTCAGCGCACTTACCTGCAGTGTGGGCGAAAAGTTAATCGTTTCCTCTTAAACACTGTTTAGGAGGGACAGCACTCAGAGAAAGCTTTGGCACTGAACTATCCATCAAGACAGGGGAGTGTCGGGATAAGAGCGGGGCTCTATAAAGCGGCCAGCTAAAGGCTCCTCTGAGCTGCAATTAAGTGAATTTAAGGGGGCTTTAACAGCCAGGGTGCGTTTGATTTGGTGAGAGGTGAACCTGTTATTTCTCAGCATAAGGTCTGAATCCCAGGGAAGAAATCAATGACTGATCTGCATTACTTGCTGCTACAGTGACATTAACAGCATCATAATCGAATCTTAAATTTTGTTCCTCGAGTTAATTTGTGTTGACTTGCATGTTTCTCAGATGACGTGGAAATTTAACGCACGTTCTCCCTCGTCTGTTCCAGGAGTCCCCCTGAAAGTGTGTCCGCAGGGCTACTCCTGCTGCACTGTGGAGATGGAGGAGAAGCTAAGCCAGCAGAGCCACACGGAGATCAAAGCTCCCGTCTCCAAGCTTAGCACCAGCCTACAATCCACCTTCAAACAGAGGCATGACCACTTTGACAGTAAGCAAACACACTGGCTCACAAACACATGCAGCTTTTCAGGTTATGTTGTAAGACTGGCTTTGGTTTCCTCATCACAGCATTTGTGCTACACTTTTATTTATTTTTATTTTTTTCCCTTTTGATGGACACTCCCACCTGCCAGCGCACTGCTCATAGCAGAGACAGCCAGTCTGTGTCTTCTGGCCTGTCCACCTGTCTCCCAATGTCTCTGCTCCCTGTCTCATCATCCCCCTGAAGGAAATGTAAAAAAATAAAATAAAAGAAATACAGGCTTCCCTTTCTCCAGAGAGACACGCGTGCTTCCAGACGGACCACACACATCTTCAGATTTAGTCGTCTCTATACTTCCTGTTCCTCTGTGTGTGAGCACATGTGTGTATGCCTGTAAATATTGGGATCAGGTTTCCCCTGCTGAGGGCCAGAGCGCATGGGAACATGCAACAGTGCTGACTCACAGAGGAAGCAGGGCAGCTCTGAATACCTTCAACCACCAAACCATGCCACCACTGCAGCCCTGCGATGATAGGATAGAGGGGAGGATGAGGATTCCCAAACAGGCTGAGTGGAAAAACATGGGAAGAAAAAATATTTTTAGTTTCCCGGTGCATTGGAATCTTGCTTGTTAAAGGAGGTTATGTGCATAGCTCTGCATTGGTGTGCACACATGTGGGTCAGATCTTATGTGTCTGTGAAAGGCAGCGAGGGATGGTGAGTAACAGGGAGCATGTGTATTGCAGCCAGATGTGAAGAGGAATGTGACGTGTTGGAATGCAGTGGCTGCTCGAGCTGTCCCGCCCATCTTTTTCTCCTTTCTTACTGCCCTTTGTCCCCTTCTTATGCCTCACTCTCCCAAAAACCCCTCTCTTTGCCGCTCTTTCTCGTTCCATCTCTCTTCACTGTGTCCAAGTGCTGCTTGTGATTCACTGCGCTCAGTTCTCACGCATGCATGTCCTCCACCCTGTTTGTCTTGCACAACTCATCTGGTGCTTAGTGGCAATATTAAGGGCTGTTCTCATTACTGAGAAATCTATAAATTATTATTTTCTCGTTTAATCATCTCGTCCATAATATACAAAAACAGCCTGTAACAAATGGTCAGCTTCAGAAATGTCAGTGTCACGTTTAAGTAACGACCACAAACCAGGTTTAAAAACAACACCCGAGATGCGTGCGAGCAAATGAAGATGTTGTTTCCGTAACAGGGTTCAACTTTAGAGTGGAACGTTGAGATTAAAATAGTGTTCACGGTGTTTGATTTTAGAGGGACTGATACCAGAACCACAATTTCGTAAAAATAATCTTTCTGAACAATTGTGGCTTCGGCTCCTTATGTCAAGTTTATCCATCCAGAGCACCACCGATCAACTATTGCATAAATATTGTTTTGTTTAGGAATTTTTCCGATATTATTCAGCACGGAGTGTTTTTCTAACGGAGTCATAACAACTGGCTTGCGCAAAAATTCTAAAGCTTGGCAACGCCCAAAAAGAACGTCCAGTTTATCAGAAGGGCACAGCTCTACGGATGACCATGAACCTCTTCCCTGCGTGCTCCCTCCTCATCATCACTGTAGGCAGGTTGCTGCAGTCTCTCAACAGTTAGATGTGGGATCTCTTTACAAAGCCCTGCTGTGCTCTCTTCTACCTAAATCGCCAGGCCCTCTCTCTCTCTCACATCAAATGTGGTGACGGGCTCAGGCTGCCGGCCTATTATTTCCTTTTGTCACATCAAGACGCCACCGAAGGAAGCGCTTACAGCCAGTGAAATGGGAACAGGAAGTGCTCATTGGTCTGCTTACTGTTGCAGAGAAATGACAGCAGCGGCCGTGACATCACAAGGAGTGCGCACATGTGCACAAACGCAGCTGCACATGAAGGCGTTCGCTCGCGCACTAATAAACTCAGGAAGTAGTGTATGTGATTGGGCAGGCTCTCATCATGCGCCTGGAGCGAAGAGTCATGGCCAATTAAGACCAGAGCCAGAAATAGTTCTCTCTTTCTCTGTGTGTCTCGTCGCTGCGTGTTTATTCTGACCTCAGCCTGTCCTGCTGCAGTGACCCTGTCCAGCAGAGCAACTCCATGTCTGGGGAATTAAGCGCTTGGATTATGGCCCCATTGCCTCCAGACACATACAAGCGACATCCATCTGAGCACCGAGCTCAGCAGCAGGAGGGACAGAATCCCATACCATAAGAAAAGGGAGAAGCTCGGCGACTAATTGGCACAAATAGGATGCAATTACCGCCTGGGCTGGGATTGGGAGGAGCATAGTTTATAGGGACACTAGTGGGGGGAGTTTTTGGAAGAGGAAGTGGGAGGAGATCGGTCAGTTCCTCTGTTCCTGTGATGGATTGGGCCCAGGATCGTTGTTCGTAATTTAGCGCTTTCTCTGCAGCACGTTGGAATAGTGACAAGCTGGGGGGGAGCGTGCAGGAAGGGAAAGACAGATAGTCGAGCAGGAGTCGTCCTTTTCCTTACATTTCCCTACAGCTGACACTCTCATGTGTAACCTTTCACCCAGATTCTCTCAGACCATTGGCTGAGTGACAGGTACATTTTTAATGGGGAAATCCAGAGGGAGCGTTCAGCTCCTCGGCCTGTTGGCAGACGACTGCGTGTCATAAATTGTTTTTAATGACAATGCAAGATGCCTGAGTAATGCTGCTCATACTTGGGCCCCTCAGCCTGGGCCAGAGAGCCTCCGTATCCCCGCCACCCCTGCCCCCACTGTGCCACCACCCCTCACACACCCTTCTTAAAAACCCGTGGGTTTGTCCAGACGCATAATGGAGCTTATCTGTTTAGCATATAGGAATTACTCCTCTAATTAACTGTAGAAAGGAAACGGAGAAGTTTAGGGTTGTCCTCGTGCTTCATGCCTCTCCCACCTCCTCCTCCTCCTCCTCCTCCTCTTCTTCACCTCCTCAGTCTCCTTTCACTGACTTTCATGTCAGTGTGGCTACTATGACATTCCAGGGGTGGGGGTGGACCATTTTGTTTTAATCTCTGTCAATGGAGCGTGGAACTTGGTGCCCTCTCCCCTGGCTCTGTGTGTGTGTCTGTGTGTGCGCGTGCACTTGTGATGGCGAGGAGGTAAATGGAGGGGCTGCAGTGTTTCCGGTATCCTTGGCGACACAGTAAGGATTTGAAGTTCTTAAAAAAAGCCCTCAACTTAACCCGCCCCAAGCCACCCTTACCCCTCCTCTATCTCATTTTTTCTTTTTAGTGTGTCAGTCTGAAGTGGAAGTGACAGCACTACTCGGGTCCTCTGTGTGAGTGTGAATGTGCGAGAGTGTGTTTGTGTGTGTACTGGTAGCAGAGAGCATTTAGTGACTCCCCCTGCGAGAGCATGGGAACTTTACATTTCAAAGCCACGCAGTGGGCACCCCGAGAAACTGCAACGGGACAGAAGGTCTGTGAGAGGGGGGTGGGGGGCACAGATAATGGATAAAAAGGGCGAGTGTGTGTGAGACTGAAGGTGAAACATGTTTCAGAGGCTCTGTGGAATTCTCATTTTATTCAGATTAAGAAAATTGGGCAAGGAGGGTGGTGTGGGGTCTGGGAGAAGGGGCTTGGATTATTTGGGGGGTGGTAGGGGGGTGATGGACATTCCTCAGGATGAAGTAGGTCATTGTTCCTCATCTCTAGTGAAGAGAGCTCTCTGAAGGAACTGATGAAGTGAAAGCAGGGGAGGGAGGCAGATGCAGGGCTGGTAGGATAGTAGTGGGAGGGGGGTGCATACAGGTCCATATACGGTAGCTGGGAGGGGCTGCTGCTGCTGGTGGTTGTGGGGTCGCATTATTCCGTAATCCTATTGAAAATGTCTCTGAAGGACAGTCCAAGAGAAGCTGGCAGAAAGGAAGGCGAATGGAATGTGACAACAGAAAAATGGCATTGATGGTGGTCAGTCTGAAGCACACTGATGTGGAGAGACATCTCTGCTGATGCTCCGCGCTCACCCCCTCGTCTCCAACTGTCCCCTAACACATTCCTTTTGCCTTTCATTAAAGATTTTATGCTTAAGCTCGTTCTAAGTGTGGGGCACAGGTGAATGGGAGTAACGTCAGTCTGATTTCAAATGGTGGCAGCAAAATTTTTAATGTACTGAAAGAAAACTTGGGCCTCTAAAGTCCTTTAAAATGTTGAGAGAGGAACACAACAGTAAGTTCAAAATGTCACAAAAAACAGGAAAAGTCCAACTGGGCAGATAGTCATAACTTTAGCCCTGAGCTCCTTTAGATGTTCTCTTCGTGACATCTTGAACTCTTCCCTGTAGACACTTAAATATAAACAATCTGACACTGTTTGTTCTTGCTCTTTGTCACCCGCAGGCTGTAGACTAACCCGGCCTTTCTTTCACATCTCCACAGAGTTTTTCCGCGAGCTTTTGAAAAACGCAGAGATCTCGCTGGACAGCATGTTTGTGAAAACATACGGGATGATGTATGTGCAGAACTCGGCACTTTTCAAGAACTTCTTCCAGTCCCTGACCCAGTACTACGTGTCCGGCAGCGCTGCCGTCAACTTGGACTCCATGCTGTCGGAATTCTGGGCCGACCTTTTGGAGAGGATGTTCCAGCTGGTCAACGTGCAATACGAGTTCAGCGACACCTACATGGACTGCGTCAGCCGACATACGGAGGAGCTGCAGCCGTTCGGCGACGTGCCCCGCAAGCTCCGCATCCAGTTAACGAGGTCCTTTATCGCCGCACGCACCTTTGTGCGTGGCCTGGCGCTCATGCCTGAGGTGGCCAATAAAGTTTCTACGGTAAGTGACGGAGCACAGTTTCAACAAAGAGAAAAACTAACAGCCGAGAACGAGACTTGTTTTCCTTGTAGTCCTGTACATCTCTGATCTGTAGTTCTCTTTCTCTCTGTCTGGTAACATAAACCACTCTGACTGTTCTGGTATGACTTGTTTTTCCACTGTACTGAGTGATTCATAGGCGATTAGATTAAACTGCTTTGTGGATCTGGCTTATGCAATTAATGGTCATGCTTTTTCAGAGTATGAGAATGTGTCTCTGGTGGTGTCGAGTGAGTGCTTCGGCTATGATGTAATGAAAACGGCCCACTAACTGCCCTCTGCCTACTCCAGGTCAGCGCCTCTCCCAGCTGTGTGCGAGCGGCCATGAAGATGTTGTACTGTCCCTACTGCTCGGGCCAAGTAGCCCTGAAACCCTGCCAGAATTACTGTCTGAATGTGATGCGTGGCTGTTTGGCTAACCAGGCAGACTTGGACACGGAGTGGAACAACTTCCTCGGTAAGCAGACGACATGCGAACAAGGGCACCTTTAGCAGCCACTGTTTAACAGAAACCTGCCCGTGATTACACCGCCTTATAACCATAATAGCTGAAAGTTTTTAATTTGGCAACAGAGTATATTTATGCAGCCTCCTGCTCCTGGGTTCATTGCCACTTACTCATATTTCTTCAAAGATCATTAGTTTCATCGACTTTCTTATCTAAGCGTGCACCCCTTATTCTCCTTGTGAGCGTGAAACCAGAGTGGCAATGGGATTTGTGACATGATAGACCCGGGGTAAATAAAGGAGGTAAACTGCAGTTCAGCTTTGGAAGAAAAACATTTAACATAGGAACGGTTTTATTGTTGAAAACCATGTACAAACATGTCCCTCATTCTTTAGTAGGTTGTTTAAGAAAAGGGGGAGGGAGGGGCTGTACATGCGGTGACCCTTGGAATGAATGCAGTCTTGTGCTGTGTACAAACAGACCCAGATCAGTTACATTACACTCAGGGTGGTGCACACATCCACAGTTCTTCACTGTGTGCTTTATATTTATCCTGCATGATGGATCTTGTGACCAGAAACATGGTTTCTGACTATATCACCGTTACATGTGTCGATCTCTGGCTGCTGGCACCGCTGCGGTCTGCAGAGGCATCTGGTTTCTGTTGCCCCCTTGCTGTGCTGCAGCTTGATCCTGCCCTACACTAATGGCTCATCTCACTGGTTAAAAATGTCTCACCCTAATGCGAGTGCTTCTCCCTAGTGGTAGGAGCGTGTAATTGCTTTCCCCTGTGTTGATTTCAACTTGTTATGTTTTGGTTTTCAGATGCCATGCATAGTCTCGCCGAGAGGCTCGAAGGTCCCTTTAATTTCGAGTCTGTCATGGATCCCATTGATGTGAAGATTTCAGACGCCATTATGAACATGCAGGAGAACAGCATGCAGGTGTCGCAGAAGGTGAGTCTCATTTCAGCGCCTTTCAAATTAAACAAAATAAAAAGAGATGAGGATGGAATTATTAGCCCTCCCTTCCAAGTGCAGAGGAAGGACTTTTTTTAGCACAGCTTGTCCGAACATCTTTGTTTTATTTTGAATGCTTAGATTATTTTTACTTTGCATATAGAAACAAAATGATTTCACAAAAACTACCAGGGTCAAAATAATTACCTCCTGGATGCTAATAGTCGTTTACTCTTTTTGCTGGATAACAGCTTGCAGTCGTTTATGGTAGTTTTCAGCCAGTCTCAAACGCGTCTCCTGAACAAACTTTTGTTTGCTCATTCTTCTTTGGAGAATGTCTGAAGCTCCTCCCATTTTCAGTGGGATTCAATTCAGGGCTTTGCACTGGCCGGTCAGTAACGTTCACTTTGGTCTTCTGGCGGTAGGTCTTCACCAGGAGCGACATGTTTTAGGTTGTTGTGTTTGAAGATAAAGAGACGACTCAGACCCAGGTTGGTTTCTGACTGCTCGAGGTTTTCTTTTAAAATCTTCACATAAACTTCTTTCTTCATGATTCCTTCCACCTTGATGAGATTCCCAGTTCCAGACACACTGAAGCATCAACCCATCATGATCCTCCCACCACTGTGTTCCTCTGTGGGGACGCTGTCCTCTGAGTTGTAGAACTCTCACTACTTTCTCCAAACATCAGCAAAGTGTCTGCAGCTAAAGAGCTGTAGTTTTATCTCCTCTGACCGAAGGACGCTCTTCTAGTCTGGATTATTTGTCTCCAGGTCGTTCTTAGCACACCTCAGTCTGGCTTGAAGGCGTTTCTTCTGCAGAAGTTTTTCCTGGTCTCTAACCTCGCAGCTCATTCCTGTGCAGGTCTATAGTGATTGTCTCCTTCAGACTACAATTTCAAACTTGACTAAGTCATTCACGGGTGTCTTGGCAGTTGTTCTCTCACCATTTTTCTTTCTAGTCTTTTGCTTCCCACTGCTGCCAGGTGTGTTCTGCGTTGTGTGTCTGTCTTTACATTTCTTGATGATTTTGTTTGTTTTTGTCTGAAATAATTCTTATATTGTGGGCAAATAGAAATAATTTATGCTTTCTGAAGAAACTAGTTTGTTTAGAAATGCTGTGTTGAAAATCCCTTCTATTGTTAAAAAAGCACTCAGGACATTTTTGACCAAAACGTAACATTTCACAGGGTGGCTAATCATTTTGTCTTCATCTGTAAAACATTTCTGTTCTTGTTCCTCCTCTGACAGGTTTTCCAAGGATGTGGAACGCCCAAAATAAGCGCCGGCTTTCGTTCCAAACGTTCTGTTAAAGAGTCCACCTTCACCAGCCGCTTCCGCCCTTACAGTCCTGAAGCAAGACCCACCACTGCTGCTGGAACCAGTTTAGATCGACTGGTGAGGACTAAGAAGGCAAAGAAGTGAATATCACATTTACTCTGAGTAATTGTTTTTGATCTTTTTCTTTTTGTGTGTTCTAAACAGACAATTGAAGTAAAAAAGAAATTGAAGCATGCCAAAAAGTTCTGGTCCACGTTGCCAGAGACTGTGTGTGTAAGCGAGGGGATTGCAGCTGGTGATGAGTGCTGGAATGGTACAGCGAAAAGCAGGTGAGAGGCGCAGACTTCACAAAGAGAGAATCTAAATTTTACTGCGTTGCTTGTAAATTATTGAATTTAAAGTCTAATGCCAGACTTGATTCCACCAGGTACGAATCAGATGTCATTGGCAGCGGGCTGGCCAATCAGATATCAAACCCGGACGTGGACGTGGACATAACAAAACCAGACACCGTCATCCGCAGTCAGATAGCAGTTTTGAAGGAAATGACGAGCCGGCTCAAAGCTGCACACAGCGGCGTCGACATTACTGCAGAGAGCGGTGAGAGCGGTTAATGAGCTTCACAGCTTTTGCGACTCGGTTTCCTAGCTGCACGTCTCACCTGCTTGTCTTTTTTTGCCCCCTAGATGATGACGGCAGCGGAGATGAGAGCGGCAGCGGTTGCGACGGTCCGAACTGCGACATGTACTTCTCTGTTCCACCAACGTCTGATAAAGAACGGGGTGGAAAAGCAGCGGGTGGAAGTGAAGTGGCTGGATCACCACGGGTTAATCCAGTGCAAAGCAATAACTCAGCTGGGGTCACCTCACGGGGAAGCATGGCGCTGGCGCTCTGCGGGCTCGCCCTGGCCCTGTTAGTTTCCCGCTTGAGCTAAAACTGGCTGGACAGGGAGAGGGAAGAGAACGACCAGGAGCAACAGCACGAAGGGGAAAACTGTCAGAGAGACTTTAAAAAACAAAAAGACTGCCTTCAGGACATTGGACTGTCCACTGTTGGGGTGGGAGGGGAAGAAACTTCTTAATATTACAATAACCTCACTATTAACTATTTGTTCGTATGTTGTTAAAGACATCAGTGTACAGCAGTATGATTTTTCTTCCCAAGAGATCCACCTTTGTCGCCCAGATAAACCTGCCCTCCGACAGCTCTCTCCGAGCTACTTTTTGGTTGTGCTTGCAGCATTTCACACTTACTTTGGCAGTTTAATCTCATGATTAACTTTGTGCCTTCTTCAATGACTGAAATCTGACATCTAAGCATTAAGAAAGATATTGGGTCAAACTCTGAGTGCCTGTGTTGGGACACATCTTTAAATTTCTGAGGCTGGTCTTTCTATCGGTCACAAAACACGACTAATAGAAACAGAACCCACGTGACGCTGTCTTATTACTAATTCAAAGCTTTTTTTTTATTTTTTTGCACATTATAAAAGTGCATACTGTGAATATTTGTGCCTGTGTGCATTTATACTTTTACAAAGGCTAGAAATTCTGAAGCATTTTGAGACTTGTTTTGCTCGGTTTGCTTTGGAGGCAGCTCGTCTCAAAAATGCAGTGAGAGTTTACAGCACAGGTGCTCATGTTTGACCTGAAGATGGCGTCGTTCTGTGGAAGAGTCTGCGGGGTGCTCTGCAAGCCCCTAACACGCATAATGTACGTTTGCTGCGAGCATTTCGCATCTTAACTTTAAATTTCTTCATTATTATTTCACTGAACTTCTTTCAGCTTAAGCAATTCAATAGTAAGGTTATACCTCGTGCTTACTGAGTCAATGTGATCTAGACCATAAGGTTGAGTGTCTGATAGAGTTGGATATGTCCCCTGCCATTAAACCCCCTAGAAGGCAAAGCTGACATGTCCCAAATGCCCTCTTTTTTTCTTTTCTTTTCTTTTCTTTTCTTTTTTTTTTTTGGTACTGTAAGCTCAGTTCGGCACAGAAGATCTGACTCTATACAGTCTTAACGTTTGGAAAGAAAAGAGGGCAACATGCACGTTTTGGGAGCATTTTAATTAAACAAGACAAGAGGAACAAAAGTCAGTGTTTTAACCAAATGGAAATCTAGAAAAGATTATTTTAATACAGGGTTTTATGTTGAGGAGGTGTTGAGATTTTTAGCTTTTTTTTTTTTGGTATGAAGATATATATTAGGTACTACAGTGGATTTTACTGGTAGTTGTAGGTGGTGGAAGAGGTCAGTGTGCACAGATAAGGGGTGCGCCCTGGTCAGTGTGCACAGGTTTTGGGGCCTTTGTTTTGTTTTTCTGGCCCCGTCCCACAGTACACGCTGTACCTCGTTAAATGGCCTGTGTCAGTATAAATGGACTCATTCTGAACGGTTCTCATCATTTCAACTCAAAGTTAAGTGTTTTCACAATTACTACCAAAATTAATGCAATGAAAGGTGCCTGATTATTTTTTTATGTTTGGTACATTACTAGCATCTTCTTACGTTTTTTTTTGTTTTGTTTGTTTTTGGGAAAAGAAAAGAAAGTGGCTGTTGTTGATGATTTATGATCTATCTGCTCAGATTCCCTGAGGTGTTTGAGTATATTGTTACCAGCTGACAAGCACAATGTACGTTTTTTTTTTTGTTTTTTGTTTTGTTTGTTTTTTTCTTGGAGCTTTTCATTTGATAATCGGGTCTGTTAAGTTGCATTACCTGAACATCTCATCTCTACAACGATGCCGACTCGTGCAGCATTGCTGCACTAATGTATTCCATGTATTTCAAACATGCATTTAGAACTTACACATTATCAAAAATGCAACATCTACAATGTTTCAGTGTGCAGATTAAGGTGGACAGAAATATACATTTTTGTAAAAGTATAGCGAAAAGATTTGCAGCTTTAATGCGAGTCTGCACGGATGAAGTGATTAGATGGGAGTTTATTCCTTTGCATGTTGTCTGGCTTTGACATTAACAGGTTGATCTTGAGCTTACGGGACATCTTCAGGTTATCAGTTATCATCCGCAATCATCAGACGAAGATGTCGTATCAAGATCTGACCTTGAAGGATTTGATGAAACATCTATGCAACCCGTATGAAATACTGAAGCCTTAATTTAAAATCAAAAAGCTGTGCTTGAGCAGCTCGATTTGGCATTACTTCTGCAGGTGACCAGTTTAATTCTAGGTTACTGTTTTTTCTCCCTTGTGTTCCACCAACATTTCCACAAGGGCACGTGCACGTGTTCGTGTCATGTGTGAGGAGTGTGAAGAAGCCCGACTTTTGGAGAGACGGAAGAAATGTTTTAGGCTGACGACGGTGACAAAAATGTCTGTGCTTGCAGGCCAGGGCAGCAACGTTTCCAGCTGGCAGGAGTTGGTCCAGCTGCTGGAAGACGTCCATTCGGTCCACAGAGCGAGTTCAGTCTTGTGTCTTTTAAAGTTGGACTGTTGTTGAAACCTTTCCATGTATGCCTTTGGCCCACAAGAACAGAAAGGACTCTCTCTGAGGATGGAGTGAGTGACTGAAAAGAGTGGTGGGGGGGAGTGTAAATAAAAAGCAGCGGTTTTAGATGTCTCTAAAAGAGGCCCTACAAGTACACCAGATTTCTACTTGTCAGAGTATCTCCTAAATGTTATGGAAAAACAAGATGAGATAGATGTTAAAGTGTAAGAGAAAATGTATATTAAACAACATTTTTAGTCTTGTTGAAATAAAGACTGCCAATATTTAAATGTGGTGTGACTGCTTGCTTCTTGGATTTTAAGTTTTTGTGGTCAGTGTTTACATAAATGCATGCATAGTGTCTTGGTTTACAGTCGCTTGGTCGGAGATTGCTGCAGATCCAAATCCCCTTTGATTTATGTCTGGAAGGCCACCCGGCTTGATAACTGCCAAGTCGATCATGCACAGCTGTGGTGACCCCATGCAACAAGGAAGCAGCCAAAAGTAGCTTTCTACTGGTTACAATGCATGATGCGTGCACACACTGGGCAGAGGATTATAGGATACTATCATCATTGAGAAATGAGGCAACAAGCTATGAACTAGAGCACTTGTGTTTAATTGTCCTTTCTAATAAATGTGTGTTTGACCCCAATTTGAATTGTTTTTAAGGGCACGACAGAAGGTCCACCTCCAGCTGTTCGAACCATGTTATGGGAGACGGCCAATCAGGAGGAAGCTGACTTGGAAGTTATTTTTCAGGCAGTGGATGAATTGAGGGATTCTATCAAGAACCTGTTTGCAATTTACTGTGATTTTTATAAATTATGAATCAAAGTAAATATTATAGAGAAAATATAAATTGCCGTCCTTTATTTAGAGAATATCCTGAGCCCCTTATATATAAGTCCCAGAGACCACCCTCATCTGCCTATAAGGCATACAAGGAAACAGGGCTACAGTCTACAGTCAACCACCCTCACTGAATAATGGAATTGATCAGTTGGGACCAGAGAGAAAGAAATTCACCCAGTTGGTTTTTTGGAGGCAGACATTCTCTCCAGACTAATGTGATCTAGAAGTAAAATTCTATATTGATTTGATTAATACAGAAACTGTGTTTTCTTAGTGATGCATAAGGAAGTAAGGAGTATATGTGATGTATCTGCTTCCATATCTAGTTCACTTATGCCACCTAAGATGCACAGCTTAGGTGAGCCTTGGATACAGCAACTAAACCATGTGTATAAGTCTTCACATATCCTCTGCCAGAACCTCTAAACAGCAGAATTGTCTTTGCAGTAGGTACATATGTTTGAGTGTGTAAAGCCCATTTGGAACAACCTTTGTCCTGTACAGTGTGTTCTACGAAGAATTTTGCATTGTATAAGATGTAAGTTGGGGCTTTTAGTCATTTTGAAGGCGTTTAAGCATAATTCAGGGTAGCGGAGGGGCTGGATCCTACCACAAGGTGAGAAAACCAATCTATTATCACCTATGGCCAATGTAAAATTAACGTAACCCCATGCAGATCTTTGAATAGGATACTGGCAGACACAGAGAAAGCATGTAAACACCACATAAAAAAGGATTGCTGGACTCAAACCCAGGACCTATTTGCTGTGAGACAACAGTGCCAACCACTACACTACCGTGCCACTCACACAAACTTTGCAAACCAACAGCTAGAAGGTTTTTCAATGCATTTGGAAAGAAAGTGTTTAATGTTAACTCAAAATTGTCAACCTCACAACATTTATTAAGAAGTCTTTTAACATCCACGATCGGATTATCATGACCATGATCATGACCTGGACAGGTTGACAGTGTGTCACAGGGCTTTTTTATTCCTGTATTCCATTATTTTTCTACCGAGAGAGCTAACACTAGTGATCATCACGGCTGTGTACATTCCACCCGATGCCAACGTAAACATGGCGCTCTCTATCCTGCTGAACACCATTAACGAACAGCAGCGGGCCCACCCGGACGGTGTTCACATAATTGCAGGTGACTTTAATAAGGCCAACATAAAGACTGTACTCCCAAAGTTCTATCAGCATGTCAAATGTCCCACCAGAGGAGAAAACACTCTAGATCATGTTTACTCCAACATCAAGCATGCATATAGAGCCATACCCCTCCCCCACCTCGGTCAGTCCGACCATCTCTCCCTCCTGCTCTCCCCAGCCTACACCCCCCTCAGGCGGAGTGCCAGGCCCACCACAAAGACTGTTACAACCTGGCCGGAAAATGCTCTCTCCAAACTACAGGACTGCTTCACAGAGACAGACTGGGACATATTTGAACACCAGGACCTAGAAACATTCACAGGATCAGTACTGGACTACATCAAGTTCTGTACTGCAAATGTGACAGTGGACAAAAGCATTCGGGTTTTCCCAAATCAAAAACCCTGGATGACCAGCGAGGTCCGCTCACTCCTCAAAGCCCGTGATGCTGCCTTCAGGTCAGGTGACAGAGCTCTGTACAGGGCTGCTCGAGCTGACCTGAAAAGGGGGATTAAAAAAGCCAAGTCAGACCACAAAAGGAACATCGAGTCCCACCTGTCCAGCAACAACACACGAGAGGTGTGGCAGGGAATGCAAGACATCATCAACCACAGAGGCAGTACTGCGAAAACAGAAAACCCGAGTGGGCAGCTGGCAGAGGAAATAAACAGCTTCTTCGCCCGCTTTGAAACACCACAACAGCAACACTCATCTGCTTCAGCCCTGCTCCCATCCTCATCCTCACCTGGTTCCTGCACCGCCCCACTCACGGTAACAGAGCACGATGTCAGACGTGTGCTCCTAGCAGTGAACCCCAGGAAGGTGGCCGGTCCAGATGGAGTACCTGGCAAGGTACTAAGAGCATGCGCACACCATCATCTTCACCAGACTCTTCAGTGGATCTCACTGGATCAGGCAGCCATCCCATCCTGTCTAAGATCAGCCACAATCATCCCAGTGCCGAAGAAGTCTCCCATCTCCAGCCTGAATGATTACCGCCCTGTGGCCCTCACACCGGTAATCATGAAATTCTTTGAGAGACTAGTCCTTCAGCACATCAAGGATTACCTCCCCCCAGAATTCGACCCCCACCAGTTTGCATACCGTGCAAACAGATCCACAGAAGACGCCATCGCCACAGCCCTCCACGCTGTGCTGAGTCACCTAGAGCACGGCAAAGCTACGTCCAAATGCTCTTTGTGGACTACAGCTCAGCCTTTAATACAATCATCCCGGACATCCTCATCACCAAACTGGTCACTCTTGGCCTCCCTCCTCTCACATGTGCCTGGATAAAGGATTTCCTCACAAACCGGCCCCAGACTGTAAGACTCGGCCCTCATCTCTCCTCCACTCGCACACTGAGCACCGGCTCCCCACAGGGCTGTGTGCTGAGCCCCCTCCTGTATTCTCTCTACACCCACGACTGCAGTTCGACCCACAACAACACTCTCATCATCAAGTTTGCTGATGACACCACGGTAGTCGGACTCATCTCGAAGGGAGACGAGGCAGAGTACAGAGAGGAAGTCCTGAAGCTGGCAGCATGGTGTTCAGAAAACAACCTGGCACTGAACACTAAGAAAACCAAAGAGCTCATTGTTGACTTCAGGAGACACAGCACCGACTTGGCCCCCCTCTACATCAACGGGGAGTGTGTGGAGAGGGTCCACACTTTCCGGTTCCTTGGTGTCCTCATCTCTGCTGACATCTCCTGGACAGGAAACATCTCAGCGGTCATCAAGAAGGCCCAACAGCGGCTGCACTTCCTGAGAGTCCTCAGGAAGTACAAGCTGAACTCCAACCTGCTGCTGACCTTCTACCGCTCGTCCATTGAGAGCCTGCTAACCTACTGCATCATGGTATGGTACGGCAGCTGCACCAAAGCAGATAGAGTGAGGCTTCAGAGTGTGGTCAAGACAGCACAAAAGATCATTGGCTGCCCTCTCCCCTCCCTGATGGACATTTATTCCTCCCGCTGCCACTACGCTATATGAATTTAGAAAACAAGATTACATCATAACATGGGAACACATTTGTTAAAAGATCCTTATTTATGTCTCTAAAATGTAAAATCTAGACTTAAAATGTGGACTTAAAGTGAGATGTCTGGAACACTACTCCTTTGGTTAAAATAATAAAAAAATAAAAAATAATAAATAAAAAAAAAGGTGTAGTTCATAAAAACTCATGAAAAATCCTCATTCATACCTCTGGGGTACAGACGCTTAAAACGGAATATCCAAAATGCTTCTCTTTTTTTCCGGATAAAATTTATATTGCCACCTTTTTAGTGGTTTAGTTTAATGGCTTCAATGCCTAGGAAAAATAATGGTGAATTTGGATGTTTATTATTGAAGTGTCTTGCAACAGGGCTGGTTAAATCATTCCTCTTGATCGAGCTTCTGTGTTCGTTAATTCGATCTTTAAGAGGGCGGGATGTTTCTCCTATATATATTTTATTGCATGGGCACTGTATCATGTAGATTACATTTTTAGTTCTGCATGTGATAAAGCCCTTTATGGCAATGGTTTTGTCACCTATAGGGTCTTTGAATGATTTAACATTTTTGGTGTATTGACAATTAATGCATGCCCCACACTTGAAATTGCCATGTAGGTTATGGGTTATCAGGATTTTATCTGGAGTAATAGGGTCCTGGTAAGCTCTAACAAGCCTATCTTTGATATTCCTTCCTCTCCTGTAGGTTATCATTGGTGGTTCTTTGAAGGTACCTAATAAGTTTGGGTCATTCTGAAGGATATGCCAATGTTTTAGAATTATTTCTTTAATTGTTCTGGTTTTTGGCGTAAAGGTTGTGCAGAAGATAAGGTTGGGTTTATGTTTTGGAGATTTCTTGGTTGTTAAATAGACATCCCTACTTACTGAACTCACCTTCTCTTCTGCAGAACTTCAACAGTTCTCTTTATACTTTCTTTCTTTGAATTTGTTCAACATCTCTTCTTTACTCTCATTATATTCATCATGAGTCTCACAGATACGCTTGAGTCTAATCAACTGGCTTACAGGGAGGCTCTTTTTGAGGTGGTTCGGATGGAAACTTGCAGCATGTAATAATGTATTCCAATCAGTGGGTTTAGAATACAGAGATGTGGACAGAGATTTGTCTTTTTTTGTTACTTTCATGTCCAGAAAGTTAATTTCTTCAGTACTGTAATTGAGGGTGAAACGTAAGCCTGCAAAGTGTCCATTAAGGAATTCTACAAACTCTAGTAATATAGAGACTGGTCCTTTCCAGAGTAGAAATACGTCATCTATATAACGTTTCCAAGATACAATGAATGGTAAATAAGGGTTATTTTGGTGATTATATAGAATTTGTTCTTCCAGATGACCAACAAAAAGACAGGCAAAACTGGGGGCCATTTGGGTTCCCATTGCAGTGCCAGAGATCTGAAAGTATGGCTAAAATTTGGCATGAACTTTTAGTTTTTCAAAGAGAAAAATATTTCGATTAGTAAATTTACGTATTTCACAAGCACCTTTTATACATCTTAATTGCTTTCTATCTAACATTCACACTCTGATAATCACGCTGGAAATAACTTAGATTCAGTATCTTGGCCAAGAACACTTTGGGGATATAGGCTAAAGCAGCCAGGGATCAAACTCCCAATCAGTAGTTACATTTATTTGAATTATGCAGGGGTAGTTAGGTTAGCCACAACAACCATCAAGTAACAAATGACAATTGTGTGTGTGTGTGTGTGTGTGTGTGTGTGTGTGTGTGTGTATTATGTACATGGTTCTGTGCTATACCATGCATTATGCATTGGTTCTGTGTGTCTGAATATGTCTAACTACTCTGTATGTAACAAGAGTTACGAGCCTATTTTAAAAATATAGGGAGTATGATTAAAAAGTTGTCAGAAAAAAAACCGACTCAAGTAAAGTACTGATACCTGATAATTGTACGTAAGTACAGTAACGGAGTATTTGTATTTCGTTACAGTAACGAAGTATTTCCAACTCTGCTTAAGTGTAATGAAACAGCTCCTAGTATCCCTCACTGTTTTTAAAGCTTCGTTTATTTATTTATTTATTTAATCAAATTTCCATTTGTTCCGCTCGCTTGGGTTGACTTTACTGTGTGTTCCGTTGAAACCTGTCCGGCGGAAGTTGTGATCAAGGCCTCGTCACAAAAGCAATGGCGAGCGGTATCGGCAGTGAGTAATATATTTCAAGTCTTTCTGTTTTTCCTCGTCATTTATAGACAGTAGTAATAGCAAACAAACTCCAAGCCTTGCAGCTAGATTATTTTAGTCAGAACCTGTAGCCCCTTACCTTGCTAAAACGTTGCACCGTGTTTACCTGTGTGTGTGTGTCTCACGAATGTGTCCCCCTTAATCGACTATGCTAAGCTAACGCTATAAATTAAATATTAGCAATGCGTATGTTGTTGTTTTTTTCTAGAAATGTATGTGATACGTCTCTTGATAGGGTTGTGTGTTTTAACTTATATTCACGCCCCAGTAAACGTGAGGAATGCTTTGCTGTAATCATATTAGCATACCCAAGCTAATATCAATAGTGTAGCATTAGCTAGCTACCTTGGCTAAATAACGAAAGACGTTTAAATCATTCATTTGACGCCGTTGCCCTTGGTTTTTTTATATTTTTAAACTTAAAATAACGTTTTCAACATATTACGATCTGAACGGTTTTTATTGACCGTACGAGAACAGGACCGTCGTATGTGTGGTACTTAGCGAAAAAACAATAACAAACCATTAAAAAAACTGAGACAGTCCGCAGAGACTGATTCGTCATCTGACTGATGATAGTGTTCTTCTTAGAAAAAATACTAGTTTTTTTTTAACATGTTTTTGTGTGTATTTGACCAAGTAAGCAGGGATAGAAAGTTCCGTAAAATAGCACTCAATTAAAAATAATGTTAATTGGGATTTTACTCAATTAAAATTGTCAAAACGCAGTCAGATAATATTGCTAGTAATAACAAAGCCATAACGTTACAATCTAATGTGGCAGAACTACTACTACACGTAACCACAAGCCCCATATATTTTATGTTCAGTTACTGAGATTACCCTCAGATGCTTTTGCAATTTGGATGGAAGCTTGTGTGGCAGAATGAAGTTAACTGAGTTGTTTCGGAATGTCTCATATTTTATGTGGCTCTTTTTGAGCCATTGCTTTTGCCCTAAAATACAGGTTTTCAATTAGCTTCTTTCAGCTGTGCCTTTTAGGGGTCACCACAGTGGATCATCTGGACCATCTGCCTCTATCTCACCCAACCCCTAACATCCTCTTCTGTCGCACCACCCTCTGCATAGTCCTCCTCCACTGCATCCACGAATCTTCCCTCTGTTCTTCCCCTTTTCTTTCTGTCTTGTAGCTCCATCTTCAGCGTCCTTTGTTCAGTATATCTATTATCTTTCCTCTGGTCATATCCAATCAGTCAGCTATCTCCCTTTCCCAGTCCCTGCTCTGTCCTCCACGCTCCAGAATTTCTCTGTTACTGACTCTAGCCACACTAACCTTGGCCTTCTTCTAATCTGTCTTCACTCATCAGTGGCATAGTTTCCACTGGTACTCTGCTTGCCAGCAGCACTGGTTGCAGTTTGTGGGCTCCTGACCAGTCCAGTATGCAGATCTTACTAATGAGCCACATGATTGGATTGGTGATGATTTTAAGTCAGATCCTCTTCCTCATGCACCCCTCTCCATTATTCATTTGGGTTTGGGGCAAGCCAGTACACTGTGTACTGGCTTGTGGCACCCTGTGGCTTGTTAGCTAGTAGCAACAAAGTAGCAGGAAAAACAGTCAATCGTGTAATAAATTCTTCTTTCCCCCCAACAGAACACAAGATACTGAATGTGGGGCCGACGGAGCCCTGGTCAGTCAGGGAGAAATTGTGCCTGGCCTCCTCTGTTATGAGGAGCGGAGACCAAAACTGGTAAAAAGAAATATGCTCAGCTACTTTTGTGTGTGTGTGTGTGTGTGTGTGTGTGTGTGTGTGTGTGTGTGTGTGTGTGTGTGTGTGTGTGTGTGAGAGAGAGATTTAGTTTGCCCATGGGACCTCATATTCATATTTTAAATGTGTTGGAGAAATGCTGTAAGGAGAAGATATGTAAAATGATTTAAGGATCTTGTTTGATAAATATAACTGTAATTGTATTTACTATCATTATATACCACTATTTTTCTGCAGTTCTCCTAAAAATGAGCCATATAATATGAAAATTATCTTCAGAGGGTTTTGTACCATTTCTTTTAAGATATCAGTGTTTGCAAACAGTTTGTGCTTTCCCTAAGATTACCAGTTTTTGTCTAAATGAACCATCGAACTAGAATATATCAGATTGAGTGTCTTAACAATGATCCTTATGGTGGTTATTGTTCTGTGCTCATAATCTGTTTCAAACACTGGCAGTAGGTGAGTGCAAGGCAGTTCGTAAGACAAAATAATATTATTTTATTTTATTTTTAAAATGCTTGTTATTGTTAGATTATCTGCTTAATGCTTGAGTTTAGTCTGAGGAGACTCTCTGTGTTCCAGGGTAAGTGTAAGTAGAGCCATCAAGCCTTTCGCAGAGCCTGGGCGTCCACCAGACTGGTTCTCACAAAAGGTGAGAGCATAACAAATATTCCTTTTGTGAATTTATCTCACACTTCACTTCCATAAGTCTTCAGGAAAATTGTCTTTTGAGTGTAACTGCAGTTGGACTGATCTCCTCTGCTCACCTATAAGAATAATTTGTTCTCTGTTTCTCAGCACTGTGCCTCACAATATTCAGAACTGCTGGAAGCTACTGAAGCCCCTAAGTCAGTATTACAGTGTGTACACATATCTGTGTGCAGATATAAAAAGTAAACAATATTATTATGCATTTTAAAAATAATTTGAGAGTTGACTCAAAATGTGTGTTTTCCTGTTCCAGGCGTAAGCGCGGTGAGAAGGGCGAGGTGGTCGAGACCATCGAAGATGTCATCGTTCGTAGGCTGACCACTGAGAGAATAGAGGAGTTAAAAAAACTTATACGAGATACACAAGAGCAGTACAGGTACATAAACTCTTAAAGGGAAAACATTTGACAACTTTGATATCTGAACTTTAACCCCTTTTTGCTTTGTTTGTTTTAATCACAACAGGAAGTTGAAGAAGGAGGTGGATCTGATACAGATGGGTCACATGGACTCCCAGCTGAAAGAGCTTTGGGGAGAGATCACACTGTAAGCATCTTATCTGTGGGATAGTGCTTCCACCTAATGGGTGGATTACCATGATAGCTGTTTCACACAACCAACTCCAGTGTGTTAAAGATCTTGCAGAACGCTGCCAGTAAAACTTTGCTCTGTTTGCCAGTAACCAACAACTATACATGTTTTGTACACTGTTCTTTTATTTATATATATATATATGTGTGTGTGTGTGTGTGTGTGTGTGTGTGTGTGTGTTTTCTAATATATCTCTTATTCACATTTTTCTTCTGTCTGTGCTGCTGTAACAAGTAAATTTCCCCAATGTGGGATTAAAAAAGTATATGTCTGTATCTCTGTAGATGAGTGGGTTATTTAGATAAATGAGGGCGTTCTCTCATTTAGTTTTGTATACAAACTGTTATATTGTCATAAAATGCTCATTTTTTTTGTTTGTTTTTTTAAATTTGTCTTACCTAGAAAGAAGAAGCAGGACGAGGAGGAAGCAGAGCAGAAGAGGAAAGCCACAGAAATGGCGTACCAAGGTAGTTTAGGTTCACTTTCACTCTACGAAGGCTGGTGCATGTATTTCTTAGGAAAAGGCGAAGAATTAGTTGCAAACTTGTTGCTCTGTGGTGGGTGTTGCCATTGTCATTGTCTGTATGTTATGGTAAGATCTGTCAGAGTTTGAAGTTAAGTATATATGTCATACTATTAAAATTCGAGTGAGTCATTTGATATAAAAACAAAGTTCCCATATGAAGCTGAAACCTGTGATCTTGGTAAACTAAGGGACAGATTTGTGAAGGTAGAACTTCATTTTGTACCTACAGGTTTTTTTAGCATAAAGATTTCCCTTGTTGGCACGAACTCTAAGCTAAGATTAAAGACGACCATCTCTCACATCCACGTACAACCAGGAAGATTCAAATCACACGTCGAACCTCGGCCCACACATGTAGCCGACCTGTTGCAAAGCCCTTGTGGTTTTGGCTATGTGGACAATACTAGAAGGGAATTAGGATGTCTGAAAACAATAGCATTCTAAAAAATGATGAGAGGTCCTCTGTAGCCAGGCATTTTATTTCTCCTGGACTATTGCACTCTACATTTTATGGCTATTTGAGGTTGTTGGATAGAGGAAACGTTTTGAAAATAGAGTTTAGACCATCTGCAAACCGAGAATCATGAAGATGAAGTAGAAAAATTCTTTGCTGTAATTTATAGTTTGATATTTTTAGGAAGGGGAGGGAAGCTTAATAAAAACCTTAGGGGTAACATAGATGTGAGATCAGAATCAACTGAGAGGATGTAATAAAGCAGGAGTATATGCATCTATATCTCAGAAGATTGCAACTTCTCGTCCTTCTTGGAATGTTTCTCAGCTTCTCCTAAGACAAGAGCATCTTTCACTCAAGTGCTTGGGTTGGAGTGATGATCCTCTCACATGATGTTCAGGATTTCTCTGCTGCTTTTTTTCAGATTTGTTTTTAAGGAGAGTTTGAAAATTGTCATGCTCACCTCCACTCTGGTCTTCTGTCTGTATCGCAGCTCGCCAGGCAGTGAAAAACACACCCAAGCGTCTGCCCAGTGTGACTTTACGGTCTCCCCTGGGTGCCAGCCCGCCAAACCTGGATTCTCAGACTGACTCTTCAGTGCCCACTCCACCCATGGATACAGGAGCCGGTGTCTCTGAAGATACAACCACCACCCACTCAGTTGTAAGAACACTTAGTTTGCCATATATACTTGTTTAGCTCACAGGATAGAAGAATGATGGTGAAGGGAAATGAGTTTATAAGAGTCCCAGTTTTCTGTTAAGAGATAAATTTCAGCCAAGCTCACAGCAACATAAACCATTTTTCACTGCAGTGAATATGGAGACGTCTACAGTAACATTAAACATGAGTATATTCGGCCCCAGGGGTTATAGTTTTTGCCTCATTACAAGTCAGAGGAATAAGATCATCTCGCTCCGTCTCAATGACTTCTCTGCTGTCTGTCAGGCTCAGGGGGTAGGAGTGTTTCTGCCAGCAGCAGACCCTCCAGGACCTGGGCCCAAAGATGGTGGACTCGCTGTTCTAGTCGATGACTCGCCACAGAAAAGGCTCCTAGCCCAGAAGGCCACACCGCCACCCTCACCTCTACTGTCAGAACTGCTGAAAAAAGGCAACCTCATCTCAGCCAGCCCTCGCCTGGTGAGAGGCAACTTAGCATGGCTCATAACATCCAGAAACGATGTGATTACAATGAAAGCCTTTGTGCGAGTCTTGCTCAAAGGCTTTAGACTCAGTTCTGTAAAATACCTGAAAACCAGCAATGTGTGAAAACAAATCATTTAAATGCATCTGTAAAGTGCAAATCGATTTGGAGTATTTTTAAATTCCTGGCTAAGCCACTGAGTTTTGATACCTATTCTAATACTAACATTCAAAGAATGAAAGTAGGACTTGATCCACTCAGTGGGCAATAAAGCCTTATTGTGATATTCTAACATCAGTATTCTTTTAAATCTTCTTTTATGCTCTGATATTTTTTATTAAACCTCACTTTGGTGTTTTTGTTGTTGTGTTTTTTCTGATGTCAGGTTGCAGAGGGCGACTCCACTGGAAGCCTAACTAATGGCGTACAGACTGCTACGGCAGCCACTGCCTTACCACCTGGCCATGACATCATCACAGGTAAACACACCTAACTAAGTTTCACATTACACAGGAGCTACTTTCTTTACAGCTTGCCTGGTTGCTGTCCTGGGAAATGATTGCATTCATGGGGCTCCTAAAAATGTCCTGATTTTAAAAAGCAGGTTAAACAAAACCTAACTGGGCATCGTGACTCCTGGTTACTTGTAATTAAGATAGACAGAGCATGTTCAAAGTAACACTAAATGTCTTGGGGGTGTCTGGGGGAACGTTTTTGCTTGTCTCTCCTCCTCCTTTTTTTCCTGTTTTTCTACAGTCTGTTTCTAAATAAAGTCACACGTCCGCGTTGTTGCATTTTAGTCATTGTTTCCTGGTTCAAAGAGGGAGATACGGGTCTTAACTTTGCAGTAAGATTCTTGTTGCATGCTTGTGTTCTTATTTCGTCACCTGCACGGCTTTACAGAGGGGGAAGCGGAGGCTGCAGTGAAGGCAGAGCTCGGTGAGGACACGGGATTAGTAGAAGAAGACCTCGTGGCTGTGTCTTACATTGGTGATGAACTGGACCTGGAGACAGTGGGAGACATCATTGCCATCATTGAAGAGAAGGTACGTACTGTGTAGGGGCTGCATTCGTTTGAGATTAATATGACCAGGAGCAGAGTTTATTTTGTAGGTTTAATATCAAGTATTTTAGTCGTTGATTAAGGCAATGACACTAAAAACAAACTAATACAAAGAAAATATGATTTAGAAAATATTTAGTGTTAATTGGAAAACAAAGAATGAAATTTTCCATATTTTATGTTCCCATTGTCAGACTTGGACTAAACATTTAGCTAAGAGTGGCCCTGAAGAATCTCTAGAGCAGAACAAGGACTGCCTGTAGATGGCACAACTACACTGAGGATTGTCACAGCAGCAACCTGAACAGACTGCCTACAGGAGAGCACTAGACAGGAAGTACTGACAATCGCTCGTTAACAGCAACTGAATTTTCACAATAAGAAAAAGGGGATTTTTTCCAGTAGTATATTGGTTTCTTTATTCCTTTGGATGGGGGGAAAAAATGTAAAATCTCAAAATTCACTTGGCCCACCCAACCCCTAGAGCCGGTGCCAAACATAAAGTCTGCGGCCAGGCAAAGACTCCAGTCCGGCCCACTGGACAGCTTTGGAAAATGTGAAGGAGGGCGTAAATTAAAGAGGCCTTTCACACTGCACCAAAGTACTTAAGTAATAGCTTAGCAATTAAATAAGAGAAAAGTTCCTGTGTTTTCACTGTAGAGGTTTCTGTGGTTTTTAGTGGTTCCACAGTTAAAACATATTTTCTGTGACTTAACAAAAACTTTGCCAGAACTTTCTGGAATTTTACACATTTTTTTCTTACAATTTAAACCCAAAGAGTCGCGTTAATACATTTTTCTCATTTGCTACATCAGCGTTTCTTTAAGACATGCTGTTGAAATTGCACTTCCTTTTCAAATATTAAGACATCTCAGAAAGGTGAGTTTCACAGCTGTCTCAAGATCAAAGTAGGCTGGATGTGGCCCATGATGTAACGATCACAACCATAGTGTGGTCAATGAACTCCTACCAGTATGAGAGCCATACTGGAAGGAGCCTAGTGATCCCAGTAAGGTCACATGTGTCTGACAGGTCAGGAGGAAGAGGCCACAGTTATCGCTGGTGGTTTCGGTAGGTTGGGGTTTAGCTTAAGAACTCCTCTTGTTTTTTTTGTTTGTTTGTTGTTTTTTAATTGGAGACACTTCATTGCTGCTCTGACAGTCAGCAGGTCTAATACCCGCTCTTTCACTAACCTGGCTCCCCATGTAAAGTTCATGTGTGGGGAAACACTGAAACAACATAATGGTTTATCTTTTTGATCATCATCCCAGGACGATGACCCTGTGGCTTTGGATGCAGCTGCGGTGGAAGCAGCTCTCTCTCTGTGCGAAGAGGCCGTGTCAGAAGGTCACACCCTACCTGGCCCCTGGGAGACCCAAGAGCTGAAAGCTTCAGAGCCCACACCCACCATCCAAGAGTCAGCCCCCCCACAGACACCTCAGGATATGGTCGCAACATTAGCCCCGACACCTGCCAGCCAGGAGACACAAAACCAGCCAGATACTAACAGGGAAGAACCGCTTAAGGGAAACTATGAAGGACCTGAGGTGACGGGAAGTGATGTCACTTCTTCTGTCACCTCTGATGATGGTGTAGCAGCAAGTGAAGTCGCAGAGGAGGGGCCCGTGGTCAAAGAAGTCACTGAAGCTACAGTGAAGAGTGAAGGAGAGGAGTGGAGTCAGCCTGAGCCCAACCCACCTTGCTTAGGTGCGTGGATTACACACCGATCTATACCCACAGTGGAAATGCTCACACATTTCTGTTTTCTCATTGTCTCCTCGTTTCTGTCCCACAGACTCTGAGGACAGCTCTGTGTCCGGGAAAGAGTCCAAGGTAACACATTTAAGGCTACGTACATGTGTGGACGGCATATGATAACAAGAATAACCGTTATTTTACTCTGTGTGCTTGAATCCAGGAGGTGAAGGAGGAGGAGGCAGGGAGCGAGGGCGACCCCGAAGAAGCGATGGAGCTGAAGGACGAGTGTGGAGAGGGGGAGGGTCCATATTTATCTGAGGTGGATCGGGCAGCAAGTGAGAGTGAGGATGGATACGGCCCGCCCTCCCAGCGCTACACTGCTGATTCACTGGCCAGCAGCCCGGCCTCTTCTTCCCAGCTGTAAGTGTCCAGGTGCTTATTCTTCCAGAAAGGGCGTAGGCAAAAATATTCACCCTGTCCCTGGTTTTACCAGTAATAGTAAAACCAGGAGTCTGTTTCTCCTGAAATAACCCCTGCTATTCTTCTTAACAAAAATATTAGGGGAAATCTTTCTTTGAAAATGGATCAAACTTAGCTGACTTTTGTCATTTTCATTGGGCTAACAGTCTAACAGTATATGCTTTTGTTTTTTTTGCTTTTCTCTCCCACTCTGCTCCGACTGCCTCTCTCTTCTTTCCTGCGTCAGCTCTACATGTGGCGAAGACCAGGAGGCGGTCCAGGCGCAGAAGATCTGGAAGAAAGCCATTATGCTGGTGTGGAGAGCTGCAGCCAATCACAGGTAGAGCTTTGTACCAGAGCTCAACAATAAATTGTTCAAGTCTTGTTTTTTTTGGTCAGTAAGTTCAAATCAATTTCATTTGATTTATTTATTTTTGTCTTATTATTGTGAGTTTCATCAATTTCCAGCTTTTTGTATCGAGCTGGTGTGACTGAATGAGTAACTACATTGTTGGACATGCTGCAGCGCGTTTGCATGAAACCATTTGACTTTTTCCAGTCAGTTAAAGAAGTTAGAGATTCGCTTGAATCCTACAGATTAACCCGGGTCACGTTGTTGAGAGGAAACAGGTGTTTTACTTTTGCTAATATTGTGTTTCTCAGGTACGCCAGCGTCTTCCTACAGCCTGTGTCAGATGACATCGCTCCAGGTTACCACAGCATTGTACACAGGTCAGACCGCACACACACACCCTTCATTTTTGAAACAAGCTCAGCTAAAAATCGTTGCAGCCTAACTGTTCAACTAAAGTACCAAAACAAACTAACTGCTGCTGCTTTCTTGCTGCAGACCCATGGACCTGTCCGCCATAAAGAAGAACATCGAGTCCGGTGTTATCCGTACCACCGCTGAGTTCCAGCGCGACATCATGCTGATGTTTCAGAATGCCGTCATGTACAACTCGTCGGACCACGACGTGTACCACATGGCGCTGGAGATGCAGCGCGACGTCCTGGAGCACGTCCAGCAGTTCCTGGCCACCCAGCTCATCATGCAGACCTCAGAGAGCGCCATCTCTGCCAAGAGCCTCCGAGGCAGGGAGGGAAATCGTAAACCAGGAGAGCCAGCCGAGAAGGTGGGTTGAGCAGCAGACAAGTCTGATTGTGATGAAGCAGAGTTCTTTATTAAAAGCAAAAGAAAGTTTCCACACATGCCAGTGCTGATGTTTTGTAACTACACTGTAAACTCTTGCCTCTCTCCAACACTGAGTGCTGTGACTCCTGTTAGATCGGTGCAATAAATGTTCTTCCAGGTATTTAGAGTTTTATGATGCCTGCAAAGCTACTGCGAACAGTCCCTCTGCCCGCCTCCAAGAGAAGGTGGAGAAATCTAATCTAAGTTTAATGCATTTTAATTATTTACAGGAAGTGCACAGTCCCAGAACTGGCTGTTTCTTGTAAACCACAGATAGCACTTCCAGTTTATGGAGTCATAAAGTTTTTTTTTATTAAGGGCATTTTATATTGGTGTAGATAAATGTGTTTGGTATATCAGGACCATAATTTCAGTGTGCCATCACGCTGCGGTTGGCAGTCATTTCAAAACTGGATGAAAATACACGCTTATGTGGAAGAAACATAAATAGTGGATTCATTAAATGTTTTTGACGTGTCAGTTATGCTCTGTGAAATGTCACAGACAGACATGCTGTTTTATTTACTGTCAGCATATGAAACCTGAGGAAGCTGTGGGTTCAGCACACATTTCAGTGACCATGCAGTCAGTGTAGTTCTGATTTATGTCACATACAATATGACAAATGGACTAGTTTTCTAAAAGAACTTATTGAAGAATTGACCTCGATACACCTCACCCTGTCTCCACATTACGATCCCAGAGTGATGCTACTGTACTGTGTCAGTGTGGTGTGAAGTACCAGAAACCAGTGGTGTGATTAGGACACAAGGAGTTAAGAGTGCCAATGTATTAAAGGGTCGGCACTGATGTGCATCATACAAGTTAGGCATGCTCACTTTGTTACACAGCACTGTCACTTCTAATTGCTGTAAGTGCACTTTCTTAATCTTGACTTCCCAGCTGCTTCACATCCTGCATGCTGGCTGCACCGGTGCTGTCTCTCTAGTCTATCTCTGACCCTCTGCTCTGTTTCCTGTTTCTCTCTCTGCATCTCCTAGTGTGTGTGTGTGTGTGTGTGTGTGTGTGTGTGTGTGTGTGTGTGTGTGTGTGTGTGTGTGTGTGTGTGTGTGTTATTTTCTCCCATACATTGCATATAAAAAATGGATGTAACTTCATCCTAGCTAACCTTTTTCTTCCACTCTTGTTCTCAAACATGGAGTCATTGTGGAAGTGCCTTAAACATTAATTTCTTCTTATCGCCAGCAGGGGGTGACAAAAGGTTGTCTGTGGAAAAATGACACTTCAGCTCCTTTGATCTATTACCTCAGTAAACACTTTTCTGATGACTGTCTTAATAAAACATGAGGTTCATTTTATGAAGAGTGAAAAACAGGATAAAGCTGTAGCGTGGCACGCAGCGTCCCTGAATGTGTCAGTCAGATCCAATCCTCGCTCGTCATGTTTGGTTTCAAAATAATAAAATGACGCCGTAAAAGCTCCGCTTGAGGCTTTACAACTGGGCTTTGCATTCACAGTTGTCACAGTGGCTACATCCATCTTTTATCTGCACCCTGCTTTCTCCTGTTTGAACACTTGAGTGTGTGTCTAATAGGATATGGTGGAAATTTGAAACATTCAGACAACACATTTTGGGAAGATGTCATGTTTTCTTGGAAAGTCCACACTTAAAGATACATTTTGCAGAATATATTTAACAAATATTTCTACAGATGTAGTAAACTTTTAGTGTTTTGTTTAACTGCTACACAGCAAAGTCCAACTTCTCCGTTTTAGAACTTTAACAAGTTGTGCAAACTGTGGTGCGGTGCTTGTGAGAGGTCCTCACACCTCTGCGTTGCTTCTGTTTGTGCCTGCTTGTGTACGCTCTTCATCTCCATGAGTCTTAATATTTCCAGACTGCATTCAGAGACTGTGTGTGTGTGTCTTGATGTTGTGTAGAAATGTGCGTTTGTGTATGTGCAGCTCTGAAGTCAACAGGACCCCCATCTCCTGAGCGTGTCTCTGTGTTTGACGCAGACTTGTATGAAACTTGCTTTCTCACGCCTGTGTGTGCTTTCTCTCTCTTTCTCACTCCGATGTTTGTCCTCCTACAGGACAGTGTCCCAATGGCCTCTCCTGCTTTCCTTCTCTCTCTTTTTGTAAGTATTCAGGTTCTCGCTCAAGTTTCACCAGAGTCAGGCCAAGCTCCGTACACGCTTGTCTCAAAGCTAACATGTACACACATACACAGTGTTACACACTGCACACACCTGTCTGTACCTCTGATCTTTCTCTTTATTTCTACTGAAGCGGCTTTGGAGGACAGTAAGGATTCAAGACGCCATGAAGGTCATTAAAGGTGGACTAATACGACCAGTCAGAAAATAAAAACTATATAGATTGATAGGAGCAAAAGTCAGCTTGCAAACTAAATTACAAACCTAAACTGGACAATTTTAGTTGAACTCACTCGCACTTCAGACTGGTGGGAAATACTCAATAAAATAAAAAACAAATATAAAATCAAATGTTAAATGTAAAATAACCAAGCAACATCCTGTGGCTCTCACAAATAAATGGGGAAAGAGACACAACCTTCAGTTCTTTTAAGAGCCACTTGAGACTGGCTTTAAAAGTGAGTCAATCCTCATTGACTCCCATGTTAAAATAACCAACTCTACATCAGATAATCAGATATCACTTTTCAGCCCAATAGAAAAAAATATTTTTGGTGTCTCTGATATAATATTTACCCTGTCTGAAAGACCGTGTTTAAGTAAAAGTGGGTGTGGACTCTTTGATAGACAGCCAGTCGCCAGCAGAGACAACTGTAGCAGCTCGGTCTCTGTTAGGCCTCAGCATGGATAATTCAAGTCATCTGCATTTATAGTGTTGGTGCCTTTTAGAGTCTTTTAATTTAATTATCCATAAAATTGGCTTCAGTTTTTAACATAGTATTTATAAGTAGGTATTTCTGTGATGCAGTTTTATGGGAGCAGCTTTAGTTTTAGCTTGTAACTTGGCGCACTGCCCTCAGGATGGTTATTCTTTTTTTGTGTATTTTTATTGGCTGATAAGTTAAGATTTAAAAAGAGATTGGAGAAACGCCCTACAGCCATGAGTGTGAATGTTACATAGTTTGTCCAACAGAGGGCATGCTTCAACCACCCTGTTAGCATAGCACCACAAACACAACAACTGGCTGATTTAGACGAGTAAAAACATACAACACATAGCAAATGTGAGGAAATTGTTTGGGTTTTATGTGTCAAAAAATGCTGATATAAGAATATCAGATTGCTTCATAGTGGTTGTTTGTAAACAAGTGGTTAATGTAAAATGACCATCTTTTATATACAGCATGTTGAAATAACCATTCCTCATAGTGGCGATCCAATCTAATCGGTCAGGTTTTCCAAGACTTATGACGGCAGATTCAAAGAGATTGTTGCTCTAAACCACTGAGCTATTAAAGTGGTGTCAACTACTCAGCAGTGTAGAAGTGATTAAATGCAGAAGAGATGGGCCGTGAGCCTACGCCCATCCTGTGCTCTATAGATGTGCCATACAGATGATATAGAAATGAAAGACTTCTTCCTCTACCTTGCAGTTTCTCTCTCTCTCTCCCACTCACACTCTCTCACTCACACTCTCTCTCTCACTCACACACACACACACACACACACACACACACACACACACACACACACACAGACACTCTCATATACTGTCTGTATCACCCTCATAAACGTTTACATTTTTGTTTGCACCAAAGATTTTTCCCATCCCGCACTCACACTCTCTCTCTCTCTCTCACTCTCTCACACACACACACACACACACACACACACACACACACACACACACACACACACACACACACACACACACACACAGGTAACTTTCATCACCCAAGCTTCCGTCGACCTTCGGTTAATGCCAGTTTCCTGTGTTTTTCCGTTAATGTGCGTTAGCATCTCTGCATGTTCCAGTTTCTTTTCTCCTTGTTTTCTTTTTATTTTGCTCATGATTATTTTCTGTTCATCATTTGGGGAACGATGCCTTCCAGGGTGGATTGTGCTGTTTTTGTACGGAGCTCAATGACACAAGGAGGCCTGCCACAGGGCCTGCCTGACCTTTGACCTGTACACCTTTACGTTAAGCGTGCTCTTTCTCTCTCTCCACGTTTCATTGTGTCTCTGCTGCAGGATGGAGGCACTAGGGGGCGGCGGAGTGCCATGGAGGCCGACCTCAAGATGAAGAAGTAGTGCAAGAGGGGGCTGAGAGCCGCTCTTCGAATCTTGCAGCTGATTGCTTTCTGGTCACTTTGGTCGTTTTCTGAAGAGGACTGTGCCGTCTCCATGTGCCTGGTTTTTGTGTGCACACACACACACACACACACCCCTACTAAGGGCCATAAGTGTGTGTGTGTCTGAGAGAGCTGTACAGTGTTTTCTTCGCTCCCATTCATGGGGCGCCATGGGATATTGCACCAATTTTCCCAAGAATAATTTCACCAGCACGGGTAGCGGGGGTCATAATTTGCCCCTGCTGCAACACAAGGTCTTTGTGGATAGAGAACAATACTTTCACCAGCAACAGTTTGTTTGGGATCAGATGGGAACGGGCCAGATGAGTTCTACTTGGCAGATTTGATCACTTTGAGTCGTGCATACGTCCGGCACCCGATTATGCTCAGCCCCTTTGGGCTGAACAGACGTCAACAACGAAGATGGCCACATGAGCAACCATGATGTATAGTTCCACAAATTCAAAGCGAGTCTTCTAGTTCTGCATGTTGGGCTGACACCACCCCGAGCAAAGAAATCTGTTAGTTTGATCACTGCTAAAGCATAATGGTAAAATAAGAGTTACTTAAAATATTTCATAAAATAGATTTCTGATCTTCTTTTTGGTTGCAAAATTGTGGTTTGTGTCTTCTATTAATAGTAATTTAATTAATTTGATTCAATCTATTGGCCATTGTCTACCAGTGCATGTTTCAGCCCATTAAACTGCAGATCCTTCACTTTTCTACTGATCGTACTTCTGAGTACAATTGATAATAAGGGTAATTATATAAATATAGATAAAATTCAGCCACAGGTTAAACTCAGTGTAACACTTTCAGCACTGAGCAGGGCTGCCACTGATGTTTGGCAACAAGCTCTTAACCTGAGGTATCAACAGCACCAAAAAAAGGCTTTCAAAACATTACCCGGCTCTACAAAATATTTAATTAGGTTGACCTCAAATGTCAAAGCCCTTCTTTTACAAGGAAATATACACTAAGGCCCAAAGTTGCCCTCGAAGCAGCTTTAAATACCAGTGGTTTGACAAAACAGTTGTTTTTTAATGGGCTTTAACAGATTGTTGCTGAATCATTGCCACTTATTACTTAGGATGTAGGCTGTGCATAGAGCACAGGAAAGATTTTTGTAATGCGTGTCAAGGAGTGAAGTTTTGTACTGGAAAAGGTTCATGTAGTTGTGTTTGGGTAGCTGATACATTTGTGTAAATTTGTTAATAAAGATTTGATCTAAACGTGTAAGGGATCAGTTTGGGATTTAAGCAGCATTTCACTTTGAATTTGAGTAATGATTAACTTGACAAGGGGAATTCATTCTGTGGGAACAGTTTCCTGGTAACTGCATTTTGTGCCCTCAGGCTTATTGTAATCAGGAACGGGATTATTTACAGTTTCTATTACCTGTAAATGGGTCTGTAATTATGATGGTATCACAGGGTCTGTGTGATCCCAGTGTTCAAAAGAAACATGCAAACACAGCACTGAAGTTGTGCAAAAAGTTTATTTTGCATTCTGTATATTAAGAGGCATCTTTCAGGAATGAGGCCTGCCCAATCCTGTACTGACACACTTCCGGTGTACACATCTTTACATTCAAATACTGGTGCAAAAATACTGTCACCAACTACAGAATAGAGGAAAGCGAAAAATAAATATAAAAAAGAAGAAAAATAGTGGGCCTCCTGTCAGACTTTCATACAGAAAAATAAATAACTCACTTTAAAAACTACAGGAAGGCAATCAGGTTCCAGTGCATGGCAGACTACATGTAGCTGATGGTTAAAACCACACACGGGTAATGGTTTAGCGTCTCATCTTCACCCCTAGTTGAAGTCGTGAACAACAGGACTGGCAGAGGAGTAGAGCTTCCTCTTGACCAGCCGGTACTCTGGTCTCAGCTTCAAAACTTTGTTGCCATCGAAGATGTTCTTGAATGACGGCCAGCCGTCACTTTCTGCCTTGAAGACCACAGATAGCTCGAAAGTCGGTGTGACGCTGGAATCGGGGAAGATGCTCCCGATGTACTTCAGGCCATCTTTGCCATCGATGTAGAGCTTGATGGAGGCCCCCCGGAGCCCACAGGGCTCATCAGCAGAGGCACGCACCACATCCTGACTAATCCTGGTGGTCATGTGGCGAGGCAGCAGGAGCACCTGGCAGTTGAGGATGGAAGCCTTGGCCTCAGTGAGGCGACGCTCCATCTGCTGAGTCACAACCTGCTGGAAAAGCCGCTGTTCGTGCTCCAGACCGGTGTCCAGGTCAGCAACTGAATAAAGAGACAAAGCAGCGTCAGAATGAGAAACAAGTCACACCATCTCATTAGAGTTTAATATCCACGTCAAAGGGTCCCTCTTTTCTCTACACTAGCAACGTTGAGTGTCAGACCCTTGAATCAATTCACTTTAGACAGATTTTAAATCACGTGAAAGCTGCAATTAATATAGTACGTCACCAGAATAAAGGCTTTGCATCAGCAGCGAACAAGGAAGCGCTCTGAAAAGCTCAGCAAGTGATCAGCTGATCCAAAAGCTGAAGGGCTTGCATCAGACGAGTGTCCTGTGAACGAGCACTGCCAGTTCAATGCCCCATTGTTCTAGCGCGAAGGTTTAGTTACTTCCAACCGGTTCCATGGTTTACTTTGGACCATTGATATTTATTAAATAGCATTAGCTGTGTTTGAAGGCTCTGCCAGCCAGAGAGAGAGGAGTCCCTAGACTAGGAGCCCTTAAGGAAGAACCTTCGCCTTTTTTTAAAAACACTGGATAAAAGTATATAAAAAAAAACAAAACACTAACTTTATGAACAACTTACAGGATGAAATGCTCTCGCTTTCTTCGTAGCTCTCGACGCTTCCCCGCCGGGATGAACTCATCTTTTGTCCTGTTGTCTTTAGCGGACAAAAGCACTTTCCTATCATCTCTACGACGTTTTCTTCCTCCGACAAGAGGTGTCCAAAGACCAGAGCCGAGCTATAGACCATCCAGATTCCTGTTTGTGAAGCACCGGTATCTCCTCCGAGCGTTTGGTCTGTGTCTTCTCCATGTATCGAGTTGGTTGAGCTGAGCGGCTGCTGTCTGTGAGCGCGGAGGTCTTATACCCGAGCTGTCAGTTGCGTCAGCTGAGCAATCGCACGTGTGGGCGGGGCTTGGTGGATTGAGCCAGAAATTTCCGGATCACGCAACGCACGAGGAGATTGCAGAAAGTTGGTGTAAAAGCTCAGTAGTTATGTGTAATATTTAGTTTTATTATTCTTTTTTTTTAATGGAGATATTTACTTATGTATCGTCCTACCTTGTAATATTTTGTGCCTTGTACACGTCTGTTGTTTTTAACTATATATATTTATGAAAGTTTCAGCCTACAAAATAATATTAATAAAAGACTAAATAGATTTAAAAAAAGATAAATGACACATTAAAACAATTATGACATTAAAAGCACCAAAATATATCAAATAATGGACAAAATTAGTAAAATGACTTAAATTAACATTGTGTTTTTACTACCTGTTTTTACCTTTGTTTTTCCATTTTAAATTTTCCTTTCAGTTTACCTCATGAAAAACATTCCATTTTTGATGTATTTGTGTTCATTTTCTAACTCCATTCCCACACATTTTAAGCGTATTTTCTTAAAACATTTTATGACATTTTCTAACATTTATTTTTATAACCCTGTAATATACAAAAATTTTAGATTTCCTGGAGAAAGGTTTGTAAATTTATATTTTTTCAAGTAGCAAATAATAAAATAAAAAAAAAATAGTGGGCAGGCAACCATTCATTATAGTAAATAAGCTGAATAAGGTTTACAGTCAGTTGATACATGATTTTTGAAAACTCAAGATCAAAACAGAGAATATTTGGATTTTCCACATAATTTATATTTCCCTATTTTTCCAGAAAACCATATGGGAAGTAACATTTATTATCTATAAAAATTTTAAGTCATATAATGTAGAAAACACACAAAGTTCACTTTTCTTCAGTCATGCTCCAGGACCTTTATTTGTAGTAGAATATTTGTATTAGCATGTGTCTGTAAATGAAGGCTCTAAATACCTGATTTAAAAAACTACTAGTACTAAAAAAAATACTAATAAATGAACATGGCATACAGGCTGCCATGGAAATATACTAGCCTGTGACGAAAATATAGGTCAGTACAGTGGGTGTTTGTGGTGTCAAGTTGAATACCACATCAGCTTTCACACAGAAATCTTCCATTGGGCTAATAGGTTTGTGGTAGTTTATTATTCATATGCAGTAAAATTACCTTTTTTGTCAGATACATATTTAACACATCTGGGCTTCTGGGTTTGGATTGTTCTCATGAATTTATCTAAAAGTGGCCTGCTGCAGATCCAAAGGTTTAAGCAATCCATCTAACTCTTATAACTGCACACAAGATTCCTCTGAATCCCACAGTGTTGTTTTCAAGTCCAGACACGATGGCGTCATAAATCATGCATTGCTCACAAATGACTAACTGTCTAATACACACCAGTCATTTAAATTCACATTCATCTGGCGAGGGAAAGGAGCTTTATCCTCCAATCAAAGGACAGTGTTTCCATGACACCAAATAGCTCCTTGCTTTAAGTCCAACCTACTTAGGTTACGTGAGAGCAGATAACAGTAGGTTACAGGTTAAAGACTCACACCTGAGTCATGGTCTTGGGAAATCTCCCTGCTGTGAAACGTCACAGCTGGCAGCCAGTCACGTTCAGGCTAGCTGCTGTCGTCAAGTCAGAGGCTCGCCACTAAGAAGGAAGCGTCTTTCTGTGGAAATGCAGGGGAACTACACTGTGAGGTGACAAGGAAATGCAATGTATAGTGACAGTGCTGTAAAACCAACACTCACTGTTTAAGACATCCAGTGTGGTGTGTGTGTGTGTTTTAATTACACAACTATTCAGAATAAGCTTTCTGTGTTTTGTCACTTCCAAAGTAAACTTCACACATGTAGTGTGTGAGGCGAGGGGTTTAATAACAGAGACTCAGATTAAGTTGTCAAACTAACACAATTTTAAATGCATAGATTATTTTTGATACGCAAGTCTGATATGGCCTCATGCAACCGGTGATTTGCACCTGTTTTAAACCCTCTGCACTTACATTCACCAAGGCATCTCTTGATGACAGTGTCCTCCAGAGTGTTGTCAGGACTTGGCTGGTTGTTGCTTTTAATAGCCAGAGAAATAATTCTGTGATCACCCTCTTCAGTTTCAGGCATTTCCAGTGCCCCTACTGTTTAGCTTCTGAAAATGCAGGAAAATGTTCAAAATTCCCAAAAAGTCCAACTTTTGTTTTCCTTGAATGAAAGCTAAGTCCACTGTGGTGGTGCAGAGAAGCACAAAGACAAGATTTGGATCACTGTCTATAAATGTATGGACCTTAATGTAAAGCATAACAATAATACAATATGTAATTCATTAAACTTAAAATAAAGTTTATTAGTGAACTCTATTATGAAGTGTTACCTTTGGTTCTTTTATTAAGATATTAAGAAAAGCTGCAAGGTGTGAGTACATGTGACACTAAATAATTCATATAACATATCCTTCTCAAAGTGAACAACACTTACTGACTCACTGCTGTAATTATAAAACGTCCTGTGAGCATTCAGAAATGTGAGCAGAGGAAAAATCATGTGCAAACAGAGCACCTTTCATTTAGTGCTAAGGAAGTGTTGCTACGTAAATGTAAATGTGACTTTTCTTATTCTTTTCTTATTTGTTTATTTATTATACTTTTATTATTGCTGCCATGGTTCTTAAATGTTTTACCTGCTGCACTTTTTAACTTATTAACTTCTGGATTAAATGTGTGACCTCTAAAACGATCACTGTCTGTGGCATATTTATTATCAGCAGTGGGGAAAGAAGGCTACATATAAATGAGGGAAAAGAGAAAAACTGGAAAAGTATAAAATTCAAAAGAGTTCATGTAAAGTCATGGTATTTAGTAAAGAAGAGGGAAGAGGAGGAAGATGTGTTCAATGACTGTATAAACAAAAGAAGCGGTCACAAGATGTCTGGCACCAAGCCTGTTTATCTGCATTTCACATGCACTCACAAACACCTCATGACTGAGAGCGCAGCCGGTGAAACTGCTCCGCGAGGTTGCATCAGATCAGTCGACAGCCACGGGGATCTGATCCAATTGTGCTGCATTATGAACACAGAACAGTTGTGGGGTTTGTAATATTTAGATCGATAAAAGAGCAGAAAATGGAGATGAAACCGTGCATCAAGTGGACTCGACAGGCAAACACAAGTTATTGTTCCACAACCCATAAAAGTAACAAAGTGGAATTTTTTTTTCCTTTTGGCCTTCAGATGAAAAAATCTGCAAAGGAAAGCAGTCGTCTTTGGTTGCTCTCATGTGAATTAATCTCCACATTAAGGCCTAATGCTCATAACACTGAAAATACATGTTTAAGGGAAACATAATTCAGATGTTATTATATGAAAAAAGACTTGAATTCAGTGTTGAAGATGATAAGCATTCAACATAATAGGAACTAGTGAATTATGATGTTATTAGCTGATTTTGTAATATTTAGCTGGAGTTAAAAACAAGACAAAATGTGTGTTTTATGGAAGTTCATACGATGTACACCACTTCATATGAAGACGCTTCTGCTTTGGAGAAAAGAAATCACTTTTAGCTGAAGATACTTTTAACAAGTTGTTTCATTCAGCAGTGCATACTGTGTATGCTAATATTTAATGATTATAATTCTTTGTTCGATTAAAACAGACGCATGAGGCAAGTCCAACCTGTTTTCCTGAGAGGAGCAAAACAACACAACATCCCACACAGCTAACATCAGCTGACACACTGATGGATAGATAGGAATGAGCGCATTGTGGCAAAGCAAACACACAGAGCAGGCTGTTTACTAAATGTGAAGTTAAAAGTTAATATTAGTGAATTGACTTCGTGTGAAAATATTTCAGCTCGTGGCACAGCTGTTATTAAACCCCTCGCCTCACACGCCTCGGTACACCACCATCAAAATGCTGGACTGTGAATAAAGATGTGTGGAACTTTTTGTAAACCCTCTTAAATCGAAGCTGAAAGTTGGCACTTGAAGTGCCAACTTTGATGGTGGTGTACCGAGGCACAATTATAAAGACTTTGTTAATTTCCAAATACCAGTGGACCTACCTGTGCTGATTATGAACATAATAATAATAATATCTACAAATGTGGCAGCTTTTATAGTGTTTTTGCACAGCATTCAAATGCTGTGCTTGTAATCGAGGCTTCATCACTGATCCATGAGCCAGTCTTCATTCTCAAGACTTTAAAGTATTCAGAGTTCCCCAGTAGTCCTTTTGGTCATGTGATACACATATTACAAGTATAATGCAACCCTGTGATGGAGCGAGTTGAAAAAAGCAGGAGTCACAGAAATTATTAGAAAAATAGGGTTTCCATTTATTTAACCCCAAAATTACATTTACAAAAGTAATAAATGTTGAGCTCAAGAGGTCAAAGAAACAAAACTAAACTCAGGCAAAGAACTGAGCAAATGAATGCCCAGACAAACATAACTGACCTAAACAGGAAATGCCTCACAAGGGTATAGATAATGGCTGATCAGACCACTATGACACACGAGGGGTAACTAAACAAAACATAATCATAAAGTACAAAAACACCAACTCCCAGGCACCATGGCAGGTTAGTCAGAAGAAGCAACGGTTAGTCAAAGATCAAACAAAATAATGAACTGGTATGAATACATAAGTAAAGTAAATGTGTGCGCTTAAAAATAGAACAAATGTATCCAAACCAATCAATAAACTTATTGGAAACTAAAGTGTGTTATTGTGTTCAGATAAAAAAAAAATACATAGGGGTTACGGACTTTTAGAGTGTGGCCATGGGTTTGATCATCACAATCCCAAATTTGACTTAACTCTAATTTTACTTCACAATAATAACTTTCCTGCGTTAACAAAGCTAAACCGACAGCAAAGGCAGAAGGAAAGCTGACGGGAAAACTAAACTAAACAATAAAATAAAAAAGAAGAAAAGCTGCAGTTTCAGTCTTGTGACTTCCAGCAACATTGTCCACAATCGTACTGCACGCATGTTAACTGGAATTATAAACATCGGTTAAACCGTAATAACTTTATAATAGCAATCCAAATAAAGTTTACAGATTTATCATTTTACAGACATCATTTGCACCTTTACAAAAACCTTTTTAAACCTTTATTAAAAACCATTTATGAAATAGTACATTCATTATTGTTACATTCATTGTTTACTGTGTTGATTCACAGTTGATTAACTATCAGTGTCCATTTATGATAGTTATTCCAGAATATCACCTAACAAAAATCTTGTAAAGCTGTATTGATTAAATATTGAGTTTAGTACATAGACATGAACAGGTTGCACAAGCATGTTTTAGTGTAAATGAATGAATGTAATTAAAATTTCAGCTTAAAAAACTGCAGGGATTTATTCCATAAACTAGCATCTTTGAAATAAATTAAGAAGGCTGATAGATGATTCTAGTTCTTTTTGATGCGCCACCTGACTTTTGCAACTACTATTCACTTTGAACTTTTACTCGGACACCTACATTAACCTTTGTGTTTGGTTGTGAGAGCACAGATATAATTTTCTAAATGAAAGAAAGATTTTGATGATAAATCAACGTTTTCCTAGTTTTACAGATCGTTCATGGAAGGCGTAGCAGCCCACAGATGAGCTGAATTTGGCTGTTTTTAGCCATATTTAAGGGAGAGCTGCTGACCTTTTCCTACTGCTTTAAAGAACACCTTTGGATCCTTTGTATGCTGAAATATCCTTTTTACAATGTTAATTTTTAACTTCACAATAAAAGTCTCATGTTTACGGCTGTGCTAGCCTGACATTTGAGAACACGCTAGTTGTTTTAATTATGTCAACATGTTTCAAATTATTATTAATTATACATTTTAATTAACAGTTTTAACAGCTGGAACAAATGAATCATGCCAGACTGGTTTATTTTGAATGATCATTTAATCACCATTTGTCTTTGCATTGGGTGGTGGAGGTTAGCGCTGTCGCTCCACAGCCAGACTTGTGTGCGAGTTTGCACGTTCTCCCTCTCTCCTCCCACAGTCCACAGACGACACTTTGACTGGTGAGTCCAAATTAGCCCCTGAGTGTGATTGGTTATCTGTCTCTGTGTGATAGCCCCGCAACAGGCTGCTGCCGATTCTTGGAGAATTTGAATTATTCTATAATGTGGATGCACAAAAAGTACTTTCAAAATAAAATGTAAAAAAAGAAAAAAGAATCTATATAACTCCAACAAGCTATAAATTGAATCCGTTATTTTAAATAATATATGAATATCCTATACGTATATTCGTATGGGAATATACGAAATGATCATTTTGCAGAGTTAGCACACAGTGACGGAGGTTGAGCCTCATGGAGGACCCGAAGAGCCACGAGCATCGAAATAAAGGATTTTGTGCTTCAGTAATGAATTGTGCAATAAAATATGCATTAGGAAATCCATTTAATATTTTTTTTATTTCGTTAAACATTACTAAAGTAATTTGTGATTTAATAATTTCATTTAAAATAAAGGTACAAGAATAAAATTGCATAATTAAGATTAAGGAACTGACCTCCCAGCCCAGGGCTTTGGAGCGTGATGTCACGGGGGTGGGCGTGGAAAGGATTTTGGCCCGAACCGCCATTTTGGGGGTCTAAGTGAAAAAGGAGCGAAAGCATAGCCATGGTTCGTTCTTGCTGTATGGTCGGCTGCAATGTTCGATCGCACGACCGGCAAGAGAATAAGCTTGAAAAGGGTTTGTCTTTTCATTCTTTCCCCACCTGGAAGCGACATGAGGCAGCTCGTGTATCGATGTTAGCAAAGGAAGGCGTCTAGCCTGGAGAGCAGCTGTGAGACCAGCTGATATCAGTTCTCTTCCATCTCCAAATATCTGTTGGTGCTCCAGACATTTTCATTCCGGTAAGTTCTAAATATGTTCACATCACTCTTTATAGCCTATTAGTTTTATTTTCGATGCGCTCTGAGCTCATAGCAAATTAGAACACGGCAGTGCACAACAGGCATACATCTAGACCCCTAGATAAAACATTAAGCATTATAGCAGTGACAACTCCTCCACAGTAGCAGGTGGGATTTTTCTGTTTTGAGGACGGCTCCTTTTACCTGTCACTACAGATGGTCTGTTTATGTTTTGATCAAGAGCCTTTTTTTTGGGCAGCTGAAGAGGAGAAGTCTATCTTATGGCCAACCTCTGGCTGTATCTTGGTCATATTACCAGGCAAAACCCAGTATGCAGGTTCATCTGTAACAGTCCTTGTGCCACAGATCCACATTGTTGCTTCTACATTAAACAGAAGAGCAGCGACATGGCTGCAGGTCTCTGCGACTCCGGCCATACAGGTGCAGTGGGCAGCTTCAACCTTCCCTGTGGTGCTCACAATGACCTGTTGCTGCAATGCTGGTTCATTCAGTCTTTGAGAGTGCAGGACCTGAAACACACACAGACAAATTTCATTTAAAGACAAGAACTAACGAGCCATGGCCGACGTAAATGTGTTTTATCTACTTTATCATAAATGTAACAAAGTGTCTAGAAAGTCAGCACATACATGTAATTTTTCATTTCTTTATGTGTCCATCTATAGAACGCTGCATGTTATAGTGTAAATCTGCCTGATCTGTCAGAAACCTGCCTGCAGAAAATGAACCTAAAGCATGTAATGCAAGGATGTCATCACTTTCAAGATGGAGAAAGCATAAAGTGACAATTATGAATCACTTAATATGATAAGGAGATTCTGCAGGTCATTGATCAAAGTATAAAATTAAAATAAACTGTATTTTTAGTGACACAAGATACAAATATGGAAGCAAGATGTATAATTAGAATTATTTATAATAAACATTAATATTGCAATTTCTTTAACCATAGAGAATAACTAAATCCTTCAGGACAATGTCACATCAATGCACTGAACTCACTCCACCTAACAGCCTCCACATGTTCTCACTGTAATTTCCCCTCATGAATGAATTTATGCTGCACTAATCTGACTGTTTGCAGGGAAATCAAACGCATTTCACACGCAGTACTCGAGCTGACTTACCTTTGTTTGAATGAAGACTTGTATGCGCTGACTCCACAGATAAGGTATGAAATAGGGCTGGGCGATATGACCCAAAATTCATATCTCGATATTTTTTAGCTGCATGGCGATATAAGATATATATCTCAATATTTTTTTTTAATAAGCCATGAGTTAAGAACAAAAAGAGAGTTCTTAGTCACACTGTGTCCCAGATGTCACACGGGCATTTTCTTTACATACAGCGTAGATGTACATGAAGAAATTACTCATAAATAAATTATCAGCATTTATTAAATAATCATGGTCCATAAATAAAAGAAAACAATGTTGTTTTTGTGCATAACAAAAAGCTCACAATTGTGCAGTCAAAATGTAAACTAATAGAAGCTGAGCATAATAACAAAGAGACAGATTTCACAGCTGCACCACGTCTCTGAACAGGTGCCATTTGTGGTCCTTATACTCACACAGTAGGGTAATATTACGTTGAAGCACAGTACGTATCACTCCGCGAGGCGGCTCCATCAAGCGGTGCAGCTCCTTAGCTTAGCAAAGTCATATTAAAACATTTTTTGACAGATTGCTGAGCGCTGTGTACCACATAAAATCGGTTCGCGGTCAGTAAGCACAACCAGAATTCATACATAAGGCGCACTGTCGAGTTTTGAGAAAATGAAAGGATTTTAGGCCGTGCAGCCCCTTCGGGCTGCATGTCGTTAGCGCGGTTAGCTCGCTAACACGTTGACGCCGTCCAGCCCCACGCACGGGGCGATCCGCGGTAACTCGCTAACGGAGATTTTCCGCTTTCATCTTGTCATTGCCTGCAGGTGAAGCTATGGGGGAGGCGGAGTTGTGTTCAGTGAAGGAGAGGCGAGGCTGAGTAACGTTTCGTAGAGACAAAAGTGGACGAAAGAGAGGCAAACCTGCGGCTCCACAACGTAACATAGACTATATCGATATAAACGATATTGTCACATCTTATATCTCGTATGAAAATATATCGATATTTTTAAAAAACTCGATATATCGCCCAGCCCTAGTATGAAATATATCAGGCTACGTCAATAGCGGTTGGTCTTCAGGGTTTCTACTCCACGGCTGTATTTCATACGGGTCCACATTTCCAATGCACGCTATTTTCTGCAAGTACAGCTGCTTTGCCTCTGGACGCAATCGGTCTCTATACAGTCCATTCTCTTTTGAGCTGCTTTTAAGCGTCTTGTAATCGTCGTTCCAACACACTGTGTTTGTTTTGATTCGTAGACCCCGAAAATGGTGCCGCGCTCCCACAATGCATTGCGGCGTGACGTCAACTCCAAAGCCTCCAAAGTTCCCTCAGTGGGCTGGTTTCAGTCATTATGCAAATGTACTGTTTATAAGATTGTGGAAACTTGCAGTCAGCTGAGACTGAAGAAGTCACTTGGATGAGTGACGAAATGTTTCTCCCACAAAACGCTACGTCCAGATGAACAGAATCAACTTTTGGAGATTTAAAATAAAAATCAATATTTCAAAATGAATCCTTTAATAAATACTTAATAAAAACTCCCAATAAAAAACTCATTTCAAAAACCATTTTCAATTTCCACATTAAAAAAGAGAATTTTAAAATGCAATTTAAATAAGACAGATTTATTTCTGACATTTTCCATTTCCTGCATTTTTCCCGTTCCTGTTAGCTCGTGAATTCGCTATTTTATTAGCAAATTACGGTGGCTGGGAAGTGCAAAGCGCAACAAATTAAAAAACGGCAACAGATTAAAAATCCACAACAAATTAAAAAACCGCAACAAATTAAAAAACCGCAACAAATTAAAAATCCACAACAAATTAAAAAACCGCAACAAATTAAAAATTCGCAACAAATTAAAAAACCACAACAAATTAAAAATCCACAACAAATTAAAAATTCACAACAAATTAAAAATTCACAACAAATTAAAAAACCACAACAAATTAAAAATCCACAACAAATTAAAAAACCGCAACAAATTAAAAATCCACAAATTAAAAATCCACAACAAATTAAAAAACCACAACAAATTAAAAAACCACAACAAATTAAAAAACCGCAACAAATTAAAAATCCTTGACGGAAAGGGATTGTCTGAAATACCGGAAGTGGAGAGTGATGTCACGAGAGGGGGCGTGGCCAGAATTTTTGGTTGAGGCGCCATGTTTCTGGGCCGAACAAAGCGCTAGCGAAAGAGGAGCGAAAGTACACGGATAACACCAGTTATGGTTCGTACTTGCTGTGCGGTCGGTTGTAAAGTTAGATCGCACGACCGGCAAGGGAATAAGGTTGAAAATGGTTTATCTTTTCATTCTTTCCCCACCTGGAAGCAACATGAGGCAGCTCATGTATCGGATGTTACCAAAAGAAGGCGTCTAGTCTGGATAGCAGCTGTGAGACCAGCTGATATCCAGTTCGATTCCATCTCCAAATATCTGTTGGTGTGCTCCAGACATTTTCATTCCGGTAAGTTATAGATATGTTCATATCACTCTTTATCGGTCTTTTAAGTCTGACATCACTAGCCGTGTCTCAAACTCCCAAGAGCACCTGCAGGTCCATAAATCACACGATCACTGTGGCATCACTGAGTGTTGAAAAACTATCTAAAGTCTTTCATCTGTAATAAAATGATCAGCGTTCTGCTCTACCATGTGTAACAATTGAGTTTATCATCCAGGCATCCATGAAGACGAAATTAGCAGGAAGTTAGCTCGCTAGATTCCATCTAAATACAATATAGCATGTCCTAACTGAGGGATTTTGGAAACAAAGTCAAACGTACAGCTCTGCTATCACTTCCAACATAAATGAAGACAGAAAACTAAACAGCAGTGACGTTTGTAGGGTACTGAAGTTTGCCTAGCTGGTGTAAAACGATGTGCTACGTGACCGTTAGCGGCACAGCTATGTTAGCATAATATAAACACTAACTTTTTCCACTTAATAAAAGTTATCGTGAGGATTCTCGGTGGTCAGGAACAACGGCGCTTCGTGTCCATCCCGTGTAGATGTTAGTGAAACTGTTGGGAAGACAACATGAACATTTTACTTATACTGTATAATCTGCAGATTCTGACAGAAATCTGCATATCCTTTGAAGCACCGCTCCTCTCTAAAATGGCAATAAGGATAATTATTAGGCCATATGTAAATAACAAAATAATTTAAAGCAAAGTCTGAAACAAATCTTTATATTTAAGGGGCATCAGTCAAACAATACTGTTTGGTCTGGGTCTAAACAGAGCGTGTTGTGTGTGACATCTGCTTTTGCATATGTGGGCCACTTTGAGGGTTCACAAAGGAGCGTGTTTGCTGTCACATTTTATTTGTAGTGTGAACAAGCAGACAAAAAAATCGGAATTGAGCATTAAGACCTGTAGTGTGAACATAGCCATAGTGAGTAGAGTGCATTGATGTGACATTGTTCTGAAGGATTTAGTTATTCTCAGTGGTTAAAGAAATTGCAATTATTTATTCATATTTATTAGAAATAATCCTAATTACATATCTTGCTTCCGTGTTTGTGTCCTGTGTCACAAAAATACATTTTTTACTATAATACATTGATTAATGACCTGCAGAATCTCCTTATCATATTACGTGTCCATAATTGTCACCTAAAGTCAAACTTTATGCTTTCTCCATAAAGTGATTACATACTTTAGTTTCATTTTCTGAAGTCAGGTTTCTGAAAGAGAACAGGCAGATTTGGAATATAACATGCAGCGTTCTATAGATGGATACATAAAAAAATGGAAAATTACATGTATGTGCTAACTTTCTAAACACTTTGTTACATTTATGATAAATGGATTTGAAAGTAGATAAAACACATTTATGTTGGCCTTGGCTCATTAGTCTTTGTCTTTAAATTAACTTGTAACTTGTATGTTTCAGGTACTGCACTCTCAAAGACTGAATGAACCAGCATTGCAGCCATGGGTCATTGTGAGCATCACAGGGAAGGTTGAAGCCGCCCACTGCACCTGTATGGCCGGAGTCGTGGAGACCTGCAGCCATGTCGCTGTTCTTCTTTTTAAAGTAGAAGCAACAATGCGGATCTGTGGCACAAGGGCTGTTACAGATGAACCTGCATACTGGGTTTTGCTGGGTAATATGACCAAGATACAGCCAGAGGTTGGCCATAAGATAGACTTCTCCTCTTCAGCTGCCCAAAAACTGCTCTGGATCAAAACATAAACAGACCATCCGTATTGAAAGGTAAAAGGAGCCGTCCTCAAAACAGAAAAATCCCACCTGCTACTGTGGAGGAGTTGTCACTGCTATTGGATACTTTGCTGGAGCACAGTAAAGCTGTGGGTTGTGGGAATGACCCATAATGTTTTATATAAGGGTCTAGATATCCCATCACTTCAAAGACAGCAGAGACTCACGGAGCCTGTGGCGGGGCATTCAGACCATCACAGATTACAAGCCCCCACCACAGACTTGTGACAGTACTATCCCCCTGCTGAACGAGCTGAACACTTTCTTTGCTCGCTTTGAAGTCCGAAACAGCACCACTGCACAGAAGACCCCACCCCCTCCTGGTGACCAGGTGATGACTCTGTCCCCGGACAGCGTGAGGAGATCCCTCAGCAGGATCAATGCACGTAAAGCTCCGGGTCCTGACAACATTCCTGGTCGTGCACTGAGAGACTGTGCAGTGGAACTCACTGATGTCTTCACAGACATCTTCAACATATCACTAATCCAGGCTGTCGTCCCCACATGTTTTAAAGCCACCACAATCATTCCGGTTCCAAAAAAGTCATCTCCCTCCTGCTTTAATGACTACCGTCCTGTTGCACTTACTCCCATCCTGATGAAGTGCTTCGAACGACTAGTCATGCAGCACATCAAGACTGTCCTGCCCCCCTCCCTGGACCCCTTCCAGTTTGCGTATCGGCCCAATCGCTCAACCGATGATGCCATCTCCACTGCACTCCACTCAGCACTCACACACCTGGACAAAAAAGATTCATATGTTCGAATGCTGTTCATAGACTTCAGTTCAGCATTCAACACTATAATCCCCCAACAGCTCACTCAAAAACTGGTCCAGCTGGGGCTCAACACCTCACTGTGCAACTGGCTGTTGGATTTCCTCACCGGAAGACCTCAAGCAGTACGGGTCGGCAGTAATACATCCAGCACCATCATTTTAAACACGGGGGCCCCGCAGGGATGTGTGCTGAGCCCCCTCCTCTTCACTCTGCTGACCCATGACTGCACTCCATCACACAGCTCCAACCTCTTCATCAAGTTTGCGGACGACACAACGGTGGTGGGTCTCATTAGCAACAGGGATGAGACCGACTACAGAAGTGAGGTGAGACGCCTGGCCACGTGGTGTGCTGACAACAATCTCTCTCTGAATGTGGAGAAGACGAAGGAGATTGTTGTGGACTTCAGGAGAATGCACACCCAACATGCTCCTCTGACCATTGACGGAGCGTCTGTGGAGAGAGTGAGCAGCACCAAGTTCTTGGGTGTGCACATCACAGAGGATCTCTCCTGGACGTACAACACCACAGCACTGGCCAAGAAATCACAGCAGCGTCTCTTCTTTCTCCGCAAACTAAGAAGAGCAGGAGCTCCAGCCCCCATCATGTACACTTTCTACAGAGGCACCATCGAGAGCATCCTGTCGAGCTGCATCACTGTGTGGTTTGGAGCCTGCAATGCGTCCTGCCATAGAACCCTCCAACGCATAGTGAGAGCTGCAGAGAGGATCATTGGTGTCTCTCTCCCCTCCCTCCAGGACATTTACAGCACCCGTCTCACTAAAAAAGCCCTTTGCATAGCGGCTGATCCCACGCACCCAATGCAAAGCTTCTTCAAGCTGCTGCCGTCAGGGAGGAGACTGCGGAGTCTCCAGGCCAGGACCAGCAGACTGAAGGACAGCTTCATCCATCAGGAAGCTAAACTCCCTCCCGATTCTGCCCCCCTCTCCCCTCTTCTCCACCACGGTCTCACTGAACTCTGTCACACACACACACACACTCACTCTCTGACGCACTCACTGGCCTGCTCCAGTCACTTTGTGGAGCATTGGACTGCTTAAGCATTGGACCTCATAAGACTTTGTTGTTACACTATCTCTTACCGTACACTACTAAATCCCCATTTGCACTATTTGCCTATTTTGCACCACTATGCCTTCTTACTTGAATATTGTATATTGTATATTGCATAGCTTTTTTTTTTTTTTGTTATACGTAAAATTGTATTGTATTTATTTACATTTTTACTTTTTAATTATTTTATTTGCATTTTTCTAATCACTAGGGTTTGAGAGTAACGCAATTTCTATTCTGTGTATGTCCTGTACATGTGGCAGAATTGACAAATAAAGTTGACTTGACTTGACTAGATTTATGCCTGAAGTGCACTGCCATGTAAATAATTTGCATTTACTGAATATGTACTGACTGAGTACCACTGTTCAAAAGTTCAATAAAGAAACAAACTAATTTTTGCCTCTTTTTTATTATAGAATATCACATCAGTTACAATGTAGAATCCATGTCATTTATAGTTTATAAAAGACAAAATGTTTACACAAAATCATGACAGCATTTACACGATATCACCCACTACTAACACTACTTAATTTACTATCAATTACTTCAATTTATCTTCTGAAAAATTACCGCTATTTATACAGCACAAGACTTAAGAATATTTAACAGGAGCAAGTTTCATTTTCCCCTGGTTTTACTACCACACTGTTCATCAAAACGGCAGCAAACCTTCACCATCTTATCCAGAAGGGTCACCTCTTCACCCTCACATGGAAGAAGTATTGGCATGGTGGTATGTTTGAAGCAGGTCCCTTGTGTAGCGCTGGAACCCAGTCACGATGTTTCATCCATTTCATTGGCTGGTCTGCTGCAATAATGCCAAATAATTAGCAAGTCTATAAATAGCACGTAGTTCTGCAAAATCACTCATTAGGATGTTTTTTTTTTCTAATTTGCTATGACCTCAGAGTGCATCGAAAAGAAAACTAATAGGCTATCTGGTCTTTAAGTGGTGGCGTGACAAATCCTGCTTCCAGGCCTAAAGTAGTCTGCGTTTAATATGGATTTTGTGTTGTTAACATGTTTAATGTTTTGTATTGTCTTCTATTTAATCTCAAAAAACGCCTAAAAACAGTCAGTGATCACTGTTGGCTTCCCACTGCTTCTATCACCACTAATCATTTGAAAGCTCAGTTTTTAAAACCTTACGATGTAGCTACAGCCCAGCCCATGCAGCAGTATATGAATGACTAATCCTATTCATCCTTGTGGATGGATTATCTCAGTTGTTCTCCTGGCTGGAGTTTGGTCCGTTTACAGCATCCTGCGATGCGATTACATTTGTTTCTGACCACCGAGAATCCTCACGATAACTTTTATTAAGTGGAAAAAGTTAGTGTTTATATTATGCTAACATAGCTGTGCCGCTAACGGTCACGTAGCACATCGTTTTACACCAGCTAGGCAAACTTCAGTACCCTACAAACGTCACTGCTGTTTAGTTTTCTGTCTTCATTTATGTTGGAAGTGATAGCAGAGCTGTACGTTTGACTTTGTTTCCAAAATCCCTCAGTTAGGACATGCTATATTGTATTTAGATGGAATCTAGCGAGCTAACTTCCTGCTAATTTCGTCTTCATGGATGCCTGGATGATAAACTCAATTGTTACACATGGTAGAGCAGAACGCTGATCATTTTATTACAGATGAAAGACTTTAGATAGTTTTTCAACACTCAGTGATGCCACAGTGATCGTGTGATTTATGGACCTGCAGGTGCTCTTGGGAGTTTGAGACACGGCTAGTGATGTCAGACTTAAAAGACCGATAAAGAGTGATATGAACATATCTATAACTTACCGGAATGAAAATGTCTGGAGCACACCAACAGATATTTGGAGATGGAATCGAACTGGATATCAGCTGGTCTCACAGCTGCTATCCAGACTAGACGCCTTCTTTTGGTAACATCCGATACATGAGCTGCCTCATGTTGCTTCCAGGTGGGGAAAGAATGAAAAGATAAACCATTTTCAACCTTATTCCCTTGCCGGTCGTGCGATCTAACTTTACAACCGACCGCACAGCAAGTACGAACCATAACTGGTGTTATCCGTGTACTTTCGCTCCTCTTTCGCTAGCGCTTTGTTCGGCCCAGAAACATGGCGCCTCAACCAAAAATTCTGGCCACGCCCCCTCTCGTGACATCACTCTCCACTTCCGGTATTTCAGACAATCCCTTTCCGTCAAGGATTTTTAATTTGTTGCGGTTTTTTAATTTGTTGTGGATTTTTAATTTGTTGCGGTTTTTTAATTTGTTGCGGTTTTTTAATTTGTTGTGGATTTTTAATTTGTTGTGGTTTTTTAATTTGTTGTGGATTTTTAATTTGTTGCGGTTTTTTAATTTGTTGCGGTTTTTTAATTTGTTGTGAATTTTTTATTTGTTGCCGTTTTTTAATTTGTTGCGGTTTTTTAATTTGTTGTGGATTTTTAATTTGTTGCCGTTTTTTAATTTGTTGCGCTTTGCACTTCCCAGCCACCGTAGAAATAGATTAGATTTGGGATTTTGAAATAATGATTTATAAATAGTGTTTTTATTTTAAATGAAATGATTGAATAATAAATTATTTTAGTAATTTTAAAATTACTAAAATAATTAAAAAATTAAATATAAAATGCATATTATTTGGACAAATTTATTATTGAAGCACAAAATTCTTTATTTTGATGCACGTGGCCCTTCTGGTCCTCCATAGAGCTGGTCTTCATCTTTGTCTGCTGACTTAGTAAGTGTCCTCCGTGGGTACCCTCAGAGGCTGAGGTTGCTCCAGGCTGATCATGAGCGTGGGGTCTCTGCTCATCACATCACCGTTATTAGAATGTGCATTGCCCACAAATGGGTGTGCCCTCTCTTGCTGAGGATTTGGCGTAAGACAGAACTCCTCTCTCTCCTGCTGCTCCAAGTGTCTGAGGATGGCCTTGGACAGGAAGTGAGGATCATCCTCCTGCTCATCTAGAAAATGATGAAGACGAAGAAGAAGATTATCTGGTTGTTAATTCCATGTTTTCAGCTTTATAACAATCGAAGAACTACACAGTGAAAGATAAATATGAGTTCACATGAGGCCAGAGTTGAAACTGATCCTCTGACCTACATATTTCATTTCAGCTTCATACTGTGTCACATTTAGACTCCAGTGTAGCAACAAAACCCCTTTAAAAACAGCCACAACATCTTTGTGGGAAAGTGGATAAGCTGAAAGCTAAAATCCTCCTAAAAGCAGCCTGTGTCATGCTGGGAGTACAAAGTCCCCCCCCCCCCCCTCTCTCTCTCTCTCTCACACACACACACACACACACACACTACCATTGAGCAGGATGAGCTTGTAGCGGTTGCGACACTCCAGCGAATGCTCCAGGATGTCCTGCAGGGTCCTGAAGAAGAGCAGAACCTGCTGTCTGCGCTCAGGCTCCCCAAAACCAGCGCTGCTCTCCTGGGACATGTTGTACAGCGTCAGCAGAGGCGTCGCATACTCCACCACACACTCATGGACCTGTTGACACACAAACACACATAGACATGAACAAAAAACAGACACTCAGGGAAAGATATATTTCCCGGACAGATAATCCTTTAAAAGCTTGCAGCACTCTCCTCTCAGATATGTTTGATTCTCGTGTTTTACAGCTAGATGGTGCTGTTACTACGCTTTCACAAACTAGCTCTCCACCGGTGGATTCTTTGGTTTAACCAGGAGGTCGTATCAATGCTGTGCTATTGAAGGGAAATAGTCAAAGGTGAGGTAGATTATTTTACTTCTTTATTTCAAAGTATAAGAAATATCAGATGATAAGGAGTCTGTTTTATAGTATGTCGTAATCCAGAAATAAATATTCAGTGAAATAATGTCACAATGATCAGATCAGCTCAGCAGACAGTGTAAAGGTGTTAGGATTTCCTGGCTTCACTGAGGAAGATCATGATGTTAAAGCTACAGCAAAAGTAACATAAAGAGCAACTTTAGCGCTTGGCCACTCAGCATGGACGGTTCGCAGCACGGATCCCTTCACACTCATAAAAGCATACACCAAACACGTCCTGCAAGTTTACGTTTATTTGAATATTAAATATGCACTAAACTGAATATATATGCATATATATGTAAAAATAACATGATTCCATGTAATGTCTGCAGCAGTAAATTAAAGCCATTCACTTTGAGCTATCTGTGGCTATTTTTAGTCCTAAATGAAACCCCAAATGCTTTCATGTCGCCCCAAACTTCCTTTCTTTTGACTGAACTATTGCTTGTGAGTACAGTCAGTGTTAGATTTGCATCAAACACGTTGGATACACAGCACGCTGATGTTCTCTAAGATACTGAAGCAAATTATGAGATAAAGGCCCTTGAGTCTGTCACTTTGCTGTGACTCTCATTGTCTGTCGTATTTAAACTGTGCAATCTTTGCAAATCTGATCAAAGGAGAAAAATATGAGCATGAGTCTTTCAACCCACACTTGCAGCAAAAAACCCCGATGCTGAGTTCATTTCCTGCACGAGATGTTTACAGCTGTTTAATACTGACCAAACATTTTTAATATGGACTTCAGTCCAGTCGGACGCACATTAATCAAGTAAAAAAACAAACAAAACTATGCCTGGGTTACTTTATGCTTGCATACCTTCCTATTCTCATCCATTATGCGGTACACACTGTGCTTGTAGACCCGCCCCCGGACTCCTGCCCTGTCAATCTCGTTGTTTGGTAGGTTGTCATAGAATTGGATGTTTTCATCCTCATCCTCCAGCTTATGGGAAATGTTGGCATTGAGAGGGATGAGGATGAGGAGCTTCCTGGAGCCACGACCCCAACTGGTGTTGTTTAACTGGTGTGTGGCACAAAACCCTGCGATGGACTGCTCCAAATCTGAATAGACACGCAAACACAGAAACAGATCTCTTCATTCACATTCATCCTCCATCTCTAGAATAGAGCAGAAAGTGTAGCAATGTGACCCTGTGAGCCAAAAAGAACAGACGGCAGAGTCTAGCAGCTTAATAGATTCAACTTGAACTGGTTAATAAATTTATTTAAATCAATTCACTTGTATTTATATAAATCACAACAACAGTTGCCTCAAGGCTCTTTATATTGTAAGCTGAAGACAGAGAAAACGGAGAAATCCCCAACATTCACGTGACCCCTTTAGAGCAAGGTCTGTGGCAACAGTGGGGAGGAAAAACTCCCTTTTAACAGGGAGAAACCTCTTCACACATGGACACACACTGAATTTAACAGCACATGAGGGCAAAACATGATTTGTTTGTAGATGTTGTCATGTTACTGACGTGGCAGCACCAGTCGCAGGTATCCCAGGTAGAAGGACCAGGCAAGGCCGTGGGCTACGTTCTTCTTCCTCCCCTCGCAGATGTCTGACACCTCCACCGCCGACGGACCCTGCATGCCAACCACAGAAACAGCCGCAACAATGTCACAACACTTCACCTATGCTCAGGAGCCACCTGACACCCTGCTGAAGGTGCCAGGCGAAAGAAAAGGGCATCCTCTCACCCAAGCTGCCCTTTTCCATGTGGAACAAATATATTTTTAGGTTGAATTCAGCATGAGGGACACAGTCAGCTGGACCAAAAGAGATCTGTGCAAAACGCAGTGGTCATTGTTGCTAATGAAGACATGTTTAGAGTCTATTTTTACTCAAGAAATGCCATTTCAGTTTTAATCAGGTAAAGCCCCAGGGAGGGACTGGTCTTTCTGTAGTGTAGTCCTTTAAAGCTGTTTTTTTTTGTGAGCCACAAACACACACCGAGCTCTGACTGAGATCAAATTGTCAGGTTGGTGAATTCTCCTCAGTAAAGGCTTTAACTACTAAAATGTAATCAAATACCCTGCCAGTCAAACGTTTGGACACACTTTCTCATTTAATGGTTTTTCTTTGTCTTTACTACTTTCTACATTGTAGATACAAACTGAAGACATCAAATATATGAAACAAGATATATTGATAAATGTAGCAAAGAGAAGAATTATTGATAATTCTCCTGAAAGTATTTAAGTTAAGATAACTCTTTATTATCATTGCTCATTCATACTTAGTACAATACTACAACAAAATTGGAAAGTAGCCAGCCTTTGCTTTGTTGACAGCGCTGCAAACATTTGGCCTTCTCTCAATGAGCTTCATGATGTATTCACCTAAAATGGTTTTCACTTCACATGTGCACCTTGTGAGGGTCCATTTGTGGAATTTCTTGCCTTCTTGATGGGGTTGGGACCATCAGGTGTGTTCTGCAGAAGTCAGGCTGGTACACATCTGACAGCCCTATTTGACAACTGTTAGAGTTCATATTATGAGTTCTAACAGTAGTTAGAACTAAGAACCAACCAGCTAAGTAAAGAGAAACAACAGTCCATCATTACTTTAAGGACTGGAGGTCAGTCAGTCCGGAAAATTGCTAAAACTTTGAATGTGTCCCCAAGTGCAGTCGCAAAAACCATCAAGCACTATGATGAAACTGGACCACCCCAGGAAAGGAAGACCAAGTGACCAAGAGGATAAATTCATCCGAGTCACCAGCCTCAGAAATCTCAAGTTAACACCGCCTCAGATTAAAGCCCAGATAAATTCCGCACAGAGCTCCAGTAGGAGACACATCTCTACATCAACTGTTCAGAGGAGACTTTATGGTCAAATAGCTGCTAAGAAACCATGACTAAGGAAAAGCAACAAGCAGAAGAGATGTGTTTGGACCAAGAAACACAAGGAATGGACATTAGACCAGTGGACATTTGTGCTTTGGTCTGATGAGTCCAAAATTCAAATCTTTGGTTCCAGCCGCCGTGAGATGCAGAAAAGGTGAACGGATGGTCTCTACATACACGGTTCCTACCGTGAACTACTGGTGACACCGTTGATGATTTAAATGGACCACAGAGCGAAGGCAAAAAGGCCAACAAGTGCTCAGCATGCCTTTGAACTCCTTCATGATTGTTGGAAAAATTTTCAGTTGACGACCTCATGGAGCTCATCGAGAGAATGCCAAGAATGTGCAAAATCAAAGCAAAGGGCAGATATTTTTAAGAATCTAACATTTAAAACATGTTTGGAGTTATTTCAGACTTTTTTGTTTACTACATAATTCCTTATGTGCTCATTCATAGTTTTGATGCCTTCAGTGAGAATGTACAACGTAAAGAGTCACGAAAATAAAGAAAAAGCATCAAATGAGAAGGTGTGTCGAAACTTGGGACTGGTAGTTTATGTTTGAGATCCCACACTGTCTGAGTGCATGTAAAGACAGACTGCTGCTGGGACGATTGCATGCACTGTTGAGCATGGCGAGTGCAGACCTGCCTGTGGCTCCGTGTTTATGTTCATAGTGAAAGTCTTCTAGTATAGACAGGCTGGTGGACATTCCAGAAGTGCTGCTAATTAATGACTGTGTGCAATGTAAGTTTAGCTCTGGGTGCAACAGTGGCAGCTGGATCAAGAGGAGAGAACATTCATCATCATGAGAACTCGATTTCTTTGGAAGGATGAATTACTTTACTGAGGAGTGCTGTGTGAACAACATTTGAAATGAGGTAGCAGCACTTGTGTAGTGCATCCTCAACTTCCTCGACATGTTAATGTGGTAAAGAGTTGTGCTGCTGTATTTGTGTTGCAGCCTGTTTACGACTTTTTCTTGATTTTCCATTCCCAGATGTTCCACTTGTTCAGCGTCTTTTTGGGATGTCCCAAGTGTTGCTTTATTTCTACATGATGTGAACAGCAGCAACATCTGTGTCCACTATGATTTCTATGACTATGTCCTATGAACGACCCTCTTTGAACAGAGGCGTGGTTTACGACACCAAATGTCTGCCATCTATAATCCAGTTTTGAGATCCCTTCCCAGACGCCTTAATGCCCACTCACATCCTGGGCCAGGTTTCACAATGAGTTCACCTGAAACCTTGGCTGATTGTGATCTACAACCGTTTTCACACCTTGGCTCGTGTGATTTTAGTAGAGGATCATTAGGGGGTCCTTTGTCCCTCTTGGGGGGGGGGACACTCCCACAGGGCTTAAGGCTACGTCCACACTAGCCCGGATAAATTTGAAAACGGCATTATCGAATGAAAATGCTCCGCGTCCACACTATCGTTTTCAGTCATTTTCACAGAGTTGTGCGTCCACATTGAAACGGACGAAATCGCTTACGTTTCAGTACTGCGCATGTGTGAAGCGCAAGAAGAGAAATCTGCCTCATTTCTGTGTGCTGCTTATTTACTTTCCGGCTCTCTGAAACGTCGCGGCAAAATGTCGAGGAAAAGCACCGAGTTTTTTAAATGGAATAACAATGAGGTGGAGTTGTTGCTGCGAGTAACACAAAACTACAAAGTTGCAAAAGCGAGTGAGAATTAAAGAATTTGAAGAAAAGCTATCCGGAGCATGTACAGACTGATATTAATCTTTAATAGGGCTGTCAAAATCCAGAGCAAACAAAACAAACGCTGTATAATGCCCTCCGCTATCTTTGTTTAATTGGTCACATGACTGCATCACATGACTAAAATGTGTCATCGTTTTCATCACTGTCTACACTGCAACGCGAAAATGGCGTTTTCAAATGTATCTGCTTAGGAGAGTTTCCTTGAATGACAATGGCGTCTCAGTGTGGATGGGAGGCCAAAACGGAAGAAGACGATGCATTTTCAAATGAAAACGTATTAGTGTGGACATAGGCTAAATCTGGGACTCCCCAACATTTGACCTTAGAACTGAGGAAGCTTCTTGGATGAGAGGATAAACATCTTCAAGCAACTTAAAGAAGTCCAGACGGTTTTCTTTCTAACCTCAAGTATTTAAACTCCTTTACTCTGTTTTTTCTTTTCAGTCATCTTCTCTCCAGTGCACACCTCCACCTCAGTAGGTTCTCTTCCACCTGCCTCCCACTCTAGACCAGTAATATGTTTAAACCTCACAGTCCACAGAAACTCCTGCCTAACCTCGTCTCTCAACCTGTTCATCACCACTGCAAACAAGAAGGGGCTCAGAGCCAATAACTAATAAAATCCCAGCTCCCAACCTAGAACCCATCTACCATTCCTGCCCCACACCTCACCACACGTCACCACCCACTCCTGACGTCCTCCACACTTTCAGTCTGTATAAGCTGTACTGCTGCTCGCTGATTGTCACCTCTCTTCTTAACCTAGCTTTCCCATCGCCTCATCAATTCTATCCCTGTGTAATTACAGCTCTGCACCTCACCCTTGTTTGTTCAAAAACTGCACCATCTTGTGGTAAATTTCGGTATTACACAAACACATTGCTTTAATTGATATTGCTTCAACAAAATACTTGTTTTAGACATGAATTCATGGTGGTTCTTCTTCACATTTTGGTGACAGTTTTATATTTGTCATAATATACTTAATAATTAGTAAAGGCTGAAAGCCCTGTAAGAGAAAGACAGTGATGTGCAATGAAGACGTGTCTGTAACCTCACCAGGACTCCAGAGACTTTCAACAGTGGGTAAAGGACAAACACAAGGACAAGGAGTTCCCAGATGTTGCATTTGTGTGGTAGATGATGTCCAGCCAGGTACAGCATTAGGCTTGCCACACCAGCAGCGAGCAGGGTCTTGCCCCCCAAACCACAGGCAGGGAGCATGTGGCTTAGCATCCCTTGTCCTCGATATCTGGTCAGAACATGGAAGGAAGAAGGGCAAATTTGGCCCCGTTAACACGTGTTGCTGCTATACAGAGTAATTATTACTTTAAAAAAGCTGTCTCGGTATCTCTAACAATAATTTGGCAGCAAACATGTTTTTTGTCAGTTTTAAGCTCCACCAGTTGTGGAAAGAAATATCTTTACTAAAAAATCATCCTAAGAAGTGACACAGTACTCACGAACAGTAAAGTCTCAGCTTGTGGAAATAAATCAATGAACTCGGAGATACTAAGTTGTTACTGTGATCCAAGCCTCTTGTTTTATATATAGTGATAGTAAGCATACTGAATGGTTTTAAACTGCTTTAATCAGTTGTAATTTCTGACGCTGAAAATGAAGCAAAGTCAAAAACTGCAGTTCCTTCAGTGGCCACTTGAGGCTAACAGTAATGTTATGGAGCTACTGCCATCTTTCATATACAGTTAATGTATTACAACACCTTTCCTCTCACCTTGTGTTTGAATGATATATCAGCTCCTCTGCCAGCAGACAGAGCCCATGTAGCAAAGGGCCACCAGTCAGCATGAGTACTGCCATGGCAATCCAGCCAAGCAACTTCTCAGGAGAGAATAAAAGCATGCCTCCTATAGTTACGGCAGCTGTAACCGCAGCACAGAGTTTAGGTAAATCCCCACGGGGCCGAGGGATTAGAGCATCCTGTTCTCGAGGACACTGCATCTGTCAGGAAGGAAAAGATAGAGCTTACAGAAAAGTAGATACTGTAGAGCCAGTTCACCCAAGCTTTTATTGAAGTCTAACTTCTGGTCTGGAATATTAAAGTTTATCATCAGGAGTAACAAATTGCATGGTTGTGGATGTTTGGAGGTTTGAACCCTTTTAACACAAATTTGTTTAACTTCTATAACTTTAAAAGACGTGAGCACCATCAGCTGTTACACAAAAGCTTGAATCTACCTACAGAAGAAGTGAACAGGTGGACTGTAGTCATTCAGCATAAACAAATCAGACCAACAGGGTGGGGTGGGGTTCATTTTTCCACAGGAACCCTCTGCAGCTGAAACCTGCTTATTGAAAAACTGGTTATGCGCAGGTTTGTTTTGCAATTTCTTCTCCTGTTAAGGCAAAACTGGTATCCTGACAGCCATCACAGCACTGCACCAATCATAAAAGGCAGAAGGGAAGTGCCAAAGGGCAAAAATGATGCCGTGTGACAATATAGATTCTCACCAAAACACTTCAGTGTTACAGGTGTTACTGAAGAGTGTTAAAGCACAATGAGGTACACTTAATATGCCCGCTAGCTGGCTGATTTGATGTAGTCCCTCTAAACAGAAGCTGCAGCCTTTTACTTTAACGTTACACGTGTCTGTAATCACGTTTCATTGCAGTGTGAACACTGAAGACAGCTGTGGTAAGTAACAGAGTGCAGTTTGTCTGTTAGTATGTTATAAAACTACAACAGAGACAAAGATGCAGATGAAGGGACTCACCTTGATGTGCCTGCTGTGATCCAGACTGGAGAGATTTCCTCTGTCTGCTCTATTTGTGCCTCTCCTCTCTCTCTGTCTCCACCCCTCATGCTATAACAGGAATTTCAGTTTTCATTTCACGTAAATATTCTCACTACCACAGTAAAAGAGAGGTAAAGAGTGAGTGGCAAAGAAAGAGAGAGAGAAAGTGAAAAAATAGAGACGGGTAGAGAGCTAATACGCTCAAGGAAGTTCTGGCTCTGCACCAATAAAACTTTCATTGTGTTTCCTTCGTTCAGCTGCTGGGAGGGTGAAGCAAAGACCTACCGTATACATGAGAGAGAGGGAGGGAGAGGTAACTTGAGCTTGAACTGAATGTGTGAACATTAACCCCTATTTAGTCCATAAAAGTCTCAAAGCTTGGAAGCATTTTATATGACTCAAATGTTGCAACAGCATTGAATTGAACTGAATTGATTTACCTTTATTAGTCCAACAAGGCAAGCATGCTGCACACAGTGGTTGCTGTTATCACTGTTTGCTGTCACTTCCTATAAAGTACTTGTAGATGAGTACTGAAGTGCTCATCCTGCTATCTGTACCTGAGCTGTGGTAACGCACAAATTTTCCTGCTGTGGGATCAAAAAAAGTCTTGCTTGGCTTTTTAATGTCCGTTCGTTCTTTCTTTTAAACCAGTGCACATTATATTGTTCTTCTTCCTAAAGCAGAGTCATAGTCAGCATGGCTTGGTTAGTTGGGTGCTTTACTTTGGTTATTCCCAGTAAATTGGAACTGATTGTCTTTAATGCTCTTCGGCTTGGCGTACTCGTTGTGATACAGCGTGTGGTGTTGGTGCATTTTTTAGTAGAATATGATATTTTTAATATATTGTGGGACTTTGTAAGCAGCTAACTCTACTAACTAATCTTTCCGTGATGTTTGAGCTTTGAGGAAGGAAATTCAAGTGTTTTATTTGTGTGTTAATTAGACTTGATCAGCTGGTGTCTGTGTAAGTGTATGGGTGCACTTTGCTGACTTCCTGTCTTTAGCTGGTAACTTTGCACTCTACTTTTTCACAAGAATGGCCACATTCATCTTCAAAGGGTTTAGGGTAACAATGTTAAAAATGAAAACGGGTTTTCACAGACCAGTGGTTGGGAATCACTTCTCTTTACAAACAGGAAGCATGTAAACGTGTATCATAAATGTATGATTAGCTACAGAGATGTGGAAATACTTTTGATAGTATTAGTGAATTTTGTCATACAGAATCATAAAACTGAAAGAAGAACAAAGAGTGCTGTGTAAGACGCATCGAAGAGTTTAACTGCTGCACAGTGCATGCTGGAAACTCTGCTCATATGCAAATTTTTATTTAATTAAGTTTGCATTTGGGAGAGTTTCAGTTCGGATGTGGCCTAAACATAAATTACTAGACATTTTAAGCAGGAGTAATCTTTACCAGTAACAGTTTCTTAGTCGGATATGTGTGTGCAATTCATTCACACTCTCTGTCTTTAAAGCAAAGTGAGCTGCTTTCTGTCACAACTGATCAGCTGCTACTTAGCACAAATATCTTATGGACAATGGTGGGCATCCTCTGCATACGGCCATAAGGAACCAGAAGAGTCTGTTCAGCGACAGGTTGCTTCTCCCAAAGTCTAAGACCAACAGACTTAAAAACTCCTTTGTCCCACATGCCATCCAACTATTTAACTCCTCGCTGGAGGGCAGGGGGAGGGGAAACAGGAGGACAAAGGAGGGCGGGAACAACTAAGCTGTAGTGCTTTTTATTGTGCAATATTTTTTATAGTCGACTGTGCAATAATCACTGTGCAACAGACTCACAATAGTTGAAATGTGCAATAGACCTGTGCAATCTACATTTCATCATAGACTATATTTCACTGGTATTCATATTTATCCCTATTATATATTCTGTATTTATATAAAAGTGTATATATGCTATATTTATGCTTATATTCAGTCTCTCTCGTTCCCCTTTATTTGGTATTCTACCTCTGCAACATGCGGAGAAACCCACCCGAGGGGTTAATAAAGTTTGTTTTAATCTAATTCACGCATGCAGACATGGTCATGGTGATCTCTGAAGTTCAAACTGAGCATCAGAATGAGGAAGAAAAGTGACTTCTGAGACATTGTTGCCAGATGGGCTGGTCCAACTATTTCAGAAACTGTTGATCTGGGATTTTCTCACACAGCCATCTGTAGGGTTTCCAGAGTATGGTCTGCTTTGAGCTAATAGGAAAAATGCAGTAACTTAGATTTCATTCAATTAAACCAAGTTGTGCAGGAGAGCATCTCTGAATGCACAGCATGTAAAGCAGCAGACGACCACATAATATTTTATTAAAGGAATTAAAGACACTGCACTGCAATGATATGTATCTAATATCCAATTTGTTTATGTGAATAAAGAGCCCTCTTCACACTACAGTTTATTATGCGTTCCACAGGGTTCCATGCTAGGACCAATTCTGTTTACATCATTGATGGCATTACCCTGGCCTTCAGTAACACAGTGAGGAATCTTGGTATTTTTTGACCATCCTGTCCTTCAATGTGCATATTAATCAAATATGCAGGGTTGTTTTGTTGCAATGTCTCTAAAATTAGAAATATTCTGTTTTAGAGTGATACAGAAAAACTGGTTTATGCATTTATTACTTGTAGGCTGGACTATTGTAATGAATTATTATTAGGATGTTCTAAAAACTCCCTGGAAAAGCCTTCAGTTGATCCAAAACGCTGCAGCGAGAGTACTGACAGGGACTAGAAAGAGAGAGCAGATTTCTCCCACACTAACTTCTTTTCATCAGCTCCCTGTACAATTTAGATTCTAATTTTGAGTCCTTCTCATCACATACAAGGTCTTGAATAATCAGGCCCCATCTTATCTTAAATATGTCATAGTACTGTGTCACCCAGTGGAGCACTTTAGACTGCAGGCTTACTTGTTGTTCCTAAAGTAGAATGGGAGGCAGCGCCTTCAGCTTTCAGGCCCCTCTTTTGTGAAACCAACTCCCAGTTTGGATTCAACAGAAAGATGCCCTCTCAATTTTTAAGATTAGGCTTAATACCTTTGTTTTTGATAAAACCTATATTTAGGGCTGGATCAGGTCACTCTCAATCCTCCCTTATGTTGCTGTAGGCCTAGGTTGCTGGGGCTTCCTGTGATGCACTGACTATTTCTTCTTCACCAACCTCTCTATGTATTTTTGCCCCACTCTCTTAATCATTAGCTAATATTAATGTCTGGCTCTGTTCCTCTCATCACCTCCAACCTTTTGAAAGAGATGGCCCCGCCCCTCCCTGAGCCTGGTTCTGCTGGAGATTTCTTCCTGTTAAAAGGGAGTTTTTCCTTCCCACTGTCGCCAAAGTGCTTGTTTAAAGGGGGTCTTATTTAAACGAATGTATATTTGATATCATGTTAAGACTTGATCTTTGCTCAGATCTTAACTACTTAAACTACTTCTCTTTAAATGTCTCTGTTGTGTGGCATCTTTCACATTTCCCACAGAACAGGTGCTCTAACTCTATGCAGCTCTGATCAGAGTTAGTTGTCTAAGGAGCTTGGAAAGAAAAGCATCTGGACTTCTTTAAGTTGCTTAAAGACGTTTCACCTCTCATCCGAGAAGCTTCTTCAGTTCTGTGATTTACACCCGTTTTCACACTCCCACAGGGCTTAAATCTGGGACTCTCCACCATTTGACCCTAGAACTGAAGAAGCTTCTCGGATGAGACGTGAAATATCTTCACATCTTTGGTTTATAAGCATCTTTGGTTTATGTCCGACAATATTTTAACGGACCGGCCTTTAAGGTGTTGCGGATAAATACAACAAAATAAAACCAGTACCGGTACCAAAAAAAAGAAGATGTATTCAAAACACACGGGAAAAGACCCAGGAAAACCGAGTTAACGCTAAAAACTGATAAAAACTCTGAAAACATCAGAGTTAGTCCTTTGTATTGCAATTTGTGTCTGTGATTATATTGGTAAGGAAACATGTGACAAGGAAATAAAGGCTCTGTATCCATACCAAAGGTTCATGCATATTTTATTCAAGAGTAAAAAAGTGGATCGTCCCATGGGGCATGCTTACAGTGTTAGTGACCGGGGGAGTCAAAACAGAAAGCTGAGAGAAAAGAGAGAGAGAGAGAGATTGAACAAGAGACAGAGAAAGTCAGAACCGTGGCACAGTTTCTATGGCACAGGGTCTCCCAAGGGGGGTTCACCTCTCCCAGAGAAGCACAAGATCAACCAAGGAGCAACGCAACATGAAGAGCAACCAGTATAGAGAGAGAGAGAGAGAGAGAGAGAGAGCTTTATATTAAGAATAATGTCCATAATAAATAGAATCATAATAATCATAGACTCATAAATATCATCAAATAACAAGAGGAATCATCAAGAATTATGATCAGAGAGAGAGTACACTTTTTTCCTTTAAGTTGTGACGGCAACACGCCTCCCGTTAAAATGTGTCTGCTGCTTTTTTGCTTTGAACAGCGCAAATTTTAACCATGCAATCATGCTTTTGGCTGCCTGAATGCCTGTGCCTTTGTATATAGTAATGGTCATTCATCGATGCTAGTTTAATATTTGTTTATCGTTATTCATATTTATCATTTAAAAACAACTCCTGTACATCGACAAAGAAGAGAGGAGAGAATGTGGACTTGACACTTTGAATAGAAGTGAGTCGTCATTCTGTACAGCGTCGAAAGAAACCAGAAACACAGGTCGTGAAAAAAGAAGAAGGAAAAAAAGGTGGCAAAAATAACCCCCAATGAAATCGAACGCAAAATGAATACAAAAAAAAAAATTTAACATTATGTACAAAATAAATGTTTCATCATACCTCAGTTCATTTATATTAGCCAGAAAAACAAGAAGAAAAGAAAATCCTACTATAGTGAAACACAGAGCACAAATATAATCTTCACATTATTATCAAAGAACTTAACTCTGCATGCACTGATGCTTTAATATAAATGCTTTACAAAGACCCTTTCCCCCCCTTCGGACTTCTTCTTGTTGTCTTGGCTTCTGCCTTCACCAGAAGAGTGTGTTTCCTCAGTGGAATATCGTTTCCTGCTTATTAGGCCGGAGATTCCCGGCAGTCACTGCTGTCTTTTTAGCAGACAGCAACTCGGGAAGAAAGGAGGATGTAGAAAGAGAATGAATAGAGTGTTGAATTCACATTTCAACTCCCCTCCCCCACCTCTGCGTCTCCCTCACATACAGTACATTTGGCATCCCACGTTACCATAGACTGCATCTTGCAGACCCTGTGACCAAACGCATCAAGATGTGCAATAAAACCTCTCTTATTTATTCTATTTACACACAACAGGTGGGAGAAACACTTCAAATATGATCCCGGGTCACATTTGGAGCCACGAGGGGGTTTCTTTGTTTCTTTTTTGGGTGGATGGGCAGGCAGAGGGGTTTCCTGCCACTTGACTTCAAGTGGCGTATGCTTGCAGTGTGGTGCTACAAAAGCAAAATGGGACTCTCCTCCAAAGGAGGAAAGGATGGTGAGGCTCAGATTAGACCGCAGCTTGAGATTATCTTCGCACATCTCTCGCTGGCAGATAAGCCGCCACACTGCACATCAAAAACATATTCTCGCCGTTGCCTGATGCTCGGCTCTGCTCGTGTTCGCAAACGTAAACACTTTTTCATTTTTTTTCGAAATACAGCCATACAGAGACCAACACGTTAAAAGCATGTGCACGCACTTTGGAAAATCAGCATTGGTAATGGTTCCACTTCCTGTTTTGGGGATGCAAACAGGAAAAAGAATCATACATGACACTTAAATACCCCCCCCCCCGATTGCCGTCTGCACCAACCCTTAAACTTGACCCCGTCCATCACAAACAGCACACTTTCACAGGCTTGTCACTGTCAGCCCGCTGGTGATCCCCGCACCCCCCTCCGTACAAGGCAAACAGTAGCTGCTCGTGCTTTGCATGGGGAGTATTTTTGGAGACTCTTTTCCTGTGGTTGTGCAGGTACATGAGAGTTGTAGTTCTCTAAATGGGGCCAATCAGTTCAGAGAAGAGATTGACCCTTTGGTGGTAAAGTCCATGTATGCTCATGCCTTTAAATAGCAGCTGATGGCGACGGGAAAAGGGGCAGGATGTGTGTATGTAATTGCATTGGGTTTTATGTTGTCTGTACCTATTTAGTAAAGGAAATATTGTGTGTGTGTGTGTGTCTGTGTGTGTGATGCATTTTTCTTGTCTGTATATATGCCTATGTACACATAATATGAAATATGGGACCAGGTCAGTGTGGTAACTGTAGATGTGTGTGTCTGGGCACGTGGGCATGTACGTCCATCACTGTAGATTGCTGTTGCTGTCGGTCCCATTGGGCTCTCCCATGTTCATGCGGCCCATCGACAGGCCCACGCTGTTGACGGCATCGCGACGCGGTGGCATCCTCTCATTGATCCGATCCAGACCTTTGGCCTCCTCAAAACTGCTGATCCGATGCTGCGGAGAGAACCCTCGAATGGCTGCAGAGACACACACATACACACACCAAGGCAGAAGCACACATACATGCACAGTTAAAAGTTGACACAGAATTGCACAAATTCTTGTGTATCCAAACCCCCCGATAAGGAGCATGAGTGTGGCCTGGGAAGTAAATCTTTTCTCAGTTTCTCCAGTAACCACATTTATATCATGTTGATCTAAATCTCTTCAGCTGAAGGTCAGCTGGGGTTTGGATAAACAAAATCATATCGTATATATGTTATGCCACCCATGAACCGGTGTTTATCTGGACATTGACCTTAGATTAGCAGTGAGTAAAGTGGTTGGTAAGATGTTATGAGAAAAACAATATGAGCACAATCGGTCTTTCGTAAGACCTTAAGATGTCTTTTCCCCTCGGGACAAGTTTCTGACAGTTAGCTGTTCATTCAAACCATCATATACAGAAGGAGCTCACAGAATTTACAGGTAAGGACATGTAGTCACATTTTTCCATTTCCCTCATGTTCTTCCCTTTTGGCTTTGGGAGTACTCCTTGTTTGTGACTAAGGGGGCAGCTTTAACCTTGCATTGATATCTTAAAGAAGCACTCCACCAATTTTAGTCAGGTCATAGTGACCACCAGGATTTTCTTTACTCCGCTTTGGACTTGACAAATATTTCAGGAAGTGCTTCAACATTTTGGGAAGAATATTTATTTGCTGAGAGTTAGATAGAGCTGATTGCACCTCCATGCAAAAGGATTTTTATAGCGCTTTTCAATAAATCTTTACACAGAAGAAAAAGTGAAACCAGTTGGTTTCCAGAGAGCAGCAAGATATTATCAGATGGCAATTTTATGGGAAGCAGTACAGGTGAGTCAGCAGTGTTTAGAGTCATTATGAAACAAAAGCATGCGCATCTGCTTTTTGTTTTTATTTCATCCGAGTTACAACTTCATACCAACTGACACTAATGCTTTAAAGGTGCAAATGAGGAAATGACTGAACGGACATTTATTATGTGTGTTCTCTGATAAATCTGTTAAATGGGTTTTATGTTTGAGTTAGTCACCATTACTATTATTAATATTATTATTATTTGTCAGATGTTTGCTCATGCTCGCGTAGCATTAGCTTTGCTTTGTATTTACTGCTAATCGTCAAATGTTAGCAAAGCACACAAACACATTAGCAGTACACCAGATCCAAATTATCACAGTCTGTTCTGTCGCACTGAAGAGTCAGTCATTCACGCATATCTGGACTTCAGTTAAACGTATTAATTCAGCAGCGTGTTCCTTCTGTCATTCGTAAACCTGTTAGCATGCTAGTGGAAGCATTTCACAGAGCTAGCATGGCTGTAGACTTGGCTTTATTTCAGTTGTCTTTAAACGGTGTGTCTTTAAATTAGACAAAACATCGACCAGCATTAAGGTTGATTCGTTGTAGTAGCTGTCACCCCAGACCAGGTAAACCTCTGTTCCAGCAGATGCTCCTGTACCAATAAGGAGGACTGTCTGGAGAGGCCAACGCCAACTCTTCAACAACGGCACAAGACAACTGTCACACATGCTGCTGCTCACAGATGCCACTGTACTACAAAGCACATGTCTAACACCCAACTACAAATCATATATAACATGACAGAAAACTACAGCACAGGCGATACCCATAATTCATTTGGGTAAACAAATTATGGTCTGTACTTCAGGTAAGCCAAAGACAGCACTAAAGGTACAAACACAAAATAGTATGGGTAACTGAAGCGTGCCGAGTACTGGGCCTGTGCACGCCGGGCATGATACACAAAAGACAATCCATGACCACAATCTGTTCATGAGCTCAAAAGAACCTGGCAGACCTGGCAGCCGCCTCTGAATGTAATGCATCCATATGCCAAATTAATCTTTTTTTCTTTGCAAAGGTTTTGAGCGTGAAACTGTATCTGTATAATTCCAAACCCAACTTTTTGCAGTTGGGTTTGCAGAAGTTTCAGCCACACTAGCTTGCCTTCTTGCCATCTCTTGGTGTAAGCAAAGACTTTTATTCTGAATCTAGGTCACGTGAATACGCTGCAGGAGGCTGAAAGCTAAGTAAAAAGATGAGTTTTGTGGCAGATCAGTGTAAATGTTTCTTCAGCGAATTGCAAATGTTGCAAATTTTGATCTGGCCCGAGTTCTGCTGTAGGTTGTTGAGAAACAGATTGATTGCATGCTCATCTTCTACAGAACTACAGCATCTATGGAAACTATAGAAAAACACTAACACACTGCAGTCCGTGAGGAGGTCTGGGTGACCCTGCCCTCCATTGCAACATCCTCTCCCGCCCACATTCCCGCTCTTCTTGTAAATGTGTGTGTGTGGAGAAAATATTCTCTGCGTGTTTCATCTGAACAGAATGCAAATATATGGCTGTATGTGTTTCCTGTTTCCCAAGAGGATGAAAAAGAAAGGTTTATGCATGTTGTGTGCTTTAATGTGGTGGCTCCAGCATGCAGCAGCTTTGTTGAGAGCGGTGATGCAGTCAGAAGAGCTGAGTGCATCATGTCTAAGGAAATATCTATGACCTTATGAGCATGGGCGGCTGAGAGCGCAGCCATGCTGCACACACGTCCGTACGCGCACACACACACACACACACACACATATAACACACGCGCCCACACAGTGAAATGAGTGGGATTTTACCTTCGGCGTCCTTAACTGTCTCGATAGCTTCAATGGCCTCAATGGTAGCTGAAGGATGGGCAAAAGAAGAGAAAGAAAGGAGGACAGGAAGAGAGAGGAGATGACAGAGTCCGAGAGAAAGATGGAGTACAAAGAAAGGAGGAGGAGAAGGAAAACGAAGTGAAGGCTGAAACATGCTCTGTGCAGATATGCGTAAACATCTTTGCCGTATGGGTGAGCAGCGCTTGCTGAGGAGGCTCCGACAGGCTGAGCTAAATGTTGTCAAACAATCTCTGGTTGGAAAACAGTGTAGGCAGAACTTTGGGGTGATCCAAAAATCAAACAGGAAGTCATAAAACATAAAACGTGACCTCACGCTGGCCTGGGAGATCAGACGGGTATTATGCGATTTATGACGAGCACCATGAACTAAGGCAGAAGTGAAAGATTGCAGTTTTTGACGGCCAGCTTGGACCAATATCTGTTTAGCTGAACGTGAAATTTTCTTCATGCTATTCTGTTGGCCAAATTCACGTTAGAGCTCTGTGGAGATGTCATCATGATAAATATACACAAGTGAGAGACTCTGTATCATCAATATCATGTGTAACATCCATATAATTTCAATATTAGCATTAATTAAATATCCCAACTACCAGACACCCCCTTCTAAGGGGCATATTTCAGGTTTTAAACAAGCAAAGCCCTCAGAGCAGCACTGAGACCACAGCAGGTTCAGAGGGCACCTGGTGTTAGCATTAGCTGCTGTTAGTTCACACACACACATGCATTTGCCCTGTATTTTGGTGTCATTCTCAGGTTCTCAGCCTCTCGCTCGTACACTCTCTCTGACACTCGCACACACAGGCAACCAGTGGGCTGTTAGTATCCTTCAGCGCTGGCGAGGTGAGGTGGAGAGAGGGAGTGAGTCAGTGAGGCAGAAGGATGAGAGGAGAAAAACAGCTGGAGGAGGAGGAGAAGAGGAGAGAGGGCATGGAGGAACCGGAGGATGCTCCAAAGCAGATACTCAAACTGTCTGTGTGGCATTGTGTTTCTATATATGAGTTCGGGGTTAAGTTTGTGTGCATGTGACTGTGTGTGTGCTTATGTGTGTGTGAGTGAATGAAACGCTCACCGCTCTGCAGGGTCTGTTTGCCCCCAGAGAGAACGCCACTGGGCAGCATGCCAGTCGGGGTCAGTCCCTTCAGGGTCAAGACGTTCTCACTCTCCTCCCTGAGAAACAGAGACAGTGTGTGTGTGTGTGTGTGTGTGCGTGTGTGTGTGTGTGTGTGTGTGACAGATGTGTGTGGGTAAAAGAAGACAGCAGGTGATAAAGAGAAAGAATTACACACTTCCTCACACACTGCACACCTGCAAACATGCAAAAAAACACGATTGTGGTTTAAAAGACAGATTTTAGAAAAATCTCTTTTAAAAAGTGAGGATCTGATGACTGCCAGCTTCTGCAGAAGTTGCGGCAAACCGAGCATGTGCAGGCAAGCGCACACGCATGTTTAACTGCAAATTGACCCACCTTAGAACGGAGAACATTTTGGCCATCTTCCCGATGGCTCGGATCTTGTTTTTGATCACCTCTTTCCTCGCTGCCGCTGCACTGGCTGGAAGTGAGTGGAGCAGAAACGTTATTGAAAGTTGATACGTAGAAGAAAAGAAGAACGCTAGCTACCCTTAAAAAAATCAATGCTGGCGGCTTCGTACCGTCATAGATCTCGTCTCCATCGTTCATGAGTTCGTCGTCAGAGCAGATGCTCAGAACATTGACCAGCATCTCAGTCACTGCAGGGCAAACAGACACAGATACGCTTCTATAAAAGGACAACAAAACTGCCAACTGGTTCATGCAGTTTAGGTACTAGTCAAAATGTTAACGACAGGGTAATTATCGTGTCCTTCAATGAATAGCGGTAAATTATCGACCTATGTGACAGCAGACCTTCACACCGGCTCTCCGCGATCCCTTAATGGAACATGAGCCATCATCGGTGTGATTGTTACCCCTTAACACCCTTTGATACGACATGTTTCAGTGTCTACTGTGAAAAATAAAAATGTTTTCTGGGAAAAAATGTGAACAAATCTTTTTATGTAAGTAGGACGGAGCTGAACTATGTCCAGCTGTGAAGACGTTAGAGGGCTGTGAGTGGACAAAGATGAAGATATCAAGAATCACACTCTGTTACTGTACATCAGCGATCCATTTTATTAATCGCTTATCAAACTGGTATCCCTCAGGTCAGTTTGACCTGGAACCATTAACATATATCGTCTTCAGCTCAATTTCAAACTGCAGAGAAAACATATATGTTTATTGATTGCAACCAGAATTAACAACACAACTGTTTTTTGTCACAAGGTTGTAATTGATGCTAAAAATCCGCTATACTGAAGCTTATCTTGGTGAAAAAAATGAACTGAGACGTCCTGTTCACTGACATTAATATGTGTTCCAGCCGTCGTCGGCCTTGTTTTGAGGTGCCACTGTCCCAGGTTGTATGACATATCTAGCACCACTCGTGTCCCCTGGTTTCTTTCAGCAGCTCCTCCTCCCAGCTGCTCTGTATATATTTACACATTCCATAAAATAAAGCCCAGATTCTGATGCCACACTTTGCTGGTTTTGAAGCCATATTCTGCCTGAAAGGCCAGCAGCCTCTAAACCTCACAAGCCATCCGCCCACAGTTACACTGGACAGATAGAGGAAGCCAGTCCACCCACTGCGGGTTGTCCCTGCCTTCAAACAGGTCAAACGAGTCAAATCTGGTGATCTTTGAGAATACATGAATTCTCTTCAGAGACTTTAAGTTTCTCCTTCTGTCTCAGAATCTCACAGACATCCAGTCAACTCCCCTATTGACCAGTAGACACCAGCAAGGACCAGGATCCCAAACTACGCATGCATACCGTGCAAACTCTGTTAGTAGCTGAGCAGAGGAGCTCTCTCACTGGAGAAGTTCAACTGAAGGTTTACTTTCACTTTCAAAATTAAATGGTTTCTAAATTATCTTCCCGTGGAAGAGGAAGATTTTGCACTTCCTCTTCAACATGCTCTTCCATGGTATTTGTAATGTAATGTGTGTGTGTGTGTGTGTGTGTGTGTGTGTGGGGGGGGGGGGGGGGGGGGGTGTACCTTTTTCTCCAACAAAGGGCAGCGACCATGTAAAGACGTCCATGAAGTTGGGCAACCAGTAGGGGTGAGGGGAGCAGTTGAACTGACGGATGTTCATCACATTGTTCTCATACTTTAGCACCGCAGCTAGACACACACACACACACACACACACACACACACACACACACACACACACGCACAGAAGCAGATATTAACCTATTGAAAGCTTGCTCCTCTAGGAGGTAACAATGTTTCCATCCATCCGTACATGTAAAGATTTTCCTGAGAAGTCTTACAACGCAAACAGTTTGCTCTACAATAATTGGATAACACACGTCAGTCAGACCTTTGTTGTTGTAGACATCCAGGTAGTTTGGAGCGGAGAAGATGGTGATGAGCGAGGGGAAACCTGTAGTCTGACTCTTCCTGTACATACGGTACCTGAGGAAAGAGAGACAAACAAGCCGCCCACGTTATAGCCACTCAAATAGGACACCGCGCTGTGGATGAAAGAAACAAAGATTTGCTTTGCAGGTCTTCTAAAGCAGCCAGGGGATGGTTAGAGGTGAGACAGCCACACTCTTTTAAACTAACAGAACAGAAATAGACCAGATTGCCTTGCATAGCAGAGGAAAATGACAAGTAAAAAAACAGAAAAAGCTACTGGGCATCGGAAGCCTGCATAGATATGCAAATTATCAAAACAAAACTTTACTGTTCTGGGTTGTGGTGGCTGAGTGGGTCTAACAATTTCACCCAGGAGAGCGTGGTTCACGTTCTGTGTGAATTTAATGATAATATTTGTATGTTATGTTTTGATTCCCCCCCTTTGTTTAGGATTTGTGTGGTTTAGGGGAAAAAAATCCTTTTTCATTGTCAGGCCGCTATAAACAACACACATTTTCATCAGGTAATATTGACAGGAAAGTGTGCTGCTGTAAATCCACCGAGCTACAGCTTTAGATTCTCACTGCTTATTAAACTTCAGTGAAGAGAAACCAATTTTTCCCAGACAAACTCACCATTTAGGGTAGTTCCTGTAGCAGCTAGCTTAGATTTTTTTTTTGAGTGAGCTGGCCGTTATTCTCTTTGTGCTGTCACTATTGTTGGAGAATATAATGCAGCAACGGCACATTCACAAATCAAGGGCTTCAGGAATTCAATCAAAGAATTCATAGAGACAGCAGTGAATACAATGTCTTTTGTAAGTTCTCAGGTGAAAGCTGCTTCATTTTGTATCCACACTGCAGCTGCTTACTTCATCGAACAGTCTCTTTTTTGTTTTTTTGACCATGAATGCATGTTTTATCTCCACATTAGCTACTCTGCACAGGTGCAGAAGCCTGGCGACTGAAATAGCTTGTTTTTTGGCCATCCTATAACAAGTGCATTAAGACCTCTGGATGATTACCCAGACTACTTGTCTGCATGACAGACCAAATACTGTTAATGGGTTCACCAAACAGCACACACACAGAACACAGCGCTGCCTTAATTGCTGCATTACATCTAGAGGATTTTCAGTGAGATAATAGATGCCAGGAATGCATTTTTGGGTCACAATTTTTTTCCCTTCACTATTTTATTCAGACTTTTAGTACAAAGTGTACGCAGCCTCTTTGACTTCCTGTGCTGAGTTAGTTAGGGTTGAATCTTGCACCGGCTGTTGGTGCACTCTCAGTCAGACCAACTCTTAACAATGCTAATCACACAGTTTCAGGGTGAAAATTGCGCCGCCTCTTTTCCTGCAATGTGCCAATTCCCCGACAATGAAAAATAACAGCTCAGAACATGAAATGTCAGGGTAAGCCATTAAATGAAATGGTGTGCCCATTTAAGCTGAGAGAAAGGAATGAGCCGCAGCAGCCGGTCAGCTCACCCGGCATCCTGTGCTTCGTGCGCTCTGATGATTGACAGCAAGTTGTTGGTCTGTAAGAACTCGCACACTGCTGGATAACTGGAGACAGAGAGAGAGGGACAACAAGTGAGAGTAAGTGAGGGCAAAGGAAGAAACATGAAGGGGAAGAATTATTCAAAGAGATGCAGTAAAACACACTTTACATAACAAACAAGTCATATGTCAAGGCTGCTGTAAACCACAAAACAGATATTTAAAGTCTGGCAGTGGGTGATGAGTAGGCTTTTGTTTTCTAAGGTAGTGTCTGACTGAGACCAGCAGGGGGCATCAGTGAGGAGTGACAGGCCTGAGCCAGGCTTATGGCTGCCTCAGTGCTGAGGTGTGCTGACTGTACACTAGTTGGCTGATTGATGCTGTGTCTCCTAAACATAGAAAATCGGTGTGTTTGCCACAGAGAACATGTCACAACACCCATTTCTAAACACCGTCTCCCCCTCGTCTGTACATGCCCCCCATTCTTACTTTCTCATCTTTTTCCCCCTGCCACCCTCCTCCTATGTTACTCTCCCTCGTTCTCTCACTGTATCTTAATATCACTCCATATCTGGCAGGAGTAGCCAGTCGTCATAGCAACAGAACCGTGCAGTCTCCCTGGGGATTGTGGGATATCGTTTCATGCTGAAACGGAACTGTGTGTGCTGCGTGTTTGGTGTGCGTATGTGTGTGTAAAGTAGCCAAGATTTTCTACAAATCCCAGCGACCGTTAGTGGATCTCGGATGTGGTGTAAACGCGCACACGAGGCGTCTCTCCCGTTCTCTCTGCTCGGGAACAACATCCCAAACCTGCAGCTTGAAGTCGACCTGAAACTTATTAGATTTCTAATTTGTAGGTGAGCATCGCACGTTGCTCATGCACGGTAGCGACAGGGCGCTCAGATCATTTAGAAAGAGACATCGACCTATCCAAGAGAAAACCCGGAGTCAGGGACATGAGTGAGAACTTCTTTCTCTTTCAGGTGGTGATTTTAAAGAGTACTGTCTCTGCTGTGAACCATCATCCCAGAATATTACATCCACACTGGCTTGTTGGAGTACCAGGTCAGCTCTTAGCTCTGCCTTTGAGCTTCATAAGCACAGGGATCTGCTGCTGCAAGGCTGCCATACTATATTCATTCCCATTCAAAAATAAAATGTCAGGGCTCTTACGTAATGTTTTTTTTGCCGTCACAACACCTTGAGGAGTAATTCTACCCTCCTGTACCTGTAGAAATAGGAGCACCCTCTGACCGTGTTGTGGCCAAAGTACTCCTGGGTCTTTTCATTGCCAAAGTCTTCCAGGGGGTCGGCCCACAACAGGTCGCACATGGGCCCAAACGCCGGAGGCTCCTTGAACCGGTCCAACTAGGACAAAAAAAACACGCACACACACAGAAGTATAGAAATGTGAGCTTACAGAAACAGAGATTTTCTACATGAAAGACATTTTCAGTCATGTAAACAACCCTCCAACACATATAGGATAAATCAGGGGAGAAAGAAAAGCAAACACATAGCATACACACACAAACACATACTGTCAGAGCAGAGCATCTCCATGGCAACCCCCACCACACAGGAGGGAGAAGATGTCACACCAGCAGATTCACCATGGAAACACTGCCATTAGATGAGGAAGTATGTGTTCTCGCGTCTCTGTGTTCATGTGTGCGGCTTTGTGCTCTGGAGCTCAGTGAACTGTATACACACAGGGGTTATTTTATGGTTTCTAATGAACACACTCGGAGCAGGCTAAAAAGCTGAAATAAAAGTTGGTTTATGACTGCTGAATGAATGTGCCTGAGTGCTGCACATAGGTCGATCTCATGTTGCATGCATGATTAATTTTCCTTGCTCTTGTATTCCTTATCCTGCACAGGCAAAGAGCAGGAACTGGAGAAACGGTGAAACTGAGAATGAATAACAAACTGTGGACAGTTACGAAGGCTGATCTTTCTTCTTTTTGTACATTTGCAGGCTGATTACTCTCTATAACAGAACTTACATATATACCAGGATGCTGAATATAAAGTGACACCATGTCTTTGGGAATGCAGATGCAAGGGTTAAATGCATTGTCTACAAAATAAATGTGTTTCTATGGCTTTCTAGGCCAAATCTCCTTACTATCATTATTTATACTTCCTAGTTACAACAAATATAACGCATCACTGTTTTGTGTAAGTAGGAAAAGAAAAGAACAAATAATGTATTCATTAAACACCTGACTTAGCTACACCCTGTCACCTGAATTGAAGGCAAAGCTGTAGCTACTGCTAAGCTAGGTTTACAAGGTCTAGATTCTTCTCTCCACTGTGATTTGATTCAACAACTAATTCATTTAGTTATGCAGAATAACAAAGGGTATGACCAAAACGGATATTTTTTCTATTTTTCATTGTTTTGTTTGCTCTGTGTAGGCCTTTAGTAAACAATACGTGAAGTTAGCTTTGGCTTCTTTAAGCTTTTCTATATGACAACTTCTACACTGTCAAACCAGACTTTCTCAATCTGATTGGTAGGTTTCAGCTCTGTAATTTAGTTATTACAAATGTTTTTTAAAAGGCTGTTTTATCACTTTATATACATTTTATGCATTACTACATAATGATTAAACAGGAAAAGGTTTAAAATGAATTCAGATTCAGTTCTTCATTACATTTCAGCAATTTTTTTTTTTTAGTACTTCTCAAAGACAGTTAACCATTATTTTTTAAGAGCTGATTGATGCCTTATTTACACAATGGTCAGCATTGCTTATCAAATACTTAGAAATAAATACAAATAGAAAATTCTGTAAAATAAGGTGAAAAATATTACTGTATACAGACAAAACATTCACCCCATAGCTACAAAAAATGTCATTAAACACCACTTTTTGTCAAAAAAGTTATCATTGTTTTGTTATCACAGCAGTGATAACTCAAAACTGCTCGTGTGTCTTTGATTTTACCTTCTTGATGTCGTCCAGCGTGTGAATCTCTGGTGAAAGCCCCCCATGCACACATAGGAACTGCTGGTTCATCAGGGCTGCCAGAGGCAGGCAATCAAACGCCTCCATGCAGGAGTCATACACCTGCTCTGAGTACTTGATCTTACCTGCAGGTTGGGGGAGTAGACAGACATTTCAAGACTTGAAACAAAGGAAGCGCCTGAGTGTGTTTTGACATGCTTTGAATAGCCACCATTGCTACAAATGCACAGTCGGTCCCTGTCACTGGGAGACTGATGCACGCAGAACAAACAAGCCTTTACATGGACAGAAGTTAGTAATCTGAAGGCTTCAGACAGAATCAGTCTAAAAACACGATTGCTAACACGCTGTGGTAATGGTACATATATATAAAATCATACATTACTTTGTGCAGTAAATAGCTTTAATTGTGTTTGTGTGTAACAGACCAAGAATGACACTGCAGTGTGCGTGCCTTAAAGAAAGAACAATAAATTAATAACCAAAAAAAGCAGTAATGGTAGTGAATGTCTATTCTGACCAATTCTGATTATTTTCAAGAATAATTATTTAACCATGACGTCTTCACCACGTCTTCACCACCTAATGTTAACCTTCAAAAAAGTGTGTACAAACCAATGGGTGACATAAAAGTGGCTTTAACCATCTTTTATCTTTGTCTCCCGCTCACAAATCTCCTTCAACTTTCATTTGTTATTCATCAATGTTAATAAAGCAATACCCAGCTCGCCACTTTACCTTAGGCCCCTCAAACATGACGAAGTCATAAAGACGTTTTGCTTAGTCAACCACGATTAGAACATTTGAGCAGAGACAGTGAACACACACTCACTGCCTCTGCTCAGTGTTTTCTTTTTAAGTCTGTCGGTGCACACGGTTAATAACTCATGAATCAAGATGACTGAAATACCTTAGGTGTTGTATTAATTAATGCATTGTTCATGCATTAAGGCATGCATGAGATACTGTTAATTCATGCACTTTCCTGATGAGTCATGGGGTTTTTTTCACATATTAGTGACGCTTTTTCGTGCATGAAATCACGAATGAATTCACGATAATACCCTTCCCGTAAAGTGTTACCACGTCATTTGGTTCACTTGGGTGCAAGGGCACTAACGTGTGGGATTTTCACACAACGCGTTAATAATTTATGGGGCCAGCTCTTCTCCAGCACTCCCATATGACCTGTTTTTCTCCTCTCTGATGATGTTGGATTTTGTTTTAGAAATGCCACTTCAGAGATACCAGACAAAAAAAATAAAATAAAACACAAATCTCACTATTACAGCATTTTAAATAATGACCCAAATATAAACACAAAGCAGCATAGACATGTCACTTTTTTTCTTCTTTTTTGTATGTGTGTCTGTGTGTATTAAAAACTGGCAGCTGAATTGGCAGCAATATCAATAACAACATCCAAGACACGGCATCTTTTAAAGTACATTTCACACATGGGCGTAACAATGCATCTGACATAAAATCAAAACCGCGGGATTAAAAATAGCTGAAAGGAGATTGGAAAAGAAGAGGAAGAAGAAGAAGAAGAGGATGGTTTTTAGACAGCAGAGGAGGAGGGAGGCGAGAAAAGAAGAACGCTAAAGAGAGAAGGAGAAAGACTGATGGGAGGAGACAGGAGAAGGAGGAGAGGTTATAAGAAGGAACGAGAGGAGATGACTGGGGAAGAGAGAAGGTAGAGTGTAAGGACATGAAACGACACGTACACAAATCAAAGCCAGTCTTGTGGAGTACAAGCGTACAGTAGCCAGCCTCTGTGTGTGTGTGTGTGTGTGTGTGTGTGTGTGTGTGTGTGTGTGTGTGTGTGTGTGTGTGTGTGACAGCGAGGAGTATGTTTGTCAACCTCCCCATCTGCCTTGTGTAGAGCAAGGGCTCATTATTGCCAGTCCACCAGCTCCTTCCACACTCTCAAACATTTATGAAGACACTTGCACACGCATGCAGTCACAGTACATGCTCTCGTGCTGCACACACACACACACACACACATAGCAGATGGTAATTGAGGGCGACCACTATTCGCCATGAGCACCAAGGGAAATTAGCTTCCTCGTCCCTTGGCCAATCAGACACAGAGGAGTAAGTCCCTGAGCCAATCATTAAGGGCCAAATTAATTTGCTGCTAATCACCCACTCTCGGACAGGAGGCTGAAGCTCGCTGACGGAGGAGTCAGAGAGACAGAGGGAGACACTGGGGGAGAGAGCAAAAGGATGGAGGGAGAGAAAGAGAGGGCGGACACAACATGCCAGTGGCAGAAAAGTAAGGATGGTGAGGGGGAGGATGAGAAGAGATCCAGCAGAAAATATTTAACTCCATAGGTGAAACTATCAGGTAATGGAATAAAGCGGATCCAATCAGAGCTTCGCCACCTAAAGCACAGCACAGCTCAACACGATTTGCACGCGTGTTACATGGTGTCATTCTCTCAGCAGTCGTGTATAACGTGTAAGGGCTAATCAGCTTTTCACCTACAATAGCAATCCTGGAAGCTACATTTAGGGTTGCAAACTTAAGACAACCTGAACGTGCAAAACTGCAGATACACATGTTAAAAACATTTACAGCCTGCTGCAAAAAAACTGCTCCCTAAAGCTAATTATGTAGGAAGACAGCCATTAACTACCTGCTATAGGTGTTCAGCTAAATTGTGTAATTGAAAAGGTGTTGGTTTTCTTTATATTAGCTAGTTTGACAGAAAAAAAAGTCGTGGCATGTTTTGTGTTATTTTTATTAGTATTCTTTCCATCAACTCTGAGATGAGTTCAGAAAGTGGTATTGTTGTATTATATTAATATGTTACATAATTAGCAGGTATATATCTCTGTGCTATCTTTAGCTGCACCCTGCTAACTAAGCTAGCTAGCTACCTTTAGCTAATAACGCCTGGCTTTGAAAATAAAACAAAACATGATACCTGCTATAGGAAATACTGACTAATTACTGATTTTTCCTCTTTTTTAAAAACCATGTTTAGGTGTTATTCAAGCACAAATAAACTCTTAGCTGTAAACTGAGCAGTGTAAGTTGTAAATGTATGATCCTGAACCAGTTAGCATGCTAATTTTTTCGCCAAGTTTGTAACCAAACTGAAAATATGTTCTCCAGTCAGCTGAGATTTACAAGATCTGTTCAAACCACTAATAATCAAAACTAAATAAGCACTGCTTAACATCGGAGGGTGAAAGGAGCGGAAGAACCAATCCCAAAATAAAAGAAAAATGGGCCGTGTAACGAAAAGCCAACTCACATTCTTGTTTGAAGGTGAAATATTCTGTCAGATGTCTACATTCATGGTTCCCCCGGAGAAGAAAGAGCGTCTTTGGGTAGAGGATTTTCAGTGACCACAGGTACAACACACACTAAATATTCACCAAAAGAAGAGAAAACATGAGAAATTGAGTTCAGCAGGTACACAACTGCAACAGCATTTCGATTTTCAAAGAGTGCAGATGTCAAATTAATTTTACATCGCAGGCCATAAACAGCCCACTTTGATATGAAGTGGGCCAGACCAGGCAAACTCCCCTTTTTAATCAATGTACAGAAGTTTAAGTACACATTTAATCTCAGAATAATCTCATGATATAAGAAGAAGTACAATTCCAATAGTTTTTCTAAATGCTGCTATAGTAAATGAAAGAAATCTGTCTGTATGACTCTTCCAACACGTTCTCACTCCCAAAGCGTAACATTTTACGCTAGGTGACAAATCGTTGGTATATTACGCTTTTGACCACCCAACACGTCCCTATATTACGAGTTCGGAAAAATTAGGAAACATGAGAGCCGTTTGGTTTTAAATCTGCACATGTACGTCTATTTTGCATAAATCGTTTTGGAAAACACTTCACGATTAAGGTGGTGGTTAACGTTAAGAATAAGGTTATGATTAGGGTCAGGGCTGGAATACACAGCTGAAACATGTGTTACCGCGGGAGTGTAATTCTATTCGATTTCATCCACAATCTGGCGCGCAACATAGGAACGTGGAAGGTCACCTTCCGCGTTCCTATGGAATGCCTCGGGACATGACAAATCGTCGGTATATTACGCATTGGGAGTGAGAACAGGCTGGACTCTTCAGGCTTAAATTGTAAAGTAAAACTTCTCATTTCTAGAGCATATGGTGAAAAACAGGAACTTTACTGTCATTTAAGTTTTTGGTCTATTACTTAATTACATTGTTGTGCTATGAATGGCCATTAGGGTGGTCTTCATCAGTAGGAAAAACTGTAAAACTGTCTTGTATGTGCAGCATTAATCTGAAACTATGTCATATTGCCTAGAATCAAAGTTAAGCTCAAATTTTGGGGCTGAACAGTTTGGTCATTAGAGTACAGCAGGATGTGTGTTTATTTATCACGTTGGCTTTTTTACTCTTATCACTTAGGAAACCCTACAAATGGCTCAGAGGATGTTCTCTCACCTTTACACACCATCATCTCTGTTCTACATTTAGTCTCCTCCTTATGTGCCCTTCAGATGTGTTAGGAAGGTGGCCTAAATATCGCTCCCTCTGCTCCAAACTCACTCCGTGTCAGCGACATATCCCATATGCCACGGTGACTTGACAGGCTGAGACATTCACGCGCTTGTATATTGTGGATTCAAGTCAGTCTGCTCATCTGTACCACATTTCTGCTGGATAACGTAATCACACATTTCTTTATGATGCCCTCATCCATTTTGAAGAATCAAATATTCAAACAGCTCTTGGAATACCGTGCTGTTTCCATCCAACTTTCATGCATATTTACAGTAAGAAGCAAACTACACTCTGGTTAGCGTTTGCTGTCCTTAAATTGTTGCCTGTCCTGTAGAAACACATAGTGAATGAAAGTTGATCTCAGTAACAAGGACCCCCTGGTCACGAATTCTAAATTGCATCTTTATATGTGCATTTGTCAGACACATATAGTGCATCGTGTCACTGCTAATCTCAAGTACTTTTTGTACATCTGCAATACTGAATACCAAAATACACCTTGCCCCTGGAATGTGCATAATAGACTTCAATACAATGTACACCACATACACTAATCTGGCATACATAGCAACAAGGATAGTTGTTTTTTTCCCAACTGAATGCACAGCACTATAAATAAGACGTATACACAGTGTGCCCAATCCTTCCTCACCTCAATACTGAAGTACCCCCTGTCCACATAGTCCCCTAGGAAGAGGTAGCGCGTGTTCGCAGGAGAGCCTCCCACTTCAAATAACTTCATCAGGTCGAAGAACTGGCCGTGGATATCTCCGCACACTGTGGAAACAGCACACAACAGTGTCAGGATTATAAACACCGCAGTTTTCAGCTCCCACATAACAAATTCAGCTCAAAAATATGGGACCGTCTTTGCTTCAGTGGCTCCATATGGCCTGATTTGCATCTGCAGAGGTATATCTGTCCTGGCTGCTGATCTAGAAACACCACTCATCTGTTTGGATAGAAAAAACAGCAAAAATGTGTTTTAAAAGCTCCTTAAAGATTCTACTCGATCATTTCAAGGTCTGTTTAAAAACTACCTGAAAAAGACCAGAAATCAGAGCTGGAAGTTTTGTGCTTTTTGGGGCATCTGTCCAGTTTTTGATCTATTTTCTTAACTGCATATCCAACTCCGGGTCATGGGGAGTGGGCTACGATAAGGGGGAGGTGGGATACACCCACCAGTGGATCATAGGCTAGCAAATCTAGAATATGTTACTGTGAGTTATTTGTATTAACAGACTTGAGAATTCTGTGTTCAGTTTTTTTTACATCAGTTAAACACACCTTACTAACCAAGATAGCGAGGATTAGCTTATAATTTCGCACCCGATGCTGGATTTTATGTATTCATGACGACGTGCAATCACGTTCAGGGTAAATCCGATTTGTTTGTATCTGGCTTTCTTGATTGACCTTTGCATCATCTTATTGTATGCAAGCTTTTGTGAGCTTTCTCTTTTGAATTGTTACAAGTTGCTTCCAGGAGTAAATCAGGCTGCACATGCTGAAGACTTCACATTTTGAACGACTTCAGGTCTGTCTGCCCGTACGATCTGCCAGCATACATCTTACCATCCGCCTCCCTCGCCATCTGTCTGGTCTCTCCTTTCACTTTTAGTTGATGTCATAGTTCCCCTCTGCAGCCATTTTACGATGGCCATTTTGCATCTGTCTGACCGCCTTCGTCTGCCTGTCTCTCCATCTGCTTGCCATGTTAATGTCTGTTTTTGTGACTACTTATAAGCATTTGCTTTAATTTGAACTGGGAATTGGGAATGAGAAATGTCATGAGTGAAATTGAGCCGTACCTGCCTGCCTCCTCTGAGCTGTCTCGGTATTCTCCCAGAAGCCTTCGTGTGACATCCTAAAAGCCTGTCAGTTCAGATTTTAGCCATCTAGCTGTCTGTCTGTCTTAGAGCTCATACTTTGAGACGGCATCAAAGTGCTGAAGTATTCTTTGTATCCCCTTTATATTGCATTTTTGGTGAAAGCTCTTTCTACGTGAGTCTATTTTGCTGTAGTTTGTATCTGAAATGTAACAGTCATTTCCAATCACGGCACACTCTCAGGAAATTTTTGTGTGTTTCTGAGTCAGACTCTGGTGAAGTGGAACCAGGAAAGCGGGATCAATATGTTGCTCGTTGGGAACAAACAGGTTAGAGAACCTCTGCACTAAGCTGCTTATGATTGACTGTCTCTCCATCTGCCCATCTATCTGTCCTTGTCCCTGGGGATCTGTACCTGTGAAAGCTGAGCGATGTTCCCACACTGCGTGGGCACAACAAGCCCACACAGAATTATCACACCGCTCGCATTTGCATAAATGCAGCACGCAGAAGCACAGACACATAGGTACACGAGCCAGGCAGAGTCAATAGGTTGCCAGTGTCTGCGTCTGCCTGGCCGCTTGTCTGTCATCTCTGTCATTGTCTCAGAAACTTTCTTTCTATTTTGCTCTCCCTCGATTTCGATCCCCGGCTTCTCCTCCGCATCCTACTCAGTTCTTACCATTTCCCTGGGAGGGGAATACATGCAGCTATTACCCAAGCCAGAGCGAGCTGTTGCGCCAATTGGGTCTCTCAGTGAAGTGCGACCGAACAACAGTTCATATTAAAAGGGTGGCAGATACATATGGCAGATTAATGAATCAATGAATGGATTCTGATTAATACATAATTACTGATCTTTATGCCTTTTTGCTCCACAGCTCTATTTCTCTGCCTCTCCGTGAGACTGCTGCTATCTGTCTCCTCACTGTGAAATGTCTGATCTATTCTGCTTGTCACTCATGCCTGCATTTTAACAAACAAGTAGCCTTTTTTTAATTTTGATGTCGCTTTGCTCAATGGGTGACTTGCAGATGCTTTTAATAAATAAAACGTAGACATTTTGCAATTTAAAACAGGTGAACGATAGTAAAGAACACCTTTTTTGGCTTATGATAGTCTGGAGGCCACAGTGAGTAGGGTTACCTACCATAGCCATGGTATAAAGACGCTACACCTTTCAATTCGAGCTACATTTAATTTTCAGTAATGCAGTAATGTCACATGTTCGTGTGCCAGTCTACATATACTGCTCTTTCTAGAGATAGCATGCTAACACAAAACTATCCAAGAACCCAGAGTTATGATAAAGCTGAGTGTATGCTGACCCAGAGCCTGAACTTCAGCAGGTAACAAGCTGGGATGAGCGATCAGGATTCGGAATCGCTTTAAATTCTCTTTGTGCTGGTTTTCATCTTTGCTTTGTGTTTAAGCTTTATGTTAATGCACAAACAGAAAAAAAAGATCATATGTGTTTCCTCAATAGGTTGGGGATTTGTGTAGGCGTGTGGGACTGTAGCTTAAGGTTTATATTGTTAACTGGTAATTATGTAACAGTGCATTTCAGGTTATTTTACAGAGTAACACGAAAGATCAGAGCCCAACAAAATAAATATAGGCCAAAGAGTATATCGTGGAAGACAGTGTGGGAGATGTAACTAACTTGATTGGTGGTCTGAAATTTACAGGTTCTTCATCAATCATGTGATGGACTTTATCTTAGTTGAATGCAGTTTTCCCAACATATAAATAAAAGTTAAGATGTGGGAGTGGCAGTTGGGGTCTACTCCAGTAAAATAAATTTAAAAAGCAAAATATAAGGAACACGTTTAGTGCTGTCAAGAGACATTATAAGATAACCCTGGGACTCCTGCAACAGCAATGAGTATAACTTTCAGGGGGAAAGAGCTGTTTAAAAAATGCAATGATTTCTTTTCCATAGGTCTTTCAACATGGCTGCCCAGTGCAGACACTTTCTTCTAGAGAGACTTTGCAATACTCACGAAGTCTCATATAAAGTTGGAGACCTGATCAGCTTCCCTGTGCGGGGAAACCGCTTTGCGCGGCTAACTCTTGCAAGAAAGCGCGTTAGCTTTCCAACTGTTTTCTACCATCTCCTAATTGGTGCGTTGAATCCCTTCCTTACCCGTGACTGGCGCCTCAATATCCAACATAGTGCGCTCCTGGCGCAGGATGGCGGCGCCCTCATCGATGATGCGCAGGGCCACGGCTTCCTCGAGACGGCCTTCCTTTGTGAGGTGAGCTTTGAGCAGGTCCACTCGCGGCCGGCCCTCCGCGTCAAACACCTCCTTCATGGTCAGCCGATGGGCCAGGGGGAAGGGGACCGCTGGAGATGGAAATGTGGAGATGATGGAGAAAGTGCGGGGGATGAGATGGAAGGAAGGGAGTTAAATTATGCAGGGAGAGGGAGAAAGAAGCCGGAAAGAGGAGATTGTGTATTACAATGCAGAAAATGATTTATTGATATTTCCTGTACACTTCAACAAGCTTGCCCACAGTTGTCAGAAGCCCCAATCCTCACCATTATCCTGATCACACCTCTGCTGCAGGCTTGCAGTGTGCGCGTATGTACATGTGTGTGTGTGTGTGTGTGTGTGTGTGTGTGTGTGTGTGTGTGTGTGTGTGTGTGTGTGTGTGTGTGTGTGTTATGGAGGCCTAAGCGGGTTGTACTGAAGTAGGGGCTGCCACAGTTATCAGGGCTGCTGCCTCTGTTCTGCAGCAATGTCTTTCTTACATAATGAAGGCCCCCAGGGTGCCAATGGAGAGGGGGGTTGACTGACGATGAGGGTGATACAGCAAGAGTACACAGCTGCACGTGAGAAGGCGTGCGCACACACACACGCACACATATATGAAGACACGCTTGACAAAAGCGCACACACGCCCTGTTGTTAGCAAACAGGCAGAAACTATGTGGCACGCTCCTGCACCCGGCAGAGGTGCAGGAGCATCTGTACATCATGTATGTCACACTGGCATTAACATGCACGACTGCACAAGTGTGTATAAGTGGCAGTGCACACACACTCACACACACACAAGCTCATAAAAGGTATTGTTATGAAGGATCCACAGAGCCTGTTTGAGCCCCACCAGTGCTAACACAGATAATGGCCTAGATCACACGCTAAAAACTAGGCCTGGCTCTGAATGCGCACGCACACACACACACACACACACACACACACACACACACACACACACACTGTCACTTTGTCTCTGTTTTGCACTCTCTCCTCTTGTCCCTTCTCTGTTTTTTTCTGTTTTCGCTCGCCTCTCCCTCTTGCTCCTTCGCTCTCTTCTTTCTGCTCTAACAGGCCACAGTCTCCTCCGCGAGGTTCCACGCTGATGTCTGTCGTTACATTTTAATGTGACCGCGCGTTTTCATTCTTTCTTCACAGTATAAGCAGCTCAGCAAAAACACGGAGCCAGTCAGCAGGGTTTAATGTAGTCATTGCTGAGACATCGGCGTCATTTAGCCAATGCTAAATGAGCCGTTGCAATAAAATATATTACAATGTGACTTTAGTCAAAATATGTCTGTTAACGCACGAACAGTTGCTGACAAAGCCTGCATTTGTGGCTGTTAATCAACATGGAGAAAGAGGTGACGTTGAGATTTTTGTTCCGCCGAAAACTCAACACACCCTGAATACGTTAACCCTCCCGGCACACACAAAGATCTACCTGATTCATATTTAGATGTTCCAGAATATCTAAAGTCACCTCAGGCTGCTGCTAGATAACTGCTACTGCATCCCCATGACACTTTTACACACCTTAAGATTGAACACAACACAGGAGAGCATGCTGAGACATCCCAGGACACTTCAGGCTGCCAAGCTGAAGGGTCTGCTTTCCATCGATTGAGAACAGCGGTTCTTACATGTTAAAACCATTTTTGCATTACAAGTTAGGAGCGATTAATATTTTAAAAGCCTTGTGCACCCCAGGCTGTCAGAGAACATAAGCCCAAAAAGGAATTACTCATGCATGCTGGTATTTGTGTGACATTATATTTATTTATAAAAGGAAACAACAGGGCTCAGGCAGTATGTGGATAAACCTCCTCCTTCAGTGTACCGTCCTGTACCGGCATATAGCACCGCACTGTTCTGAGCTGTGCTACAAAATGTACTCGGGCTGGAACATGTCATTACAAAAAGCTGCCAGCACAGTGTTAGAAGGGCTGCGGTACTCTTTTAAAACTCAAGCACACACATGAACTCAATTTGTGGATGTATATTTCTGGTTGAAGGTAAAACTGAGGCCTCAAGTGTGCATGTGTGTAACAGCGAGAGAGCCTGAGGAGGGAGAGGAGGGTAGAAGTGAGAGGGACGGAGTGTGAAACTCGTAAATTGTGAGAGCAGTGTGAAAGTAGGGCAGGTAGGAGAGAGTGAAGAGAGCAGCAGAGACACACAGCTTGGGAAAGGAACTATACTTGGGAAAACTATACTTGGTAGTTGGGGAATAGAGGCGAGAAGAGGTTCGGCACAGGCAATGGCAAACCGTTTGATGAGTGTACAGTTCAAGAGGAATGCTAGGAGATTTGAGTCCAATCTTATAGCTCTGAGCGCACGTGCAGAGGTTAAAGACAGACAGATGTAAATTACGAAGAGACCTTGTTTGGATTTAATAAAGTGATTCTGATACAAATCTGAGAAACATGCCCGTACAGCTTTTCTGTCTCAGAGCAATTTTCTGCTTGTAACAATGGAAAGCTTTCTGCAGTATGCATATGAATTTGCAAGCCTGGAGGAGAACATTAAGGCAGAGGAAATGCATTTAAGACTTACTGTACACTCATAATATACAGTATATTACACCATTGCATGAGTCCGACCATCAGATCATCCTATAGGTCTGGCTCATGCATTTGCATACGTCTTATACGAGTCTATACTGGATCTTATTGAACAAAGAAAGTGGATCAAGTGAGAACAGGTTGGGAGGGAGCATGCCAGTGTATCCTTGAGCAAGATACTAACCCCAAGTTGCTGCCGATGTATTTGTGGGAGTCTGAATGTTTGACAGAAAGTAAACATAGAAAAAAGTGTGATTTGAGCTGTCAAGTCGAGTAGAAAAACGGTACATACGAAACAGTCCATCTACCATTTTTCCCTTTTATTTCATTAGAATTTTATGCTATGCTAGTAGCTCTGAGGTGCTTCATGCTAAATGCTAACACTAGTTGTTGTCACATCCCACCAAACACGGATGAAACCCTGACATCATCTCCCACGCTACAAGACAAAAAACTGGGCAAACATTGAAGTGCAAACGATGACGCTGTTTCCAGGAGAATAGAGGTCGAGTCACATGATCTTTTACAAAGGCTGAATAACAATCAGGTTAATGCATTTAGGGCAATTAAATGCATTTGTCAGTGACGTCTAATATGGTATGTAAATGGTAAACAGAAAGCCACACATCTTCTGCATGTGCTCACACTACTATTACCAGTGCCTTTTTAAAAAATGTAAACAGTACTTTTAAGCAAATTCTGGCCATTTAGATCAAAATTGTGGGTGACTTCACCTCCCTATCTCTGATGTCAGCATCAGACTCAGAGATTTTACTATTCAAGGATGAAGATGTATAGCTCAGCAGGACAAGAAATGGCCTGAAAGCCTGAGGTCACTGTACAGGTGTCTTTTTTTTTTCTTCATCCTTTCTACGGAGAACATTTTGTGCATTTTGAACAATAAAGAGATGGTAAAACAAATATTCTTCAACACTTGCTGCCTCTTGGCATCCAGGCAATGTTCAAGAAGCTCCTGGAACCAGCGCCATTCCCACTTTCGGTATGGAACTAACTTTCAACCATGAGTAGACGTTGAAAAAGGACCGCCACCCGAGGGCTATTCAACGGTAAAATATATGCTGGGATGCAAAGATGAATAATGTTCATGTTGTTAGTAGTACATAATCTACAGATTTTACACAAAAAGTAACAGTCCCATTTTAAAATGTTTGACTTCAGAGAGGAATTGGTTACAGCTTGGCCACTCTAAGGGGCCATAGTGCTAAACTCTGGGCTCAAAAATATCTACATCCATCTTTTATATAAAGCCCATAGTAGATTTTGAGCATTATTTTTTTAGGTACTCAAAGTTTGAACTCTTAATATACAGGAAGCAAAACAAAAAATGTTGAAGCCCAGTGGAGTTCAGGGTTGAGTTAAATTCCAAGTTAGTCCATTGTCAGCTGAGCTTTTCATTATTAACCATTTCATCCCGAAGGACATCGAATTAAATATTAACGGCTAAACTGAATGTTCTGTAACCCTGCTTGACCCTCACATACATGACGCTGACTGTGCTACCTGCCGGAGGGACTTCGGGGGTGGAAATTATTTTTCCAAGTCTGTGTGAGAAAATTATGTTTTTGTTCCTAACAAAGGCTCATTATGTGTCATTTGATGGCGATGACAAGAAAAGACCACAAATTTCTGTGTCACATCTTGTGCTGAAGGTTCAATACGCAGAATAATTTCAAGTGGTGTATTGCAACTGGCCTATCTACTCTCACCAGAGACCACGAGGAGCAGCGATTTACCGTCTTTTTTCTGAAGACAAGCACCTCAGCCACAAAGCCCAGGAAACTCTTAAATTAATTTTGGCTAAATTTAGTCAACAATGCTTGTGTTAGCATTTATTGTTAAAATGCTGACCTCATGGTTTTACTTGGTCTTTCATACCAAGTTATTATTATGCAACATTTTTGTAACCTGCCAAGGGAATGCAGACGCAAATTAGCTTTAAACTACCTCAGGTACAATGGACGAACACAAATACCAATTTAAAATAAAAGAATTCATGCCTTCAGCTCTGACTGTGTGTTATGGTTCCGATGTCATGGCAAAACTTTAAATAGTCAAACGTGTAAATGGAAAGAAACTGTGCTTACTTTGATTTACAGTCAGCTCACCTTTGTTGCTATTGCATTTCTTGAAGTTAAAAAAAAATTGAAAATCTTTATATTTTACCCCAAACATGATCCTTTTTCTGACCCTGGTGCCAACCTAAACAGTAACTGAAAGCAATGGCAGCCAGCGAATTTAAACACAACTTGAGGATAAAAGTTTGAAAGTCATCAGTTCCATATGGGACTGGAAACGCAGTCTCTTGTGTGAGTGGCACGTGACTTGCTTCCACCAACCCTCCAACTGCTCTATAAATTTAAAAGCGCTTTACTGTGTTTCCATAGAGACAAATCAACAGATAAAATTTAGTAGTTCACTAACCTCCCCACCATGTGTCGCAGGAACTGCTTCTGTGCTTGTACACAAAAGAGAGAAAATTTGTCTCCAAGAGTACAAATAACTGCACTTCATGACTATTTCTTGAACTGTTGTGAGACTGTTTGGTGTGAAGATGAAGGCCTCAGCCAGAGAAACAATGGCAAAGAGCCATCTGGCAGCCACTGGTCGTATTCCCCAATCACTTGTGAATGGTTGCTGGAGGTTGCGGGCAGTCACGATGAAACCAATTGTTAAATCTCCATTCATGCAAGCCTAGAGACTGGTAACCACTAGTCACTAGGGAAGTGTGTATTCTGCAACTGGTTAGCGAGTTGTTAGTGGTAAATGAAATTGATTACAAAGAAGTACATGGTGGAGCACCAGAAACCTCCATGTGATTGCCTTGGGCTCTAGTAGACTGCTGCTGTCACCCATAGTTTGCACGAAAGACGCCGACTAGTAAGCAAATACTTGCTGACTACTCACCAACTTTGACTAGTGCAACGCAAATAGGTTGCCATTCACCTTTTTCCAGTTTCACTACAACTCAGAAAATAAATGGTGAGTGTTTGCAGACAAGTCTGTGTTTTCCATGCAGACACAGACTCTGTGTAAGTTCTTGTAATGCACTGTCAGAGTGTGTTGCTTGGATGAACCCCAGGAAGAATAGCTGCAGCACTGCTGTAGTTAATGGAGATCATAATAAGCTAACTAAACCGTGCCAACCTGCTAGCAAACAAAGCAACAACAAGGAGGTTTTTGGTGCAACACCCTCTTTACAACTGAGTTCACCTAGCAGCAGTCAGCAACAATCACTAACCGATCAGGGAACACACGTTTTTTCCTCGTGACCACAGGTTGCCAGGGGCTTCCCAACTGGTCTGTAGGCCTGTGTGGCTGAGAGGCTTTAAGAGTCTGCACATCTAAAGTGACTAAAATCTTTGCACAATGCTAAAGCTGTTTACATAAAATAGGATGGATGAATACTGTAATATACAGAAAGAAGGAAAGCGTTATCAATAAGAGTAGCTCTTACAAAGCACTCTGATGGCATCACATTGACTGGGATAAACAATAAGCTAGGCTAAATCAATCATTTCAGGATGTAGAATCGAAGCATATGTCTTAACTTTAATACTAAAACTGAGGACGTCCTAGTCAATTGCTAATGGATACTGTGCAGTGTCAAAAAAACTGTACTTAATCAGTTAATCATGAACCTTTCACGGTAACATCACCTGTCATGCACTGGCACATAAATGCATCGTGGCAGTATGACATGAAGCCCATGTATGCCCAAACATCAGCGCAAGCCTTTATACTTATAAGGAGGACACCTGAGGTCAGATGACTGTTTTTATATCCCGCGTTTTTCTGGAAGACTTGAGTAAATTATGTAACACAAGTAAGATAACTGCTTGATTAATATCAGAATTTAAGACGACTACAGACAAATGTTGATTACAGAAATGTGCTACCCCTGGCGCCTCTAATCTGGCACACTCTAACAAACTATGAAGTAGGATGCTTTTAATGATTTCCTATTTTTCTCAGTTCTCAGCAGTGTGAAGGTCTAAATAGTTTGGCTTCCGAACATCTTTGGAAAAGCCCTGCTGTTAAATATCAGGCAGCTGGGTACAACCGGCCCATTAATATTAATGTAATGTGTGTTGTCATTAGGAATACATCAACGAAATACTGAGTAAAATAGCGTCTCACACACAGATATCGGCATAGTAAAGATGGTGTGTCTCTAACGTCCGCATGAGCTCAGACCACAGCGGCCACACTTCCTCAGTGAAGTGGCGGCTGGCAGTATTTCTCCCAAATGCTGCTCTAAGGCATTTTAACACTTTGTGATGCTGCCAAGTGTTTCAACCTTGGGAGGGAACTTTCCTTCCAGAAAGTACAGTCTGAGCTGTCCCCTGTCTGAGTACAGATGACAAATACAGTGAACTCCACTTTCTGGAGTGGAGTGAAAAAAGAAAAAGTTATTCATCCAAAACTGTCCACTTCGCGTGATGCATAGCGTGCGTGTGAGGTGAGACGGACCGAACGGCGCGAGATGAGCAAATAGGTGAAAGCTTTTCCGTCTTTTTTTCCTCATGCACTTTGTACTGTTTTCGTCTTCTGGCCCACTCTCCACAGCTGAACTCCCCGGTGTGGAATTTATTAGGCGCCAGAGCTGCCAGCTCAGCCAAAAATCTCCCCATTGCAGAGCACTGAGGGGGAGCCTGAGAGAAAAATCTATGACATAGCTGTCAACCAAATCTCCTAGATTTGTTTGGGCTGGCCTAATAGCCTAACTGGAGCAGAATCTGATCGGAATCCTATTGTTTTGTGTGCATCGTCCCTAATGGCTAAAGTCAATTACGGGGAACTATTTCATCAGTTTTAATAACACAGGGACACCATTCATGATCAGACAGGCTGGTGCAGGATGCAGGAAGTGACAGCAAGCGAGAACAGACAGATTGCAGAAATGACGGTAGAAGGCACCCATGATCCATCTGTCCTCGTTTGTGTCTTTCCTCCAAATGTTGTAAAATATGACTAAAGAGGTATAAAACAAAACAAACTCGTGCCTCCTAATCGGCCGGGCGTCAGATCACCGAGGCGAGAAGCAAATTGTTTTTGGAAGCAGCCAGTTAATACGAAGACAAGGTGAAAATGCTGTATCCACAATAATTAGAGCAGCATATACGTGTTACGTGCAGGCTATGAATGAACTCATTACTGTGCAATGCTGAGCCTCCCCAGACTGTAACCGTCTGATGCTCATCCAGTGACATCAAACACAGCTGATTGCACGCCTGTATATGTGCGTGTTTGTATGTTAGATGTGTTGCCCTCTCCAGGACCTCATCTAAAGTGATCGCACACACACACACACACAGCTCCCAGGATTGTTTCAATCCTACTGTCTACTGTCTGTACATGAATAAATGAAGGTGTAAGAAACCGGGGGGGGGGTTAAAGAATGAGAGCAGCAAAGAGAGAGAGGGAGTGAAAAAATTGGGGTGTATGAGAGAGATGCATCTGTTCACATGTGTGTGCGTGCGTGCGTGCGTGTGTGTTTCTACCATCTTTGACCCAGATCAGGAAACATGGATTCGTGGGTCTTTGAAGGTGGTGGAGGTGGTGGGGGGGGACAGCTAAAGATACGTTTGAAGTTGTTCAATTAATGCACAGTTCACACATGATGGACCATCTGTGTACACACACACACACACACACACACACACACACACACACACACACACACACACACACTGAAACAACGGCCCATCCCCTAACAGCCTGTCCTCATTAGACAATCCCTCTCTCCCTCTCTCTCTCTGGAGTACCTCCTCTATAAATAGCCTTTGCCCTGCCACCCTCCCCACAGGGCAAACACAGACCTGTCAAGGTAGGACCCCTGGCTCACAACAGTGATGCCACAATCCGACACACACACACAGACACACACGCACATTTCACATAGAGGAATGGGATTGTATGTTACACCAAAAGGAAATATGCCAACTTTGCCCCAAACCTTGCTAGAGGTGATGTGGTGTGTGTGCAAGTGAGTTTGAGTGTGTTTGTGTGTGGTTTATGCATGTATGAATGCATATATGCATGTGAGCATATTGGATCACTCAGCTTTGGCGAGTACTCTTCAAAAATGTAGCGATTTGTTCAAAAGGTCATGAGCTATAACAGTCATATTTGACCTTTGCACTTTGAACCAGTGCGAGGATGCAGTTCAGCACATGATATTTTCTTTACCTTAAATATGACCAGATATTAGACAGCAAAATGATAATAATAATAAGGCCTGCCCTGTATGATCTGCCAGCATGCATCCTAGCATATTAGCACAGTATCCTGAGTAAATCATGACCCAGAGCGGAAGTAACAACTGTAACAACTGAGCTAAAAAAGATGTAATGACACAACAACAGTATCATCCACTGAGTTTGCAGTGTTATTACGTACGCTTGGGACGGTCGGTGACAGGAAAGTGTTGATTTTTCTCTTCTGTCACTACTCTAGTGGTGCAGACCTTTTCACATCATTCACCTCAACTTGTCTTCAGGAGAAAAGTTGTAACTATCTGTAATAATGATGGCCCCGTTTCACTTAGCTGAGCCAGCAGAGTGCACGCTACCAGGACACTGACACTGGGACATTTAAATGAAACATAGCCATGATTAATCTTATTAGTCACACCCTGTGTTTGACAAGCCAAAATATCCACCATGAGTAAGGGCTGTCAGACTGCAGGATACCGAAAGCCCAGCAGAGTCACATTCAGGGGTATTTGTGTTTTAATTTGTGTTCTGATGGGCTGTTTTCAGCACACAACGACTAGATATTTGGGGTGTTTGGATGAAATGGGGGAAAACATGAGGGTCATTTAAGTTTGCATGGTACTTGGTACTAATGTTGTTTTTTCTCACAGCATTAGCTGCTGATTCCAGTTCAAACCACAACACCAATGGCTATTTTTCTCAACAGGTGCGCTCTAAGCTACAAGTGTCACAGTCAGCCCTGAAAGTGAGCCAGCACGCTCAACACCAGAGCCCTGAAACTAGCTGACCAATAATAAATATGAGTCATCAGGCTAATTATATTAATTCTGCCATAAAAAAAGCATCAATAAAACAGAAGCACTGCACTTAGCATTACACATAAAGGTACATTATTTTTTGTTCTTGTGTTGTTAAACCAAGCGTTAGCCTAGCAGCATGCTACACTTTTTTAAACCCTTTCTTTGGTAAAATACACACTGTTACACATTTTATACATATATCTGCTCTTGGTGCCCATGAAAGCTTTTTAGCACCACTTGTGTGCTTTAATGGTGCCCAGCTTGTCGATTTTTATTGAGCTATTGTACCAACCTATTGTGCAAAGGTTTTTTGTTTTGTGTTTTTTTTTTTTTACATTTGAGGCATCTTAAAGGGTCTCCAATTCATTCTGTAGCCTCACAACTCCCCCCAGAATACAGCCAGCATCACAAAGAATGAGCTCACTGTCCGTACCGTCACCCAGCAGCTATGATTTCAGTGCAGTATTTGATGATAGCATTAAGTCAGTGGTCTACTTACAGATGAAAGTTCAAATTTTGAATATTTAAGATTGCTAGCTACTGACTCGTGGGTATAAGACTGTCCTGTGTCACCAGTGACCACTAGAGGAGACAACAGTTTCTAAATTATGCTGCTGAAACTATAATAGCATCAACATGGCTCTACTGTACATACAGAGGGGTTTCTGCAAAACTCTCAACATGTGTTGTCTTCAAATAGTGTGCATTACATGCAATTCAAATATAAGCCTTTTGTGACAGACACACCCACGCATACATACAAATGCACAGAGAGGGCATTGGGTTGGTTAAGTAATCAAAGAGTGTGCAAAGTCCATTAGGATGATGCTCTGCTACTCAACAGTGTGAAATACTACTCCTTCCTTTCTCTCTCTGTGTGTCCCTCTGTGCCTCCTTCTCTCTCACCCCAGCTACTTCACCTCCTCCGTGGCCTTGTCACATTTTCTCATTCCCTCTCTTCCTCACCTCGCCCCCACACTCTCTGCCTCTTTGTCCATTCCTCTCTTTATGCCTCCGTCCTTTGGTTCCATGTCTGTGCAATGCTCTCTGCTGAACATTGCTAAAAATCTATAATGTGGGGAACTACCGGGCACAGTCCATCTGCCAGAAATGCCCACTCTTTGACGACGCTCCCATCCTTGCTGTGGCTTTGTTGACTCTACAGCATTCTCACCTTGCTGATGGATCGGTGTGTTTATGACAGAAGATGCATATGAGTGTGTGTTGGTCTGTGAGATGGATGATGCACGAAGATGTAGATAATTCCGCTGCTGGCAAAAGAGCTCAGTTGACCTAACTGCATTACAACACACATGCAAAGCAGAGCTGCGAATATAAAATGATATGTGGCTTCTGCACATGTGGAGGGGAGCTGGTAACTTGAGGGTGAGGGCTGATGGGATTAATGGATGGATGCGGCAGTCAGAGAGGATCCAGGTTTCCCTGCACAGCTGCATCCATGTAGTTTTTCCACAGAGGTGCAGCACAGACATATGCACACGCAGCCCTAAATTCCTACGTGCAAAAATCTGCAAGAGCTCTCACCCCCCCCCCCCCCCCCCCCCCCACCCCTTCTGAGCACGACGCACCACGGAATACCGGGGCATGCCCGAGCGACGCATCCAGCTGTCAGCTCCTCTTCTTCCGGCAGAGAGACCTTGCGAGTTTATTAAGGGGAGCCAGTGGGAGAGACAGAGAGGGCATCGTCGCATGTGACAGGCTGCGTGCGTGGAAGCATCGCTGCCATGCCCAGCCTCGTTGTGACCCGATAAGCACGACAATCTGTGCAAGCTCACACGGATCACAACCCAAGCAAGAGACCCTCCTCGCCTCCCCCTCCTCCTCATATAGCCGCCCGCGCATAAAGCAAACAAAAAAAGGGGAAAAGGAGAGACTCAAAACACATCAAATATTCCACAATCTAATGATGCAACAACACCATTAGAGCGTTGTGCATCATACTCATCGGGCGATGGGGGTCGGATACGCGGCTCGGCATCCATAAACTCCATTTTGTCTCTCATTTGACACTCAAGAGAAACAAGAGGAGGATGGGTGGGTGGAAGGGAGGTGGGGGGAAGCCAGGGAGACCTTAACGGAGACGTGGAAATAAGATACGCACGGGATTAGCAGAATCACCCACTGACACTCAGGGCCGTGTTTGAAAATGATAATAACGATACTACTAATAAAAACGTGGGTTTACAACAGCTGGTCGAGCCATGTCATGGTCACCGGTGGTTAAACGTTACAAGACGTTACAAGCACACACATCAGCGGCCGGTACGCCAAACTCACAGGGGGGATGACGGTGCGCACTCGGCCTGGCAAAGTTGTCCGCCTACCTGCTGTTCCAATCAATAATCTGATTTTGACTCGGATTTGATTTACAAACAAATAGAAGATAATGTAGGCCAACATATGGACGGACAGTTCGGCACATCTAACACAGAGAAGGCATCACGTGCAGTCAGATATGCAGCACACAAGCATCGATGACAGAAAGCTAAAAAAGAAAAAGAAAAAAGCCCCTTCCGAATGGCGAGCCCCCTTCAAGCAGCATCCTACCCCCCCTCACCCCCCGCGTTCTTCTTACACCGTTGCATACATGCAACATCATCCCGTGACACTATGCCCACATCCACAGCAGAAGCACGGAACGGTGGCTATCGCGGGTCGTACGCTCAACATTTATTTACCTTTATGTCTGCCTTTCGCTGTCATCGTCACACCGCTTGATGTTTCATTGGAACAAGATGCTCATCTCCCTCCCTGCTTTTACCTCTTATCACTCTCCCGGCTGTGCCTCTGTGGGGTATTATTCAGTAACGCGAAGCCACCGCTAGGAGTGGAACGCGTATGGAGCTCATGCAGCACAGGGGTGTCGCGCAAACGCTTTGGCTATACATAGAGGAAGAGACACCCCCCCCCCCCCCTCTCCACCCCCCTCAGTTAGAAAGGGGGTAATGCCACGGTGAGGGGGTGAATTCTAATAGAATAACGAGGGAAGACCCTGATTATGGCGTACCGTGCTGGATACCCCCACCCCCTTTACTCCCCCCCCCCACCTCCATCACCACCTCCCTCCCCTGAATGGTTCAGAGGCACATGCATGCTGACACGCCAGCCAAAATATGCTGTTTTTATTGTAATAATTAGGTGCTATGGAAAAAGAACCATAATGATAGTCATAATAAATGATGAGCAAAACACGTGCGAATAAGAGACAGTGGTGCAACGGCAGGGATGCAAACAGAATAAAATTAAATTAAAAAAAACAAACAAACAAAACAAACTAAAAAATAACGATGAGTTACAGCAGATTATTGGCACAGAGGAGCTCTCACTGGCCGTGCAGGGTTTGACATGCCTACATTTGATCACCCGGTCGGTGGGACTTGCGTTGCAGTCGGACATCCTGGAGTCGGGACGGGAACAGAGCCGAAGGGGTTTGGGGAAAGGGGGGGCTCTCTCTTCTGTCAAGGGCCGAGATTGTGGTGTCGGGTCCTCCGGCAGGCGTCGACAGTATGCGCGGTTGCTGGGTGCTTTTCTTGCTGCAGTAGTGGCATCACTCGGTGGAGTCTCCGTGCTCTCTAGGACGGGGGAAGCCTGCTGCTGCGCCTGCGGTGACTTTGGGGGAGGATAGGCGGATACCTAGCTGCTGTTGTGGCATGCTTGGATCCCGAATTTGTTTTCTGAGAGGGGGCGGGAGGGGGGTTGGTGTGTGTGAGGGGGTGCTGGTATAGCAGTGGTGGTGGTGGTGCTGCTGCTGCTGGTGGAGTCGGGGGGTGGGGTGGTGGGGGTAGACTCTGGAGGTTAAGAGGCCGAAGAGACGCCTTGGAGAGAGGAGAGACGCGCAGGCTCTACCTCTCCAGGACGCCTCTGCAAGCGGTGCCGTGCAGCTGGCAACACCCCGGAATGGCGAAAGAAGGAACTCCCACGCAGATTCACGCACACGCAGGAGCGCATACACACACACGCAGACACACGCGCGGGTACACACTCAGACTCATACTGCCATCCTGTGGAGAGACTGATTACAGGGCTTTCCCCCCTGAACAGCAAATACTGTGGAGTGGGCATTTTGTGCGTGCTTGCGTGCGTGTAATAGCGTTCTCTGTTTGGCGTGAGCTTCTAGCATCGCGTTTTAATAAGGCTAAATATCATGTAATTATTTATGATTATTGACCTGTGTGCCAGAATGGGAGGACAATCCAGTTCATACATGT